>NC_053146.1:69687690-70294690 GCF_016808335.1 Panicum virgatum
CGGTGAGGGCACTGGCGGTGGCGGCAGGAGCCCAGGGGGCGGCAGGCCACGGCGCCGGCGGCCAGAGGCCCCAAGCAGAGGAGCCCCGAGCAGAGGATAGGGGAGCAGAGCAGGTCGCCCCGCCGGGAGCAGAGGAGGGGAGGGAAGGAGGAGAGGGGTGGCGGCGGCGCCCGCGGCGGGATGGCCGGCAGCGCCGGCTAGAGGGTGGGTGGGAGGAGAGGAAAGAGGCTAGATACCATGATGGAGAGAATAATGGCTTGTATTCCTCCAAACCCTAGAAGGATGGGATATATATAGATCCTATACATGGGCTCACATATACAGCAGCACTTATGTTGGCACTGTTCACGTTTGTAGTGCTTCATCGATCCCAAAATGTGAAGTGTTGTAGTTTTGTCCCAAGCTAAGCTTGTCTACCTTATTGAAAAATTGCATCTACATCCACCATGAAATATGTCTTGATAGTGCATTTATTTGGAATTGTATATTTTAATATTTTTTATATAAACTTGATCGAAGTTAGAGAAGCTTCACTTAGGACAGAACTAAAGTCCCTTACATTTTGGGACAGAGGAAGTAGTCACATGTTGACTTGGCCCCTGGTTAGGGTGGGGAGGGAGGGATGGAGTGAGAGATTTCCCTTCTATCTTGCCTGAGAACCATAAAGGGTACCATGAGGGAAGGGAATTTATAGAAGATGTTCGACTTAGCTCTCAACATAACCTATTGATGTGATCTTATAAACATGATCCTCTACTTTCCAACTTATCAAGATACTTGCCTAACAAATAGACATATTGGGATCATTCTTAATCTAATTGATTACTGTAGAAGTGTGAGGCCCTTGGGTCCCCTCCCCTCCCTCTTGCTGCATGGACTAGGGCTGGGCTAGGTGGCCCATGGTCATCTGGGCTGTAACAGTAACACACTATGCTCGCTAAATTTGATTTCTTGTTCCTCACTGCTCATCTGTAGTTATTCTTATTAAGTTGCATGCGCCAACTGATTCAACCCAAAAGCTTAAGCTGATGGGGAGAGGTGGGCAATTCACTTAATACTTCAACACTCCCCTGCACGTGTAGGCTCCCTCAGGCCTCAAACGTGGAAATTAGGAGTCGGTCGCAATTATTTATTTAATCGCGCCAGCCATGATTCGAACTCGAGACCTCTGGCCCTGATACCATATTGAGTTGCATGCAGCAACCAATTCATTCAACCCAAAAGCTTGAGCTGATGGGGAGAGGTGGGCAATTCACTTATACTTGAACAATTCTAACTATAACTCTGTTCGTCTTTTACAACAGGCAAGATCATATGTCTTTCTGGGCCTCCTGGAGTAGGTAAAACCAGTATTGGTCGTTCAATTGCATGTGCACTAAACCGTCAGTTCTATAGATTTTCTGTTGGAGGTTTGGCTGATGTGGCAGAAATCAAGGTATACATCAAATATTCCTGATATTTCTTGTACAGATGCATTTATTTTATCTTCTACAAACCCAATGGTTGTATAATAACTTGTCAACAATCTTAGGGCCATCGACGAACGTATGTTGGTGCAATGCCAGGGAAGATGGTGCAATGTCTTAAATCAGTCGGGACAGCAAATCCTCTAGTGTTGATAGATGAGATTGACAAGGTACTCCTTACTACTGTTTATGGTCCATGTGTTCTTATTTTGATGCTAAATACATCATGGCCAGTGATATACTTTGACACAGGATGCACTTTCTACAGTTATTTTGTTGGCCAATGTGACAACTGTGTGCATGCTTCATGAATTCTAATTGGTTACTTGTCTGTCTGTTAGCTTGGGAGGGGGCATTCTGGCGATCCAGCTAGTGCATTGTTGGAACTTCTAGACCCTGAGCAGAATGTTAATTTCTTAGATCACTACCTCGATGTTCCTATTGACCTATCTAAGGTTGGTTCCTTGTTCCCTCGTGAATTTTGCCTGTTTGATCGTATCTCAATGGGTTTGCTTCACAATTTAACCTTTTTGCCATGTTATTTTAAAAAAAATTGTTGTGACATTTTTATTTTGAAGCATATACAACAAAGCTTAGTATTAACAGATTGATAGTTGCCATCGTCATCTCGTAATCTTGCATTCTCTTGGTTCTTGTTACAATCATTAGGTATGCACATTGTTAGTTATTGTGCTATCACATCATTCACATCAATGGTGCTACGTGCTAGTGTACTAGAGTAAGTTGTGATCAACAAATCTACATTCTTAGTATTATGTTCCATTCTATATAATGAGATCCGTAACAGTAGGATGGTCTTCGGTTCAGTTTGAATGCATGGCTTTCATACTATGCTGTGTCTTTCCAATCTTCTGTTATTGCTATTTTTGGAGTGCGTTCAGTTATGCTTTTATGCTACTTTCTGTTTGTAATGTTCTTCTCATCTTCTATAATTTTGTTTATGAAAATTAGGTCCTGTTCGTTTGCACAGCAAACGTTATAGAGATGATACCAAATCCATTGCTGGATAGGATGGAGATCATTGCAATAGCTGGATATATAACTGATGAGAAGATGCATATTGCTCGCGACTATCTAGAGAAGAATACAAGAGAGGCTTGTGGCATTAAGCCTGAACAGGTATCCACCCCTCTTATAATCCTCCTGTCATTTAATATTATATGCATGAGAAAGAATCATTAATTCATAGAACATTCACCTTGCTTCCGTAAATAACGAACCAAACCACATAAAAGGGAATATTTGTTGTAAACTCGATTAGTAAAAACAATGCCAACATGTTATAAACTTGATGTTTGTATAATATCCATATTCTTGCATCACCTACATAGTTTCATCAGCCATTTGTGAAGTGTCCAAATAAACTCTTTAGTTCTGGTTCCACTTTATTATCAATATATTGACTTAACGGTTCAGCCACGAACATGTACAGGTTGAAGTTACAGATGCCGCTCTTCTTGCCCTTATTGAAAATTATTGCCGAGAAGCTGGAGTGCGGAACCTTCAAAAGCAGATTGAGAAAATTTACCGTAAGGTGCACAACATAAAGTTCCACATACTTATCTGACAGTTATTTTTACCTTACATCAAGAAATGAAAGGTCAACTGCTCTACAAAATGAAAGGAGAGCTACAATCCTGTCTCATTTGAATTATCTGGTAGCATTTTCCAGTGTGTTTGCTACTACTGTTGTGCATTAGTATTTGCTAGCGATGGTAAATTTAAAACGAAAGTTGTGACATCATCCTGAGTTTTGGTGTACGTAACATCATTTTCTGTCCGTATTCCTCGGCACACTGGAATTGTGGAGAAATGTATTGCATATTCCCTCTGACAAAAAAAATGTAAGGCTGATTTTTTTGGGGGATGGCATTGGCTGATTTTTGGTAATGGTTATGCAATCTCAAGTTATTTGTATGAAAGGTTACTGCTAGTTTTAGAGTCGATGCCCGCACCAATATCCTTTGCTCACCAATATGGTCATACTCTGACCTTTTAGATACCTTACAAACTTTTTACTTTTGCAGATAGCTCTCCAGCTTGTTCGTCAAGGGGTATCAAATGAACCAGACCAGGAGGCTCTCAGTGTCACAGCAAATGAGGAAACTAGTAGTGGTGATGGTGCTGCAGCAAAAGATGAGATTTTGAAGGATTCTGCCGCGGAAGATGCTTCTGTCACCAATAATATTATAAATCCTGCCTCTGAGGAAGCTAATGAAGTAAATCTAGCAAACGAAGCAGTAGTTCATGAAGGGCATACGACTGAAGCACCCAAAGAAGACAGTGTATCTGAGGTAGTGTTATATTCTTTAGTTTTATGTTTTCTCCAAACAAAATATTGTTATCTTGGTACTGCCATGTTTCCTGTTAATGTGCCAAATGGGTCCTCTGGTATCTTTTCTGCTGGCTGTGACACTGCTTACCCTTGGTGTAGGCAGCTGGGTATCGTCTGTTTGTCAAATATAAATTTCTTGGGTACTGGACAGCACCGTTTCCCATGTGTATGCATTGTTTTGCTCTGAAAACCATGAATGTGATCGCTAGCTCACTTAACTACCTATACGATAAACTATATTGCTCCAGACTCGGGATAGTGTGAAACAATATCATATTACAATGTTATGCGTCACCTTGTAAGAAAGTTACTGATCCCTGTATTCTGTAGCGCAAGGACACAGATGGAGCAAAAGAAGGTGCAGGAGACAAGGCAATTGAGAAGGTTGTGGTTGATTCATCAAACCTTGGTGATTTTGTTGGGAAACCTGTGTTCCAGGCTGAGCGTATATATGAACAGACTCCTGTTGGAGTGGTCATGGGTTTAGCTTGGACTGCTATGGGCGGTTCTACTTTGTACATTGAAACAAGAAGAGTGGAGGAAGGGGAAGGGAAAGGTGCCCTTGTGCTTACAGGGCAGCTTGGAGATGTTATGAAAGAGAGTGCTCAGATTGCACAAACAGTTGGCAGGGCTATATTACTGGAGAAAGAACCAGATAATCAATTTTTTGCAAACTCAAAGCTGCACTTGCATGTTCCTGCAGGGGCCACCCCTAAGGATGGCCCTAGTGCTGGATGCACCATGATAACATCAATGTTGTCCTTAGCCATGGGAAAGCCTGTCAAGAAGGACCTCGCAATGACGGGTGAAGTAACATTAACTGGGAGAATCCTCCCAATTGGTGGGGTATGTTTTCTCTGTATTCCCTACTCAAGCTTGGCTCTACATTTTTTCCCCCTGTATAACCAGGCAGCCAATGTCCTCTGTGTATGAAACAAGGAAACGTCGCTTATTTACTGAAAAACGTCTCTTTCAGGTAAAAGAGAAGACCATTGCTGCAAGGAGAAGTGCAATCAAGACACTCGTATTTCCATCAGCTAATAAAAGGGACTTTGACGAACTTGCTTCTAATGTGAAGGAAGGTCTTGAAGTTCATTTTGTCGACACATACAGTGAAATATATGATTTAGCTTTCCAGAGCGACTCTGGTACAGAAACAAGCTAGCAGATGAAGATCAAGGGCCTGGGGATGGGCTGAATATCAAAGACGTCAGCAGGCAGACCAAAGATGAGTGAAGTTTATTGACATGATGACAATTTTATTTTTGCCCCACAAGACATTCAATTTAAGAAATTTTGGCTAGGTGGTTGTAGTGAGGTAGCTCAACCAGGTGGTATAAAGAAAAGAAAGCAGTGTAAACCAATATACCCCACTTGTGCCATCCAAAAGCACGAGGAGCAGGGATGCACGAGGAGCTTGCATCCCTAACGAATTTTTATTTATTTATTTTATTTTGGTGCTGGAGTTGTCATTCCTTTGATACGGTAACAGTTATGTAAACTATTAGTTTTTTTTTGCGAGAAATAAACTAGGTCATTTTGTTGTGCCAAGAGGAGAGGGAGGCATGAAATTGCGGATTGTGGCAGTAGGAGCACAAAGCCAAGTGCTTGTATCATTCTATCTATCCAACCTGGATGATCAGATTCGAAGGTAAAAATGGCTGGAGCGCGCTTGCCTGCTTCACGCCAAAGACCTCAATCCCGGTGGGACTTCGGATGCCTGACATCGGACATCCTATAGGTTGTGTTGTGAATCATTGGTCCCTAAATTTGTGTTTATTCGCATTGTAAAAATGTAACTTGTACCTTTATTCGAGTGAATATTTATTTGAATTTGTATCTCTTCCAGCACTCGGTTTGCATTCACTCTTAGTATTCTTTAATGTAAATTGGTGTCCTGTTGGAAATATGGAACTCATTTCGATTCAACATTCTCCAATCTGCCAACACCGTAGGTACATAGGTTTTCGTGATTGGTTTTTGAGTTCGACTTCTCTCCTCATCTCCCCACATGATTAATAAGGCTACCTCTGCATGGTCAAGTCATGTTGCTTTTGCTAGTGCTAATGAAGATGGCAACGGCAACCACGCAGTGACAGCAGCAGCTTCTTTCCTTCAAAAAAAAAAAAGACAGCAGCAGCTTTCGGTGTAGCACTTGCAAAAGCAACCTCACCTGATCTCCATCGTGGTGCACCTGGGCGATGGGAATTTGTCACTGTTCTGGACAGTGGATCAAGGATATAACCTGCCTGACTAGGTTGGCAAATGTCTTATGCACAACCTGGTACCTTGCTTGATCTGTAAGGCCATATACTGACAACATTACGACTCCAACAACTACAGATGGACTGTAGATTCGGGACGCTGTGCCCTGCGCACAACACATGAACCCTCAGGCTTGGCACGCCCTGCTTGCGATGGCAGAAGCGTACTCGGAAATTGTTGGATCGGGTGACTGCCGTAGGTGAACAATGACTGGGAGCAGCTCTGAAGATCGGAGGAAGTTCCTGCAGAGGGTGTGGTCGCACATCTTGCGCAGGGCGAAGAGCACGATTCTTAGCGGCGATTCAGTAAGAGCGTCACGCCTACTGGGGCTCAGGGCAACCGTAGAGTAACTGCCGACCATCTTCAGCAGTGCCTGCAAAACAAATAAGTTCAGGTATGGGTTATGTAACAAAGACTTACCACGTTCTTCCATCGGCATTATAGCTGTCCATCCATTTTTCATAGAACAGAAAACCAAAAGCATTTTCTCAACAGTTTTGTTGAACCAGAGTTGGACTAGAAGCCACTCGATGCAGACAATAGAACATGAAAGTGAGCAGGCAAGACTTGACAAACCTGAATTGCACCTTGGGAGACAATGTCTTCACAAAGTATGTCAGAGTTCCTCACTAGATTACTGAGCGCACCTGCAGCATTGCCTTTGGTTTTATCCTCCTCAGGACCAAGAAGTAACGTAGTGAGTTGCGGTATGGACCGCCTTAGTTCTTCATACAGCATGTCATTATGATAAGCAGCATTGCCAACCTGCCATGGCAAGAGTTAAACAAGTAGCTCAGTCAGTCCGGCTCTCCTCTTGAAACTGGATAAATAAGTTCAACTCTTTTACAGGCATTTTAACAAACTTACAGCAAAACATGCAAACTTCCGTGTGCGTTTGTCAGGATCAGAACATCTGTCAACCACGAGCTGGATCACCTTATTTGCTGCCTGTTGTTAGACAACAGCAAAGTTATACTACTGGAATACGATATCAGTCTGCAAAAAATTAAAAATATAGGTATACGTCCTTACAAGTGGACTATAAAAGTAGGAGCTGTGGCGACACATGTTGCCAATGGCACTGCAAGCTTTTGCTCTTATATCAGGATCTTCATTAGACAAGTAGTTCTTCAGAAATCCAACAAGTCCAGCTTTATCAATGGGTGCATAAAAATCCTGGCACAATCATCATATATCAGTTTGTATATCCAATTCATCATTGCAGTATAACATCTTTACTAGACATCTAAGAAAAGTGCAGAGATGCCAAGAAATGGCAAACCTTTGACATCCGCGCAAGGTCAGAAACAATCATAAGGAAATCAAGCAGAGTCTCCTTTGCAATAGGACCCTCGAGTAATCCTGCTACTCTACTAGGATCTAGAAGGCCTTCTTTGAGAAGCTGCAAAGCAAGTGGTCGGTAGCCTGCCATTTTTGCTACAATGGCCAAGGGCCTAGCTAGATCTTCCATGTCAACATAATCAAGACAGCGAAGCATACATCCAGGAATACCAACCTGAAGAAGAGAGCAAATCATGGAAATGTCCACTGATAAACAGAAAAATAAAAGTAGAGCCAACAAATCAGACCTCCAGCAGAACTTGAATGTACTGAGGCATGTTTTGCTCGATAGTTTTGAGCATTTCCTTGTTCTCGGTACCGATTCGTCCACCAGGTGATGCAACGTTAAGCAGGAAGCCACTATTGATGGATGCAGATGCTGATGGCATGTTTGGAGAACTTTGCACTGCAACAAATGGAAATGCCAAGATATCAACAACTGCGTTTATCAGCTCTCGAACTCCCCTCTTCCCACCACCAAGACCCGTCCAGGCTTCCAATGCCTTGAGGTGTATATCAGACAACAGCCCAGTTAAGAGCTTTAACTGCTCCCTTCTATACAGAATTTCACGGAAAACTCCACCAGGAAGGCATTGAGATAAAGCAGAGAGAGTCCAGACAACTCCCAGAGGAGACAACCCACTGCGGTTCGTTGAACCACCTTTCCCGTCAGATGTCTCTTTTGAGAAACCATCTGTAAGCAAGCGGATTAGGATCTGTGGGATGCCAACTGAGGAGGCTTGTTCAATGGCCAATGGCCCTCCCCATTTCAATCTCGTCTCTAGCATCCCAATACTTCCATCACGGAGTCCAAAAAGATTTAGAAGGCCAGCATTATATCGACAAAGTGCTTCACTTCCATCAGATAGCCACAGCTTCAGCAGCGTGTGCAGTGTTGCCATACGAGGAAACAAAGCAAGGGCAGTTTCACAAAGAGAAGATCTGGTCTGACCTCCGTTTTCAAGCGAAACAAGTGACGAAAGCGCGAGCATTGCAGATGCACAGTGTGGTTGCAGGCAACTCTTGACTGTATCATCAACTGATGAGAGCTGTGCAAGAACTGAGAGCCGGGACCGCTGTTTTTTCTGGGAACTTGTTAGGATAACTGATGCTGAAAACCCCCCCTCTGACTTGAGACATGCAGCTATTGCCGCTAATGCAAGGCAGCAGTGCACTACCAAAGCATGAGGGTTGGATAGCTTGCATTTCTGATTGCTATTCTGCTTAGATTCCTTATTAAAATATGATCCACACAGTGACAATAACGAAAACGTGTCAGACACAATCGTTCCATCTCCACCATATTCTACTGCATCAACATCAGATGGTGAATTCCATGGACGACAAATGATGGCACAGAAAGAAACATTCTGCAGACAGGCCCTTGAGATAAGCTGAAAAGCAATTTAGACACACTAAGGATCAATACAGCAGATGTAAAATCACTAAGGAAAAAACACTATATTTCCAAATTTATGGCAGTGGAAAATGAATTGCAGTAATGTGGCATGTGAACTGAAGACTGTGAAATGTTCAATGTTAGTAATTTGTTCGGTCACCAATTAATCTAAAAAGGGCGTACCCAGTGCCGTAGGCTTCCCGCACTGTGCGGGGTCTGGGGAAGGGTTGTTTTTAAGCCCCAAGCCTTACCCACACAAATGTGCAGAGGCTGGGGCTCAAACCCGGGACCTTCCGGTTACAGACGGTAGGCTCTACCGCTGCACCAGGCCCGCCCTTCTTTCGGTCACCAATTAATCTGTCCAAAGAAATTCAGAAATGGGATTTTTCATAATGTTGCTGCTGACAATGCAACTAACTATAAGTGGCATGCTTTATAACTCTAGGTTGCGGCTACCACAATATTGACCCCAGACCAGGATTCCAACTCCAAGGAGTTACTTGAGCAAGTTACCTGTGCCAATGCTACCCCTCAAGAAATATAATCGGATCAACTGTTGATTCCATAATTTATTACATATCCAACTGTGAAGCAACAACTTACAGTTTGAATGTATGAGATAAAGATTCTCTATGAACCAAAGGTTAGAAAAGGCGCTAGGAGCTAGGCGCTCTCTAGGCGGTGACCCACCGTCTAGAGCTTAGGCACTTTAAGGTGGTAATCTAGGGGTGCCATTGACATATATATACCTCAAAAAGAAAAGGAGAAACAGGGGACCAGTGGGCTTAAAATTGGATAGAAGGACCTTCAAAGCAGACCAAACCGAGTATCAACAGCGGGCTGACATCCCAGCCTCCTTTTCCTCCTCCTTCGCCAGCCATCCCCGCCTCCTCCTCCGCCGCCACCGCGGGCCAACTCGTCCCAGCCTCCAGCGCTGCCGCCCGATATCCCATCCCATCCGCCTTTCACTGCCAAAGCATGGGCACCGCCCGCCTAGCGTGTCTACCTTACCCCCTAGACCTCGTGGTACCCCACCACCTAGCGCATAAGCACGCCTAGGCAAGCGCGGAATAGAGCCTTGTGGAACACTGCTACTAACAGTTCTTGGTGCAAAAGGATGCTCAATCAACCATGCATCCATTTCTAATTTCTGCAATTTAGTTTTAGAGCAAACTAAAACCTGCATTTGTGTAGATATACTTCAACTTTGTGAATAACACATGATGATATTTCCCCCATGCCAATGCAACGTGATGAATGGATTTCTTTAAAATAAGTGCACACTTCTATGTTATCTTAACTTTTCACAAGGCCTACAAAAAATATGCACCACCATGGAGAAGAAAGGTGTTGAGAAAACGTATAGATTCATAGTCGACCAGCATCTGAGAGTTACCTGAAGACAAGCATGAATAGCTGATTCTAGACCATTATGCAAGCAGTGGTAAACTGCAACCTGCATTGGTCGTGAGGCCAGAAATGATTTGACAAATATGTTTATCAGATTGGTAGAGTTTGAATCTGCCATCGAGCCTTGCTCTTGCATAGAGTGAATTTGTCTCCATGAGGTAGCTAAAGGAAATGAAAAATGGTGTGCACTAATGGACATGTCAACAGCATGAGCTAGATACCAAATAGCCTTGCATGCCTCACAAGCAGCAGGTACCATGTTCGTAGAACCTGATATTATGTCTGAACCCAAGGTTATCAGACATTCACATAAGAGCTCCAGCAACTGTGACCTCCTTGCGTGATCAATAATCTTAAGGAGACTTTCATCAACTGCCTTTGTGCCTTCGGATGACATACTTGCTTTCAACCCAGAGATAACCCGAGACAACATCAGAGCAAGGCAGGCAGTTGACTCTCGAGAAATTCTTCCAGATGGGTCCACTGTAGAGTTCAGGATCTGCATGTAAAAAATCTCATAATCAAAGATAAAGAGGGGGAAATCATAGCTGACAATAAAACCTGAAGTGAGTAGCAAAGTGTTACCTGAGAATAAAGCTCATACAGGGAGGACCAGTATCTGTCATAAGAGCTTAAGATAACTTCATCATTTGTATCCAGTAGTTTTCGTGCAATTGGCAGGCACTACCAACAAAAAACATGGTTATATATTGCAAGTTATACCATCCAAGACATCCCTAGCAAAGTAAGAATTACTCTCTTTTCAAAACTGAGAATTTCAGAACATATTTGTGTGATATAGTATGTCAAAAGAAGTTGCTTTCATTTGATTTCTACTTTATTGGGCTGTTCCAATATTTTATAGGGAACAAAAACCACTTTGACTTCTGAAAGTACCTTCGTTACAAGGCCATAGGCATTTGAAAGCTTCGTTCTGATAATGAGATTTGTAAACTCAAGAAGCATACAGATGTCAATCTTCACTGCATAAGGTTGACATGACCCAGCATCAATTAAATTTTTAATAATTCTGAGTGACTGATTTGCTCCATCAATGTTCAGTTCCCTGTAAGAGTTGAACAAAGAATCCACTGAAATAAGAGACTTGGCATGATGAAACCAGTAGGACTTCTGCTGAGTGAATGTTATACAATATCCGCACCCAAATATTCCATCTTATCTTATGTCGTGTAATTAGACAGCATAAATACTTTATAGATGAGAAATTACCACTGTACTGATGTAAAATTAGTAGAGTGCACACGTGAAAAGTGTCAACAAAAGAAACCCTAGACTAGGAAATGACTCTAGTACCCTTGACTACTATGCCGTTAACTACACAATAAAGGATAAACACCTTCTTGAGAAACTAATTGTGTTGTAACCACCTAAATTTGGGTTAACCATATTGTTTCTTCACATTTTCAGGAGAAAATAATGCCTGATCAGTTCAGGAGGAATGGAAAAAAGCTATAACCTGGGCGAACTTGGATGATTAGTCAGCCAAGTTTTGATGGGGCTGACAATGGTTGACATTGCTTCACCGTCTTCAACAATGCTGTTTGCACCTTTTACTGTTTGTGAAACCTTTTCCAGTTTATCCAAAGCAGTACACTCTGCAATGAAGTATTTAGAAAGATCACCGAAATATCCAGGGAGGAAACCTGCTGTGCTAATCAACAACACTACCCCCCCCCCCCCAAAAAAAATACTACTTAAAAGTCACAATTTTAATATTTGTTTGTAGTGGGTGTTCAATCTTGTTCCCTGGTGCGGATGTAACAAGTTCTGGCATGAAGTGGGTCTATGGTGTCTTATAAATGTTTTGCTCTTCTTCTTAATGCAATGATATGCAGTTCTCCATCGCATTAGAGAAAAAAAAAGATATTTGCTTGGATAATAACTTGCCTGAGGGAGAGCGGCTCTCAGGAACAGCACCAGTAGATGAACCATGGTGGTCCTCAGTAGCTTGCATAGGGCCATCTAGTTTTCTGTTGCCTTTTGGTTTATCAGAGGCATTTTCCCTATTGGTAGCAGTAATTGTACCTGCCAAACATTAGATCACTTCAAGGTATAACACTTGAATAAAAAATACCAAAAGCAAAAGGATATAGGCAAGCTATTTAAATTATACTTTGTGGGTCAGCTGGGGAAGGCTGGTTCCTTGAAGTTTGGATTTCTTCTGTTCTCCGAGTATCCTCCGATCCTTTAACTTCAAAAGGTGCAGTTAGGGTATCCTGGGCAAAAAAATGTAAATAATGATATGCTTTTAGCATGTAAATTATGAGTACTAACTTGCTTAGATACTGGAATTCCTTTATTTATCCTAGAGCATCTCCAAGAGTGACCAATATTTACACTCCCAATAATCTAGGATTGGGACCTTTCTAAAAAATTTTGGGCATGAAAAACACATCTCCCTCCAACAGTAGACTTATTTTTTTCACAAAACCTTTGAAATATGCCACGATCCTATTTTTCCTTGTTTCAACTAGTGGCAACAATCAGCTTTGTGATTTTTTTTCTTCCTGCATCTAGTGCCTACAAGATCAAATCTTGCAATTTTTTTCCTTGCTATATCTAGCGGAAACCCTATCAAAGGTCCGTGAGACCGTGATTCTTCTTCTCTTTGCATCTACCACCGACACCAAAGCCTTGCAGGTAGATCGCTACTGCTACGCCTTGCGGCCAATGGGCTATGGACAGACTGCACGCTGATGGAGAACAGGGGCAGACGGGCAATGCAGGGGATGAAAAAGGTTGGCGGTATCGGTTCCATTTCAGAGATTGGGCACCCCACCTGGAGGCACAAAAGTAGCTCCATTCACCGTGAGTTTTGGACACGCCAATAAATTGGCCAGGGGTTCAGGTCTCTGTTGGAGCAGGTTTTTTCTTTTTCATTCCCAAAACTAGTTTTTAGGAGTCTATTTTGGGCACTCTTGGATATGCTCTTAGCATATAACTAAAGATACTTACAGCTGCTGATGCCATCGAATCATCTTTGACAAATGGGTGCTCTAGTAATGCTGGCCAGGTTAATCTACTTTGAGGCATCTATTCCATCATAAACAGTCACACAGCATTAGAAAATAAGAGGAAGAATGGATGAACTCATTGGATGTGATTTGGGGAAATATGACATCTATGACCTTGTTTAGTAGACCTTTCAGGAAGCTCTTAAAGTGTGCACTCATGTTATCTGGATATTTAACAGGATCCTGTTGCATTAAAGAAAGCATATAAATCAGTTTTGAGAATAGAAAAAGATCACAAATAATTGAATAAATAACTGAATAAGCATGGTAACCTTGACGATGTGCCGTATAAGTGCATAGACCGAATTTGTATAAAATGGGGGCTGTCCAACAAACAGTTCATACCTGGTCAACCAAACAGTAAATTTAACTTGATGAGAGTAATAGACTATCAAACACAAAGCATGCAGTCCTGGCTGAACTGTGTACCAAAGGCCAGCAATATATCAAGGTCACAAGTGATACAAAAAGAAAGACAATACTTTGAAATCGAGAATGTACTAGCAAGAGAAGAATACAGAGTTAACAAGGTCTAAATAAGAAAAACGTGGATGTACATACAAGATAACCCCAAGGGACCACAAATCAGCTGTGTGGTTATATGGCTGTTCTCTCACAAGTTCTGGAGCCATGTATAAAGGGGTCCCTGCAGAGGAAAAGCAAGCCTAGTGAAACGAAAGGTTATTAAAAGGAACTTACGACAATATAGCATATGCCTGAATATAAGTTACAAAAGAACCAGCTCCATTCGAAGGAGACATCCGTATGATAAATTAGAGTGTACAGAGCAGCCAGTGTGTTTCGGAAAGTATGAGTTTGGGATCAACTAAATCCAGTGAGAAGACCACTCGAAAATTTGAAGGAAACACAGGCAGAGCAGTTGGGATTCATAAATGAGCTATGTACTGAAATAGTACAGCTTTAAGAGAGATGACAAAGATAACAGTACAGCTAAATCACATTACTCCTTTTAAAATTCGTCAAATGTCATTACATTTTGTTTACGAAATCAAAATGTTAATATCAGCCAAGACAACAGATGGCTAGAGGGACTTGCAAGATCCAGAGATCTGTAGTTGATTATGAAATGAAACATGCCAAACAGGCTGCAAGAGCAAGACAGATAAAAAAAAAAGAATATCAGTTAGCATGAGAAGATTAAAAATAAATACCTTTTATGGAGCGTAACACAACAGTATTAGCTGACATGGCGCGAGCAAACCCGAAGTCGCAAAGCTGTAAAAGGCAAGAAAGAACAGATTGTAGTTTGAACCATTGTTTGTAGTGGATGAGAATTACAACTAGAATGGTTATTGAACTGAACATTCAAGGCAAGGTCATGGCCGCTGGGATGAAAGCTCATTTGAGTAACATGATTTAGTCAACATCGTACCGTAAGAAACTTAACAGGAAACTGAAACACACCAGATGGATTGATAAACTGCATTGAACCATGAAATATAGGATTGTGTACACTGTATATGTATACAGCTGCATAGATGTAGCAAATAATTGAGAATTTGACAAAAGATCAGCGAGAAGAGCACCTTGGAGATGCATAATTTGAAGCATCTACTGTACAGCGAAGAAAACTTATTTTGACAATCTAATAAGAACTTGGGCAAATTCGAAAAGGATGATCAGTCATTGTCAAATTATGCATGCCTACATGGATCAGAAATTACCTTTACAACAGATCCTTTCCCAATAAGGATGTTCTGAGGTTTCATATCCCGGTGAATAATACGATTGGAATGCAAGTAGTACAATGCTTTTACCTGAAATGAGATGTGTTGAAACCATGAAGGCAACCAAAACAAGTCTGGGTTGCTATGGTGCATAAGCAAAGAACACATAAATAAGAGTGAAGTGTATACATACCAGCTGCTTAGCAATCGCCTGAACTTGTTCCTCTGGAAGGCATTTATCGTCCTCAAGCACTTCAAACAGTTCTCCCTGAGACAAGCATTTTCAGTGAAGTTAGCGGACCCGAATATACTGGAACCGATCAGAGATGAGAAAGCACAGAGTAACCAAACTGAGTTGTTGCATACCTGAGCAAACTCTGTGACAACGCAAAACTCCTGAGGGGTTTCGAAAGCATCGACCATTTCGATTATGTTCTCGTGTTTGAGTTTCCTTAGGATCTACAAAGTTGTGGATGGCAGCAAAAGGTGAGATTGTACAGTGAGATAAGAAAAAACACAGCAGTGCCTGGCCAACTGGTTTGCTGTCTGCCGCAGTTGCAAGGATAGATGTTTTTCTGTCTGTGTTTGACAAGCAGATTGCCTAGATTTGAAGTGCACGTACCTCGATCTCCTGCCTAAGGTTGTGTATGTCCTTATCGGTCTTGCCATGCTTAAGAATGAACTTCATCGCAACCGTCTGGACCAAACTCAAAACAGAAGAAAACAAAGCCTGTGAATTATAAAGGCAGAGAATCCAACCAAATCCAGGGAGAGCTGAATGAGGCTGACCTGGCGAGTGTACTTGCGCCTGCCCTTGTAAACCTTGCCAAAGGAGCCCTCCCCGACGAGGTCGATGACATGGTAATCTTCTATCCCCATCTCGCAAAACCCTAGGTGGAGGAGCAGAGAGAGAGGAGGCCTCGGCCCTTGCCGGCAAGGTCTCTCCCCGGACGATTGAGGAGGAGGGGATCTGGTCGCTGGTCCCGACGAGTGATGGAGGGCGGCGGCGGCAGCCGGCGATGGAGGAGGAGGAAGGGATCTCGATTTGATTTGGGAATGTACTGTACCCATTTTGTTTGGGGATTAATTAAACTGAATATTTTTCCCGCTCGCTGGGCGGGCGGATTTCGAATGATTTTTTGCTAGGCCTGCTGTTGGTCTTGGGCTCTTGGCCCATCCGCTCTATTGGGCCTTATGGGCCTTATAACGGAATGATGATTTTTTTTTCTTTTGATTTTGAATCCATTAGAGAGAGACGGAGAAACCGGCCCATGTACAATATTCTCTTGGCCGACGAAACACAATACGTTTCGTTGATAAGAATTGAACAATATAATGCTTTATGCGTGCAGTAAGACTACAGGGTTTGGTTTGGTTTGGTTTGGTCTGTTTCGTCTCATTACTTTCCGAAACCAAATGGATGCGCAGCTAGATAGCTGCAGAAACTAGCACAGTCTGCAACTTTTTACCTGACCTGAAATAAGCTAGTCTGAATATATAACCCAACATAATTCAACAGCTAGTCGATGATCAGCATGCATGCAAAGGCACAGAAGAATCAATGCAAGATAGATTGGTTGGTAAGAGAGGCTAGCTGCTGCTTGTAAAAGTTGCTTGGGAAGGTTTCCACGCAACCAGCACAAGATAGGGAGGAACATCTATCCGAAACCATGCGTCGGCAGCCAAGGAAAACAAAAAGGTGAGAGAGAAAGAGAGAGGAGGCCGAGTCAGACAGGAGGATTTGGGATAGGCCGGGACTGGGACGCTAGGGATCTTTAAACCCAGCCAGACACTGGAATCCAGGACAAGAACAACTCAATCAACAAGGTGCTACTACCCATTTTCTTGGGCAATATCTTTTCATGATTTTTCTATTTATTTTGCACAGCCTGATTCAGATCTACCATTCCCTCTCTTTTTTAAAAAAAAATTAAGTCATATTAGCATTGAAACAAGTCTTTGGAACATACTTTATTTGACCATTAGTAAAAGGCATCATCAATTGTCACAAAATCAATATCATACTAGAAATATGTAAAAAAAATGGATCTATTGCTAATAACTTTTAGACACTAAAAATGCATAAACTTGTTGTGGGTCAAAACTTATAAAATTTGACCCTTTCAAATCCTAAGATGCCCTGCATGTAAAGAAAAGGAGGGAATATGTTACTGTCATGTGTCTCTAGCCCAAATTCTTTTTTTGTAACAGTAGTAGTACAACTAAAGCAATTGCCTATCATAAATGAATAGTAACAAAAATGGGAAGTGAGTACGAGTATAAGAGCAACTCCAGCCGGGCCCTTAAATGGGACTCTATCTCTTGTTTTAGTCTCCCAATAGAAAAAACATCTCCAACCGGGCCCCTATACGAGCCCCCATTTTGGGGAGGCCACTAAATTTTGGTCCAGAGTCCCTAGAACTGGAGGCCCTCTAAATTTAGTCACCCTGCTGGAGTTTGAAGCCCCTAAATTTTTATAGGCTGGCTCCTAAAAGCAATATAGGGGCTCAAATTTAGTCTCTCCGTTGGAGTTGCTCTAAGTAATAGTAGCACTAAATAGGATCCCCTATTGGCATTCCTTCCAAGCATTCATTTAGTATGTTTTGAGAGAATACCATAAAACAATGGTACTATTAGGCTGCGTTTAGTTTCCAAAAAAATTTGCGCAGTACCCGTCACATCGAATTTTCGGACACATACATGGAGTATTAAATGCAGTTGAAAAAATAACTAATTGTATAGTCTAACTGATTTCTACGAGATGAATCTAATGATACTAATTAATTCATGATTGGACATTAATTATCAAATAACAACGAAATTTGCTATAGTAGCCAAATCCAAACTTTTTCACCAACTAAACACCCCCTTACTCTCTACCAGTACTGGTACTAGGCAGGTGGTACTGATCCTCCAATTTTGGCGTAAACCGGGTGTATGCAGTGAATCCTAGCTCGGAGCCCATCTCACCTCTCCTCCCTGTCGTCGTCCTGCTTCTGTCTATAAATATGCTCAACTCCATCGCATCTCATCGCACGCCATCAACCCAAACCACAATTCCCATCTTTTTGTCTCCCTCCGCTCCGCGTTTCGTTTCCTTCCATTCCACACAGTAGGTGCCTTGCCAAGGTTCTCCCTCACCTACTACCTAAATCCGATCCTCGTTTTCTTTTCTCTATGTTTGTCTCTGCACATGCATGCGTTTTTCATTGGTGGACCTTCTTGTTGTTTACCTGCTCTTGTTGTTGTTGTGGAGCAGGAAGGTCGAGGATGGCGGACTGCAATGCCAACTCATCGACGTCGGCGACCATGGGAGAAGAGGTACTCCGATTCTGTTAGTCTGCCATGATTTGTCTGAATTCATCATATAGAATGTGCAGTTGCTAAAATCAGCCATTTCTCCCCTGTTCCATTCTTCCCATCCCAAGAGCGATTATCCTATCTACCATATACGTCTTCTCTGTTTTTTTTTGCTGCTTCAGGCCTTGTTTAGTTCCTAAAAATTTTCCTACAATACCTATCACATCGAATCTTTGGACACATGCATGAAACATTAAATGCAGTTGAAAAAAATAACTAATTACACAGTTCAACTGTAAATGACGAGACGAATCTTTTAAACCTAATTAGTTCATGATTGGACATTAATTGTCAAATAACAACGAAAGTGCTACAGTATATAAATTCAAAAATTTCACGAACTAAACAGGCCCTCAATGTGTCTAAATTTTAGTTTCATCATTTTTGGAGATATGGCGGTAAGTGGTGAATTTTATTCAGCATCTCTGCAAATGTTCAAAGTGTCGTGCAATAACTATAGGAAGCGTCCTCGGATTTAACGCAATGTAGATTGTCAAAGACAGATATCTGAACATCTCATGCACTGCTCCTGCTATCAGATTCAATTATTATTCAGTTTCAGTACACAATAAAACGAATTTTATAGAAGGAATTGAGAGTTGTCACGCTGTTGTGTTTAGCATCTCGTATATTTCGGAACATAAAAAATCTTATTGAAAAATTATATTACAAAATCAGATGCTTGGTTCTGCTCGAAAATCACAGTACAATATGTTGCCAGCTAGATTCAGAGCAGACTGTTGTTCCAACAGAGGAGTGCCTTCTCTTGTCTGTGCTGATTGCTGAATGCTAACTAGACATAGCGACGTCAAAAATCAATGACATCCACTGAAAACCAAAAAAAAAGGATGAAAATAATGTTAGGAATCTCTTGACTGAATTCTATGAGGCCCTGAAGAAAACCCATGCGCGTGCATTTTGTGGATGATAGACCAGAATAGAACTTTGCCTCTTTTTCACCAATGAGACAAACTTGGAATGGAATCTCTCTGACCTTTGGGTCTCCATCGGCATGGACCATGCACAAGCACGGAAGAACCACATTACCTTGCGAACCTCATCATTTGAGAACATTTGTATGACTTGTTTCTGAAATCCTGTCCTTGTCAGGGACAGCTTCTTTAAGGGGTGGCCTGGCCATCATTTACTAGCATGCTTGCACTATTTCCTTTTCAACAATGAATGATATCTGTAAAAAGGTGGGTTTTGAGTGCAGATATCATGAACCTGCCTGTGTTAGTTGCAAGAATAAACGCCAGGGTTAATGTGTCTAGCTAGGCAGCGCGTTGAAAAGAAGTATGGAACTCTGATCCTGATTTTTTTTTTCTTTCGTCGCAGGTTTTCGTTGAGAAGAAGTACGGAGGAATGGCACCTAAGAAGCCTCTGATTTCAAAGGTACATAATCCGTCCTTAAAAGGATGTGAGACCAGACCAATCAGCATGGAATATAATTTCTTTACAACATCTGATCTCATAGTTATTGCTGTCTCCTTTACCTGGTTGCTTTCTTGTGCAGGATCACGAGCGCGCCTATTTTGATTCTGCAGACTGGGTCCTTGGCAAGGTATCCAATCCTTTTCATCCAGAAATATAAAGGGCATCTCTGCCTGGGCAAGTTTCTGGAAAAAAAAATGTTATAGACCTACATACAGATGCTGGGTGCTGTCTGAAACCTTTGCTTTGTGATGCTTTGCTTCAGCAAGCTGCAAACAGCACTGGCGCACGGGCTGCTATCGAATCCTTGAAGCCGAAGTTAAAGGTGAGTATAGAGCAATGCGCATGCCAGCGCCGTGATTTTCATCTCAGCTGCTTGCACGTACGTTTTATCAAGTTGTATTGTTTGTGTGTTTCTTTTGCGTGCAGAGGACGGCCCATCAGCAGCTTCCCCCTCGCAAGCCGACCTGCGCGTCCAGCTGAATCTCAGTGGAAAGGTACAGTCTACTCTATCTGAAACCGCAGTCGCATAAAGAAGGGAAAATTCCGAATTACATTCTCGAACTATCACAGAAGCTTGATTTTCAACTTTCAACTACAAAACCGAATAACATAGACCATCCAGTCATCAAAATCGGGCAAATTTGGACCTTGGGGCGGGTGATTTTATAATTTTTAAAAATTTAAAAATTCTAATTAGATCTAAAAAATCAAATCTAATTCGTTTTAAATAAAAAAATTCAAAATTAGTACCAAAAGTTTTCTAAAAGTTTAATCTATCTATTATTGCTCTATTCGAAGCTTAGTTATTCAAAACTAATAGACATAACTATAAGCAATCAAATATTATAAAAATAAATAATTTTGATCTGAATTATTGAAATGTATCATGCAAATAGATAGGTTACACTTTTAGCTTTTGATGCCGCTTTCTTTTTTTATTTGAAATAAATTACTTATGAATTTTTTAGTTTAAATTTGAATATTTTAATTCTTGCAAAATACAAAACCACCTTGGAAACCACCTCAAGGTCCATATTTGCACAATTTTGACAATTGGATGGCCTATGTTATCCGATTTATAGTTAAAGATTGAAAATCGTACTTCTGCAATATTCCGAAGGTGTAAACCGAACTTTTCCCCTGAAAGAAACCTGACGTTTGCATGATGATATGTGAGCAACATCCATGCTAATTATATCCTTGTGTGGTGATGCACATGCAGGGGTTGTCCCATCTATATTTTATATATACTGGGAGATATATATGATGGTGAAGAGAGCATGCATTATCAGAAGAAGAGGTGAATTGATTAGTTATTACTTATCAGAAGAAACCTGCATGCATCTGGCTTGTTGACAGCACTTGGTGTATCCTTGAGCTCGTGGGGATAGGTAGACTACTAGACAAGTATTGTATTGTAGCAGCTCCTAGGGGTGCAAATTGGTGATCCTTATATGCACCTCCAATCTTTTTTAATTTAAAATTTGGTACTAATTTTCCAAAATGAGATTCGATTTTAGAGAAATAGTACAAAATTTTGAACTAAACAGAATTTGAGGTGCACATAAGGATCACCAGCAGCTGCGCAGATATATGCAGCTAGCTTATTAGCAGAACGAAGCGAATCTAGAAGATGACATCTGGTATAAAGTATGTTTGTTGTTGGCAGATGAATATATCAAGTATCGCCATATACTAGTTGGACTCGTAGCCGGCTATAGAATACTTGGCTATAGAGTATATTCTGTGTCCGGCTATAGAATAAGTTATTCTATAGCCACCCAATCCGACGCTCGAGAGATCGCAATCCAACGCGCGCAGCGCGTCCCCCGATCGGGGCTGCATGAGCCGAGCTGTGGCCGGGGGATACTAACGAGCTGGCCGCTTGAGCCGAGCGGCCTCGAGCGCCAGTTTCCTTTGACTGCCATCAACGCCTGATCCGTAATCAACGCCGGGCGACAATTCCTTCCATACACAGCTGCAGCTGAGTCCACAGCACCTCATCCACATACGACGTACATGGTACTTGCATATATGATAATTTAAAAGTTTACGCATTCAGGAGAATAGAACACACACTTTGTGCTTGCATGATCCACATTTGCGTAATCCACTTACTGTAAAATATGGTTAATCTCTTTTCGTCAAATGTTCTTGAATCTTCGACATGGTAGTTCTCAATGTACTACAAATAGCTGTGAAGAAATACAGTGGATTTTACCACAATGTAACATGACAGTTACCGGTGGCTTTTACCATAATGGTCTAATAAATCTACCAAAAAAATCACTTTGACCATAATGGCTTGAATTCCCAATGACAGTATTAGAGTTAGTACTCACACTACATGGGAGAATAAAATACTGAACATGACAATTTGAATTGCTTTGCTTGCACATTCAATATGCACCATTCCAACAAACTTACACATGGACACCACACAACCTCCTGAAAGTTGTGCCAAACATTGGCGTAATTTTCAAAGAAATATTTACAATAATGTTGTGTACAATATACTAGATGGAAAAGGTACGAATCTACCAAAATGGCATCACCAGTTTATCAATTTACCACAAAAAAGGCATTTACCACAATGGCGTGACAAAGTTACCAGAAAATGATGATTAGTAGAATCCAACATATCATAATCATTACAACAATGCCTTCAGATATGTACCAGAATTTATAGATTGGGTTACCACAAAGGAAAAAAAGAGTAGGACATAACACAAAACCACAATTGGAAGTCGATCCAGAACACCTATTAGTTGTCCCAAAATGAAGTCAAGCAGACCTGGCCTACTATCTGACTGGAGCATGCCTGAATTTTTTTTTGGAAGGAAACTACAGCAATCCTGATCGGATTTCCTGAATTATTTATTAAAAGAGATAAATATTTACAAGATTGACCAGATTACAGAGAGATGCAAAAGATGAGGGGACAGAAATAGACAGAAACAAAAACAATCAAGGCCTATTTTACATTGGAAAAAAAATTACCCCACTCTAATAGTCTCGCCTTATCCGGGAGGGAAGAGCATCAATTGGACAAAAGAGATAAATCTTCTCTACATCTCCGGGATATCATTAAGTTTGTCTCATCTTCGCTCCTAAAAACTTTTGCATTCCTGCATTTCCGGATATTCCAAAGAACGCAGGTGATGACAGTACTTCTGATCCTAGGACATCGCTCCATGAGAGGGTTCACCATCCACAACTGCTCAACGCCTAGGGCCTGAAATCATCATATTGAGAATGGTAGTAAACAATATGGATTTATTCCGAGCCCACAAAGACATGAACAAATTGTCAGCAAGTAGAGTATGAGAAATTAGAGCATCATTAGGAATGCAGCTTCTATATATCTACAGCATAAACAGGAAACAATTTTTGTCAATTGTTGTTGCTGGGCGTGCAAGGCAGCAACAGTCATATGATATATCATCAATGATACAATTCTCGTAAAATATAGCTTCGGATTTACAATAAAATAATCGAATGGCATCTACCAGACAGCTTTGCTCCTATGGAGGATGGCAAAGCTCTTCTGCACCATAGAGGCACAGAGCAAGAACTAATCCATTTCAATCTGCAACAAGGGTGAAAAATAGGGAACCTACGAAATAAGAAAGCATTCTTGTTTCAAGCTACAGCAGCAAGAAAAAACGGGGACTAGTCTGGCCTGCTCGTCTGCTTGTCTCCTTGTCGATCTGCAGAACGAAAAATTGAGGCTGTAGCACAAGAACGATTCGCGAAATTTTCAGATAAAGATTTACGACAGACAATAAATGGTAAACATTAACCACAATCGAAACAGGAATTCCCAACTCCTCACGCACAAATTAGACACACGGCAAAAAGATTACCTCTGCATTTTGGTAAAAATTAACCACAATCCAAAGGGAACCTGCTCCAGATTGAGTGTGTAACACAGAATTTTGCGGCTGCTTACCTCTGCATCCTGTTTCCGCTGGACTGGATGGGGATGGCTGGGCGACACGAGCGGCAAGAACTGGCAGCCGCGACGACGATGCCCGGTTGCTCACGGTGTATGATGGCAACGATTGACCCAAGGGAATGGATGGCACCAGGAAATCGCTGGTGGAGGATTGGAGCATCGCCACGAACGGGGGTGTGAGCCTAATCGAAGCTGCGGACCCTCTCCGGCGGCGCGACTAGCGACGAACAAATGAGGCGACGGGCATCTGGGGTGTACTTTATTTTATTTTTTTGATTCACAACGTACCTGTATTGAAGGTTAAGGAGTACAAAAACCAGAACAAGAACAGGTAGGTCAACGGGGAACAGGCGCTATTTGGGGAATTGGGGTGCCGCATGCTGGCTCAATCCGTCAAGCGCGTAGACTCTTGCAGCCGAGCCAGATGATGCTGAATGAGCCAAGCGCGGTGCTGGGTGCGGCGCGCAGCGCGGGAGCGCAGCGAAGCAGCGAACAAGAGAATGATGATGGAAATTATTCCAATTCCAAGGCCCAGAAGCATATTGGGCTGAGAATTTTGCATCCCTCCTGGTCGGGCCTCGGCCTGCAAAGACTGAATGGGCGGCCTGGTTGCTGGGTCGAGCATGCATGCTGAAGAGCTGAATTGAATGGCTGCAGAAATAATGACTGCGGCATGCATGATTTTGTGACTGCTGACTGCTCCATATGGTTGCTGCTGCTGCTCTTGAATCCATTTTCAGGGTGGGTGCAGACCGTGCAGCAGTTTCAGTTTGGGGGCAGGGCAGAGCATAGGCGTGCAGATGATGCTCAGCCTTGTCGTCGCGTCGGGAGAGAGGGGAATCGGAATCCAATGCCAATTGCCAGTGCCATACTGGACTGGATTGGATTCCGATGAATATGAATAATTAGATGCATGCATGCATATGGCTCATCTAGCGCAATCCAATTCTACGCGCCAACGTTGGCAGACCCAGACACACATGGACTACTTCGGTCTCGTTTGGTTCACGCTACGCTACTGAATGCTAGTCACTTTGACCGTTAATTACGGTTTCAAACAAAACCAGTTTACAAAACCAACTTCAAAACCCCCGCGCTAGTGACCTTGAAGAATCTAATGAGGCCTTTGACCGCGTGATTAGAGGATGGTTACTATAGCATCATTGTAGCAAATCATCGATTAATTACCATCATTAGATTCGTCGCGAAAAGTTACACTCATCTCTAAAAAAGTTTTGCAAATAGACTTTATTTAGTACTCCATGCATACAAGATTCTTTTGTAGAATGGAATAGAAGGGAAGGAACCAAACAAGGTCTTTGCATTTCCTTTATGCTTCCTGCGAGGCATTGTGCTTTAACATTTCTACTTCGTAACATTTTGTGAACAATTTATAAACAGAAATTATATTGTGTCATACAATGTGTGCATACAATTTATGCATATTGTTTGTTTCTTTTCTGCATAGCTTATGAACAAAAATTTATGCACATAATTTTGTAGTAAATTTTTTGCACATAATTTCTGTGCCAACCATTGATGTAAAAAAATTCTTTCATGCATGACTTATGAACATATTTTTATACATAAATTTATGTTTCGTAATTTTTATAAATAATAAGTATGTATGTATATTTTTTAATTCTATAGCTTTTCTGAAGGATTTATCTTTTGTAAATAAATAATAATGTAGTTTACACAGTTTGGTTCTATATTTTGTTCATATAATTTTTTGAATGATGAAAGAGAATGGGAACCACGGTGTTTAGATGGGTGGACAGTGACTTGGGGTTCGGAGTCGGGTGGCACTACCGTGGCGAGTGTGCGGACTAATGAGGGGAGCCGACAACGATCGGTAGAAACGGAAGCTGATAGAAGAGACTGAAAAAAAAAAAGGAAAGACAACTTGTTTGTGTGATCGATTGCTAGGAGATATTCTCGCACGCGCCAACTAGAAAGTCCCCTCATTAGCAATCTGCGTGTCGAAGGTGGATAAGAAATTCCCCCATCTCCCCCACATTGCCCCTGAGGGCAACACGGGCGGAACTGCACCGCCGCTCCCTCAGCCTCCCCATCGCCCCCTCTCTGCCCCTCACCGCTGTCGGAGCATCACGTGGGAAGTCTGTGTGTGTGCCAAGACGGCGGCGGCGGCGACGGGACCTCTCCGTCGGTTCCTTGCCTGCACTTGCGTGCTGCGATCGTCCATGGCTCGGCGATGCCTGGATCCACCCTCTACTAGGCAATTCCTCGCCTCCTCGCCGTGTCCTGTCACAGCCACTGGCAATTCCCACCATGGTGGAGTCCGGTCCGTGTCATCCGCCCAAATTCACGCCCAGGCACGCGCGTGGGGGTCCTGGGAGGAGCGACAACATCCATGGATGACACGGACCAAATTCAACTCCATGGATCCCTCGCCGGCGCCCAGTGCCCCCTCCTCTGTTTTGCGTCGGGAGGAGGAAGAAAGGGGCTATTTTGCCCTTAAGCCCCTCCCCTTCTCCCATTTCAATTAAGAATCCCCACCCTTTATAACCCTTTTTTCCAAAAAGGCCCTTCCACTTTTATTTATTTAGGGAACTAGCCCTCCACTATATAAACACAATTTCAATTATACCCCTACACTTTTCCAGAGTGGCCCCGATGTTTTCTAAAATTACAACCAAGCCCTTGCCCCTCAAAAATATTTACAAAAAGGCCCTTGAACCCCCGTTCTACCCCTAAACCTCCCTGTAACCTATCATTTCATGCGCCAAAAATTCTCCAATCGCCCCGAAACTTTACCACGCCATTACTAACATAGTTTTGGACATGCCATTAGGAAATCGCCCAAAAACATTACTTCTATATCCATATCTTAATTGTTTCCGAATCGAGCTCAGCGATGAAACTTTCATTTCTTTTTCTTGATTGTGTGTTTGTTTGTATGCGTCGTAGACCACGGTGTGAACGAGGGAGAACCTGTCGACGAGCAGTACTGAGCAAGCGAACGAGGACCAGTTCCGCGACCCCGAACCCGAAGGACAGTACCTCGATCAGGACTTCCCGGAAGGCTTCGAAGACGACAAGTTCAATCCCGCCCTTTGATGCATATTTTGTCCTAGTTTTTATAAACACCACCTATTGGCTTGTTTTATAAAATTGCATATGTTTTGCCTGCTGAAAACATGGTTGGATAGCCACCCCTTAATTTGTTATAACTATTCCTTGACCACCTAGATTAATGTCTGAATATGATTTGTTTGGACGTTAATCGCTGCTAGAACGCTTAGGACCTTAAACACAATACATCTTGTTTTATAAAAGGAAAATGTGTGAGTGTGTGGGAAGGGAAAAATGTGAAATTTTTGAAAGATAAGTTTAGACAGGATGGATGGCACTTCTGTGTGAATTGTCAAATGGTGTGCTCGTGCCTGTGTGGTTGAGCAAGGAAGGGAGATATCCATCTTGTCACAATTAAGGACTGAGTTGGTGTGTCATCTCACCTAATTCCACTATCGTGCAAACCACTCGACCGTTGTATGGGCAACGGCTTAGCATAAATCTCACTAGTTAGTCTGATAGCCATCAGGAGAGCTGAGAGCAACGGGTGATCAAGGAGAAGGGATTAGCTCTGTGTGACTTATGCCCCGGTTAAAACCTCTGTGATAGGTCAATGACCCCTTGGTGGATCCCGTGATGGCTAGTCAGGTCTAGCTAAGGTGGGTAATGGCTTTGTTGGGATCTGTGCCACTACAGTGATCGAGTTGTAGTACCCCGCTTGTGGGTAAAGTTGCACACCTCTGCAGAGTTAAGAATCTGTTCGAATAGCCGTGCCCACGGTACCGGGCGAGTTACGGTGTGGTCACATAACTAGTGTTGCTTCTGGGAATGGATGGGTTGGCGTGAGTTGTTTTGGAAAAGTGTCCGGCAGTTGTGCCGAGTGCTACGGTGGATGAGGAGTCCGGTAGCAACTTAAAACTTGGATCCTGTGTTACTCGAAAAACTTGCTTTGAAAATCATTTCTTTCAAATAAACCCTTGAATAAAAATCAGCTTTCCGCAAATTAAACCCTAGCCTTACCCTTGATTTATCCTGTGCATTATATTCTGTTTATACCCCCTCCGTGGGTGTGGTTGGACTTGCTGTAACGACCCGGCCCGGGATAACGGCTAAGATCTACTCTTCAAGTTGAGTAAACCACACCTACTAATTAATCCTCTTGCGCTTTCGTCCTCGCTTCGCGCAAAAAAAATCGATCCGGAATTAACTAGCTTCCCGCGACCGGCTATTTAAGCTGGTCTGTTCCGTTCTCAACTTTCAGTATGGGATCATCATTCCGAGCTACAGTGTTCCGCGGTGAACAGTACCCCGGCGCTACAGTACCAGACGTGCTACAGTACCCGAGATTGGGTCCGGCCCAATCCAGCTACAGTGCCCGGCTACAGTACCCCCCGTCTGCTACAGTACCTCGGCCCAGCACTATTCATTTTTGGCCCACTGGCCCAATGGGCTGATCTGTTACACTTGCTGAGTACGTTTGTACTCACCCCATTCTTAATTTTTACAGAGGAAGATCCAGACTTCGTTCCCGAAGACGTTGAGTAGAGGTTCCGTCCTCCACCCAACCTTGCCTATGGATAGGGTCACCCGCAGGAAGTTCCGTATGGCGCAAGACTCTGATGACCCCCTCTTCGTAGTTAATATCGTGGAGTGGATGTTAGTTGTTATCCTCGCGATAGTGGCGCTTCACTGCCCACTTCTGCGTAGAGTTGTACGGTGATGTACCATCTGATGTAATAAAAGTGTTATCAGCCTCCTGGGACTGATATTGTATCACTTTTAAGTCTTCTCTTATGAGGGGGCGCTTCAAGTGGTATCAGAGCCGTAGGTTGGCCGTACGACGTGACCCCTAGGAACGAGACCCCTTTTCCAAGCTTTTCTCATTAGGTCCTTCCCTGTTTAACCTCACAGACCGTTTTTATGCAAAACTTGTTCACCTAATCTTTGTTTTCATATGGCTGAGGAAGGATGGACTCAGGGCTTTTGTCAAGCTGCACCTGGCCTCCCCAGCCTCTTGATCAACGCCCTAGAGAGCCTTGGCGTTACGGAACGCCCAAGGTACTACAGCAGAGAGTACGAGCACC
This sequence comes from Panicum virgatum, assembly GCF_016808335.1. NCBI lineage: Eukaryota > Viridiplantae > Streptophyta > Magnoliopsida > Poales > Poaceae > Panicum > Panicum virgatum. The sequence goes on from NC_053146.1 coordinate 69,716,526, forward strand.
ATGGTACCCTCCACTGCAGAGTGATCCTGGTCATCGCCAGAAGTGACCGCTTCCCCGACATTCAGCCATGACGAGTGACCGCTACAGGGTTTAGGCACCAAGATACCTATCCCTTGGCCATCAGGAAGGCACTCAGTTATCTGTGCCGGATTTTTGAAAGACACCTCGCCCCCACACCAATGAGGTTCTTCCCTCCGGCCATCAGAACCCCAGTTTGGGAAGCTCGCATGAGAAGTCTAGAACGGCGCCGCCATGAAGAAGACCCCCTGTACCAAGTAGTTACCTACCTATCCTCCTTGGATCAGCTCTTTGACGAGCAAGCCAATATTCTGAGGGAGCAAACCCATCGAGCCGAGCAAACAGAGCTCGTGGTAAGACTGCAAGCCGAGGCAAGAGCCGCAGCCGCGGTCAGCAGCGAAGCGGTTGCTCAGGAGAGCCTCAGGCAAGCCCGAGACTGGCGTATGCAAGAATGGACCAGAAGCGGAACCCCAGTCTCGGCAATTGGAGAAGACCATATTCTACTCGGGACGCCCGTCATAGGATGAGGACCACTCTTGAGAACCCCACAAGCCCCACCCGAGAACCCTGAAAGGTCTACTGCCGCCGTTGAAAGAGAAGCTGCTATGCAACCCTTGGAAAATGGAAACCTAGAGGACGGCGAGCAAGGACTACTCGCACACTCTGCCCCAGAAGAAGGCTCGCCCCGCGAGTAGAATGCCCGACGCCATCCTAGTGTTGTACCCTCCCAGCCCCCTTGGTTTAAGTTGTACCCTTAAGTGTGACCCTGTACCCGCACGTGTAGTACGCGTGTGGCCTTGCCCAGTGTTGTACCCCTCTCGCAGTAATAAAGTTGTTTGTGCTTGTTGCTTGCTAGCTTGTGTGCTTGTTGTTAGTTTGTGTGCTTTTCGGTAGAAGGTAGATTCTGCCTTTTCAAAAATACGAATTAAGCAACTTAAACATCACATAATCTTAATCCCAATCTCACAAAGACTCTACCCCATCTACAGATGGCTTCCCGAAGCGGTATGAGGGCCTCCCGCAACCGGACCCCCACAGCCGCTGATGCAGGAGTACAGCCTAATGGGCAGAACCCTCCTCAGGAAGAACAGGAAGTGAGCCAGAACAGAGAAGAAAATCAAGGAGAAGTGCCACTGCCACCACCGCCACCCCTCGGGGATCTGGCACAGATAATACACAACCAGACCCTCATACTGGAAGCACTGGCCAATGCCCTCGTCAACAAGCGGCCACGAGAGCAGACCATGAACGACAAGCTGACAGCTTTTCTGAGGACCAAGCCGCCCACCTTTGCCAGATCTAGCAACCCCTTGGATGCAGATGACTGGCTGCGTGTGATCCAGAGGAAGCTCGAGCCATTCGAATGTCAAGATCGAGACAAAGTTCTCCTGGCAGCCCACCAACTCACCGGGACTGCCTTAGCCTAGTGGGAGAATTAATGCGCCGCTGCCGAAGATGCTTCCACCATCACTTGGAAGGAATTCATGAAGGAGTTCCGCCGCTATCATATCCCCTCGGCCACCATGAAGCGCAAGGCGGATGAGTTCCGCACACTGCAGTAAGGAAGCATGTCGGTGGAAGAGTACACCCATCAGTTCATGGAACTGGCCCGATATGCACCAGAGGAAGTGGACGATGATGAAAAAAAGCAAGACATGTTCAAGAAGGGATTGAACCCAGAACTCCGGACCTTGCTTACCCCTCAGATATACCCCGACTTCAATACTCTGATGAACAAGGCTATTCTCACAGAGAGGGCCAAAACTGAAGAAATGAAGGATAACAAGCGCAAGTTTCTGGAAAGCAAGGCCCGCCAGCATGACCGCTTCCAGAAACCAAGGAATTCCAACTATATGGCACCAAGATATCATGCCCCAATACACAGTTTAGGAGCCAGAACACTATGAAGGCCACGCAGAGCAATGCAAGCCAGGTCACCACCACCAACAGTAATCCTAGGCTCTGTTTCAACTGCCGAGAGACAGGGCATTTCATTGCCAACTGCCCATATGCCAAGAACAAGCCTGCTACATCAGCCTTCTCCAACACGGTGAATGGACCAAGGCCAGTTCTGTCAGGTGCCAACCGAGTGCCCCTCCGCAACAACAACAACAACAACACCAACAACAACAATCAGTAGATGAGGCAGCCCCAGCAGTCATTTGGACGAGCCCGCGTCAATCACATCAACGCGCAGGAGGCTCAAGGAGCTCAGGGAGTAGTGCTCGGTGAGTACCTAGTCAGCTCAGCTCTTGCAACAGTACTATTTGATTCTGGAGCATCACACTCGTTCATATCCTCAAGTTTTGTAGAAAAGCACAATATACCTATAGTACTACTAAAAACACCCCTATTAACCCGGACGCCTGGAGGTGACATCAAGTGTCAACTAGGTTGTCTACGGGTAAGGATCAATTTAAGTGGGGTAGAATTTCTAGCAGATCTAGTAGTACTTAAGTCTAAGGGAATAGACGTGATCCTTGGAATGGACTGGTTAAGCCGACACAATGGTCTCATAGGTTGTACTGACAAAGTGGTACACCTAACGAACCCTGAAGGAGTACGAGTGACCTGCCATACCCGGGGAAGTGGATCTGACCCAATGGTGTTTAGCATGGAAGCCAAGTCCTTGGAGGAAATCCCGGTAGTAAACGAATATCCAGATGTTTTCCCTGAAGAACTTCCCGAAATGCCACCAGATAGGGATATAGAGTTTGTCATCGACCTTGTCCCGGGAACCTCTCCTATAGCCAAGAGACCCTATAGGATGGCGGCTTCTGAATTGGCAGAACTAAAGAAGCAACTAGAAGAACTACAACGAATTGGCATCATCAGGCCAAGCTCATCGCCTTGGGGAGCCCCAGTCCTATTTATCAATAAGAAGGATGAGAGTATGAGGTTGTGTGTAGATTATCGGGCGCTGAACGAAGTTACCATCAAGAATAAGTACCCCCTCCCCAGGATTGATGACCTTTTTGATCAGCTAAAAGGAGCCAACTACTTCTCCAAGATAGATCTAAGGTCAGGATATTTTCAGCTCAAGATTAGAGAAAGCAACATTCCAAAGACATCATTTGTCACCCATTACGGGCAGTTTGAGTTCACCGTAATGTCCTTTGGACTAACTAATGCACCTATTATTTCATGAACCTCATGAATAAGGTGTTTATGGACGAGTTAGATAAGTTTGTCGTAGTCTTTATCGATGACATACTAATTTACTCTAAGAGTGTCCAGGAACATGAGCAACATCTGAGGATAGTTTTGGAAAAGTTGAGAGAAAACAAACTCTATGCGAAATTCAGCAAGTGTGAATTTTGGCTAGAGAAAGTGGCTTTTCTTGGACATATTCTGATCGCAAAAGGAGTAGCAGTCGACCCTGAGAAAGTCGAAGTTGTTTCCAATTGGCAGCAACCAACTAATGTTAGTGAAATCAGAAGCTTTCTTGGATTAGCTGGGTATTATCGAAGATTCATCGAAGGATTTTCCAAGATAGCCCGACCCATGACAGAGCTGCTCAAGAAGGATAAGAAATTCAACTGGACAGAGTCATGTGAAAAAAGTTTTCAAGAATTGAAGAGAAGATTGACAACTGCCCCAGTGCTGACCCTACCGGATATTCATCGAGATTTTGTTATTTATTGTGATGCATCCCGATGAGGATTAGGGTGTGTCCTCATGTAAGATGGGAAAGTTGTTGCATACGCTTCCCGCCAACTCAGGCCTCATGAGCAGAATTACCCAACACATGATCTGGAGTTTGCAACCGTAGTGCATGCCCTCAAGATTTGGAGGCATTATTTGATTTGAAATAAGTGCGAGATCTATACTGACCATAAGAGCTTGAAGTATATTTTCACCCAGCCAGATTTGAACTTAAGGCAAAGAAGGTGGTTAGAACTGGTTAAGGATTACAATGTGGAAATCCATTACCACCCTGGTAAAGCTAATGTGGTAGCTGACGCCTTAAGCCGGAAATTTTATGGACCCAAGGATGCCCATCTGCAGGAAGAGATGGCACGATTGAATGTGCACATTGTTCCCCAAGGTTCCATTCGCAAGATGAGCATTCGACCTACTCTGGAAGATAAGATCAGGAAAGCACAAAGTTCAGACAAAGGCTGGAGGGAAATCCGAATGCAGACTGGAGAAAATAGGGCACCTGATTTTAGAGTAGATAATGAGGGAACTTTATGGTATAAAAATAAAATTTGTGTGCCCCAGGAAGGAGACTTCTAGCAGATAATTATGGATGAAGACCATAACTCGGCCTACTCCATCCACTCAGGATCCACCAAGATGTATATGGATTTAAAACAAAAATATTGGTGGAAAGTAATGAAGGCAGATATTGCACGATTTGTCGCCCGTTGTGATACGTGCCGAAGGATCAAGGCCGAACACTAGAAGCCAGCAGGATTGTTGCAACCCCTACCCATCCCGGTTTGGAAATAGGATGAGATAGGAATGGACTTTGTGGTAGGCTTGCCCAGAACACAGAAACGACATGACTCCATATGGGTAATAATGGACCGACTCACTAAAGCGGCTCATTTCATACCCGTGCGGACCAATTACGGTGGAGAAAAGCTAGCCAAGCTCTATGTGGAAAATATAGTGAAGTTACATGGTGTGCCTAGCAGAATCGTTTCAGATAGAGGGACCGAATTCACCTCTAGGTTTTGGAAAAGTTTACATAAAGCCATGGGCACTAAATTGGATTTCAGCTCCGCCTACCACCCACAAACGGATGGTCAAACAGAAAGGGTAAATCAGATCATGGAAGATATGTTGAGAGCATGCGTCCTTACCTATGGCAAGGATTGGGAGCAGAGTCTACCCTATGCGGAATTTTCATACAACAACGATTATCAGGCATGCTTGGGCATGTCACCATTCGAGGCTTTCTATGGAAGAAAATGCAGAACCCCCCTGATGTGGTCAGAAGTTGGAGAACGTGCCCTAGTCGGACACACACTCATAAGGGAAGCAAAAGAAAGAGTGGCCGAGATTAGAGAAAAACTGAAGGCCACCCAGTCGCGACAGAAGAGCTACGCAGACAAGAAGAGACGAGAAATAAGCTTCAACCCGGGAGAGTTCGTCTACCTTAAAGTTTCACCGATCCGGGGAACTCGAATATTTCAAGTGCAAGGAAAGTTGGCCCCTCGGTACATTGGACTGTACCAAGTTCTGAAGAAAGTCGGAGCCGTAGCATACTGTCTAGAGCTACTAGAAGAAATGTCGGATATATACCCGGTGTTACATGTGTCACAGCTAAGGAGATGTTTGAGAGTACCTGAGAAGGAGCATGTGTCAGAAGAAGAAATAGACCTACAAACAGACATCCGGTACTAGGAAGTACCTATCAAGATTTTGGACACTGTCACCAGGAGAACAAGAAACTCCGAAGTATGGATTTGCAGAGTTCAGTGGAGCAGACACGGAGTAGAAGAAGCGACATGGGAGCGTGAAGATGATCTGAAGAAAGAATTTCCCCATCTGTTTAGGAGCCAGCCGAATCTCGAGGACGAGATTCATTTTAAGTGGGGTAGGTTTGTAACTGTTGACGCTTCTTAAAGCGCCAATTTACGTACCGCAAGCGCACGGATCGTGTAGCTTTTCCCTTAGAGTATTCCCCCAAGGTTTATCAATCCACAGAACAAGTGTATTAGCACTAATGATGTTGGTAAAAGATCTATATTGAGTGTTTGAAGGGAAATAGATCTAATCTAACCAATCTAATCTAATCTAGACTAGTGAGCAAAGATAGATGTGCGCACAAGATAAGAAGAGCATTTGTCCATAGGGTCTAGGATCACTAGAGATGTAATCGCCAAGCAACGAAGAACGGATCTAATCTACCAAAGGCATGTTCCAAGATCAAAACCTTTCCCTCCCGCATACTGTCACTACACGAGGATAATCGGTAACGAATCAACAAGAACACGATAGTTGATGTAATCTAAGTAAACCATGCAAGAGCAAAGCAAACCCAAAGCCAAGTCGCGAACTATTAGGCATCAAAACATCATCAACAAGAATCATGGTAGATCAATCTCATAAAGGATTCGGCAATTACAACTCAAGATCTCCTTACAACCCCATGAACAAACGAGGACTTTCCCCATGAAGCTAAGCGAAGCGTAGTCGACCATGGTGGTGAAATCTCCGGCAAGGGATGGATCCCTTGTTGTCCTCCAACTTGCAGCGGCGCCGAGGGACGATGAGGCCTCCGGTGTCGCCTTTCTCTTGTGTCTAACTCGAATGTATCTCTGGATGCTCTTCTCTGCGACCTCTGCGATCTCCCTGGATGCTCCCGCGATCCCCCCTCTCTTTGACGGCAGCTTCGGGGTATTTATAGGCAGATATGGTTGGTGGTTTTGGTAAAACATAGATTAGAGTTGACGCATACTTCGTGCTGAAGAAAACCGAGACCGATTGGGCTCCGAAAAGGGCTAGGCCGGCCGGCCCAAGGACTCCAGGCCGGCCGGCCTGGGCCTTTTCTGGCCCCTTTCGGTCCCATCTTTCGCGTGTTGAATCTTCCTCTTATTCCTCATCTTAGCCTAGTTGTAACCATGCGTCAAAACATCTCCGAAAATGTCCAATTTCCTGTGAAAATGCAACATGCTCCAAAATCCAGGACAAAATCGAAAACGGTCAAATTCGGGTGCCAAGTGGCGGGTTAGTACATGAATCATCTCGACGAATTTACCAAAATAACTTCTAATCATATAGTAAAATGGGTACTTAAGGAGCGCCAACATTCCCCCCATGCTTAGCTTTTGCTCGTCCTCGAGCAAATCAAATCATCAAATCCTTCTATGGGTTGCTCAAGAGTTCTCGAACTGCAAAATTTACTTATGTAAACAAGTCTAACAATATTTCTTCAAACAAAGGTCAGAGGAGCAGCGAGGATAATCATATCATGGGCGTTTAAAAACTCATCCAATATTACTCCACAACTCTTACCTTTAGCCGGCAACTCGAATATAGACAACACTTGCTTTTCTTGCCATCCTAGGAGGTTTTTCTCTCTTTTTTTTATTTAAGAAACAAAATACCCTGCAACAAAGGTTAGACCAAAAATTCTTGCACAAGTCATTTCATGTCTCTCAATATAAGTGGCTATCCTATTTTTATTAGCAAGCTCTCATCTCCCGAAAGTCTCTCAAGTATAAAGTGGGGCTATAGGTGAGGCTTAGCAAAGTATATACATATATTGTCAAATTAAGAAAACCTTCTAATGATTGCTTACCTTCCGAGCCAATGATCATGAGAGTTTCTCCATAATGTAAAGGGTTCAAGGGTAAGAAGATTTAGAATGGTGGACATGTGCAATGGCATACAAAAAGATTGACTTCAAGGCACAAGCATCGTCCTCGTTGTCGGATTGCACATGGTTGGAATTGAGGATATTGTTCTCAAACAACAAGGTGATATCTCGAAGCTGATCACTTGCTTCCGAATATGTTGAACCTTGCTTAACGGAAAGAACCGCTCGCAAAATTTCCTCATCAAGTCATCCCAATTTCCTTTTACCTCGAAGGATGCAAGTGCAAACAATCTTCTCGCTTCTTCCGCAAGTGAGTATGGGAAAAGATTCCATCTAAACCAAGCTATCGGAACTCCGTCTTGTTGTACCGTATTGCATAGCATTGTGAACCACTTGATATGTCTATATGGGTTGTCTGTCTCATCTCCTCTAAAGGGGTTTGCCGCCGCCATCTTGATGATTTGAGGCTTGATCTCGTACTCGGTGGCTCGCAACACCGAATCTGATTTTTGTATGTCGAAGTCCTCCGATCGCGGGCTTGCATAATCCCTTAGTGATTTTTCTCCTTCCTCCATGTGTTGAATGAGATGGCCCATCTAGACAATCAAAACAAAAACAAGAAAACAAAAATTTTCTAGGAAAAAGGTTAGGTGTTAGTAACCAACAAAATTAATACAAAGTTAAACGCAGCAAAATCGCTTGTTCCCCGGCAATGGCGCCAGAAAAGCTTGTTGACGTTTCTTAAAGCGCCAATTTACGTACCGCAAGCGCACGGATTGTGTAGCTTTTCCCTTAGAGTATTCCCCCAAGGTTTATCAATCCACGGAACAAGTGTATTACTATGCTTAACTAAGCACTAATGATGTTGGTAAAAAATCTATATTGAGTGTTTGAATGTGAAATAGATCTAATATAACCAATCTAATCTAATCTAGACTAGTGAGCAAAGATAGATGTGTGCACAAGATAAGAAGAGCATTTGTCCATAGGGTCTAGGATCACTAGAGATGTAATCGCCAAGCAACGAAGAACGGATCTAATCTACCAAAGGTGTGTTCCAAGATCAAAACCTTTCCCTCCCGCATACTGTCACTACACGAGGATAATCGGTAACGAATCAACAAGAACACGATAGTTGATGTAATCTAAGTAAACCATGCAAGAGCAAAGCAAACCCAAAGCCAAGTCGAGAACTATTAGGCATCAAAACATCATCAACAAGAATCATGGTAGATCAATCTCATAAATGATTCGGCAATTACAACTCAAGATCTCCTTACAACCCCATGAACAAACGAGGACTTTACCCCATGAAGCTAAGCGAAGTGTAGTCGATCATGGTGGTGAAATCTCCGGCAAGGGATGGATCCCTTGCTGTCCTCCAACTTGCAGCGGCGCCGAGGGATGATGAGGCCTCCGGTGTCGCCTTTCTCTTGTGTCTAACTCGAATGTATCTCTGGATGCTCTTCTCTGCGATCTCCCCAGATGCTCCCGCGATCCCCCCTCTCTTTGACGGCGGCTTCGGGGTATTTATAGGCAGATATGGTTGGTGGTTTTGGTAAAACATAGATTAGGGTTGACGCATACTTCGTGCTGAAGAAAACCGAGACCGATTGGGCTCCGAAAAGGGCTAGGCCGGCCGGCCCAAGGACTCCAGGCCGGCCAGCCTAGGCCTTTTCTGGCCCCTTTCGGTCCCATCTTTCGCATGTTGAATCTTCCTCTTATTCCTCATCTTAGCTCAGTTGTAACCATGCGTCAAAACATCTCCGAAAATGTCCAATTTCCTGTCAAAATGCAACATGCTCCAAAATCCAGGACAAAATCGAAAATGGTCAAATTCGGGTGCCAAGTGGCGGGTTAGTACATGAATCATCCCGAAGAATTTACCAAAACAACTCCTAATCATATAGTAAAATGGGTACTTAAGGAGCGCCAACAGTAACATCCCGAAAATTTACTAAATCAAATCACGCGCTAATTAATTTCAAAATCTATTTTCAATTGTGGAGCTCAGTCCATTCAAAATCATTCCCCGCCCGATCTCCCGATCTCCCGAAAACCCGGTCCCGATATCCAACCGTTGTCCCGTCTCCCTGTTCCTCCTCGTCCCGTGCGCCACGCCCGACCGGCGCGCGTGCGCGACCGGCCGCGGTCACAGCCGCGGAATCCGCCGAGCGATCTCTCTTTTCTCTCTCTCTTTTCCTATTTTTCTTTTTCCTCCCCTTTTCTTTTTCTTTTTTCCCTTTTCTTTTATTTTTCTCCCTCCCTCTCTCCTTCCTTCCCTCTCTCCTCCCCGCGCGCTGCAGGGCAGCCCGCTCACCGCGCCGCCCTGGCCATGCCCGCGCGTGCACCTGCCTCGCCGCCGCACGCGCTCCCGTCCACGCATGGACCACGCGGCCGCACCGCTCGCCGCTTGCAGCGCGACGCTGGCCGCCCCGTACGTGCCACACCCAGCTGAGCCGCTGTCCTGCTCGCCTGCCTCGGCACCCGGGCTTCCGCGTCCACCAGCGAGCCGAGCCGCGTGCGAGCCCCGCCTTCGCCGCCGGCCACCCCTGTGCACGCCCACGTGCATCACGCGCGGCACTGCTCGCCGCGTCAAGCTGCACAGTGCTGCCTGCGCCGCTCCCCACCTGCCTGAGATGTCCCGTCACCCTGTGCCCGCCTCGCCACCCGTGCGCCACTCCACGACGGCCGCAAGCGGCCGGAGCACCATTAATGGCGCCATGCGATGCTCGCCGGCTGCCACCACCGCCTCGCTCCCCCTCCACCGCCTTTCCTCGCCCATAAAAGGGACCTCCGCCACGCCCTTCACCTCCACAAGCTATGCCGCCACCGCAGCTCCCGCTCCCTGGCCTGTAGCGTCACCGCCACGCCCGCCACCGCCGCCGTCCACTAGTCCTAGCCGCGCCATCTCCTCGAGCCGCCTCCGCCCAAGGTGAGCGGGGGGATGGAGTCCTCGCATCTCCCTCTCCCTTTCCCCCACAAGCGCACGCCCCTAGCCGCCCCTGCCTACACTGCCCACGGCCGCCGCGTCCATGGCCGTTGCGCGCCTCCCTGCGGGCCCTCTCCTCTGAAATTGGGGAGGGGAATCGACTCCCCATGCCCCCTCCCTCTTTCCCCCTGACCCCGGCCACCACCGTGCCCTAGGCCGCCGGCGAGGGCCGGCGCCAGCGCCCAGTGCCCCCTCCTCTGTTCTGCGTCGTGAGGAGGAAGAAAGGGGCTATTTTGCCCTTAAGCCCCTCCCCTTCACCCATTTCGATTAAGAATCCATACCCTTTATAACCCTTTTTCCAAAAATGCCCTTCCACTTTTATTTATTTAGGGAACTAGCCCTCCACTATATAAACACAATTTCAATTATATCCCTACACTTTTCCAGAGTGGCCCCGATATTTTCTAAAATTACAACCAAGCCCTTGCCCCTCAAAAATATTTACAAAAGGCCCTTGAACCCCCGTTCGACCCCTAAACCTCCCTGTAACCTATCATTTCATGCGCAAAAAATTCTCCAATCGCCCCGAAACTTTACCACGCCATTCCTAACATAGTTTTGGATAGGCCATTAGGAAATCGCCCAAAAACATTACTTCTATATCCATATCTTAATTGTTTCCGAATCGAGCTCAGCGATGAAACTTTCATTTCTTTTTCTTGATTGTGTGTTTGTTTGTATGCGTCGTAGACCACGGTGTGAACGAGGGAGAACCTGTTGACGAGCAGTACTGTGAGCAAGCGAACGAGGACCAGTTCCGCGACCCCGAACCCGAAGGACAGTACCTCGATCAGGACTTCCCGGAAGGCTTCGAAGACGGCAAGTTCAATCCCGCCCTTTGATGCATATTTTGTCCTAGTTTTTATAAACACCACCTATTGGCTTGTTTTATAAAATTGCATATGTTTTGCCTGCTGAAAACATGGTTGGATAGCCACCCCTTAATTTATTATAACCATTCCTTGACCACCTAGATTAATGTCTGAATATGATTTGTTTGGACGTTAATCGCTGCTAGAACACTTAGGACCTTAAACACAATACAACTTATTTTTTAAAAGGAAAATGTGTGAGTGTGTGGGAAGGGAAAAATGTGAAATTTTTGAAAGATAAGTTTAGACAGGATGGATGGCACTTCTGTGTGAATTGCCAAATGGTGTGCTCGTGCCTGTGTGGTTGAGCAAGGAAGGGAGATATCCATCTTGTCACAATTAAGGACTGAGTTGGTGTGTCATCTCACCTAACTCCACTATCGTGCAAACCACTCGACCGTTGTATGGGCAACGACTTAGCATAAACCCCACTAGTTAGTCTGATAGCCATCAGGAGAGCTGAGAACAATGGGTGATCAAGGAGAAGGGATTAGCTCTGTGTGATTTATGCCCCGGTTAAAACCTCTGTGATAGGTCAATGACCCCTTGGTGGATCCCGTGATGGCTAGTCAGGTCTAGCTAAGGTGGGTAATGGCTTTGTTGGGATCTGCGCCGACACTACGATGATCGAGTTGTGGTACCCCGCTAGTGGGTAAAGTTGCACACCTCTACAGAGTTAAGAATCTATTCGAATAGCCGTGCCCACGGTACTGGGCGAGTTACGGTGTGGTCACATAACTAGTGTTTCTTCTGGGAATGGATGGGTTGGCGTGATTTGTTTTGGAAAAGTGTCCGGCAGTTGTGCCGAGTGCTACGGCGGATGAGGAGTCCGGTAGCAACTTAAAACTTGGATCCTGTGTTACTCGAAAAACTTGCTTTGAAAATCCTTTCTTTCAAATGAACCCTTGTATAAAAATCAGCTTTCCGCAAATTAAACTCTAGCCTTACTCTTGATTTATCATGTGCATTATATTCTGTTTATACCCCCTCCGTGGGTGTGGTTGGACTTGCTGAGTAGGTTTGTACTCACCCCATTCTTAATTTTTACAGAGGAAGATCCAGACTTCGTTCCCGAAGATGTTGAGTAGAGGTTCCGTCCTGCACCCAACCTTGCCTGTGGATAGGGTCACCCGCTGGAAGTTCCGTATGGCGCAAGACTCTGATGACCCCCTCTTCGTAGTTAATATCGTGGTGTGGGTGTTAGTTGTTATCCTCGCGATAGTGGCGCTTCACTGCCCACTTCCGTGTAGAGTTGTACGGTGATGTACCATCTGATGTAATAAAAGTGTTATCAGCCTCCTGGGACTGATATTGTATCACTTTTAAGTCTTCTCTTATGAGGGGATGCTTCAAATCCTCTCTTTTTTATCTTAGTTTTCGCGTAGATATGATTTCTTGCATAAGATTCGATTTCTTATTTTATCTTATCTTCTCATTAACTTTTTTTGCCACCTCAGTTTTTCGCTTATAGGGCAACATATTTAATGCTATGGAAGCCAGTTGAGTATGAGGGTTGGGACTGCTCTTAGACCAGTCTCAATGTTAGTGTCATAAGAGTGTTATGGGTATTAAAGACTATGATACATCAGCACAATTGCTAATGTGGCAACAGAGTTAAGAGAAGAGAGAGATGACCTGGGTCATCACCATGACCTTCTCGTGACACCGTTGTCAAGTCATGACACGGTTGTCAAGTCATGACACGGGGATGACACTCCCACTGAGACCGTTCTTCGTTAAGTCATGGCCTATTTGAGCACATAACTATTGCACTATTTAATCTTGTAAGTTGTCTATGAAACTGTGGCATGACACTGTACACTGGGAGTGGCTTGTGGTTATGTCATTTCAGTATCAAACTGATGTGGCACTCTTGGTAACTGTGTAATGACACTTTTCACATAGACTGGGTAGTTGTACCTCGTGGCCATGTAATCCGTGATGCTTCTAGTATGCCGTAGATTATCATTAAAAAAACAATCTGCCTGTATGTGTCTGTGGAGGCATTCACTCGCTGATGATTATGCTAGCTATACGTAGGTAGTTGCATGTAATGTAATCAACAGTCCACGCATCAAACATGCATGACACTGACGTAACACTTGCCCGGCCGGTCCATATATCACTTGTTTAATTGCATATATAGATATATGAGGCCCGAGAAAGCATAACAACCAAATACAATACACTACGTAGTACGTACTTAACCTCCATTAATTTGATGGATCTTATCACGAAGATGCGATTGCATTTATATGTGTGCTAATAAAACACGAAATAATGCCAAGTCCTGTGGCTACATTCTTAACTGGCATGTGCACACAGTACGCACTCAACTATAACTTTAATTAATCTGTATAAAAAGGATATAGCTTTAATTTCTTTCTATTACAGAAAATAGCAGAGCAGGTGGAGGGCCCAGGATTGCAATGTAACGACCCGAAAAATTCACCAAATAAACCACACGCGAAAAATATTTTTTTTCAAAACTCTTTTTCATCGTTGAGCTCAGTTATCCCTAAACCCTAACCTCCTCCCAGTTTTTCCGCTGACCTGTCATCAAACGCCGACCGAGCCCTCTCTTTTTCCTCACCACCCGTCGCGATCGTCGCCGCGAATCTCTCTTCTCTTTCTCTCTCTCTCCCCTCCCTTCCGCGTGCACCCGGGCGCCGCTTGGCCGCTAGCGCCGCGCGTGCCCCACCTCCCCCTGGCCCGCGCACGCGCGACCGACGCCGCGCGTGGCCGACCGCGGCCGCGGTCGCCGCCGGCGTGCACTCGCCCCCTCCTTTTCTTTCCCTTTCCTTCTTTTTCCATTTTCTGTCCTCTTTTCTCCTTTTCTTTTCCCCTCTTCCTTTTTCTTTTCCTCCTTTTCTTTTTCTCTTTTTCTTTTCTCTCCCTCTCCTTCCTTCCTTCCCTCTCCTCCCCGAACGCGGCTCAGCCCGGCCTGCCCCGTGTGCCACCCCGACTCCCCGTCGCCTTCCGCGCGCTCGCCCCGTCCCCTGCCCCACTGCGCACACACACACGCACGCTCGCCGGCCGCTGCACGCCCCACTGTGACCACGTGCGCGCCGCGCGCCGCTCGTCGCTGCCGCTCTGCGGCACAGCTCGCCACCGATCGGGCACGCGCCCCGTGCACGCACTCCACGGAGCCGCGACGCCGCTCGCCGCGCACCGCGTGGCCACACCGCCCGCCGCTGGCGCCCCGCCCTCGCCGCTCGCGCCGTCGTCCCTGCTCCCGCACAGCGCCCGGTCCCGCTCGCCCTGCGCCCCACGTGAACCACTGTGCCGCTCGCCGCTGCCCGCCAAGCCGACGACGCGTCACATCGCATCACCGCGCCGCCCGCCGAGCCGTGACGCCGTGAGCTCCGCCGAGCCCACGTGCGCGCCTAACCCGCCGCTGCCCCACACAGCGCGGCACTGCTCGTCCGCGTCGACGCCCGCGCTACCGCCGCACGCCACTCCGCGACGAGAGAGCGCGGCCGGAGCGCCATTACTCCGCCCCGCGCCGCTCGCCGGCCGCCTCACCTACTCCGCTCCACCTCGCCGACCTAGCACGCCTATAAAAAGGCACCGGCGTTGCTCCTCCACACCCCAAACAGCCACAGCCACCGCCCGCCTTCCCTCCGAGCTCTCTAGCGCCGCCGCCAGGGCCGCCCAGCACCGCCACCGCCTGCCCGCGTGAACCCGCCGCCTCACTCCACCATAGCCCGAGCTAGGTAGGGGAATCGGGTCTCCATCCTTCCTCCTCCCTTTTCCCTCTCCTCCCGGTCGCCGCCGTCGCCCAGGCCGCCGGAATCGGCCGCCGCCGACGCCTAGCGCCGCCTCCCCTGTTCCGCGGGATGGAGGAAGGGAAAGAAAGGGCACATTTGCCCAAAAGCCCCTCCCCTTCCCTCTAATTAGTAAAGAAGCCTCCCACCTTTTGCCTTTTTGCAAAGAAAACCCTGCCCTTTACCCTATTTTAAAATAAACCTTCTCCACATACAAACATAATTCTAAATATAACCTTGACCCTTCCCGAATAGTCCAAATGTTTCTAGAAATTACAAACAGACCCCTGCCTTCTCGAGAATAATTACAACTAGGTCCCTGATTCTTGATCTAGCCCCTAAACCCTTATAAAATCTATTATTTCATGCACCAAACGCACTCTGATCGACCCGAAACTTTACCACGCCTCTCGTGTCATAGTTTTGGCCATGCCATTAGGAAATCGCTCAACAATTTTATCCCGAACTCCATATCCTAATTATTTCCGATCCGAGTTCAACGATAAAACTTTTATTTCTTTTTCTTGATTGTGTGTTTGTTTGTACGTGTCGTAGACCATGGTGTGAACGAAGGAGAGCCCGTTGACGAGCAGTACTGTGAGCCCGTGAACGAGGACCAGCTCCACGACCCCGAGCCCGAAGGACA
Source organism: Panicum virgatum (assembly GCF_016808335.1). Taxonomy (NCBI): domain Eukaryota; kingdom Viridiplantae; phylum Streptophyta; class Magnoliopsida; order Poales; family Poaceae; genus Panicum; species Panicum virgatum. The sequence goes on from NC_053146.1 coordinate 69,732,094, forward strand.
GTGCTTAGACCAGGACCTCCCCGAAGGCTTCGAAGACGATAAGTTCAATCCCATCCTTTGATGCATGTTTTTATCCTAGTTTTTATAAACACAACCCAATGGCCTGTTTTACAAATTTGCATATGTTTTGCTTGCATGAAAACACGGTTGGATAGCCACCCCTTGATTTGTGATAACCATTCCTTGACCACCTAGATTAATGTCTGATTTTGCTTGGACGTTAATCGATACTAGAACGCTTAGGACCTGCTACTTTATACAACTTGTTTTATAAAGAAAAGGTGTGTGTGGAAAGGGTTAAAAGTGGATTTTCGAAAGATGAGTCTAGACGGGATGGATGGCATGATTTGCCATTTGGTGTGCTCGTGCCGGTGTGACAGGGCAAGGAAGGGAGATATCTATCTTGTCACAACTAAGGACCGAGTTGGTGTTACATCTCACCTAACTCCACTTTCGTGCAAACCAGTCGACCGTTGAATGGGCAACGGCTTAGCATAAATCCCACTAGTTAGTCTGATAGCCATCAGGAGAGCTGAGAGCAGCGGGTGAGTAAGGAAAAGGGATAAGCCCCATGTGAGTTATGCCCCGGTTAAACCTAGGTGAAAGGTCGATGACCCCTTGGTGCATCCCGCGATGGCTAGTTAGGTCTAGCTAAGGTGGGTAATGGCTTTGTTGGGATCTGCACCGACACTAAGGTGATCGAGTTGCGGTACCCTACTTGTGGGTAAAGTTGCACACCTCTGCAGAGTTAAGAATCTATTCGAATAGTCCGTGCCCACGGTATTGGGCGAGTTACAGTGTGGTCTCACAACTAGTGTTTACTTTGGGATGGGTTGGCGTGAGTTGTTTTGGAAAAGTGTCCGGCAGTTGTGCCGAGTGCTACGGCGGATGAGGAGTCCGGTAGCAGCTTAAAACTTGGATCCTGTGCGGATCAACCCTTTGTGTCACTCGGAACAAGAAAATTGGTTTGGAAAATGCTTTCTTTCAAATAAACCCTTGCATAAAATATTGCTTTCCGCAAATTAAACCCTGTCCTTATCCTTTATTTACCCTGTGCATTATACTCTATTTATACCCCCTCCGAGGGTGTGGTTGGACTTGCTGAGTACGTTTGTACTCACCCCATTCTTTATTTTTACAGAGGAAGATCCAGACTTTGTACCTGACGACGTTGAGTAGGGGTACCGTCCTGCACCCAGCCTTGCCTGTGGATTAGGGTCACCCGCAGGAGATACCGCATGGCGCAAGACTCTGATGACTTTCTTTTTATATTTAATATCATAGCGTGTGTGTGGATTGTAATCCTCGCGATAGTGGCGCTTCTCTGCTCACTACCGTGTAGAGTTGTACGGTAATGAACCATCTGATGTAATAAATGTGTCATCAGCCTCCTGGGACTGATGTTTGTAACACATTTAAGTCTTCTCTTATAAGGGGACGCTTCATGCAAGTACACCTAGATTAAGGGCTCTGTTTAATAAAAAAATTGATCCCTAAATCCAACAAACAAGCAGTAGTAGGCTACTGTTGGATCGATAGATGGGTAGAATAGATGCATGCAATGCAAGTGATGGAAGGAACTGCAGGGGAGCTCATCAGGGTTTCAAAAACCGGTGCTACTGTTCAAAACCGGAACAGTAGCACAAAAAATGATTTTTATATTTTTGGATTTAGAAACATAAAATATAAAAAACCGGACTCGGTTTACCATTCCGGACCGGACCGGAAACGGAAAAAAATCCGGAAACCGGCGGTTCCCGTCCGGTTTTTGAAACCCTGGACTTCATGGTCACATGGTCAGGTCATGCCACACGCACTTGTTTATTTATTAATTTAAAAATGAACCAGCTGTAGTTTTACTCCCCTGTCCTTGGATTCACGATTCAGTGGAGTACTGTTGCTAGGTCTTGGTTGAGCTGACACCACGCGCGTCTCTAGAGAGAGTAGGACAGCAGCATTGGCCTAGGATTTTAGTGTGCTAATAAATAGTGACATTTTAACCGCTAATTACGGTATCAAATAAAGACAGTTTAAAAAACCAACTCCAGAACCCTCGCGCTAGTGATTTTGAAGAATCTAATAAGGCCGTTGACCGCGTGATTAGAGGATGATTACTGACTTACTGTAGTATCACTGTAGTCAATCATCGATTAATTACCGTCATTAGATTCGTCGTAAAAAATAACACACATCTCTAAAAAGGTTTTACAAATAGACTTTATTTAGTACTTCATGCATGCGACATTTTCTTTTTGAGAAACGTGAGTGCTATTTTTATAGAACGCCAAACAAGACCATTGTTTAGCCAGACTAGAAAATATTCTTCATCAAAATGAATAGTATTTTGAGTAAAAGAAAACAATGCAGCATGCAAATGGACGTGTGTTGACCTGGGGATCCCCGATACAGTATGGCCTTGCTTATTGGTCAGGTTGGTTTGGATGCATGACTGCATCTGATCAAGATTTTAAATAGCCGGCTATAGCTGCCGCTATCTTCCGCTATAGTTTTTTTGGAGAGCTACCGCTAGGAGAAATAGCCCGCTATATTTAGCTATAGCTTCTATTATCAGCATTTTAAGATCATTGCTGGTAAATGTCATAGCCCGCTATTTATAACATTGATCCTCATGCGGTGATGCCTCTGCCAGCAAATGCCAGGAGGGAGGGAGACGATGACGAAGAAAATAAAAAAATGGCGGCAGGCAGAGGCGCAGAGCATCCGATGGTCGCCTCCGTGCCGTTGGATGCGGCGACACGGCCGCCTGCAGCCAGCGCGACTCCCATCCCTTATTCCCCATCACTACACTGCGCCTCCTGATTTCAATTTCCAATCAGGCTCGCTAGCTGGAACAGGTTTTTGCAACAGCAGCTTCAGTCCTCTCACATACAGAGCAGCTCCGTGTGAGTTGACAAATGGAAGGCAGACCTACCTCAGCTTTTTTGTCTACTAGTATGACATCTTCAGCTGGAGAGGCATTGGTGGATGGAAAACTCCAAAATAGCTTGATGTGGTAGCTAAGATCACCAACATCAGTTTAGTTGAGGGAAGCCATCATTTTAGATAAAATTTACATAAATACGAGATCTTTACTATTAGATCTATGTACCTCTACAAGATAAACCAACATGCTCTGTTTATCCACAAATTGATTTGGAAACAAAAAAATCCCTCTCAAGATAATTTTTTTTTGTTTCTTCAAAGAGGAGTTATCCTAACAAAAGATAATCTAGCAAGAAAGAATTAGAAGAGGAGTTTGAAGTGTTGTTTCTGTAATTGTAATGAACACATCTCCTCTTTGATTATCACCATACAAAGGAGATTTGGAAGATAATCTATTTAACTATTTTTTTCCCATATGCTAGGAAATTGGCTCTCAAATTTTGATGAAAACGAGAGGCATGTCATTTTGGTGGGGGCAGTTGTATTGTGTTGGGCTATTTGAAAATGTTGTAATGATTATTTTTAACAAAATTAAGTATTCATCATTTATGCAGGTTGTTTTTAGGGAGGGGCCTATGGTTGCGCTTATGGGCGCAACTGCAACATAAAGATGCGATAAAGGTGTTGTTCCGAAAGGCGAGTCTTGCTTTAGAGACTGTCGCCTTGGAGATAACCAACCATGGGTGGAAGCATTATATCAAGATTGGTAGATCATTTTTTTGTTTATTTTTCCAATTAGCCAATGGGCGGCTATGTTTTTTTAATAATTATTTGGCTATGTTCATGTTGTAAAGGCTGAAAGTCGTATCCATTATTAAAATAAGCTGGAGTGGCTGGCTAGTTTCCATTAGTGGAAAAAAGCTGGAGTGGCTGGCTGGCTGACTGGTCTCGTTTGATTTTTTAATTTAAGCCATAAATTTCATCACATCGTATGTTTAGATACCAGTTAGGAGTACTAAACATAGATTTTTTTTAAAATAATTTCATAAGTCATGTTTAATCATGGGACGAATTTATCAAATCTAATTAATTCATAATTTGATCACTAATTGCTACAGTAATCATAACTAATTGTGAATTAATTATATTTAATAGATTTATTTTGTGATTAAATCACGACTTATGAAATTAATTTTAAAATAAAATTATATTTAGTATTTTTGATTGACATCTAAATATTTAATGTGACAGCTACTTAAAAAAATAAAGGATGGAAAAGTCATCAAAAGCTGGCTGAGCTGAGCTAATTATTAGTAATAATCAAACAAACTGCAACGAACTGCCACCGAACTGCCGGAAGGAAGGAAAGGAACACATGGCCTAGGCTGGATAATGCTCTGGAAAGACCTCCACTCCACATCACCACATGTGATAACTGCTGCCTACTCCGTACTGCCGTCTGGATAAATTCAAAACGCATGGATCATTTCATTTTATAACTGCCCATCAGCCAGAGGTCCTGCGGTCCTGCCTGCGTGGAGGTGGTGCAGCCAGAGGGCATCTCCCTCCTCCAGCTCGGAATTTCAAGGATCGATGCTCTCCTTTTCTCAAAGCAACCAGTTTGGAGAGAGAGAGGGGGAGGACCCAGCCAGCCAGTCAGCCACTATTTAGAGAGAGGCACGGAGTTTGGAGAGAGAGAATCAGATCGGCGCGGTCGAAGCTGGCCGGCATTTCGGATCCCCAGTTCATCCGGATCAATCAGGATCAGTCAGCACAAACAAACTAGGAGGAGACGTTCCATATTCGTAGGATCGATCCTCCCAACGAGTACTATAACTAGCAGTATATCATTGGCCCCGTTGATGCGTGGGAGGCAATGGCGGCGGCGGCGTCATCTCCTTCCCCCGCTCCGGCGGCCAAGAAACAGAACAAGTGGCTCCGCGGAAACAACAAGGTTGGTGCCCCCGATTCATCTTGTGCTTGGTTTCTTCCTCCGATGCCTCGGTCTCGACGCCACCGATTGGTTGCCAAGTGCTCGCCGTTGGTCTCCAGATGGCGAGGCGAGATGCATGGCATGCGTGTCGTGTTCCTTCCATCACATCACCATGATTGCGATGCATCTTGTTTCAAGAACCAACCGATGTTTGCGCCGGAGAGCGGCGCAGGCTGTGTTTAGATGGGGGAGAAAAAGTCACATTAGTCATTGTAGTATACTGTAGCATTTTTCGTTTGTTTGTGGTAAATATTGTCCTACCATGATCTAACTAGGCTCAAAAAATTCGTCTCGCAACGTACATCAAAACTATGCAATTAGTTTTTTTATTTAACTACATTTAGTACTCCATGCATGGGTTATTTGCTATACTTAATGTTTCGATGTGATAGGAGAACTCCATGCATGGGTTATTTGCTATACTTAATGTTTCGATGTGATAAGAGATGTGATGAATGTGATGAAAAATTTGGAAATTTGGTGGTAACTAAATTTGATAGGAGATGTTTCGATGTGATAGCAATCTCTCCTCGGACACATGTGGAGGCAAAAGATGCAATCTGATGGCGACGTGTTGATCGCGATGTGGCGGCAGGTGATCGATAGGTACCTCGGCGAGGCGCGGGCGGCTCTCGCTGCGGCGGCGCAGCAGGACACCGAGGATGGGGACGACGCGGCGGCGGCGGCGCTCGGCTTGGTGAACCTGGTTCTGGAGATGTCGCCGCGGGCCGAGGCGGCGCTGGAGCTCCGAGCGCGCGCGCTTCTCGCGCTCAGGCGCTACCGCGACGTCGCCGACATGCTCCGCGACTACATACCCAGCTGTGGCAAGTCCTGCTGCTCGGGCGACGACGCCACCACCACCACCACCTCCTCCTGTTCGTCCGGCTCCGGCGACCTCGCCGCCGCCTCTAGGATGGAGCTCCTGTCCCCGGACCGCGACCGCTCCGACGCAGGCGCTGCCGCCGCTCGCTTCCTGTGCTTCGACGTATCCGAGCTGAAGCGCCGCCTCGTCGCCGGCTTCTCCAGGAGCTCCAACACCGAAGCCCAATGGAGGTAAATGTTGTATCTATCTAGTAAGCTGCAACCTGCTGCGCTAATCGCCAATGCCATTTTGCTGGTGCAGGTACCTGGTCTTGGGGCAGGCCTGCTTCCACCTCGGATTAATGGAGGACGCGGTGGTGCTTCTCCAAACCGGCCGCCGCCTCGCCTCGGCGGCGTTCCGTCGCGAGAGCGTGTGCTGGTCGGAGGACAGCTTCTCGCCGCCGAACATGACGGTCAGCAGAAGAACGTCCAAGTCCGGCTCCGCATCCGTGGCGCCGGCGGCAAGCGAGGCGGAGTCCGTGTCGCAGCTGCTTGCGCACGTGAAGCTCCTCCTCCGTCGTCGCGCGGCGGCGATGGCGGCGCTCGACGCCGGGCTCCCAGCGGAGGCCGTGCGCCATTTCAACAAGGTTCTGGACACGCGCCGCAGCGTGCTGCCGCACCCCTTCGCCACAGCCTGCCTCGTCGGCCGCGCCGCCGCGTTCCGGTCGGCGGGGCGCCCGGCAGACGCCATCGCTGACTGCAACCGCGCGCTGGCGCTCGACCCGGCGTTCATCCCGGCGCTGCGCGCGCGCGCCGACCTGCTGGAGTCGGTCGGGGCGCTCCCCGACTGCCTCCGGGACCTCGACCACCTCAAGCTCCTCTACGACGCCGCGCTCCGGGACGGCAAGCTGCCTGGGCCGAGCTGGCGGCCGCAGGGCGGCGTCCGGTTCGGGGAGATCGCCGGCGCGCACCGCACGCTCACCGGGCGCATCCAGCAGCTCCGCGGCCGCGTCGCCGCCGGCGCCGGCGAGGGGTGCAGCGTCGACTACTACGCGCTGCTGGGCGTGCGGCGGGGCTGCACGCGGTCGGAGCTTGAGCGCGCGCACCTCGTGCTGACGCTGAAGCTCAAGCCGGTGCGTTCCGTGTCGTTCGCGGAGCGGCTGGAGCTCGTGGACGAGCACCGCGACCTCGAGGCCGTGCGCGACCAGGCGCGCATGTCGGCGCTGTTCCTGTACCGGATGCTGCACAAGGGGTATTCGTTCATCATGTCGGCGGTGCTGGACGAGGAGGCGGCGGCGAGGCAGCAACAAGATGAAGCAGCAGTAGCAGCCAGGACGACCGCGGCAGCTGCAGGGACACCAACGAGCATGGGCCCGGGGTTGCAAGGCGTCTTCTGCCGCGACATGGCGGTGGTGGGCTCCCTGCTGTCCCGAGGCGGCTTCGACCGGCCGATTCCGGTCAAGTGCGAGGCCATGAGCTGCTAGCAGCATTGCTTTGCTTGGATGGTTGGTTGGCTATTTGGCTGGCTGGCGGGAGAAGAAGATGCGGTCTAGTCGTCTAGAGAAGAGAAGTCGAGGCACTAGTACAGTATTACCAGCTAGCATCGTACAGTTTGGGGAAAGGATAAATAAGCCAAAATAGGATGGGAAATTTTGATTTTTGTTTTGTTCGGCAGGTCAGGTCCTTCGTTTTTTTTCCTCTGTGAGTTTGGGCTGCAGGCTAGTCCCCTCTGTCCTCCCTCCTTGGCTGTGTTTAGTTCCAAAATTTTTCTCTTCAAACTTCACTATTCACCTATCACATCAAATCTCTTATCTCATGCATAGAGCATTAAATGTAGATAAATAAAAAATTAATTGTATAGTTTTGATGTACACGACGAGACGAATCTTTTGAGCCTAGTTAGGTCATGGTAGGACAATTATTACCACAAACAAACGAAAAAGTGCTACAGTGTGCTAGAGTGTCCGATGTGACCCTTTTTACGACCATTTTACGGATCTAAACACAGCCCTGGTACTGCAAATCTTGTACATACTACAGTTGTTATTTTAGATTTATCATCAACTGCCTGCACTAGGGCATGGCACAGCTCCCTCCAGTACACTAAAGTAAAAATCGGCTGCAGCGGCGTCCGGTATGGTGTGCACTAAACAAGCGGAGGGGCTGGCTCCCGCTATTCTGAGCGGATGCAAGGCTGTCCGCACTGGGGGACGGTAAACCGTCCCCCAGTGCGCAATAGCGTAAAGGGCTACTGCAGCGGCATACTGCAAGCGGTCTGCTAGGCTTGCGGACGAGCGGAGGTGCGCCAAATCAAGCGCAATCCAGGGCGTCCGCAACGGCTCGCGCTGGCCCCACCTCTCTTTCGGGAGCAACTGCCCCCCTGCTCCTGCGCTCCTCCGCCGCCTGGCCGCAGCTGCTCGCCACCGCTCTTGCTCAACCGCGCCGGCCCGAGCTGGCCATGGACGTGACGGCCTCCTCCAAACCGTGACCAATTGCTTCCCAGCCCGAGCTCGAGCACAGCCGTCCGCACGCCGCGCAGCTGCTCGCCGTCGCGCCACTGCCCGTGTGCGCCGCGCCGAGCGTGGAGGTCTCTCGAGCAGGGGCCGGCGCAGCCGGGAAGGGAGCGAAGGGGAGGTAGAGGCTGGCCGCCTCCGAGATCTCGGCGCGGGGTGGAGCCGAGGAGAGCTCGGCTGCGGCTCGCCGTCGTCGAGGGGGGAGAAAGGGGCCGGGGCCGTCGGGGATGGGGCTCTGCTCCTCGCCTCCACAAGGCCTCGCTGGCGCAGAGAGGAGAGGGAGCAGCCGAGCTCGAGCCTAGTTGTGTCGCCGGCTCTTCGCCCGCCACGGCCGCTCCACCGCAGCGCGCGCCGCCCACCCCACCGTGCCCGCTCCACCGCGTCGCGCCACACCACCGTGGGCCGCTCGCAGCCCGCCCTGCCTCGGCCCGCGCGGCCGCGTCGTGTCCTTGCCGCCGTGCCGTGGCCGCTCCGCCGCTCTGCGCGTGGCTCGCCCCGCCGCGCCGCCCGCCGATGGAGAGAGAAGCGAGGGGGGCGCCTCCCGTGAGCTCCGTCCCGACGCGGCCAGCGGCGAGGCCTCGATGCAGATTGGGGGCCCTGCTCCGCCCTCCCGCGAGCCGAGCTCGGCCGCAGCACCTCCGAGCTCGCAGCGCCGCTTGTCGAGGCGCCAGCCGCACCCGCCGCGCCCCTGCAGACGAGGCCGCAGCACCCGGGCGGCGAGAGATCCGGCCCTCGGGTCCTCTACGCCGGCCTCCGCCCAGGAGCTGCCGCCTCCCCGCCGCCCGGGCGGGCCTCCGCCGCCACCCGCCACTGTCGAGGGATGCCGGAGGAGGGGTGCGTCGGCGAGGAAGGCCGGAGGAGGGGCGCGCCGGCGATGTAGGAGAGAGGAGCGCCGCCACCGGCCTGGGGAGAGAGAAGGGAGAAAATAGAGAGTGGGTGGGGTGGTGGGTGTAAAAAATTTAATAGTGTATGACTTATGGGCCCCGCATGACGGTAGTTGGTATAGAGAGGAGATATAGAGGATGAATGGGTGCGGAGAAACTGAAGGTAGAGGAGAGAATCTTGATGATCAGACAGAAATATTTCTTTTAGAGGAAGGAAATAGAGTACCTAAAAGAAAGGAAATAGAGTACCACGAGTGCAGATAGCCTAAAGGAGGTCCGGTACGTGCGCACGTGGCGCGGGGCTCGCCGCGACGCCTCCCACCGGACCCCTGCGCACCTGCCGGAGGTCCCGGCCCCCATGCCGACGCCGAACCCGCCGAGGCCCCCGCTCCCGCGCCCACCAAGAAGAAGAAGAAGCTAGCGTCGGGGTTGCCGCCCAGGAGCAAGAAGAAGAAGAAAGAAGAAGGGCTCGGCATCGGCTCTACTTCCTCCGCCGCTGAGGTTGCAGCTTGCTGGCCGCCGTGCCGCGAGGGAGGGAGAAGGGGCATCGCGCCGCGAGGGAGGAGGGAAAAGGGAGGAGGGGTACCGCCGGGCTCGATGGCCGCGCGCACCGGCACGCCCGCTGGAGAGGGAGACGGCCGCCGCCGCGCCCGCGCGGGCCTACGCTGCCGAGCTCGAGGGCAGGGGATGCCTGCGGAGGGAGGAGGGCCGTGGGGGAGGAGAGCTCTGCCGGGGAGGGAAGAGGCGTGGGTGCCGCCGTCCCGCACACCCGCCGCCGTGCCGCTCACAAGGGAGGAGGGCTGCCGCGCCGCGCCGCCCACGACGGAGGAGGGAGCAGGGGCGCCACGAGGGACGGAGGGGCGCGCCGCCATGCCTCCGTGACCCACCTCACCGCGGTCGACATCCGCCGCCGGGAGCCGCGCGCGGAGCAGGGGGAGGCCGGGCCCCGCCCGCGCGGGAGAGAGAGAGAGGCCGTGCCACTACCGTCTTCGCCTCGCCGTCTCGCCGTGCGGCGCCATCCCGCTTCGCCGTGTCGTCCGCGTCGCGCGCCGCCGGCCGCCGCCCTGGCCGCGGAGGGCTCAGCCACGGAGGGCCCTGGATGCGGAGGGCTCGGCCGCGGAGGCGGCGAGCTCGGCCGCCGGGGAAGGTCGGCCGTGGGCCTCCGCCTCGAGCCGGCCATGGACGCGGCGGCTCGAGCGAGGAGGGAGCACGATGGCGGCAGCGAGCTTGCCTGCGAAGGCGAGGAGCGTGGGCTGCGGCGGCAGGCTCGGCCGCCAGAAAGGTCCGGCACAGGGAGGGCCGCCGAGAAGGACGGCACGGAAGAGGGAGACCGGGCCGCTCGTCGGCAGAGGCGAAGCAGGGGAGGAGAGAGATGGATGTGGGGGTGGAGGGGATGGGGTGGGTCCCACCCATCAGTGACTATGCAAAGATGGGTAGATTAGATTTGAGTAAAAAATATTGATGACTGGGATATAGAGGAGAGATAGAAAGGATAAACGAGTGCAGGAGAAATGAAGATAGAGTAGAGAATATCAATGACTAGATAAGAATATTCCTTTTAGAGGAAAAAAATAGAAGAACACCGGTGTGGACAGCCTCATATTCCAGGTCCTATCTGTTCCCTCTTCGGCTCTTGGTTTGGATCTGCTGATGCCTGATGGTGAGGTGTGTTTGTGAAGACTGCTGCAAACAGATGGCATCACACGTGGTAGTGGTACTGTAGCATTCAAGATTGGTTGGGAGCATGGGTGGGCATTCGGGTAACCCGAAAATTTCGGGTCGGGGTTTTCGGGTTTCCTAAAATTCGGGTTTTCAAAACTTAAACCCGAAATTTGTTCAAAGAAAATGATACCTGACGATTCGGGTACCCGATATTTCGGGTTCGGGTTCGGGTATGCCCGAAATACCCGACAAACACCACACAGATCTGCATAAACTAAACTCAGATCGAGCGATTACTGCCGACGGACGAGGGTGAGCTCGAGTGTGTGACGAGGCGATGGCTTGGAGAGGCAACGAACTTGGGGCGCCGCATTGAGTTGCCGAGCTCCGGATCTCCAGCTTGGGGGGCACGGCGTGCGTCACAACAGCGGAACAGCCTGGTCCTGTGGCCGTGAGGATGCGGCAGGGCGCATGCGGGGGCGCAGGCAACAGGCACTCAGAGGTGGCGGCGTGGAGGCAGCTGGGCAGCACAGGGCCGGAGAAGGATGCAGAGGCCGGAGAGAGAGACAGAGAGTTCGAGAGGGCGAGAGAATAGAGACAGATTGAGGGAGAAGAGAAGTACACACGCTAGATATTTTTGCCTTTCGATGGGTGGTGAACGGAGGGAATGGGAATGGATGACGGGCTGACGGCAGGCAAAATGCTTGGCTTCGTGGGCCGTGGAGGACAAGGTGGTAGACTAGTAGTGGGCTGGTTTGGTTGTTAAGAAGTTAGAGAATTATGTAGGCCTCATGTAATTTCGGGTATTTCGGGTACCGGGTGCTAAATCCGAATTACCCATAATAATTTCGGGTACCGTGACTTACTACCCGAAATAGTGTTCGGGTTTTTCGGGCTCGGGTTCGGGCTTGGGTTTTTCGGGTTCGAGCTTCGGGTAATTTGCCCAGTCTTAGTTGGGAGGGGCAAGGAGGCAATGGTGAAAAGGTAAAGCAGACGGATAGGGACGGGACCCATGGTTTGTGATGGAAGGAAAGGAAAATGATGCGAGGCAGGTGGGCACTGTGCAGTGCAGGCAGCAGATGTGAGAATTCCGCAGGTAATTTTGCTCCAACACTCTAAAATGTTAGCTTTTGTTGGTGGACACTACTCAATTTTATCGATGCTCATGAACACTCTTCAAGTATGCATATTTACTATAAGACACTTTAGATAATATAATAGTCATTTTTAAGAGGAAGAAGAGAGAAAAATTTTAAAATGACTAAATTACCCCTGGCTCCAAACCTAACCGGTTCAACCTAGCATCTAAACCCCACAGACCCCCACGTCCGCCGCACCCCTCCCCACCCGTCCGCCGCACGCCCCCACCCCCACCCGCCCATCACCGGCGCCAGGAGACGGTCGCCTGGCTGGAGACCGCTGCCGCCCGACCGCAGACCGCCCCCGACCGCCGCCGCCAGGAGACCGCCGCGGCGCGTGACGTGTGGCGAGCGCTAGTGTGCAGGGGAGGAGGAGCACGGCGCAGCTGGTCGGCGGCCGGTCGGGCTGTTGGAATTTGATTTTGTCTCGATCAAAGAGGATATAGTCCTGAAAGCATTTAAAGGCCCATGAGAATTGGGCCATGTTGGACCAAGCCTAGACCATGATCAGTGGGCCGATCCAACAGCTAAGTGGGTCAGATCCCAGGCCACCACAAGCTATAAGTATGGGCAGTCACCTTGAAGGGTGATTAGAAGAAAAAACTTCTGTCCTAACCTCTCTCATCAGAGGAGCTTGCGAGTGGCTCTGAAGGCCTCCGCCACTGCATCACGTCTGAATGGATCAGGCACGCCCAAGGGGATTATGAGGAGTAGAAAATATATAGTAATATAGGAGTAGAAAATTATGAGGGCTTTTGTTCGTCGAGAGACAGGCAGGTGATGGCGGCTTCACGTGACTGCTGCCGCGCCGCATCTCTCAAACTGATGAAAGAGGCAGGCAGAGCATGATCATCCTGATGTCAGGTGTTGGTTCATCTCAGCCTGCAGAGGGAGCGGACCGGAGTGCCCCTGCGCGTGCTCTGTTGCTCTGTTTGCACAAAAGCAGGGTCAAGGATCGACCCGCCCCTTGTTATTATCTGCTCGGAATACCCCTTGGGGCACCCTGGATCGAACCTGCCAGCGCGCAGCTTGCTCAAGGGCGGTGGGGAGTTGGAATTGCTTTCGAACGAGACGTGCGATGCGATCATGCGAGGAGCGGCGAGGCGAGAAGGGTCGACCCTTGGGTCTCCGAGGGTGAACAGGCTCACGACCCTGCTGCTCCTCTCCGTTTTGGGGTCAGTCCGCTTCGATCCACGAACTGATTCAAGGAGCATGACAGGGTCGATCCGGACCCCTTGCAGGTTGAGGTTCATCAGTCAGTTATTGCATGCAGTGGGTGATTTCGATGCCAGCAATTTTGATGATGAGGAAGAGGTTGCAGGAAAGCATTCACCAACCTCCATTCATTCAGCACCTGACCTTCATCGATCAGCACCTACTGAAACAGAGATTGACCACCGGTGCGCTGCGCAGCTCTGCTCGACTCCTCCTTGTGTCAGAGCAGGTACAATAATGGACTTAAAGTTAAGTTAGTTAGCATTTTTACTGATGTGGAGGAGAGAAGGGAAAAAAGAGAAGAGAATTTGGCTCTTGTTCTAGCACCAAATTTGACACGGAAGCATAGACATTTGTGGATCCAAATAAAAATACATGTGAGGAAGAGTAGGAAAGAGAAAGTAAGACATGACATCACATAATAATAATAATAACAATTTTTAGAGATAAATATGAGACAACTATTGTATGACTTAGCTTTTATCACTTGATTTATAGCTAAACACTTGACTCTACTATTAACTATGCTCTCATGTCATCCCGGTGCTAACGTCAACTCCAGATCCGGTCCAGCTCAGTCACCACCAAACAGCAGCAACCACGTGGCAGTTGACCGTGCTTGTGGTAATCCAGCTGGCAGCTGCTGCACCAATCTCAAAGCACCGCCGCTAGCAAGGGTTAGGTTGGAGTTGGAGTTGGAGATGGATGGATCGATCAGGAATCTGTCCACGGACATGAATCATGGACTGTAACTCTGCAAGGTGCTCGTCAATCGTCCAGCTTGCAGTGCATTCCTTCAATCGATCGCCATTCTCGTGCAACGAATAAAAGCATGCATCGTTACAAAATAAAAGGGAAATAAAGACCATGAAACATGCATGGCATGGATGTATGTTTACTTTAGCACATGGACAGACAATCATCTAACCTATAATCTATTCTCAGGACTGATCCGCGATCAAGCCTGCTCTTTATTTGAGTATTTGCTCAGGGAAAGTAGAACACATTTCAGAGCATTACCACAAAGCACTTCATCTCCTAAGAGCCCCTTTGGCATAGTTTTTAGAACACCAACGGCTTCACCTGAAGCTGTACCAAAGAGGCATTTTGCAAACGGTTTCACGCATGAAGCATCTCGTGAAGCTGGAAACAGCTTGCACTACGCACGAGCCAAAATACTAGCTTTACCAACTTCATCTATTCTATCCACTCATGAAGAACAGGAATAAGCTGTTTGACAAGCATTTTTCAAAATGGATTCAGCTTCACCAGAAAAGCCGAAACCAAAACCATGCCAAACAGGGTCTAATTAGTTTTAGTTTGCAGTTGCACGTCCCAACAAATTAAAGACGGCAGACAGGGCTTGCTTACTTTTTTGCTTTGATATACTAGCAGTTGCTTTTGACTTTTGGGCAGCTGGAAAAGGAATGCCCTCCACTCAATACGCCAAGAGCATCAACAAATTCCTCAGCAAGCTTTCCCCTTCTGAATGTCAGCAGTTGTAGCATTGATTTTCATATATTGATGAACCATGTGCACACATGGATCAGGGGGGGAAAATGGACACTTGGAAATGCTGAGCAAGCATTTCAGAAGGTTCTTTACAAAGCTAATTTAATTGATTATTTTTATATAATTTACAGCACAGTAACACCAGCTGCGCTATAGAATCATCGGTTTTTCAGCACTCTTGGTTTCCCAGCAGACTTCTTTGCGGATTTTTGTTCCTCGCACTTGCCGCACAGCCACTCACCATCAACGGGAGGGTTGCAGCAACCCACGTGCACGCGGACACCACAGCCCGCCTGGTTTCCACCACTGCCGCAAGTTACCATGAGCCCTTCCTCGTCGTGTGATCCGCAGGTAGAACAACCTATATCACCCTCGCTTTCCTCTCCAGCGTCAGCATCCATCACGTCTTCTTGGTTCTTCAGTAGCTTCTGCAGGGATTTCTCTGCTAGATCGTGCATGCTGAAGAGGACGTGCTTGCTCAGGGGGTGCCCGGGCTGACACACATACTCCACCAGGTAATCTGCGCTGACGCACGGGATGTTATGCCTCACGAACTCCTGTACCCATGCGTCCACGCTTGGCATGCCCGCAGATACAATAGCGAAATCGATGCTGGACTTGAGGAACCGGGTGTATGGTGGGGAGGTTGCTAAGATGGTGCCATCACCAGACCTGATCGTGCGCTTTAGTGTGTCCTGTAGGAAAACAAAGAGGAAACATAAATGAGTTGGGTAATGGTATTTCCAATCACACAGCTACCAAGAAGATGAATCGCGCCACCGTTATCAGAATAAAACAACTGCTTGCAAGATTGGACTTACCAGTGTTGGAGCAATGCATTCTCCATATATAATGACCTGCATCCCATAAAAAGCACCATGGCCAGTACGCTGCTTCAGTTGGCGCCATTTCCTTGGAGCATCCAAGCTAATTGTATCACCGCTATTGAGGCCATTACCATGCCACTCAAATGGCTCTTCCTCTACGAACTTGCCAGCCTCATTGCAAGCAGTCAAGTAATCAGGCTTGAGTATCCACCTTTTTCAACAACAAAGGAACTCATTCAGATTTCATCAAAACAGAAAAAAAAGAGCAAGGAAGAGTGATCATACACAGCGAGTGGACGTTGATTCAAGCCAACCTACTACGGAATCATAACTATTAAAGGTAAAAGGTTTTACCTCCCAGCCGCTGCAGCTGCAAAGAATTTTTCAGTTCTGCGGAGCTCAGTGGTGACAAGATGTGTTGCTTGAAAACACCAGTGATGTGAATCCCTGCAAACTCTGCCTTTCAAACGTCTAAGTATCGCCTTGTACTCCTTTCTCAGCAGGCGATGTCCACTTAAAATAAACCAAGTTGGTTCCAACACATTTGAGGTTCCACAATTATTTCCTTCTCTCATACCACGCTCATCAAGAACAACTTTGCTGTTTTGTAATGCTTTTGCGGTTGATTTGGAACTCATGCTGTTGTTTCCAGCTCTTGTTTTGGAAGTGAAATTACTATTGACTGGCATGTTCTCCTTGTCAGTCTGTAGAACCATCCACTAAATCTGCAGTTTTTTGTCTCTTGTTGCTTCTCGATTTAGAACTCTGTGTGTCTTTTGATCTCTCTTCCATGGCATCTTTGCATAATAATCCAACTGTACCATTTGTCCTAACCTCACTGGTGTTCTCCAGGTCTTGATCCACCGTTACCATGTCAGAATTTCTAGAACTCTGTGCAGCTCTCTCTGATGAGACTACTTTATCTCCAGATGCCAATACATTTGCAGTAATGCAAGGCTCAGTGCCAGTTTTTTGTTTTTGGACAGAAGACAGTTTCCTCTTGGCTACTACTTTGCGTACTCTGTTGTTCGGTACTTTATTTGCTGTATGTATTTCATGGTCATCTGCCCTTGCACTGCTTGGAAGCATTTGATGTTCTTCTCCATTTTCTGGCGGAAGCGCCTCATTAAAACTTGACTTTGATGGTATTGTCTCAGTTGTGTCGATAGTTGGTGAATCAGCCATATTAACATCAGCAGTCCAAGACCCCTTTGCAACTGATTTACTTGATTCGGAATATGGCCCCCTCTGAGATGAACTTCCTTTATTTTCATCTGTACTCGCAGTGCTTGAAAGCTTTCTGTGGTTCCCCTTTGTATTTGTATGCAGAGGCATATTAACATACTCTACCTTGGAAGACACTAGTGATTCATTTCTCTTACGGTTGGGACCCAGAGAACTGCTCTGAACTTCATTTCTTGATTTTTTGTTCAAGACTTCTGCAGCAAATGAAGGTGCATTTTTGGCAGCATTTGGACTACAAAATCCTTCTGCCTGTTGTGTCTCTACATTTCCATGAGAAGTAACTTTATCATGCATGGGCTTAGTTGCAACCCCACTTTTGCTATTAATCAATCCAGGAGCTGCTTTATTGTCAGCATTTCTAGACCTCTTGGCACCAGAATTCCTTACTCTAGAAGTTGATACTTTCGGGGGAAATGTACCATGTTTATCAGTGACCTTGTTAACTGGGATATCTTTAGGATTTGCTTCCAATTCCTGGTGAGAAACCACCTTCTCAGGTTTTGAGCAAGGACCTGCAGCTTCGATTTTGTTTACGTGCTGAGCATCAGTCACCTCAGTGTCCCCATTTTGAAGAGAGGCGCCTGAACTTTCTTTTCTAACTTCAGAATCGACAGAAGGGGCTATAGCACGACGCCTTTCAATTGTTGTCTCATGCAGTGCTGGTGTATTTACTTCACCAAGTGCCACAATATTCTTATCCTTGGAAGAATCTTCAGGAAGCTTTTCTACTTCAGTAGAGCTTACAACCTTCAAAGATGTCTTCCTATTACTTAACAAATTGCTTTTAAATGAGCCAGTCATTTTCTTCTCTGAAAAATTCACAGCTGGATCACTGTTTAGATGACCGCCAACTTTGGTAGATTCGGCAGGGCTTCTGCCCAGATTAGAAACAGCTGCTTCAGATGCATTTTCCTTGCTTGATTTTCCAGTCTGTGAGTCTGGGGCTTCACTTGGTGCCTTTGAACTGAATGAAGAAAGAACGCTCTTCCTCTTCTGAGCATGTCCACCACCTGATCTATTGGCATGCTTTATCACTTCTTTTTCTTGCATGCCTCTGGTCTCAGCATGCCCACTAAAATCCTGATTGTTCCCTGTCGGTGTAGCAATAAGCTCAACCCTTGACGTATCGCCCTTGAAACGCTGAGGCGGCGGTGTTTGGTGAGCTGATCTTAAATTAGCCCCAGGTGATACTGACTTTGCCGGTCGCCTTCTGGAATAGCCTAAAATTTGATTGCTTATTGATGCTGAATTGTCTTCTGGTCCTAGACTAGACTCATGCATGTTTAGCCTTTCTTCAGCGAATGACTGAGAAATGGTGGGTTGTGGATCAGGTATATGCCTATCATCCTTCTGCTCTACCTTTCTGCTCATCTCTGGTGAGTGTACTACTTGCTTGGAGCAATTTTCTTCAGAAGCATTTGACCGAAGATCATTGTTGACATTGATTTGATTGGAGCTATGCAAACAGTTCCCTTCAATGATCTTCCTGTTGTCTGCTAGAATAGCAGGAGCAATGCTTTTATGTACATTGGGAGTACAGAGGGTACTAGCCCTAGTGTCAGTATCCCTTTTGTGATCTTTAGCTTCAACCCTACTGACCTGATCTGCAGGAGCCTCATCATTCTCACTCTGGTAAATGCGATAGGGGTAAGTTTTATGGGCATCACCATCAACAGAAACTGTAGCATATTTTGTGTCAGGGGCACTTCCTGATTCAGCTCTGATGTCAAATGACTTTGTACTTTGCATCTTCTGCTTTCATGCTCTGTTCTGGAGTGCCAAAGTGTCTTCCTGTAGCACCCTCTGTATTACTAGTAGAGATAGTAGTGCCAAAGGGCCTCTACCTGAGATGGTTAGAGGAACCCAGCGGCACTCCTCAGGTCCTGGGTTCGACTCCCCGTGGGAGCGAATTTCAGGCTGAGGTTAAAAAAATCCCCTCGCTGGCCCTGTGTGCCAAAGCACTGGTTGTGAGCCGGCCCCAGGTCGGCCTGAGGACCCTTACATGGCCCAGGCAGGTAGTCCCCAGGGGTTACGTCTCCCAGTGTCAGGGCAGGGCCAGGGTTCGGGGATTTTCTCGGTCGGGGAAGCCGAGTCTTCTCTTAGATAATACCGGTGGGGCGGTCTTTCCCCACCCGGCCGAGTTTTTTTTTCTAATCTCTGTAACAGGGGTGCTTCTGCCAATACGTCTACCACTTGATGAGCCTCTACCAACATCTTCGCTTTCATCTTCAGAGTCCTTAGCTTGTGCTTCCATTATCTCTACTTTCCAACCACTGAATCAAATGAATGACCAGAGTTAGAATAAAAGGAGAGATTTATATATACTATTATACTACCACTGGAATATAAACAAGACACGATCCTCAGGATATTGAGTTACAGATAAAATAGAAAAAATGAGAGAGAGAGAAAAATAAAATAGTGGTACACCTACCTTTTCGTATAATCATCAATTGGAAGAATTTCCCATGCCTTTAAGCTGTGGTAACAGCATATACAATACTTCAGCACAAATAATCATGATAATATACAATAATTATTTTGGGGGGTAGGCTGGTTAAATCACGTACCATTCTTCCAGCCACCGGTGATTAACAATTTTGATATTCACCTGTTTAGCAAGTTCGTATTTCTCACCTAGCACAATTCAGAAAAAGTGGTAGATGAATGACAGTCAAATAATAGCGGAACTGATTGAAAGTAGAATAGTTTTCAGGTTTAAGCTTTTCAAGAGAATGTTCGGAGGAACGCTTTGGTTAAATTATTGTGTTCTTGTTGAAATGAAGCCAAACCAAAGACACAAACGAAAGATTGAAATTTGTATTGTCAATGCAAACAACTACCAGCAACAACAACAACAAAGCCTTAATGCAAACAACTACCAGCAGCGCCCATAAATCAACATGTTGGCACCTTTTATAAGAAAATGGAGGAGAAATGAGCCTCAAAATTGCCAAGGTAATGCATTGAACAGATGGACTTATATCTCTAAATGGTCCAACATAGTAACAATAACAAAAAGAGATAAGGAGACTAATGAGTAGAGAATGAAGTACACTAATTGCAACACAAGTTCAGTGAAAAGTATACAGTATACAAAACTCTGAAGAAGTACCTTCAAATTTGTAGCAAATGAGATGGGTGTCTTCGTTTGCTCTCAAAGACTTGGAGAAGTGTGCTCCCATCAAAGAAACCATTTTCTACATTTAATATCAGAATAAATCATGAAAGGACTATAACGAGCAACTAAACAACTTGGTATTCACACTTGATTCTGACAATAAACTCTACCTAGTGCTAAGAAAAAAGAGCGAAAATACATTAAGCATCTGGCAGATGTGAATCTACTCCTATAACATAGTGAGCATTTGTCATTCAGTGGGAGGGAATATTGATTTGGATGACTTTGGGTCTTAGAAAATGGAATTAATAGTACAACTAAGATATGTTAAGAGAGCACCATAAAATAAGTGCAAAATCAAAGAGAACAGACAAAGCTCCTAACATATTACATATGCTCTCTTCATCAACTGAAGGCAGTCATAATAATAAACATAATTTGCTGTACCATTGGGGGTGTGATCAAAGTAGCATTGTTTACCATACCATTATGTCTCCGCGCCAATTCTTCTGATACCCTGTCAGGCAAATGTGAAGTTCATCACTACCCGGAATGCCATTGGGATCTCTGACTGGCGCATATAATACCTGGCAAATTAAAAACAAGCACCAGCACATTTACTCCTCAGACTAGTTAGTAGAAAACACTAATTCACATGACAGAGACTCATGCATACATTTTATGTAGAGAAAGGACTTAAGCATGCTCCTAAAAAACGCTAGGTTATTGTTCAAAACACACACAAACGCTGGAGGCAGGTAGGTAGGCTAGCTGTAGCATATAATGCAGAAGAGAAGCGAGATTGACCCGATCTGCATCAGCCAATTCTCCAAGCTCCAAGCTGTCTTCCACCCATTGCTCGGTGACGACCTTCTTTTTGTCCTTCCGCGCCGCCACACACACGGGGTCATCCTGCATTTATTTATTTATTTTAAAAAAAAAAAGAAAGGAAGACGAAGCAAAAAATCATCAGCGGAGTAGCAACCGAAGGAATAGAACAATCGCAGGTAGAAATAGGATTGAACTCACATATAAGGTGTCGGAAACTATGACGTGGGTGCAGTCTCCGTCCCAAGGCCCGACGTCGACGCCGCCGCACCGTACTAACTCCAAGCGGTACTGCGAATGAAGGAAAACGCATCAAATTAGCACGGGATCAGAAGGAATCGGCACAGGGTCGCATCGAAGCGCGGGGAGAAGGCGGGGGAGTGCGCACCTGGGATTCGGAGAGCGTGTTGAAACCGTAGAGCGCGAAGCGGACGCCGGCGAAGAGGCGCGCGTCGGCGTGCGGGGCCATGGCGTGATCGGAGAGGAGATTGGGGGCTAGGGTTTGGGAATGGAGAGTGGGGATGCCATTTAATTTCGTCGTTGGAACGGAAAGGAGGGAGGGAGGGAAACGGGATTTGGTTTTCGCGGCGCGCGTCTTTGCGTTGCGTCCGGGTATTGGGCCATGCATGGGCCGAACGCGGGCAACTGTAGTTGGGCTTGATTTTTATACTAGTATCTCTCTTCCGAACAGATTCTTGAAGTAGAAATTTGTATCCACCATTCTTCGTTCAAGTTAGGCCATGTTTAGTTCCCAAAAATTTCAAGATTTTCCGTCACATCGAATTTTTGGACACATGCATGGAGCATTAAATGTAGTTTAAAAAATAACCAATTGCACAGTTTAGCAGTAAATGATGAGATGAATCTTTTGAGCCTAATTAGTCCATGATTGGATACTAATTTTCAAATAAAAACGAAAGTGCTAAGCCAAACTCAAAAAAATTCGTGAACTAAACACGCCGTTGGACTAGTCCCATTCAAATTTAACTAGAAGCATAGTTAAAAAAAATTACGAGAGGCTTATCCAGAAGATAAGGCTCAACGTCCTGGTGTAGAACTATGTTAATGCGGAATACTATGTTACATTAAAAAGTTATAATAAATGTAACTGAAAAAAAGTTATAATAAACATAACAGCAAGCTATTCTCATTCTTTTTTTTCAGATCGGTAAGACCAGTTTTAGTGGAAGTTTTATGGGCAAGTTATCTAGACCGGGAACTAGATAACTGTGCTAGATAAGTTTCATGATGATGAAACTCTTCTTACATTCCATGAAACTCTTCTTCCCTCCTCTTGCCATGTCAGCAAAATTAATAATATTTAATATTATGATATCCTTCATAAAACTTTCATTGAGACTAGTGTTACAGACAAAGCATGAAGCTGCGAGATGATAATCGAGATAACGTAGTGGAATCTGGTGGGGAAAAAAGGCACAACCCAAAGATTACGCATTCGGTGTGTTCCCAAAGCAAGCAATCAAGGATGTCACAAATTAGCATCATCTATCCACCGATCGATATCTAAGAGGAAGCTGCAGCATGCATGGATCCAATCCACTACCGCATGCAGACTGCAGAGGAAGAAATAAAAAGTTCGAATGCAACGATGGATGTGATGCCATGGGAGCTGCTATGCATGCATATGCTAGGTGCGGATGATGTGCGCGCACTTGGCCTTGATCCAGTGGAGCCCCCTCCGGATGGACGCCTTCACCTTGCTCTCCACCGCGTACGCCTTGTACCCGGCCACCCGCCTCCGCCGCTTCATCTCCGCCGGGTCGCCGCCCCACAGCCCGCCGGCCTTGTTCTTCTTCTTCCTCCTTTGCGCATCATGCTCCTCGCCGCCGGCGTAGGGACGGTAGGAAGGGGCCATTGTAGCACTACTACAGATTTGGCCTTTTGTCCCGGTTCCAAACTGGCTTTTGTCCCGGTTTTGGAACCGGGACAAGGCTTCCGGGACAAAAGCCTCTCGAGGCTTTTGTCCCGGGTGGAAGAACCGGGACAAAAGGTGTCTGACGTTAAAAAATTTTTCGCTCACCACGGGATTCGATCCCAGGACCTCTTGCCCAACGCATGGTTTCCTTGCCAATTCACCTAAGTAGTACACGTGACTCAGTATAGAATAACTTTTTTTTGAACTATCACGTGGAGAGGCCTTTTGTCCGGGTTGGTAACACCAACCGGGATAAAAGGGGCCTTTTGTCCCGGGTGGTAACACCAACCGGGACAAAAGGGTCACCCTTTTGTCCCGGTTGGTGTTACCACCCGGGATAAAAAGGGTTGGACCTTTTGTCCCGGGTGGAGCCACCAACCGGGACAAAAGGGGGGTCTTTTGTCCGGGTTGGTGGCTCCACCCGGGACAAAAAGCCCCTGTCCCCCACGTTGGTCCGGCTAGCCGTTGGACCCGGGACAAAAGCCACCTTTTGTCCCGGGCCCAAAGGTAACCGGGACAAATGGCATGGAAGAAAGGCCTATTTTGTAGTAGTGTAGAGTACTATTGTATTTGGAGATGGAGATGGGTGGTCTTATGGCGATGGAGATGGAGAGAGACCACGCAGACAGAGCAGTCGATCTGCAGGAAATGAATGGAGCAAGCAAAGCTATTATAATTTATAACAGCCTGCGCTGCAGTAGTACAGAGGCAGACAATCAACGTTGCAGGGATTCTCTCCGGGACGGCAGCGGCATCCTATGCATCATATTATTGTTGCCATCATCTCAGCCGTTCGTTTGCGAACCATAAATGGCTATGCATGTGTGTTTTGCATATTCAATAATGTTTCTAAATTTTATTGTCTAAACTATCATTTGGAGAGTCTGCTGTATAAAAACTATTTACTATATCTTTTTGCAGCTATAGCAGTTTTCCTATATCTCATGTACACCGTAGAAAGCTAATTTCGCTATCAATCTTTGACTAGGGAGAAATGTGAAACGAAGGATGACTATATTTGGATAACCACTTAGAGAAGCTGTTGAAAGATATTTTTTTCATCAAGTCTCTATTCCTAACAATGAGAAAATATATAGAGAGTCTATTAGAGTTGCTCTAAGGTATAAGCATCATCAGTGTACTGTTGCGACGTATTGTCGTGTCATTGGCTACTTCACGAACAAGTTAAGTTAGCCAACGTATATATATGGAGATGGAGTAATCATCAGGCTTGTGTGTATGCTGGTCGAATTGCTTCCTGATGGCAAAGCGTCGTGAACTCAGGAAGCTCTCTCCCCCCCTAGGCGACCCAGGGGCAATTTGGCCTCACCATCCGAACCCTTCCCTCAACCAGCCTTCGGCGGCGGGGCGGCCCGTTGTTGGGTAGAAGCCAATCCAGCTTGCCTCCTTCCTTCCCTCCTCTTTCACCTTCCCTTCAACCTGCAAACCTTGACGCCGCTGCTATTTCTTGCCATGGCCGGCCTCCGGCTGCCGCCCCAAGGGGCCTGATCTGGCGTCCCTTCGCCGGATCCGAGTCCCCCAGGCAGGATCTGGTTGGGGCGCCCCTTCTTCAACTCTAGATGCCACCCGCACCATTGGCTCCTCGATGCTGGACTGGTCGCCCCTGCAAGAGTGTCCTCTAGCTGTCTGGTCGGGGGCTCTGCGCACCGCCACTTGGGCGAGGGCGCATTGTGGTGCACGGACGCCTCCCAACTATTGCGCGCTCCCATGTGGTCCCCTTGCTCCTTTCACCAGTTGATGGGGTCGGGTGGGATCAGGGTTAACCATTTCGTTTTCCGATGAAATCCCGGTGTTTAGCGGAAACGAAATTTCGTTCCGAAATTTCGGTGGATTTTGGACGAAATTTGTTGAATTTTGAATTTTGAAACGAAATATATCGAAAAATACCGAAATTTCGGATCCCGGTAACTAGCGGAAACGAAAAAAAAGACCGAAATTTGGGCGAAATTCCGCCGAAAAGTTAAACTCTGGGTGGGATAGGGTAGGGCTGTCCCGGCATGCCTGGGTGCGTCGCGGCCCCCGGCAGCCGTGCCCTTGCCCTTGTCAGGGGGCTTGGTCGAGGTGCCCTGAGCTGGGATGCTGGTCGCCGGGCTATCATATAGTGGCGCTTTGGAGACGACTGACCGTTTCTTTGGCTCTAGGTAGGAAATGGTCAATACTACAAAAAATGATTTACCGCGACCTTTTCTAAACACCTCCGAGGCGGGCAGGAATTCCAACTACCTCGGTTAATGGCAAGCACGAACCGAGGCGTCCATTTCTTACTAACCGAGGCGGTTAAAGAAACCGCCTCGCAAAAATCATTAACTGAGGCGGTCACTATTAAAATGCCCGCCTCAGTTAATACCCCTATTTTTAGAGGCGGACATTTTATAAAAGCCCACCTCGATTAATAGATTGAGCCCAATAAAATCCCATATGAGCCAAATTGCTGAGACAAGTATATAAATGAATCAAAACCCTAATATCTCCTTCCTCCACTCTCTCCCTCCCTCCCTCCCTCCCTCCACTCCCACGTGGTGCCCAGCTCCTCCTCCCGCACCCTCACGGCTCCCCTCCCCTCCTCTCCCTACAGAGCCGCCCCTTCACTTCTACCCTCGCGGCGAGCGGCGGCGGGGCGGGCAGCGCATCAAGCACGGCGGCGGCGGCGCGCACAATGGGCGGCGGGCGGGCGGCACGGTGGCAAGAGGCGCATGGCGGTCGAGGGCACTCGGCGGCCAGCACAGCACCAATGGGCTTTGCGGGGCTGCAGATGGGCTTCGACGGCTTTTTTTATTTAATTAACCGAGGCGGGTATCAAACTGTCTCGAAAAAGATCTCATTTATTGTGACCTTTGATCCGAGGTGTTTGCTAAAATCGCCTCAATAAATCAGTTATGCCTGCCTCAGAAAATTTTTATGTAGTAGTGGGTTATGCCCTCGAGCGCCTTTTATCGTCCTGAAGGTGTCATTTCTTCTTCTTACCTCCTCTCATGCGAGCTTTTCGGGTGAAAGCCTTGACCACATTGGTTGGACGACAATGGCACCAATGGCGTCGTCCCCTCTCTTGAGGCGTCATCTTGAAAGCTCCGCTAAAGGTCGTTGCAGGGTTGTTGTTGTGCTTCGGCCCATTCGCCGGATCCTGGCGGTCGTCGCCGCTCTCCTTAGGGAGTTTCTGCTTCTGTGTCTGTGTTCGCTTTATGTCATCCACTTCGTCCGTGTTGCGTAGATCATCATGATGATGCTTTGCCACCATTCTCTTCGCTGGTGGATGCTTTGCCATCGTCGTTGTGGCTGGTGCTCGCTTTGGTTCGCCACTATGGTTGTGTCAATCATGTGGATGCTTTGCCACCATTGTTGTTTGAAGCCCTTTGACACCTTTGATGATGTTGGTTTCTTTTAGCAGATTCAGTTGAGTCGTTGTCTAGTTTTGGTAGGTTATGTGAGGTTCTTCCCTTATTGTTCTTGCTGTTCTTGTTGGAGTTGGAGTCGCCCGCCACTAGCTTGATGGTGTTGTGTAACTATCTTAATACCTCTACTTGTTAAGATTTGTATCGACCATATTTCTTTCATTTTAATAAAATACGTGCTCAGATATATTTGGAAAAAAGGAACAGTTAGCACGCCGCCACGCCCCAACGCTGCAATGAGATGGAGAGCAGTTTGCTTGTGTTATGTCCCGGAGGAACTCAGTGATCAAGGATATATGTGGCTAGTTACTGTTCAGTTACTATAATAGAGGGAAGTTTGAATGCTGGCTCCTTGTGTTGGGCCGACAGCCATGTGGGCTGCTATCGGGCAAAGGCCCATGTAATGCGCGATATAAAGCCTCTGACCGAGGAAATGAATAACTGAATTCTGTTTCTCTGCTCCTCTGCTTGCTTCCGTTCCCTGTCTTCTTCCTTGGATTCCTTCTAATATCTTCTTCCTCTCCCCGTTCTCCTACCTGAGCGCTTGCTCGTTATCAATCGGAACCCTAGTAACGCAACAGCTTGCTTCAGTGCTTGGCTTGGCTTGGCTTACAAATGAAATGGATTCAAACAAGCCATGACTGCCTCACTGCCTGATGCAAAAGTTGTCAGGGAAGGAGACGAGCAGCCCAAATGCGAACGGCAAAGCTCGGCTTGCGCGCAGATGTTCAGCCAAGCGGAAGAATCATATCGAAGAATATACAAATGAGTGCTCAAGTGCAGTGTACCTTGAAGAAGCTCGGCGTGGTCAGGACATGAACATCGAGGAGAGAGAGAGAGAGAGAGATTTCATTTTCTTATTTTGTTTTGTTTGATTGAGCCAGGAAGGGGAGTCTGAAGCTTCCCTTGCATCCATCGATCCATCCATCCATGACTGTTGTACTGAACTGCACGCGTTGATTCATTAGCTAGCGATGATGGAAATCGAATTGGAGATACTCCCAACCAACATGCCATTGCCAATGCCTCCCCCATGGCCATGGATGCAGTGCAGGCAGGGCCAGCGCATCGTCGTCATCAACAAACTAAACACAATGCAACCCACTCATCGCCTCGCTCATCTAATTGACGCGTTTGTTGGCTTGGCACCCCATTAAACAAAGCAAAGCGAAACAACCAGAACTAAACGCTTTCCAGCTCAGGTGCGTCTTTGCCACTTGCGTCCCCTGCAACGGAACACCAACATCACCTCTTCTTCCTCTCGTTGCAGTCTTGTCTTGATTGATTGTCCTCACTAATTACAAGTACTAAATATATATTAATTATAAAACTAATAATAGTATAGAGAGAGCTAATTCGCGAGATGAATTCATTAAAACTAAGCGGCACATAATTTAATGATCGATTAATTAGATTTGATGTAATAGTCCCGCGAATGTTTATACAATTAGTTTTATAATTTATCTATATTTAATACTTGTAATTAGTCCAAACAAATGTTTAATCATCCATCCATTCCAATCCATTATACTCTCCTATGAAATATGGGGACCAATGATAAAACTGCAAAGGCCAATATTTACGTTCTCATTTTTGCAAATTTCTCCTCCTCCTCCTCCTTGTCCTCCCTCCATTGCTGCCGCTGCTGCTAGTGCTATCAAATCCCATCCCACTCGCACCAAGGCCACCAACCAACCCCTCTCCTCTGCTCTCCCTTCGAACGAATGCTCGCTTGAATTCTTAGGACCTGACCTCCTGCTCCCATGGCGACCGCCGCCAGGGTCAGGGAGACGCGTCTGCCGCCGCCACCGCTGCCCCTGGCTACGCTCATCGGCCGCGAGCTCCGCGCCGGCGGCTCCGAGCGCCCGGCCCTGCGCTACGGCCACGCAGGCCTCGCCAAGCGCGGGGAGGACTACTTCCTCGTCAAGCCCGACTGCCTCCGCGTCCCCGGAGATCCCTCATCGGCCTTCTCCGTCTTCGCTGTATGCTCTTCTCCTCCCTCGTTTCCTATCCCCCTCATCTCATCTCAGGACTCTCACGGCCGGCTCCTCTCCGCTGCCTCCTGGATCTGCAGGTGTTCGACGGCCACAACGGCGTCTCCGCCGCGGTCTACAGCAAGGAGCATCTGCTCGAGCACGTCATCAGCGCGCTGCCGCCCGACATCGGCCGCGACGACTGGCTGCAGGCCCTGCCGCGCGCGCTCGTCGCGGGCTTTGTCAAGGCCGACATCGATTTCCAGCGCAAGGGTACCTCCTCCTCCTCCTCCTCTTCCTTTGCAAACCAAGCTACTACTATTTATTACGAGCAGTATATATTCATTCATTCAGACTTGGACCTAAAATCAACACAATGGGTTCAGGCGAGGTCTCGGGAACCACGGCAACGCTGGTCGTCATCGACGGCTTCACCGTCACGGTGGCGTCCGTGGGCGACTCGCGCTGCATCCTCGACACGCAGGGCCGCGAATTGCAGCTGCTCACCGTCGACCACCGCCTCGAAGAGAATGCAGAGGAGCGGGAGCGCGTCACGGCCAGCGGTGGGGAAGTCGGCCGCCTCAATCTCTTCGGTGGCCAGGAGGTACCTAACATTTCTCCTGCCTTATACGTGCTGCTGCTGAATCAATGACTGCTCCTGCTGAATTCGAATAATTACATACATACATTTACCACCATTTACCTGATGCTCTTCCTCTCTGAATTGAATGTTCTGGGCTATTAGGTCGGTCCTCTCCGGTGCTGGCCGGGTGGCCTGTGCCTTTCAAGATCCATCGGGGACATGGATGTTGGGGAGTTCATTGTGCCAATCCCACACGTCAAACAAGTCAAGGTTCATACCATTTATTTACAGAATGCAGGGGAGGGGATTTCTAGCTTGCTAACTCTGCTGTGGGGTGTCTTATGCTGAAAATGATTCCTTTTGTTTTTGCAATTTCAGTTATCGAATGTCGGAGGAAGGCTAATTATAGCATCCGATGGCATATGGGATGCGCTATCCAATGAAGCAGCTGCAAAGGCATGCCGAGGATTGCCTGCAGAACTGGCTGCAAAGCTTGTGGTTAAGGTAATCCTGCATACAGCAGTCCTGCCTCGAAGCTTCTTGTGGCGTAGGCGTGACAGACTCAGTTTCTAATTTCAACATCCATTGTTTTGTTATCTGTGCAGCAAGCTCTTAAAACAAGTGGGCTCAAGGACGACACCACCTGTGTAGTTGTTGACATTATCCCATCCGATCATTTGACATCACCGCAATTGTCTCCAAAGAAAAACCAGAACAAGTTGAAGTCACTTTTCCGTAGAAGGTCGCATAGTTCAGTTGGAAAACTTGGAGGCAAGTCTGCCTCATTTGGTTCTGTGGAGGAGTTGTTTGAAGAAGGATCTGCGATGTTAGAAGAAAGGTATGTTATACCTGCTATTGCCCCCACTGCATTATTCTTGGTCAATTTCTTTGTCATAGCTCAGTATCATTTGCATCTGTGCTATTTAGTGAGGTATGCCACATACTGGACTTTGATGGAAGAACATGTGTAACACATAAATGGCCACATATGCTTAGCATAGAATGGTTAAAGTACTAGGCTACCTTGTTAATTTCTTAGAGCATCTAGACAACCTGTTGCATCTCTATGGGCTTTTCCTTTAAGCTTATCCTCGTTGCTGACTTTGATTATCGTCTGTACATATTCAATGAAGCTTTCTTTGACATGTCGCATCGATCTTATGTGAGATTCCAGAGCTATTTTGGTGAATAGTATATATGCGGACCTACCAAACATAGCCATTTTTTTCGTAAACTAGAACACTGATGGTGCTTTACTTGTTCTATTTCTAAATGATGAGAATGTTTGGCTCAATGTACTTTAGGCATCAGTTTCACAGGTTATCTTTCCTTGTTTTTTTTCTTCCTACAAGTATCTTAGTAATACAAGATAAACAATATTGGGTCCAGGTGCCATATAACATCGGACCTACATTTCAATCTCTTATCTCTAGATGGCACATAAAACATTGCAGCTGGAAGCCCGGGATAAACAAACCTTTTTTAAAGAGATACAACTCTTGTCTAACGTGGTTAGGACTTTGAGGCTTTATGGTTTTCAAATGCTACTTTGGATGGCTGCCACATTTGTTGTTGAGAGAGACTATTCTGCTCAGGCTTCTGTGTTTCCTCCTAAAGTAACATTAACAGCCAAGCCTTACTGTTGCAGGTTGGGTAGGAATTTGTCCTTGAAAGCACCACCTTTCCGTTGTGCAATCTGCCAAGTGGACCAAGAACCATTTGAAGGTTTGATGACAGATAATGGTGGCGGTTACTGCTCTTCCCCATACGCGCCATGGGGTGGTCCACATCTTTGTTTGGAATGTCGGAAAAAGAAAGACGCAATGGAAGGTAAAAGATCCAGCCGCTCTACAGCATGCAGGTGAAACGAATCAAGACTCTGCTGCTTAAGTCAAGCCAGCTGCTCAGTGCAGAAACTAAGAGGGGATAATAAGCTGCTGGATCCAAGTATAATAATTAATTGTTTGGTGAAACTAACTGTATTCTCAGCCTGGTACAAAAGATATTGGCTGCTAAGTGCTAACCAGTTTGTTGTCTACGTACAACTCCGAGTGAAAAGTTTGATGTTCTTGAGGAAATAGTTGAAATAATTTGGAGCTTGTAGTTTTGATGTAGCATAGTGTGCCTTGCGCAGGGGAAAAAATTGACCTGCCTAGTGTTGTGTGTGAATCATTCTTTAAATAAATAGCTTATAGTATCTACTAGGATGCTCTTTGGATTAATTGTTCAATGTATTTTTTTTTTATTTTTTGCTGGAATTGAAGTACGAAACGTGTGCTAATCTGTAAAAACACCTGCTCGTGCTGAATTGGCTTCCAGACATGCCTTGAGTTTTGAGCTGTCGGTAGATGATGGTATACAGTTGATCATCTGAATTTTGAACAAACAGGAGAAAACATCAATACTGAATGACGCAGCCCAATCGTTGAAGACGAAGTTAGAGCAGCAAGAGCAGAGCTGAGGTAGCCACACCCAAGAGCAGCATAGTGATGATGCCACCACGTTTTGCGGCAGACTGGCTCGGGATCCTCAGTGGCATGGCGCACTCGTCGCCGTTGAAGAAGACCTTGGACGGGAAGCCGTCGCCGGCAACGACGTCGATGCGGGGGGTCGTCTTCTTGGTGAAGGAGAGCACGGACTGCAGCTTGCCAGGCACCGGATAATCGACGCCGCTCATGTTGGTCTCCCTGAGCAGGAAGTTGAAGCCTTCCCTGGCCTTGATGAAGATGGTGCGGTTGCCGACGGCGGTGGCGTTGAAGGAGTAGGCCTGCTCGAAGCCGTCGTACGCCTTGCCCATGACGATGGCGGCGAACCAGTCCCGCATGTCCTCGGCGCCCCAGTTGAAGAGCGTGAGCCGCGCGCTCCAGCCTCCGGCGAAGTCGGTGGCGAGGTGCCAGTTGATGCTGACGCCGCACGAGTCGCCGCAGGGCATCGGGTTGGGCACGCCCAAGCGCTTCTCCCCCGCCCACGTCAGCGCCTCCTTGGCCCGCCGCTCGAACGGCAGCAGCAGCGCGTACGGCGGCAGCAGCATCGACGGCGCCGTCGTGCTGCAGGTCGACCTCGCGCTCGCGGGGCAGCCGCACGCGCACGTCCGGCAGGGGATCACCGACTCGTTGTACGACGCGGAGAAGGACACGCAGCACCTGGGCGGCTTGGACGCCGACGCCGGCCTGGTGGTGATGGTGCACACCGCCTGCCACGACGCCACGGCGACCGTCGTCGACGCCAGCCCGCTGGGGTCTGGGAACTCCGACGGGCTCACCGGGATCGGCTGCCCGCACGCGTACTCGGGGTTCAGCGGCGACGCGCCGCGGACCTCGAAGCCTGCCGGTGGGTGGAGTCTGGTCCGGTTGAGGTCCGGCGGCATCTTGTACACCTCCATCTGGAACGCCGACTTGGAGTGCGCCGCGTCCATGGTCTTGGGCAGGATGGTGCCGTTCCGGCAGCAGTGGTCGATCCGGCCGATGTCGGCGTCGTCGGCCCGCGACGGCGGCAGGTCCAGGACGACGGGCCTGCGGTCGCAGTTGAGCACCTTGGAGAAGTCGATGCCCTCGTAGTAGCGCCCCTGGGGCCCGTAGAGGCAGGCGCCCGCGCCGACCTCCCGCGGGTAGGCGCCTCTCATGGAGCTGATGAACTCACCGCGATGCCACGCCCACGACAGCTGCCAGCCGTCGAGGCGGCCGAGCGGCGCGTTGTTGTCGAGCGTGACGAGCGCCAGGTAGGTGGTCTCGTGCGCTTGGAGCACGTCGTAGGTGATGACCAGGTCGCCGGCGCGGCGCCGCCGGGGGGTTTCCTCCGATGCGCTGGTGCTGGTGTTGGGCGTGAGCGGCGCGCAGCAGGTGGAGAGGGAGCTGCCGGCGGACACGTTGGTGGTGGCCGGCGGGCAGGCGTAGGCCGGGTCGGCGAGCGAGAGCGCGGAGGGGAGCGGCTGGAACGGCTCTGGGCCTGCGAAGAGCGTGCCGACCAGGTTGACTGTGGCCTGTATCTTGGCGAGGTCTCCGGCCGTGTCGATCGGGGTGAGGAGGTCCGTCTGCGGGTACCCTGTCAAGGACGTGGCTGCCGCGTCCGCCGCCGTGGTGTTGTAGGGCAGGTCGGCCCCGGACGTGAGCACGGCGCCGTCCACGGTGACGAGGATCTCGCCGTGCACGAAGGTCAGCAGCAGCGCCCAGGAGCGGAGCGGGCGGGTGCCGGAGTTGCGGAGGGTGGCGGTGGCGCGGAAGGCGTAGGGCTGGGAGTCGGGCGCGGGGACCAAGGGCCTGATCTTGTCGCGGCCCTGGAGCGTGTAGGTGAGGAGGATGCCGTTGCAGCCGCCGGCGTCATTGGGCTGCGGTTGCGCCAGCGCGTGCACGACGAGGAGCAGGAGGAAGACGAAGACTGACAAGCAGGGATGAGCGGCGAGGCGCAGCAGGGCCATGGCTGATGCCCGCCTTGTGAAGCTAGCAGATGGAGGAGTTGCAGCAAAAAATAGGTGCAGCAGCCAGCAGGGCAGGTAGGTTTGATCTTGTCAAATGGCCTGCTGATGATTCTCTCTCTTCTTCTAAGCAAGTCCGCTGCTCTTGTCTTTGTTTGATTTACAAAGCTGAGACGGTCAGGAGGATGACATGTGGACGCGACCTGCCTTGCCGCTGCTGCCACTGCCAGTGAGTGACTGGACGGCAGCAGCGCCAACCGTGCATCCATGGGACGAGTTTTTCCCTACGTCCTCCTAGATACTGATGCTTGGGATCGTGAGCCCTATAATGATGCGTGGGATCGGGTCCACGAATCAGTGACTCAATGTACAAATTTCTATCATATAAGGGTGTTGCCAAGAAAAGGATGAAACTACTCTGGAGGTGAGTAAACTGCCAATGAAAACTACTCTGGAGGTTATGCAATTAGTTTTATCATTATTTTACGTTTAATACTCCTAATTAGTATTAAAACATTCGATGTGACAAGGATAAAATTTAGCCCATGTGGAGCAGCATGCCAATCTATACTATGAGCATGTATCTATTACCAGAGCGGGTGCACCAGTAAATGGATGTGGTTAGATCTCAATTTTATTGGAGGAATTGCGAGAAGTTCAAATACCACATGGTTAAGTGGAAGAATGTGTCTTCCGAAAGAACAATGGGGTGTGTGGGCATTCTTAACACTAGAATGCTCTGAATGAATCCCTCTTGCTCAATCCTTGCTATCAGCTGTTGAGAGCTAAGTATTTGAATAACAACTATCTAATTCTCTCTCTCAAATGGTAAAAAGGGGCTCCCGGTTCTGGGAAGGGATTCAGAGGATCATGGATAAGTTAAAATGGGGGGTTACGTTTAAATTGGGCAATGGCAGGTATTATTCTGGGAAGATATTTGGGTTGGTGACATTTCCATTACGATTGGAATACCCAAAGTTATATGAGTGCTGCTACAACACAAACAATCTAGTGAGCGACTGTTGGGTTGAGGGCTCATTTCTTTGGTCAGGAGGAGACAAGACAATGGGAGGTGCTCTTACAACAACTAGACCAAGTGAACCTGTCTGATTCAGACGACCAAGCAAGGTGGGTGATGGAAAGATCAGGGGCTTACACCACCCGGTCAACATAATCCGTCAATGTACAGATTTCTATCATATAAGGGTGGTGTTGCCAAGAAAAGGATGAAACTGCTCTGGGGGTGAGTAAACTGCCAGTGAAAATTAAAGTTTTCATGTGGCTAGCATGAGCATGATGTAAAAGAAGAAGAAGAAGAAGCAGCAGCAGCAAAGGCTACGTTTTGACGGTTGCCAACTGTGTGTCCAAGGACCGTGAATTGGGTCGTGCGGGTGGCCGTGATCGTAGCTCCGACGTACGGCGGAGCACCCTTGAGTGGCCGGCCTGGATCATCGCTGCTGCCTGCTGGGTGCTATATATATGGAAGATAGATGAGCAATTAATGTGCATGCACATGCAAGGCACCTTTGTTCACCCATCCAATAAAAAAGTAAAAAAGAAGAAGAAGGAATTAATAAGATGAGCAAAGGTGCTATCATCGGCGCGTCGACCGTCCTGGTGGTGGCCGTGGTGGCCGCCGTGTGCGTGGTGTCCTTCAAGGGCAACTCGAGCAAGGGCGAGGGCGAGGGCGATGGCAACCTCTCCATGTCCGTCAAGTCGGTGAAGGCCTTCTGCCAGCCCACCGACTACCAGCAGACCTGCGAGGCGGAGCTGAGCAAGGCCGCCGGCAACGCCACCTCCCCCACCGAGCTGGCCAAGGCCATCTTCGCCGTGACCTCGGACAAGATCCACAAGGCCATCAGCGAGTCGGCCACCCTGAACGAGCTCAAGAACGACAAGCGCACCTCGGGCGCGCTCCAGAACTGCAAGGAGCTGCTCGAGTACGCCATCGACGACCTCAAGGCCACCTTCGACAAGCTCGGCGGCTTCGAGATGACCAACTTCAAGAAGGCCGTGGACGACCTCAAGACCTGGCTGTCGGCGGCGCTCACCTACCAGGACACCTGCCTGGACGGCTTCGCGAACGCCACCACCACGGAGGCCTCGGCCAAGATGCAGAGCGCGCTGAACGCGTCGCAGGAGCTGACCGAGGACATCCTGGCCGTGGTGGACCAGTTCTCCGACACGCTGGGGGGCCTCAGCGTGGGGAGGCGGCTGCTGGGCGAGGACGGCATGCCGGCCTGGATGCCGGCCGAGGGCGGCAGCAGGCGGCTTCTGGAAGAGGCGTCGCCGGCGTCCCCTGACTTCAAGCCCAACGTGACGGTGGCGGCGGACGGCAGCGGCGACGTCAAGACCATCAAGGAGGCGCTGGACAGGGTGCCGCCCAAGAACGCGGCCATGTACGTGGTGTACGTCAAGGCCGGGACGTACAAGGAGTACGTCTCCGTGGGGCGGCCGCAGACGAACGTGGCCTTCATCGGCGACGGCGCGGACAAGACCATCATCACGGGGAACAAGAACTTCAAGATGAACCTGACGACCAAGGACACGGCGACCATGGAGGCGATCGGGAACGGCTTCTTCATGAAGGGCGTGCGGGTGGAGAACACGGCGGGGGCGGAGAACCACCAGGCGGTGGCGCTGCGGGTGCAGAGCGACCAGGCGGTGTTCTACCAGTGCACCTTCGACGGGTACCAGGACACGCTCTACACGCACGCGCAGCGGCAGTTCTTCCGGGACTGCACGGTCACGGGGACCATCGACTTCATATTCGGAAACTCGCAGGTTGGTTTGATTGGTTCTTGTGTGTTTGTGTGTGTGTCTGTCTATATATATATATAAAAGAAGAAGAAGAAGAAGAAGAAGAAGAAGAAGAAGAAGAAGAAGAAGAAGAAGAAGAAGAAGAAGTTATATAACAGCAAATAAAACTGCATGCAGGTGGTGATCCAGAACTGCCTCATCCAGCCCCGCAAGCCTATGGCGAACCAGGCCAACATCATCACGGCGCAGGGGCGGCGCGACAAGCGCTCGGTGGGCGGCACCGTGCTGCACAACTGCACCATCGAGCCGCACCCGGACTTCAAGGCGGAGGCCGGCGGCAAGATCGCGACGTACCTGGCGCGGCCCTGGAAGGAGTACTCGCGCACGCTCTACATCCAGAACGACATCGGCGGCTTCATCGACCCCAAGGGCTGGCTCGAGTGGAACGGCGACTTCGGCCTCGAGACGCTCTTCTACGCGGAGGTGGACAACCGCGGCGCCGGCGCCGACATGAGCAAGCGCGCCAGGTGGGGCGGCATCAAGACCGTCACCTACGCCGAGGCGCAGAAGGAGTTCACGGTCGAGGTCTTCATCCAGGGCCAGAACTTCATCCCCAAGTTCGGGGTGCCCTACATACCGGGATTGCTGCCGCAGGCGCAGCAAGGAAGGACGCACTGACTGCATATTCATAGTAATCATCATATTCAAAAAATATCCTATGCATTCGGATGCAATTCATGATCCTTCCCTCCATCCACCCCCTCTACTAGTAGTACAATACAAAATACTGTATTGATGTTCTTCTTGTTTCACGATATGTAGCCATGTTGTATTCGTCTTCTCTACAAATATTGTTTTATTTGCCTTGTCTACTTTTAGTTTATTCCGACTTGAGCATTATTCAATTAGCCAAAATCAATCTGGCCTAACTTATTAAATAATAGGGATAAGTCTATTTTACAACCTCGAACTAGTCAAGAAGTCTGTTTTTCAACCTCCAACTACGAAACCAGGTAACCTAGGCCCTCGAACTGGCAAAACCGTCCGAATCACCCCCTCGAGCACTGTAGCAAGCTGTTTTGAGGGCGGTTTTGCTACAGTAATATTTTCGAATTTCTATAATTTCACACCTCTCTCAATTAAATAAGAAAGAAAGCATAGTTAATATTGTCTAAAAATCATGATATTTTTTTGGGAGGTAGATAAAAAGACAAGGAATTTATTTTGGCTAGATGTGATATATTAAACATAATGAAATTTGAATTATAAAATTTTAAAAATGGGTAGAATTCAAAATTTCTTGAAGTTTTGGGTTAGCTAAACCTTTGATAAAAATGAAATAAAAATATGATAATTCATAATTTTTTATTTAGTTTAATAATCTATTTTTTATTGGCCCAAGTTTTTATGAAAGTTTTTGAATTCCTTCGCAATGCTCAAATTTGAATCAAATTTGATTCCTCAAATTTTAATTTATGAATTTTCTATAGAACTTGGGCCAATAAAAAGTACCTAACTAAACTAAATAAAAAATTATGAATTATCATATTTTTAATGCATTTTTATCATAGGTTTAGCTGACCTAAAAATTCAAGGAATTTTGAATTCTATCTATTTTTAAAATTTTATAATTCAAATTCCTTTATGTCTATTGTAGCACATCTAGCCAAAATAGATTCCTTGTCTTTTGATCTACCTCCCAAAAAAATATCATGATTTTTAGACAATATTAACTATGCTTTCTTTATTATTTAATTGAGAGATGTGTGAAATTTCAGAAATTCGGAAATTTTACTGTAGCAAAACCGCCTTTGGCTGAACCAGGGTTGTTTTTCAAACGGTTTTGTTAGTTGGAGGTGTAGAATGTCCGGTTTCGTAGTTCAAGGACCCAAATCGGACTAGCGTGATAGTTCAGGGTTTTCCCTAAATAATATTATATTTGCCGGAATGAAGTGGGGGTGACGTGACGAAACAAATTTAAAGAAACAAACAAAACAAAATAAAGAGAGGCAGGACGGAGGCCGGCCGGAACACGACGAGCCGGCGCCGGCCGCTTCCTACTGCAAAGGGGGAGGAGTGGGAATGGACTCGCTCCTGTCCTCCACTCCCCACCGCAGACCGAGACCGCACAAAATGCCGCTCCCCCACGTCCACGTCCACGACCCCTCCGCGCCCTCGCCCCGCCCCGCCGCCCTTCCTCCCCGCCATTACCACTAGGGTTGTGTAACACCCGGATACTCCGGCCATTGGCCCGGAGACTCCGGGCATGGAGTTACTACTTTCATAATTTGGTCATCTGGACCCACAACCATTTAAATAAAATATATCACTCTCTCTCTCTCTCACTCACTCTCACTCTCTCCCGCGATCTCTCTCTCCTCCTCACTCTCTCCACGAGCTCTCCCTCTCTCCTTGGCCCTAAACTCCAAATCCTTCCCTCCCAATCCATTTCCACAGCCAAAGAAGCTCAAATCGACATGGGGAATCATCTTCTCCAGGTATTCCACCTTGAGATGGTTTCATTTTCGAGTTTTTCTTGCAATGGAAGCCTCCTCAAGGTACCTAAGCTAGGGCTAAATGGATTGATCATTCTAGGATGTTTTAAACGATTTCTTTTGGGTCAATCATCTTCTTGTGAGTCACTCTACTAGGGTCTAGGAAGGTTTGGATTTTTGTGGGTTGGTTTTGTCACAATCGAAATTTCAGTTTTTGGGGCGAAAATGCTGTCAAGCCCGGAGACTCCGGGTATAAGCCCGGAAACTCCGGGTTTTGAAGACTCCGGGCGAAACTCCGGGTATAGGCCCGGAAACTCCGGGTTTTGGGACACTCCGGGCGAAACTCCGGGTATAGGCCCGGAAACTCCGGGTTTTGGGACACTCCGGGCGAAACTCCGGGTATAGGCCCGGAAACTCCGGATTTTCGGAATCCGGATACTCCGGGTATGAGTCCGGAAATTCCGGGTTTTAATAGAACTGTTGGGTGTAGAATTGGGTAAATTTGTAGTGTTTCTACTTGGGCATTTTAAGGATTGTTGTTGCATATCGTATTTGCATACATTCTCATATCATTGCATACGTGTAGACGTTGTCGCCGAGGGATCCGTATACGCAGTGGTTGCGGAGCCACAGGAGCCGCAGGGGCCAGCCCCGCAGGAGGAGGTTCGCAGGGAGTCGGCCCAAGGCCCCACTCACCCCAGTGTTGAGCAGCAGGCGCAAGGCAAGCCCCGGTGCATGTCCTATTATTTTAAATGATGATTCACTATGTATATGTTTTATCTATTACTTGTGCATTACGTATTAGGGAATTGATTGAAACCCTAGTTGCATAATCCCTAGGTTTACCTTGGGTTTACTAGTAAGTCTAGGTCGATAGCGGTGCTAGGCTAAAAGAGTCCGGTAGAAGTCGAGTGGCTTCGTGTCACTCGCGAGACACAGGAAACTTTAGAAGCCGAGTAATTGCCGGTTACTCGCGAGATACATTACTATCTTTATACTTCAGTATTGCTGGTATTGGATTGTAATGGATATGGAGATATGAGACCGGGCGGGGATGATGGATAGGTATGGCAGCAGGACAGGGTTCCTGGGTGTCTTAGCCCCGTCTGTGTCGATTAAGGACCGGTGGATGTGGCAGTGCTGATCGGGGATTGAATTGTACTAACCGCATGCTGGGAGTAGGAGGTAGTCGAAACCGGTAAGCCGAGTACTGCCTTGCTTCGAAAGTACAGGAACCCGCACCCAACTCCTGGGGCGAGTCGAGTAGTCGCGGAGAATTGGGATGCATATGTTTACTTTTGGTGGTCTCACGTTGAGCTCGACTGACCATATGTCGTTGGGCTGGTTCCTGTAGTTCGAGGCGGGGAGGGGAATGGTTGGCATGTATAGTCCGACGGGGCAAATACGTGCCGTGTTGGTTAGGTCCACCTTGCAAGGTTAAATCGGATCGATTCGCCGTGTCTCGCGGATATGAGGGCCTTGATCTCTTTGTCACACCGTAGCAAATGAGATAGAATATTAGAAACATAGAAATGGATACTATTCTGAATCTTAATTGTATGCCTCAACTTGGGTGTTTAGATAGGCAAACATTAGTAAAAGTCCATCTATCAAAAATTTGTGGCTAAAATATGGAAAGTAAGGATACACCTCTAGTTGCTTTTTCTGCAAAACAAACCACCATCCAAAGGCCGTGCATGTCTAGATATGTGGGCTAAGTTATACCCACTGGTCGGGTAAGCCTTGCTGAGTATTAGAATACTCAGGGTTTGTTGCCACCATTATTATTTCAGGACCCCAGGACGTCGACTTCTGCCCCTGTTGCGTCAAGTTCATCCGCCGGGATGCAGAGGGGTGGCAGGTCGTGGAGCGAGACCCTTAGGTTAGGGGTTTGTCGGGTTGCACACTCGAGGGCGGGGTGTTCAGCCCATCTATTTTGTTGATACCGGTCTGGTGGACCGGTCTGACCGGTGTTGTTAGGCTGAGAGTGGGCAGCAGTGTAGGGTAGTTGTTTTAGTGAAGTTTCTTTCACATTTAGCTTTAGACCTCCAGTTGCAAGTTCATGAGGGTTCCAACTTATGTAAATTAAATTTTGTATTTGAAACTCGGTTTGTAAACTTAAAGTTCTATCACGCGTCTTTGTATAATTTCAAGTATTTGTGTCATGCTTGTACCATCTGAGCCCACCTTCGCGTGGGACTACCGGTGTTGTTTCGATCGGGCCGTGGGTTGAGAAGGGATCGCCAAATTAAGCCGTTAAGCTAATGCGCCCGATGTGTTCAAATGACGGCCATTACGCTTAATTAGAGTTTTAATTTGGCGGTTCCGTCACAGCTGGTATCAGAGCCGAAACGCATCGGGGGTGGTACGAGCATGACTAATTTTAAGATATTACAAACTAAAAATGGAATTCTGACTTAGGATGAATGTAGTTTACTATTATGGGTGGGAGTAGTCGTGGTAAGCCCTATATAACTATGTTAGAGGAGTAGCTAGATGTTTAGTTTTGGTTGAGAGGGTACCGTAGGACTATCGTGCATTATGCATCAGGTCATTCATTGTTTTAAAAATTTCTGCATCTTAAGTTTTGGGGGTGTTGTAAACACGACATGAAGATCCGGATATTCCGGATATAGTTCCGGATATTCCGGGTAGGGGGTGTCCGGATATTCCGGGTATTATTCCGGATACTCCGGATTTGGGTGCAAAAGTTTTTCGGCTTTTTGATTTAATTTATGCTTTCTGCATTCTTCCATGGTTGATTATTTTGGGTAAACCAGATATTGTGACTAAATCAAACATGGGTGAATGCAGAATGGCAGCACCTCCAAACCCTCCTGATTTGGCTCAGGCCATTGCGGCCATGCTCACCGGACGAGACGAGCAAACGGCGCTCCTCCGAGAGATCGTGCAGCAGGGCAGAGTGCCGCGGCCTGACCAACACCCCCAACCACCTATTCCTGGATATGAGCAGTTTCTGGGTACTTAGCCCCCGCCTTTTCATAAAGCGGATGAGCCCTTGGAGGCGGATAGTTGGCTCCGGACCATCGAGTCCAAGTTCACCCTGCACCCCTACAATGACAACGACAAGGCAGGATTTGCAGCTCAGCAACTCCGGGGTCCCGCACGCACATGGTGGGATAACCATGTGGCTATGTTCCCTGCAGGTACTCGATTCACCTGGGCGGAGTTCAGGGACGCCTTTAGAGCACATCACATCCCAGCAGGGGTCATCCGCAGGAAGCTCACCGAGTTCTTGGCCCTGAAACAGGGTAACAACAATGTCCTGCAATATTCCCAGGCTTTCAACGCCCTATCACAGTATGCCGGGTATCATGTAGACACCGATGAGAAGAAGCAGGCCTGTTTCAGGCAGGGGCTCAGTAGCAAGCTCCAGGATCGCTTGGCAATGGTCAAGTTTGACACCTTCAGTGAGCTAGTCAATGGGGCTATCATTCAGGAGGACGCCCATCTAGCTCACAAGGCGGAGAAGAAGAGAAAGGCGCCGGCAGTGGGATCTTCAAGCAGCACTCCCCAGAGGTTTCGCTTGGTGCAGTCGGGCCCACAACGAGCCCCCTTTCAGCACCAGCCACAGCAGCAGTGGGGATACAGGCCCCCACAGTACACTCAGCCACTGGGGACAGTCAGACCTCCTGCTCCTCAGCAGAATGAGCAGAAGATCTGGGTGCAGCAACCGGGGGTACGCCCCAATTTATTCCCGTGCTACAACTGTGGACAACATGGTCACTTTGCACGGAGTTGTCCAATGCCACCCAAGCAAGGCCAGCAATCGAGCCAGCAGGGTCAGAAGCAGCAAGTGGCTCACTTCAAGCCAGGACAGGTGCACTACACTACCCTCGAGGGTATTCCTGAGGGAGCTCCAGTGATGGCGGGTACGTTCTTAGTAAATGAACAACCCATTACAGTGTTATTTGATTCGGGGGCGTCTCATACTTTTATTAGCAAGGGGTGTGTTAATAGACTGGGATTAAGAATAGAAAGCATGCCCAAGCCCTACCATA
Organism: Panicum virgatum; assembly: GCF_016808335.1. Taxonomy (NCBI): domain Eukaryota; kingdom Viridiplantae; phylum Streptophyta; class Magnoliopsida; order Poales; family Poaceae; genus Panicum; species Panicum virgatum. Next base: position 69,774,307 of record NC_053146.1, read on the forward strand.
TTCATTCGCCTGGGGGAAAGTTAATCACCAATCAGTTCGTTAAGCAAGTACCCCTACAGTTGCAAGGAAAAATTTTCCCTACGGCCCTGATAATGTTACCGACCCAAAGGATAGATATTATTTTGGGTATGAACTGGATGGAGGGCCAGGGAGTTAGTCTGGACACGACCTCACAATCTGTGCACATCAAATCTTCCATTCATGGGTGTATGACCTTACCTTTGAAAGATCATAGGTCTTTGACACCTACGGTGAATCAGGTTGAGGGTAAAAAGCTAGCAGATATACCAGTGGTGTGTGAATATCCGGATGTCTTTCCGGATGATTTGCCTGGAATGCCGCCTGATCGCGATGTGGAGTTTACCATTGAATTGCAACCGGGTACGGCACCGATTTCTAGGAGGCCTTACCGGATGCCACCCAATGAGCTGGCGGAGTTAAAGAAACAATTGCAAGAGTTGCTTGATAAGGGCTATATCCGTCCTAGCACGTCACCTTGGGGCTGTCCTGCACTCTTTGTGAAAAAGAAGGATGAAAGCCTCAGGTTGTGTGTGGACTATAGGCTTCTGAATGCCGTCACAATCAAAAATAAATATCCCCTTCCCCGGATTGATATTCTGTTTGATCAGCTCTTCGGGGCCAAAGTATTTTCCAAGATTGATCTCTGTTCTGGCTATTATCAGATAAAGATTAGAGCTGAGGATATTCCCAAGACGGCTTTTTCCACCAGATACGGACTTTATGAATATCTGGTCATGTCTTTCGGGCTAACGAATGCCCCTGCTCATTTCATGTATCTCATGAACTCGGTATTCATGCCTGAGCTAGATAAGTTCGTCGTGATTTTCATTGACGACATCCTAATATTTTCCAAGAATGAAGAAGAGCATGCAGAGCATCTCCGCATTGTGCTTCAGCGCCTGCGCGAGCACAAGCTGTATGCCAAATTTAGCAAATGTGATTTCTGGCTCAAGGAAGTCCAGTTCTTGGGCCACATCATCTCAGACAAGGGGATTTCTGTTGATCCTAGCAAGATTCAGGATGTCCTAGATTGGAAGACTCCAGAGTCTGTTTCAGAGATCCGGAGTTTCCTTGGGCTAGCAGGATATTATCGCCGGTTTGTACCGGAGTTCTCTAAAATTGCTAGGCCCATGACTGAGCTACTCAAGAAAGGGGTGAGATTTAGTTGGGACAATAAATGTGAGCAGGCCTTTCAGACCTTGAGAAGGCTTCTGACGTCTGCCCCTGTCCTCGCTCAGCCAGATATCACCCGGCCTTTTGATGTGTATTGTGATGCATCAGGTATGGGTCTCGGCTGTGTTCTCATCCCTGATTGTCTTCGCCGGATATTATTCGGCCATTAATACTTGTTGTAATGCATCAGGTACGGGCTTAGGCTGCGTCCTTATGCAGGACCAGCGAGTGATTGCTTATGCCTCCAGAGCCCTCAGACGGCATGAAGAGAATTATGCTACTCATGATCTGGAGCTGGCAGCGGTCGTGCATGCATTAAAGATCTGGCGCCATTATCTTCTGGATAATCCTGTTCACATATACTCAGACCACAAGAGTCTTAAGTATATTTTCACCCAGAGCGAGTTGAATTTGCGCCAGAGACGGTGGTTAGAATTGATTAAGGATTATGACCTGGAGATTAATTATCACCCGGGCAAGGCAAATGTCGTTGCTGATGCATTGAGTCGCAAGGCAAGTTGCAACTGCATCTCAGCTACAGTTTTGCATGAAACCTTGTGTCAAGAAATGGAGAAGATGAATTTGGCTATTGTAGCTGAGGGTACTCTTGCTAACATTATTCTCACTCCAACCCTTCGAGATCAAGTTATTGCGGCTCAGAAAGACAATATTGGCATAGAAAAGATTAGACAAAGGCTCGGAGAAAATGACCCTCGGGTGGCATGTTTCCATCTAGATGACGAGGGTGTCCTATGGTTTAAGGACCGACTAGTGGTGCCTAAAGATCTGGAGCTGCGAAAGTAGATTCTTGATGAGGCTCATCTCTCTAGGTATTCTATTCATCCTGGCAGCAACAAGATGTATCAGGATCTAAAACAGCGATTTTGGTGGACAAGGATGAAGCGGGAAATCGCTAGGTATGTGTCAGAATGTGACACCTGTCGGAGGGTTAAGGCAAGCCACTTGAGACCAGCCGGCCCTTTGCAGCCCCTGATTATTCCCTCCTGGAAGTGGGAGGACATCAGTATGGATTTCATTGTCGGCTTACCCAAAATCCCCAAGGGGTATGATTCGATATGGGTTATTGTGGACCGTCTTACCAAGACCGCGCATTTTCTACCGGTAAAGACCACACATACGGCAAAACAATATGCTCAACTGTATATGGACCGTATTGTGAGTCTTCATGGAATTCCAAAGACAATCATTTCAGACCGGGGCGCTCAGTTCATTGCCTGGTTCTGGGAGCATTTTCACGCCGCCCTCGGCACTCAGCTCCTCCGCAGTTCGGCTTATCATCCCCAGACTGACGGCCAGACAGAAAGGATAAATCAAATCTTAGAAGACATGCTTCGAGCATGTGTGCTCACCTATAGTCAAAAATGGGATGAGTGCTTGCCATTGGCCGAGTTTGCTTATAACAATAGTTATCAAGAAAGCATCAAGATGGCTCCATTTGAGGCCTTATATGGACGGAAATGCAGAACCCCATTGAATTGGTCAGAAGCGGGGGAGAGAACTTTCTTTGGGCCCGATATGGTAAATGAAGCAGAAGAGCTGGTTCGGGTTATTCAGGAAAATTTGAAGATTGCCCAATCCCGACAAAAGAGTTATGCCGACAAGAAGCGTCAATCTATCCTGTTTCAAGTGGGGGATCATGTCTATCTGCGGGTATCTCCAATGAAAGGGGTTCAACGATTCGGGGTGAAGGGAAAGCTTGCACCTCGCTATGTTGGGCCTTTTCTTATTAGTGAGCAGTGTGGACCAGTAGCATACCGCCTAGAGCTTCCTACTCACTTATCAGCGGTTCATAATATTTTCCATGTCTCCCAGCTCCGGAAGTGCCTCCGTGTTCCAGAAAAGATGGTTGACATCGAGAAATTGCAACTAGAGCCCGATCTTGTCTATCCGGAGCAACCAATAAAAATTGTTGATTTCAAGACTCGGGTTACTCGGAATCAAACTAGCAAATTTTATAAGGTTCAGTGGAGTAATCACTCCGAGCGAGAGGCTACTTGGGAGACGGAGGACTTCGTTCGGTCTAAATGTCCGGAATTGTTACAAATGTATCAAGGTACTCACCAAGTTCCATTTTCCTCAATTTAGCACATCCATTAAATCTCGGGACGAGATTTCTTTTAGGGGGAAGGATTGTAACACCCGGATACTCCGGCCATTGGCCCGGAGACTCCGGGCATGGAGTTACTACTTTCATAATTTGGTCATCTGGACCCACAACCATTTAAATAAAATATATCACTCTCTCTCTCTCACTCACTCTCACTCTCTCCCGCGATCTCTCTCTCCTCCTCACTCTCTCCACGAGCTCTCCCTCTCTCCTTGACCCTAAACTCCAAATCCTTCCCTCCCAATCCATTTCCACGGCCAAAGAAGCTCAAATCGACGTGGGGAATCATCTTCTCCAGGTATTCCACCTTGAGATGGTTTCATTTTCGAGTTTTTCTTGCAATGGAAGCCTCCTCAAGGTACCTAAGCTAGGGCTAAATGGATTGATCATTCTAGGATGTTTTAAACGATTTCTTTTGGGTCAATCATCTTCTTGTGAGTCACTCTACTAGGGTCTAGGAAGGTTTGGATTTTTGTGGGTTGGTTTTGTCACAATCGAAATTTCAGTTTTTGGGGCGAAAATGCTGTCAAGCCCGGAGACTCCGGGTATAAGCCCGGAAACTCCGGGTTTTGAAGACTCCGGGCGAAACTCCGGGTATAGGCCCGGAAACTCCGGGTTTTGGGACACTCCGGGCGAAACTCCGGGTATAGGCCCGGAAACTCCGGGTTTTGGGACACTCCGGGCGAAACTCCGGGTATAGGCCCGGAAACTCCAGATTTTCGGAATCCGGATACTCCGGGTATGAGTCCGGAAATTCCGGGTTTTAATAGAACTGTTGGGTGTAGAATTGGGTAAATTTGTAGTGTTTCTACTTGGGCATTTTAAGGATTGTTGTTGCATATCGTATTTGCATACATTCTCATATCATTGCATACGTGTAGACGTTGTCGCCGAGGGATCCGTATACGCAGTGGTTGCGGAGCCACAGGAGCCGCAGGGGCCAGCCCCGCAGGAGGAGGTTCGCAGGGAGTCGGCCCAAGGCCCCACTCACCCCAGTGTTGAGCAGCAGGCGCAAGGCAAGCCCCGGTGCATGTCCTATTATTTTAAATGATGATTCACTATGTATATGTTTTATCTATTACTTGTGCATTACGTATTAGGGAATTGATTGAACCCCTAGTTGCATAATCCCTAGGTTTACCTTGGGTTTACTAGTAAGTCTAGGTCGATAGCGGTGCTAGGCTAAAAGAGTCCGGTAGAAGTCGAGTGGCTTCGTGTCACTCGCGAGACACAGGAAACTTTAGAAGCCGAGTAATTGCCGGTTACTCGCGAGATACATTACTATCTTTATACTTCAGTATTGCTGGTATTGGATTGTAATGGATATGGAGATATGAGACCGGACGGGGATGATGGATAGGTATGGCAGCAGGATAGGGTTCCTGGGTGTCTTAGCCCCGTCTGTGTCGATTAAGGACCGGTGGATGTGGCAGTGCTGATCGGGGATTGAATTGTACTAACCGCATGCCGGGAGTAGGAGGTAGTCGAAACCGGTAAGCCGAGTACTGCCTTGCTTCGAAAGTACAGGAACCCGCACCCAACTCCTGGGGCGAGTCGAGTAGTCGCGGAGAATTGGGATGCATATGTTTACTTTTGGTGGTCTCACGTTGAGCTCGACTGACCATATGTCGTTGGGCTGGTTCCTGTAGTTCGAGGCGGGGAGGGGAATGGTTGGCATGTATAGTCCGACGGGGCAAATACGTGCCGTGTTGGTTAGGTCCACCTTGCAAGGTTAAATCGGATCGATTCGCCGTGTCTCGCGGATATGAGGGCCTTGATCTCTTTGTCACACCGTAGCAAATGAGATAGAATATTAGAAACATAGAAATGGATACTATTCTGAATCTTAATTGTATGCCTCAACTTGGGTGTTTAGATAGGCAAACATTAGTAAAAGTCCATCTATCAAAAATTTGTGGCTAAAATATGGAGAGTAAGGATACACCTCTAGTTGCTTTTTCTGCAAAACAAACCACCATCCAAAGGCCGTGCATGTCTAGATATGTGGGCTAAGTTATACCCACTGGTCGGGTAAGCCTTGCTGAGTATTAGAATACTCAGGGTTTGTTGCCACCATTATTATTTCAGGACCCCAGGACGTCGACTTCTGCCCCTGTTGCGTCAAGTTCATCCGCCGGGATGCAGAGGGGTGGCAGGTCGTGGAGCGAGACCCTTAGGTTAGGGGTTTGTCGGGTTGCACACTCGAGGGCGGGGTGTTCAGCCCATCTATTTTGTTGATACCGGTCTGGTGGACCGGTCTGACCGGTGTTGTTAGGCTGAGAGTGGGCAGCAGTGTAGGGTAGTTGTTTTAGTGAAGTTTCTTTCACATTTAGCTTTAGACCTCCAGTTGCAAGTTCATGAGGGTTCCAACTTATGTAAATTAAATTTTGTATTTGAAACTCGGTTTGTAAACTTAAAGTTCTATCACGCGTCTTTGTATAATTTCAAGTATTTGTGTCATGCTTGTACCATCTGAGCCCACCTTCGCGTGGGACTACCGGTGTTGTTTCGATCGGGCCGTGGGTTGAGAAGGGATCGCCAAATTAAGCCGTTAAGCTAATGCGCCCGATGTATTCAAATGACGACCATTACGCTTAATTAGAGTTTTAATTTGGCGGTTCCGTCACATGTTGCCGTCGCCACGCCTCGCCGTCGGAGTCGGAGTCGCTGCTCCGCTCCGCGCCGTGCTGTCCGCCGACCAGCGGGACCTCGGCATGGAGGCGGGAGAGCAGGGGAGGCCGCTCCGGGTCGGCATCGTCTGCGGCGGGCCCTCCGCCGAGAGGGGCGTCTCCCTCAACTCGCCACGCTCCGTGCTGGATCACATTCAGGTCACCCTTGGTTGCGTTGCGCGGGCGCGGCTTTCAATTCAATTTCAGCATCATGTACCTGATACTGATAGCCCTCCCTCCTCTCCTATATAATATAATTAATGGCATAATTAATTAGCAACTCGAGGAGGAACACAACATTCCTAATAATTCGACTAGTATACTATATTGATTGATGATGTTCTACATACGCCTAGCTTGCTCTTGCTGACGATAAATAACATAGATGTGCAGGGCGAGGATTTGGTCGTCAGCTGCTACTACATCGACTCTGCCATGAACGCCTTCGCCATATCGCCGGCGCAGGTCAGCTCAGCCACTCTATTCTCTCGTTGCCGCCTGTGCACTTGTTTCAATTCAATCTGAATCGGTGGGTCACCCATGCATGCTTATTTTTTTAGATAAAGGAATATTGAACAATATCCCGGCCTCTATATCAAAGAGTTATATCCGCCCCTTATTACAAACTTAGAGAGATAAACAGGAAGCAAATTACAAGCCACAAAGCCTATTACTAAACTGCCACCCGTTTCGTGCAAAGATGTCCATCGCCGTCACTTCCAAAGCGCGACATGCATCTGCAATCAAGACTCTGTCCTCCTCCTTTTGCAAAATCGCCAATGTCCTGGTAAGATAAGTGGCCCTGAAAAGGATCCGAAGAACAATTTATTTTTGAGTATTATGAAAAACTACATCATTTCTGGATAACCAGATTGACCAGAGAAGCGCACATAAGCTCGTAAACATAACTTTTTTCTTTTCCCACATAAAACCCTTCAGCCACGACCCGAATAAATGCACAATATTATAAGGTTTTGTAAGACCGAAGGTGATGAAAATTATCCTCCAAAGTAACCTAGCCATATGACACCCGAAGAAGAGATGCACAATAGTTTCGTTATTCATGCAAAAACAACATTGTTTGCTCCCCTTCCAATTACGCGTGGCTAAATTATCCTTTGTCAGGATAACACCACGGTGGAGTAGCCAAATAAAAACTTTTACTTTCAAAGGAATTTTCAGTTTCCATACGGGCTTGTTTATGGGTAAAACTCGAACATCTAATAGAGCTGAGTACATAGAACGAACTGAAAATTGGCCACTTTTGTGAAGTTGCCAGATTCCGATATCCTTATTATCTCCCAGCCGGATATTAGCAACGCGATGTCCTAAATCCATCCAGTCTCTCAGATTAACTCCCGTAAGGTGTCTCCTAAACGAGACATTCAAAGGGTCTCCATTAAGCACTGTATGAACGGTAACATGTTTGCGATGAACCAAATTGAACAAATTGGGATATTGATCTTTAAGGGCCGAGTTTCCCAGCCACTTGTCTTCTCAAAATCTGGTTTGTTTCCCATTATGTACCTTAAATGTCATCCATTTAAGAAAATCTTGTTTTACTGACATAAGTCCTGACCAAAACTGTGAATCACCAGGTTTTTTCTCAACCTGAGTGAGGGTTTTGGATTTAAGGTATTTATTCCTGAGTATCTGTTGCCAAATGTCATCTTCATTAGTAAGTTTGAACAACCATTTACTTAAAAGGCATTTGTTTTGGACGTTTAAATCCATAATTCCTAGTCCACCTTGTTCTTTTGGTCTACATAATATCCCATTTAGATAATCTATATTTTTTTTGTGACCATCCCCTTGCCAGAAGAATCTAGATCTATAAAAATTTAGTTTTTTGAGAACTTCTTTAGGGATTTCAAAGAAAGAAAGCATATAGACAGATAGGTTGCTTAAAACCGAGTTTATGAGAATAAGCCTGCCTCCATAGGAGAGCAGTTTGCCTTTCCATATACTCAGTTTACGTTCAAACCTGTCTTCTATGATCTATGAGTTCCTAATAGCAATGCCAAACATGCATCTCAATTTTGCCTTTCCAGAGCAATGCACTGGCTGCCAAATATATGTGCCGCTTCTTGTTGGCCTATTTTTTATAGCCCCACCCCCAGGCTGCTGCTTGGTTTTTCTATACACACCTGACCTGACCCCCTGTTTGAGGCATCAGGCTCTGCTCAGCTCCATTGCTTCAACACGCTTGCCTCAACTTTTGTTAGCTTTACAAACTTCCTATGATTATGAATCAATCATCAGCTCAAACTTCCTGGGATTCCAATGAATATATACAACAACAACAACAACAACATAATCTTTTTTCCCAAGCAAATTGGGGTAGGCTAGAGATGAAACCCGAAAGAAATAAGTTCAAGGTTCAGGCACATTGATAGCTAGTCTCCAAGCGCTCCTATCCAAAGCTATCTCTTTAGAGATATTCCAATCCTTAAGGTCTCTCTTAACCGACTCATCCCACGTCAGTTTAGGTCTACCTCTATCCCTCTTTACATTATCGACCCGCTCAAGAACCCCATTACGCACCGGCGCCTCAGGAGGCCTTCATTGGACATGTCCAAACCATCTCAGCCGATGCTGGGTAAGTTTCTCCTCATTCCAATGAATATATATTTGGATTAACTATTGCATGTTCTCTGTATACCTGAAATTTGTACCCAGATGAGAGAGTTTGAGAGCCTTTTATCATTCACAGTTGTTTCAAACATGTACTTCGGTTGCTACTGTATGATTATATGAACTCACATTCACAATAGAATGACCGCCTTTCATGTTTTGCCCCACAGCTATATTCCAACACACCTTCAGATTTTGATTTCAAACATGAAAGGTAAGCCTATCGCCAGCCAATTTCTGTTCCTTATTAGTAATATTATGCCATTTCAAATTTTACATGCTTGAGCTTCGCTTCTGCAGTCTAGCCCAAGGATTTCAATCCCTATCTGACTTTGCGGAGCATCTTGCCACTAATGTTGACATTGCCTTCCCAGTGATCCATGGCAAATTTGGTGAAGATGGTGGCATTCAGGTTTGTGGTTACTAGTGAAAGCTGATTTACAAGGAAAAATATTGATCCATGCTTGCGGGTTCACTTGGCATTGCACTAGCATGTAGTGTTTTAGTGGTTCTTAGTTGACTGATGTTTACACAATCACCTGTGAACTAAGTATGTGTGGGTCTGACATCCATATGTCCACAATGTCTTTGAAATATCCAGGAGCTCTTGGAGAAAGCAAAGGTTCCATTTGTTGGGACGCCCTCTAAGGAATGTCAGCATGCTTTTGACAAGGTACGTTGTGTGGTTTTTTCAAGATTGTTCCTGACCAGATATGTCATCAACCTCTCCCTTTTCTTTTACTTGCACCACGCCACCACCCTTGTATGCCATCACATACTTGGATCAAGCACACTATCAATTATCATCTCCAGCATTTTCTAAATTGGCAATCAAGTCTTCTAGCATTATCTGTGAAACATGTTAGATGCACTGAATAAGTAGACTTTATGAATGCTATCAATGGATTAGGTTTAATGGATTGCTACTGTCTTCTAAAGATGCCATGTAAAATGTGACATGTTCATCAATATCTTGCTATCATTATTGTACCTTGTAAGTTTACTTAATGTCAGTGAATCCATTTATCCAGAAACCTGATTTTATTCTTGGCTGCAGCATAGTGCATCACTCGAGCTTGATACACAAGGTTTCCTAACAGTGCCAAACCTTCTTGTGGAGGTAAAGCTTGCTTGTTATTTCGTAGTGCCCTCAATCTGATATGCATTATCTTTATCTTTGTTCATGCACACAATATGTAGTTTAGCTGAAAGACAGGTAGTGACTGCCAAAAATTTCAAATCTTTGCCACTATGTTTTTTTTTCTATGCTTCATATATCCGAAAATAATTTTGTTTTAATTATTTTTCTGCTTCCAGGGACTGAATATTAATTAATAGTTGGAAAAAAAAGAACAATATTTTTTTTTGTCTGTTACAACATTACCGGAGTAGTTAAGGGGAAAAAAATGGAAGTATGTGGTTGCTAATTTTCATGCTCTTTGGTGACCTGATCATGTATCCTGGAATTTTGTCTATGCCAAAGTAGAAGGACAAGTTGGCTAAGCCAGAGTTGGAGGCATGGTTCCAAACCATCAATTTGAGCAAAGAAAATGGCAAAGTGATTGTAAGTGATAGTATTTTACTTGAAAGATTATTTTCTTGGTTGGCTTGGTGAAGTGGTAACTTCTGATTTTCTTTCACAGGTCAAACCTGCGAGGGCTGGGTCAAGCATTGGTTTGGTTGTTGCTTATGGTGTGAATGACGCTGCTCAGAAAGCTGAGGAAATAATTTCAGAGGTGCCAAATACTTTCTACTATACTTCTGGAATCATTCAGGTAAAACACAGTAATAATAATTTTGAGACTGAAACCCTCTGCTGGTTGACAGGGAATTGATAATAAAGTTATCATAGAGGTTTTCCTTGAAGGGGGCACTGAATTTACAGCCATTGTGGTTGATGTTGGGATTGCTAACAATATTGAGCCTGTTGTTCTGCTTCCAACAGAAGTATGATACATATCTTCCTTTGCTTATCTTTGTTGTCATGTCATCCTGGAAACATCTTAACGTTTTGTTCAATGTTCAAGGGTTCTATCTTTTCCCCCCCTCGCAGTCCCTCTGTAAAAGCATCTGTGACATCCAGAATAAGAATGATACCATATTTTATCACAAAGCCATGGTAACAATATTCCATATCCTAATCAGCATAACCAATGATCTGCGATCTTATATCAATGCTCAATTGATATTTAGTCTGCATAATAAGTTCACCAAAATTTTCAGATGGTCCTCTGAGGACAAAAGAAATATGTTGTTACTTATTGACCAGTTTTACTTCAATGTTTTAGAAAACCTGAATTGACCTCTTTTATTTATCATTCCTTTTTACAGGTTGAGCTACAGCACTCCAGCAGTAGTGATACCGAGGATACAATATTTAACTACCGCAGGAAGTACCTTCCGACTCGACAGGTATAAATCCCAGTTTAAAATATAAGTTCTAGGGGTCATGTGTGCAAGACCATTGTTGCTTTCTATTGATATCCGCTACTTTAGTCCTACAGATTCATTTGAAACTAACTTTTAGAACTTCCTGTGACAAGCCCTTAGTCATATATTTGCACAACTAGCTATCAATGTGCCTGAACCGTGATCTTTGTTTCTTTTGGGTTTCATCTCTAGCCCACCCCAACTTGTTTGACAAGCCAAGTGTTCTTACACAAGAAACAATTGAAACATTTGTCCACCTCTTCGCAGGTTGTTTATCATACACCTCCACGTTTTCCGGTAGAGGTGATTGATTGCATAAGACAAGGACTTTCTCTTTTATTTCGACGCCTTGGCCTGCATGACTTTGCAAGGATAGATGGTTGGTTTTTACCTTCTCCTGTTAGTTCCTTACCCTCAGTTGAAAATAGTGAAAATTTTGGAAATACCAAGTATGGCACTGTTCTTTTTACGGATATTAATTTGGTAAGCATATTCATACCACTCTTTGTTCTCAAGTTTGGATAATGTCCTGCAGTTTCTAGTGCATCATATCTGTTGTATTCTCTGTAACAGATAAGTGGGATGGAGCAAACCAGCTTTTTATTCCAACAAGCTTCAGCGGTAATAATATTATTGTAGGAAGGATAAAATTGGTATAATTGATAGATTGTATTAGCTTGAGGCCTCGGCCGGTATATATAAGAGTACAAGACTTGGGGTGCAAGGCAACCTCACCGGATATGTATGGCAGTCTGGATACAATATCTAAACTACCAAATATACTCTAACATCCCCCCGCAGTCACAGCGGGAGCACTGCAGACGGTGAGACTGGAGGAGAAGCCGAAGGTAGGAACCGACGGACTAACACCCCCCCGCAGTTGTGGTGTCGGCGCAATGCGGATGCTGCGACTGTAGAGAACCGGCGAGAAACTCATGCGGATGGTAGCCCTTTGTGTTGATGTCGAGATAGCCGAGCTGAAGGAGCCATGGTCGAAGATGCCGTGCGTAGAGTAGCCGTGGTCGATGTAGAGCTGTCGAAGTTGCCGAAGACGAGGTAGCCGCACATGAAGCCGCGGGCGCACGAGGAGGCGCCATGGTGGTGGCGTAATGGAGAAGACGCCGGAGACGAAGATGGCGACGCGTCGAGGCAGTCGTAGAGGGAGCGATGCCAAAGTCGATGCAGTCAGGCAATCGGGCGACACATGCCCGAGTTTGCCAGGCTCGGGAACGCATCGGGGACGATGGGCACGCACCGGTGTTGCCAATACCGGACGTGCAAGGGAGGATGCACAACCAGACGCCGTCGCCGAGGGGGACCAGCATAAAAGGCCTCTATGGCGGTCGCAGGCGCAGAAGAAGGCGAGATAGAAGGAGCCAACGCCTGCTGTTGTTGGAGTAGACGAAGTAGTCGGGGACGAGATGGCGACACTGGCGACGTGGTTGTGCTAGACGAAGTGAGGAAGGGAACCCAGATTTTCCAGCACAAGGCCGAATGATCCGGATTGCGCGGCGGCGGTGCTCGATGGAGATGGCGAAGAACCCATACAGCTTGACGAAGACCATGCGTGGGACGCGCAGCGATAAGTCAACGATGAGGCCGTGGACGTAGTTGGCGACGGTGAGGATGCAACGGCGAAGGAGACCATGGGTGGCGCCGCGGCTGCCCGAAGAGGCGAAGCAGCGACAACCCTCCATACTCGGGGAAGAGGCGCGCAGTACGAGGACGGATGTCACGGGAGCCGGGTGGATCACGCACATCGGCTGATCAGACCGAGTAGCGTGAGGCGAGACGACGGTGGGCGAAGTCGGTGAAGGCGTCCCGATCGGTGAAGGCGACGACGAGCCGGCGAAGGTCGACGTGCGAACGAAGCGGCGAGGAGGGCAGTGCAGATGGGCGTCCCCTAGGGCACCGTCCATGTCACCATGTCGCATGTCGAAGACGAAGAAGAGGCCGGTGAAGTCGACGCCGATGTCGAAGTAGAGACGCGAGGTCGACGGGCGGTGGGCGACTCAATCTCGATCAGTGATCGAGTAAAAATCAGAGAAACTAACCAAAAATAAATCAGCAGTAGCAAATCTTCGCGTAGAGCCTCTGGGTGCGCATAGCACAGGCCTCCTCCCCACTCTTATCTTCTCCCCTGCTCATCATGGTCAACGATGGCCATAGCCACGGGGCGAGAGAGAGAAACAGAGGGTGAGAAAGAGGTGGCCAGGCGACGGCGATGAGGGCGGGTGGCGCGCGTCCCTCCCGGCGACGGCAGGTAGCTGGAGGCGGCGGAGGATCCCCGCCAGGGACGGCAGCGGATCCGGAGCGTGGCGCACGTCCTGGCCGGCGACGACGGATCCCCCCAGGATGCGGAGGAAGCCGCCAGGGCAGAGGCGCGACCGGCGGCGGAGGGAGCCCGCGCGAGGCGCGCAGGACAGAGCCGCACGGGCGCTGCAGAGGAGGCCGCCGGGTGGACGGTGCAGTCGACGCGGGATCCAGACGGGAAGCCTGGCGTGAAGGCGACGGGTCGGAGCGGAGGTGCTGCACGGAATTCGTCGATGACGAGTTGAAGGCGCCACGCGGAGCCCCTGCTGCCACCACGGCAGCACAAGGTGGGTCACGGGCGCCGCCGGGAGACTGCGACTGCCACCACGGCAGCGCGGATCGGGTCGTCGGCAGATTCCATGCGAGTGACGAGGTACGCCGATCTGCTACTGCTTGACACTCTAAGGGCGGCGGATTAACTCGATCCGCCGTGATGGAGGGCGCTGCCCCCGGCGGAGGTCATGGGCGACCTCCCCGGGGGCGCGCTAGAAGGCCGGCCAGGGGGCGCCGTGGGAAACAGGGGGATGGCGGCGGCGCGAGAGGAGGGGCACCGGCGGCGCTAGGGTTAGGGCAGCGGAAGGTTGCCTAGGATCTCAAACCCTAAACTCGTGATACTATGTAGGAAGGATAGAATTGGTATAATTGATGGATTGTATTAGCTTGAGGCCTCGACCGGTATATATAAGAGTACAAGACTTGGGGTGTAAGGCAACCCCACCGGATATGTATGGCAGTCCGGATACAATATCTAAACTACCAAATATACTAACAATTATGGTATCAATAATTTGGCAATTCTGATTTCTAGAGAAATTCCTATTTAAATAAAATGCATGATCTTCCTGCTAGCTGTGTATCTTTTCTTTCTTCGAACTGTGCAGCCATTGAGAGTATTTGTATTTTGGTAGTGATATGCACTATAGATTTTTATACCCATTGTTATGCTATTACAGAAAGTATCATGCAAATACTTGTGCACTCATATAGAATGTTTAATCTCGTCACTAACTTCAGAACCAAAAACAACCTTTTCACTTTTCAGGTTGGATTCTCTCACTCTAGAATCCTTCGTACGGTTATTCAGCACGCTTGCTCTCGATTCCCTTCTCTTGTTCCATGCAATAATGCATGGACTGCTTTGTCCAGAAAATTACAATCATCAAAACAAGCAGAAGCAATCCACAAAGGTACATCCAAACAGAAGGTTTTTGTGATCTTCGGAGGAGACACTTCAGAACGGCAAGTATCACTTATGAGTGGCACCAATGTCTGGCTTAATTTGCAAAGCTTTGATGATGTAAGATCTCTTGTCTTCAATATTTGTTCTATTCTTGATGCTTCTGCATTGTTTTTGTAAAAGTTCTGCTCATGTTCAGTCTGTGATTTGTTAATACTACCTTGAACGTGTATGTCATACAATGCTTCCAGCTTGATATGGCACCATGTTTGCTTGCGCCTCTGTATATATGTTCTATTTTCATAAACCAATATTTCAGACTCATTCCTCTGATGCTTTCAGCTTGATGTGACTCCATGTTTGCTTGCACCTGCAAATGGATATTTCTCCTCCCATGACCAAGATTTCAGTGTCATTTCACCAGAGTGTTGCATTATATTCCATACTCAATGATGATATAGTTTGATTTCTCATTGTATCTCTTATCGAACTATTATTATTTAGTCCATATTATTTCATATATCAAACATTATATAGAACTTAATTTGTAGAACTATGATAAACATGTCAAGTTAGAGATGATCCGATAGAGGTAAAGTGTTTAATATGCTGTCAAAAGTTTAAATCAATTATTTAACAATCTTAATGACTTCAAATGAAAAAACTCAAAACTACAAAGTTGTAGATCTCGTTGAGAGCTACAATTTTTGTATAAAAATCATCTCCATCCGAGTTCGTATGAAAAAGATATGATTTTTCTAAAGTCAGGCCTTGTCACGCCAGCGGGGTGGCGTGACAAGGCTGTACTGTCACGCCGGTGGGAGTGGCGTGACAAGGTTGACACGTGGAATATGAGCTAGCAGACCCCTTCCGAGCGCTCCGAAGCGTGCCAACGTGGCACATCTTGTCACGCCAATGCATGTGGAGCGATAGTGTTTTTGTCACGCCACGCAGACCGGCGCGATCAAAAGGGTTAGATCTGCAAATATATATCCGGGTGGGTTATTTTTAAAATAAAATTTAAAAATAGGTTAAAAATAAAAAAATATTCTCTAGTAGGCCGGGTCGGTGGGTGTGCTGACTGTGTAGACTTATACAATATAATAAATGGAGCTGAGGCTAGCAGTAGACAAGGCTTGTTTCTTGTTTTTTCTTGTGCGCGTGGGTCTCTCTCTGTGTACGTATGCAATTGGCGCCTGCAACCATTGTTAGAGTTTCGGAGCAACTTCAAGTATCCATTCTATTTATTAGAAATAGAGATCTTGACGAAAAAATAGTTTTTAAAAGTTTCTTTAAGCGGTTATTCAAATACAATCATCATATATTCTGAATTTTTCGCTAGCTAAAGATAGATAGCGAAAATGACTCTCTAGAGTGTAAACAAGATATAGAAAAGCTGTTGAAGAGTGAAGATGTATAGAAAATGATTTTTATGTTCATGATTCTTCAATGATGATTTAGAGAGTAAAATTTAAAAAGACTCTTGGAGATGCATGCTATGTATGTATGCATGCTTTATATATATGTATATATGTTCTGCTCTTATTTCAACGTCATCCTACTATATTCGATCGATCCGAGGCTGAGCCTCGATAAATGATAAATACTATCTGGCTTATTTGAATGCCAGCTGGAAATGGTTGGTCGGCGGCCGGAGTACGAGGCGGCGGCGGTCGATGCAGTCTGCAGTCAGCAGAGCGAGCGAAGCTTGCGGGTAGCTTCTGTGCCTCGGTGGCCAGCCACAGGATGATGATGATGCTGGCGTGGCACCCCTGCCGTGTCCGCGTCGGCGGCGTGTCCGTCTCCGATCCTCTCTCTCTTTCATCTAGTATAAAAGTAAAAGGCCCCGCCTCCAACCTCCGATCGATTGGATTGGATTCCCCAGCAAACAAGCAGCCAAAAGCAACAAGCAAGCAAGGGAATAATAAGCTGGAGGAGCTGGCGGCGTCTACTAGGAGTAATAAGCTGGAGGAGGAGCCCCTCGGCCGCCTCGGCGACGACCCAGCAGCTGCCGAGACAGAGGAGCAGCGCAACAAGTTCCTGGTGCTCCGCCTGTACGAGGCGCTCAACGGCCGCGACCACGCCGCCGTGCAGGCCCTCCTCGCCCCCGACCTCGAGTGGTGGTTCCATGGCCCGCCCAAGCACCAGCACCACATGATGCGCGTGCTCACCGGCGGATCATCCAACAACAACAAGAAGCAGAATAGTAATTTCAGCTTCGTGCCGCGCTCCGTCGACGCCTTGGGCTGCAGCTCCCCCGTGATCGCCGAGGGACAGGGACCTGCAGGTGTGTACTGGGTGCACGCCTGGACCGTGGGCCCGGATGGGCTCGTCACCCAGCTGCGGGAGTACTTCAACACCGACCTCACCGTCACCCGCCTCGCCGCCGCCACCAAGTGCAAGTGCGTCTGGCAGAGCCGCCGACCCGACAGGGCAACAAACTCGCTGCCAGGCCTCGTCCTCGTCCTCGCCCTCTAGTCTTTCTTGGCGGCTTGGCCCATCCATCATCTTCTAGCGTTTATTTGTTATTACGCCTGCCATCATCACCTAGCTAGATCCATAACCATGAATGATGATGCGGCATGGTCATCGTCATCCTCTGTATTACTACTACTACGCTTCATCATCACCATCACCAATAATAGAAACAAAAGTACTATTGTGTTTAATTTTATTCGATCAGCAGTGTGTCTATACGTGTGTCTATATGGATGCTCCAGTGGAATTTGGAACATTCCAAAGGTTGGAGATCCAACTACAAAGAGTACAGGCGGCCTGATACCACGTTGCTATGGTATCTTTCACAGCTCTTTTTTTATTCGACATACATGCATACATACATATTTAATTCTCAAAGCAAACAAAAATGACAAAAGTTGAAGGCAGCCAGCTGGGACCAGGATGATAGATAAGGATTCGTGTAAGCTAAGTAATTTTCTTTCCGCCCTTCTCTTCCTTCTTTTCCCTTTCGCAAGCAAAATTAAATTTTTATTTTTAGCACCAATAATAATGTCTTAGCATGCAGCAGGCCGTTCTATTTGGCTGACTTATCAGCCAACCAGTCGGCAGTATTTTTCTCTCACACTAAATCAGCACTAGCTAGCCAACAATACTTTCCTCTCATAATAAATCAGTACCACATACCAGCCAGAGCCAGGCGAACAGAGCAGCGGCCCAGCGGCCGGGTAACAACAGTTAGAGAGAGAGAAAGAAGTTTGCTAAAGCGGCCGCTGCTAACGGTTAGAAAAGGCCAATTGATAAGGAAACTTAAGTCAAAACTTGAAAAGCTATTATTAGAGACTCAGTCTTATTTAGACGATATGGGTCGTGTTTAGTTTTTTTAGTAATTTTTTTAAATGGAATCTTTTCATATTTGAAGTAAACATAGACTAATCACAAAATTAATTATAAAACTTCTATAAACTATGAGACAAATTTACTGAGACTAATTAATCCGTTATTAGCACATAATCACTGTAGTAATCACTGTAGCAATTTATTGTCTAATTACAGACGAATTAGGCTCAAAAGATTCGTCTCGTAATTTATAGGTAATTTGTGAAAATTGTTTTTTTCATCTACATTTAATACACCATGTATGCGTCCGAACATTGATATGATTAATGTGTAAAATTTTTGATGGGGAACGAAACAAGGCCCACATAGTGCGCCTCTCTTCTCATAATTAAACGCATGTACTCTTGTTCGTTTAGTGACTTGGGCCTTGTTTAGATCCAAAAAGACAAAATGCAAAAATTTTGTAAATCATTTGCATGGTGTACTATATGTAGTCAAAAAATAAATCGCATTACACAAATGGACTGTAAATCGTGAGACGAATCTAATGAGCCTAATTATGGCGTGACTAGGCACTAAATTGCTGCATTAATGCTACAGTAAACATGTTCTAATGATAGATTAATTAGGCTAATTAGATTCGTCTCGTAGTTTACAGACGAGATCTGTAATTAGTTTTGTGATTAGTTTACATTTAATACTTTAAATATTGAAGATTCTTTTCCAAAAACATAAAAATACAAAATACAAAGTGATCTAAACACACCCTTGATCGTTAGGAATAGTTAGGGCCTGTTTGGGACCGTGACCCACAAAATCGCGATTCGCGAGGCTTATAAGCCATAAGCGGGCCAGAGGACGCTTCTGCGATTTTACCGCGCGTAGTTCATTTTCCGCGTTTTGCTGCGGTGGCGGCGGGTATAAGCGCGTTAGACGCCAGGCCGTTCAGCGGGATTTTTTTGCTTCTTGTGTTTATAAGCGACGCAGACTCGGTCCCAAACGAGAACTTAGGGCCGTGTTTGGTTACTTAGAAAATTTTTCGCGCATGTTTTTCGAAAAAAGAATCTCGTATGCATGAAGTACTAAATGAAGTCTATTTGCAAAACTTTTTCAGAGATGGGTGTAACTTTTCGAGACGAATCTAATGGCGGTAATTAATTGATGATTTGCTACAGTGATGCTACAGTAACCGTCCTCTAATCGCGCGGTCAAAAGCCTCATTGGATTCGTCTCGCGATTTACACGGGGGGTTGTGGATGTGGTTTTGTAATTAGACTTCGTTTGCCACTCTAAATTTTTGTCAAAGATGCTACAGTAAATCCATGAATTTTAACCAAACACGGCCTAGGATGCAGAGGGATGTGAGACGACCTAGCTAGCAGGAAAGCAGCAGACTAGTAGCACATGCACATCATCTTTGATTCCTCGAATGTAATGCGTATGCTCTGCTGCTCTGCTGGGCACTCGGAGCACAAGAAAAAGGAAGAAAGCCATCCATCTCATCTGCTTCATTAATTTTTAGATTTTCCTCTGTCTCTCTTTCTCTTTTCTGTTTTATTAGTCCTGATGATGATGATGAACTAATCGACTAGGGTGCCCTTGCTGTCCTTGTGTCATCATTACCCAGGCCAGGATGTAGCAGGTAAAGGAAAGGAGAGCAAGCAAGCACAGGTTGCTTGCACTCTATTTAATTATTATTATTGTTATTTGTCAAAGTTTTTGAATGTTATTACATTTGTCCATCCATCGACATGCATGATGGAATAATGGAATGGAAGATATATAGAGAGATGATACTCGTCCGGTCCATGTCAAGCTAGCTCAGGGTCAAAACACATGAGAAGAAAAGAAAACAGCGAATTGAATAAATGCATGATAGGTGCTTGGGATTTTTCATCCATGCTGCCTGCAGTGAATCAGCAGCAGCTTAAATGTTTCTTTCTTGCTTTGTTTGGTTGTTTGTTTGTTTCTTGTGTGGTAGGCAGGACAAGAACGCACTGGATGATAGGTGTAGGAACGAAGCAAACACTAAGAGCCGGACGGAGGTACAGAGTAGCATCCATCAATCAATTCAGTATACAGGATTCTGTGTTAGAAAGTTACCAGGCTGCAGAGAGCATCGGATGTACCTCTTATGATGAACCAGTGGATGCAGAAACAAATGACCAACAAAACATATCCGCCTGATTCCAAAGATGTGTTGTTGCCACGAATGCAAGGAACAGAGTGCATGATTAATCATCGACCACTTCACATTAACCCAGCTAGTGTTTTGCCTGAAAATTCTTGTTCTCAAGATACCAAAGTTGATACACCGCCACTTCTGGCTAGTCCACCAATGCACCAATGCCAAATTATGAAGATCACCGAGCTATCTGGGCCTGCAACAAATTCATACGAGGCTTGGTCAGAACCTGTAGGCACAAACCAGCAGTCAGGAGCAGAGAAACACTCGCAACAACAATTTGCTGGTGCAGATTCTGTCTGACATGGACATGCAAATCCATGGCAGGCTAACACAAACAGAAAAACAATCACGAGTTTTTTCTATCGCAAGGGAGCAGAGGTTTCATCTTGTCGCGGCAATACAGTGTCAGATTCGGACGCAGACAAACATAGCAATGCAGACCAGGCCGATGTGCAGAACTCAGCTTCGGGTGAAGGTGACCAAGATAGCATGCATCATGAAAATGTCTTCTTTTCTGCGGTGGAATGTCACCTCCTTGCCTAAACATCCCCTGCCTGAGGTTGCATGTCATGACAGACTCAGGGTATATGGTTTCTTCCATTTTGTTTTCCTCTAGTCCTTATTATTGCATCTGTTGCTTCTCGCCGTACTGCATAACAAAGACGTAGTATGGTATTTGCAGCTAAGAAACGGTCCATTTTCTTCTAAGCAATCATGCCCATCACGCGATCATGGGGTGTCGGGTACCATAATTAGGGACACTCTAACCAGAGGACTAAATCACCTTTAAAATGCAAAACACATGCTAGGCAATCGGGCCCGCGAAGGCCTACAGCCTCCCTCCGATCCGAAGGAAAGGAAATGAC
This sequence comes from Panicum virgatum, assembly GCF_016808335.1. Classification (NCBI taxonomy): domain Eukaryota; kingdom Viridiplantae; phylum Streptophyta; class Magnoliopsida; order Poales; family Poaceae; genus Panicum; species Panicum virgatum. The sequence goes on from NC_053146.1 coordinate 69,795,203, forward strand.
TCAAAGAAGCTCAATCCACGGCCCAAGTACACAGTGCGGCCCATCCGAACCCCCTCGGACCCGCGGGGCGATCTCCACCTCGCTCGAGGGCTCCCCGCCAAAACCCTCGGCAGCGCCCCGCGTCTCCGCCTCGCTCGAGGCCACCCCTCGACGGAAAGGATAAAACGGTCATCCGTTCACCCGCCCGCTGTACTGAGCCATTAAATGCTCACGACTCCGCCGCGGCACCCGGGTCAGACGGCATCAGGCTCTCACTCCGCACAGTGGCTATGACCAGAGTCTTATCTGTCAACTCCGGTCATTGCACAGCCATTCCTGGCGCAGGGGCACCACCGTGGGAACCTGCGATGCACTGTGCGAACGTGCGCAGCGCTATTCCGGCCGCTGCGCTGCCAACTCCTTGTACTTCCCTCGTACTTTCCTCTCCACAGAACCCTCGAACGGCATGGGCACGACCCACGGGCGCGGCCTGAACCTTGATCAGATCAAGACCCCGACCAGCAGGACCCTCGGAACACTGCCACTCCACGTCTGAAGGACGTACCCGCTACAGCAACCACCACGCCGCCCGCTGGGGCCACAAGGACGCCGGCGCGATCTCCGCAAGGCCAAGAACAACACCCAGGACGACTGTGCGCTCGGCGCCTCACTCTCCAGTGCGGTACAGTGTACTTTCCACAGTAACTAGCCACTGTACGCCCCCGATTCGGGGAAGAACGACGACTTCTCCCCCCTCCTGTAACGCCCATCCTTGTCTATAAAAAGGGGAGGCGGTCTCTGTCTTCTCCATCTGGGCTGTTCTCCACACTTAGCACAACTCACAAGAGCACACACGCTCTTCTGAGCCCGATATTGGCACTCACCTCAATCAATTTCTCCTTTAGCAGAAAAGCTTCTCTCCTTCTTTCGCCTCGCTTGTACCCCTACTACATGCACCCCTGGTGCAAGATAATACAATATCCTCGCACACTCCCTTGCTGGACGTACAACCCCACGGCCGAAATCAAGATAAACCGTGCGTTACTATGTTGTCTCTTGCATCAACCATTCAGTAAGAGAGATCACGCAACACTTTACTAGTTAGTGCTGAACCGCCGGGCGAGGACACCGACATGGGGAACACGATAGTGAATGTTCATTGCGGCCAAGAGAATTAAAAGCTGTATGCTGCAGCGCAAGCCTTGCCTACACAGCGTTCCAGCATCCGCTCAAAGGGAATTTTCTTACTTCAAATAAATCGAAGGATAATACATGTTTTCCAAACTGAGTGCGACAAGTACTATGACAAACAAGCCCACATATCTCCCATGATGAAGAGAAAGTGCTACTACAATAAAGATAGCTTGTCCTGACAATGACGGGATCACATGTAGAGACCATCTGGGACGCCTTCCTTTTTCTTGTACATCACCTTCTCCTTGGCCTTCTTGAAATCCGCATGGGTCACCTGAGGACCGGAAAACAACACATCAGCAATGCCAAATGATACTATGTTCAAGCAGCCAGACACATTAGGTAAAACAAACACTAGAATGCAATGAGCATGACACATCTGCCTATGCTCTGAGGGAGGAAGCCAAACAACAGCTACCGCTAACAGATAACTACTTTACAAATTCAGTCAGTTCACAAAGTTACACCAAACGAAGTCAGAAAACAGTATATTGGTTTCAGTACATGTTCAGATATTTCCACCAGCAAGAAGCAACAGCACAGCATAAGACTGTCAAATTGAAACCATGTAAGCAATACTCCCTCCGTATTGTAAAAGAAGTTGTTTCGGACATGGACACGGTCTCCAAAAATAACTTTGACCACTATCTTTATGCTATAAAAAATTTATAAAATATACTCAATATATACTTTTACAAAACTACATTTCAAGATGAATCTACTTACATCGCTTTTATATTTTCAAACTCCATCTAAAAGAATTTATTTATAATCAAAGTTTAAAATGTTTGACTCAAGACAAACTCAAAACGACTTCCTTTACAATATGGAGGGAGTATATGCAAAATTTATGATCAGGTTGCACAAGGCACCTAGCAAAACTAGGAAGACCCAAAATACTCAAGAAGAAAGCCAAAAGGCACTTTACATTCAACAAACAACTTTATCAATTTACAGACAGCGCATAGTTTGACACAAGTACTATGTTCCAGGCTTTCAGTATTTGTTCATATATTGCCACTTACAACAGCTCAAACAGGTAAATCTTGTAGTTTACAACATGTTTTAAGATCTGTTCCAAGCCACATTGATTTGTAGTTGAATGTGTGGATCTATTGGATTTAGGACACTAGATCTTTCCATCATATGAAATAGATAAAAAGAGCCGCACTACCAGTAGTATGGAGACAGCAGCAACTAAGTTAAATCCACCCAAGTAGCATTTCCATTTATAGCAAATGAGAGGTTGAATTTTCTGAAAATTTGTATTCATCCAAAATGTTTTAATCTGACTGAAGTAGTGATAAATCCCGAGTTCTTACCTTCATTCTACGTTCTCGCAATGCTAGCAACCCAGCTTCCGTACAAATAGCCTTGATATCAGCCCCCGAGAACTCATCCTTTGTCATCACGAATTCTTCCAAGTTCACATCATCGGCTAACGTCATTTTTGAGGTGTGTATCTGCACAATTTACAACCTCCCTAAGCACTAGCTGGATTCCCATTCCAGTAATGTAAAGTTTATCATTTACAAATGGCACAGTACCTGGAAGATGCGACGCCTAGTTTTAATATCTGGCAGAGGAAATTCAATCTTCCGGTCTATACGACCTGGCCGAAGCAAAGCTGGATCAAGAGTTTCAATGCGGTTTGTTGCTAGAATAACTTTAACATCTCCACGTGAGTCAAAACCATCTAGCTGATTCAGCAGCTCCAACATAGTTCTTTGAATCTCACGTTCTCCTCCTGAATGAGCATCATATCTCTTTGTTCCAACTGCATCAATCTCATCAATAAAGACTATTGAGGGAGAAAGCTCATCAGCCACCCTGAAAAGTTCTCTGACTAGCTTGGGACCGTCACCAAGGTACTTTTGAATAAGCTCACTTCCAACGACACGCAAGAAAGTTGCAGATGTTGAGTTAGCGACAGCCTGCAGAGGCGATTTCAAGTAATCACCACCCGAATATATGCTTTTTTGAAAAGTAGAAAGCAAAAAAAACAGGGCATAAATTGGAGAATCCTGGACAAGGCAGATATCATGGAGGATTCAAGCCAGCAACTGCTATTGATAACTACTATGCTTGCAAGCCAGAACACTGACCTTGGCAAGTAGAGTTTTCCCTGTTCCAGGCTCTCCATACAATATGACTCCCTTGGGAGGCCTGATCCCAATGTCTTCATACAGCTCAGGATGAGTCAATGGAAGCTCAACTGCCTCTTTAATTTCTTGAATCTGAGCGTCTAACCCACCAATGTCAGCATAAGACTCCAGAGGAGCTTTCTCAACTTTCATCACAGATACCATGGGATCAACTTCATCTTGCAATATCCCAACCACAGACAGAACCTGAAGAAGGAAATATTTGAGTGAGTGAACTGACCCATTAACTTAGCAGTTGTAAAGGATCCACTAATTCATGCACAGCAAAACAATTATTATATATGGAAGCATCCATTGAGCACAAGTGTGTGCATAAGGAAAGAGTGCCTACAAAGGGAACTAAAACGAACACATGTATAATGGTTGAAAATGAAGGCAGCGCAGCCTCGACATCGCATACAGTATGAATCCTAAGGCAATCACCACGCAGAAATAAACAGGGGAGACAATGGAATGGGCACTGGGACATGTGAATCTGAACAATCAGGAATGGGCCCATAGAGATAAATGCCAGCTTCATGGTTGGCTTAATCAAATCTATGTGAAAACCTTGATTAATTAACTAGCCCATAGAACAAAAGGATAGCCAGAAATTCCCCACCAACTGGACAACAATCCCGAACCCTAACAACCAACCTCAGAGATAGCGAGCACCCTTCAATCGCCTTCAAATAAAATTACCAGTGAGCAGGAGCAGGTAAGTAGTAGATCGGGGCTATTTAGATCGAGGAGGAGGAGGGGGTTAGCGGATAGCAGCGAGTGGCAGATCCGGTCCGCCCTAGAAACGAACGAACCTTGTTGTGCATGAGTATGGAGCATCCCGGCTCGAGCTGGTCCTTGTCGACGAAGGAGAGGATGCCGACGTAGTACTCGGGTCCGACGGAGGAGGATACGATGGCGTGGCTCTCGTCGATGATCTCCTCGAGGGATCCGACGCTCATGGGCGTGCCGCGGAGGTCGTCGACCTTGGATCGGTCCTCCTCGGCCTTGTCCTCCTGCGGGCGGAGACGCTCCTGCGCGGCGACGAACTCCTCCTCCATGAGGAGGTAGTCCTTGACCCGGTCGAGCTTGAGGAGGCGGAGGCGGCACTTGGAGAGCGGCGCGACGTTGGGGAGGCGCGCGGCGGCCTCGGCGCCCTTCTGCTTGCGCTGCTTGCGGCCGACGCGGGAGGGGGCAGCGGGCGGCTCGAACTTCTTGTCCTTCTTGTCGGCGTCCCCGGGCTTGCGGTCGCCGGCTCCACCCTGCTTTCCCATGCCCCCAGGAGTGCCCTGCCCCATGGTCGGCGCTTGCTGCTAGTAGTTGTTGGATTTGGGTTTGCTTGGGATGGCTGGCTGGCAGGCTGGCTATGAGGAGAGGAGAGGAGAGGAGGGCTCCGCCGGCGAGATGGAGATGGAGATGGAGATGGAGATGCCGATGCCGCTGCGCCCCCCCCCCTTCCTTGCCCTTTTCTTCTTTTCGTCCTCCGCCTTCAACTTCCCCTGCAAGATGAAACCTCTCCCTTTATGATGGGCCTCAGCGAAATCGGCCCGAGTACTGTGCAGATGCGAAAATGGGCCGTTGGGATAAAAAAACAAATGGGCCGTCTACTGGATGTCACATTGCCGCCGTATGAGCTGGGCTTCGTAATCTTCTTTTATTTTATTTTGTTTTATTTTTTGAATTTGAATAGAAGGCTCCATCTTCATCATTACATTATTATAAAATATACAGTGTATAGTATATATTTTTTATATAGTAATTAACATATTTATATAGTTCCTGTAGGCATATGTTTGCTAGTATATATATATATATATATATATATATATATATATATATAAGGCTTCATCATCTTGCACACGCACAGGTTTCGCCGGTCTTTCTTTCTGAAAGCGTTAATAATAAATTATAAAAGACAGCGAACGATTGTTTTCTGTTGCTATCAGCCTATCACAAGAATTCACAGAGTCCGTCCAGGCAGGCAAAATGAAAGAGAAAGAAAGCAGTTCCCAAAAAAAAAGAGAAAGAAAGCAACTACTTTGTTCTTGAGGGGAAAAGCTTTGCACAGGGCTGTAGATCAAGCAAACTCCTCAGGACATTTTTGTCCATCAAGCCAAGTACACTAGAGACTTGCTGCGGAAGTTCGATATGAGTGACTTGTCTCTTCAGCCGACTCTGATCAGCACATCTACGGCGCTTGATGAGGACTTGGACGGCGAGACGGTGGACCAGAAGAAATACAAAAGCATAATCGGCTCTCTCCTGTACCTGACGGCGACGCGACCAGACATCTAGTTTAACCGGTAACCGGTCAAACTAGACCGGTTCCCGGTTAAACCGGTCCGGACCGGTTCCGGTTTGGGCCGGTACCAAACCGGCCCAAATTCAAAATTCAAATTTGAATTAAAAAAATGAAAAATTCCTAAAAAATTTCTAAAAATACTTCAGGGTGCGACGAATCTAATGGTGTCAAATTTTCTCAAAAAATCGTTCGTTTAACATACTTTTCGGGCATTTAAAGTTAAAACAAAAAAAGAAAAAAATGAGACGGCCCATTAAGGTCCACTTGATAAACCGGCCGGTAAACCGGTCAAACCGGCCGGTATACCGGTCCAAACCAGTTACACATGCGATTTTAAATTTGGATTTGAATTCAAACCGGTCAAACCGGCTGGTAAACCGGTCTAACCGGTCGGTATACCGGTACGAACCGGTTGAACTGAGTTTTTTGAATTCAAAATTGAATTTGACCGGTTTCTACCAGTAACCGGTCAAACCGGTCCGGTAAACCGGAACCGGAGGCCGACGGTTACCGCTAACCGGTCAGATATTTTAACCTGACCACACCTCCTCCCGCTAGATCTCCAGATCCGCCCACATCATGCGGGCCCTCCTCAAGCGCGCGCTCCTCTACGGTGCCTTCCTCGCCGTCTCCGCCCTCGCGCTCCGCCTCCTCTACGGTGCCTTCCTCGCCGTCTCCGCCGCCACCAACGCCTGGCAGCTCTACCCGGCCCCGGAGGCCTGGCGCAGGGCCGTCGACTACCACGCAGCCCTGCTCGCGCAAGGTATCCTCGCGCCGTCTGCCTCGGCGGCGTGCACCAGGCGCTCGCCATGCGGGGGCTCGGCGTCGCCGCCGCCGTCGCTGTCCAGAGCAGCTCATCTCCGCCGCTCGTCGTCGCCGGCGACCACCGCCGCCTGCCCTTCGACTCCGACACCGTCGACTTCCTCTTCGCCGGCCGCGCTCTCGACTCCACCAAGCGCCCCGCCGACCTCGCCGCCGAGGCCGCAAGGATCTTAAAGCCACAGGCCCATCTCGTCATCCACACGTCCAGCGCCGCCGACGCATACAGCCTCCACTCGCTTCAGCTGCTCCTGCCGTCCCTCCGCCTGCTCCGATCTCGCGAGATCAACGCCCAGGACGCAGCTTCCACCCTCCGGGAACTAGTCTTCCACAAGACTCATCATCATCAGCTAACAACTGCTCAATTGGGGATCACAAGCGCCACCTCCTCACGCACGCCGAGCCACTCATCCAGGAGGAGCCTCTCAAGCCATGGATCACGCTCAAGAGAAACATCAACAACATCAAGTACCTCCCCGCGCGCGCCGATATTAGCTTCAAGCGCCGCTATGTGTATATTGATGTTGGTGCCCGCAGCTACGGCTCCAGTATCGGCAGCTGGTTCCGCAAGCACTACCCCAAGCAGAACCATACCTTCCAGGTGTACGCCATTGAGGCCGACCCCGCGTTCCACTCCGAGTATGCTGCCAAGAAGGGTGTCACGTTGCTTCCATATGCAGCCTGGGTCAAGAATGAGACGCTCAAATTCGAGATCAATGGTGACCCTGGAAAGGAGGATGAGGCCAAGGCCAATGGCCGTGGCATGGGCCGCATCCGCCCCGCAGCCGGGAACCAGATGTCCGGTGAGGTCACGAGTGTCCCAGCGTTTGATTTTGCCCAGTGGCTGAGGCAGACGGTGACGGAGCAGGACTATGTGGTCATGAAGATGGATGTGGAGGGTACAGAGTTCGATCTGATCCCTAGGCTGTTCGATACAGGTGCCATCTGCTTGGTCGACGAACTGTTCCTGGAGTGCCACTACAACCGGTGGCAAAAGTGCTGCCCTGGTGAGCGGTCACCCAAGTATGACAACACGTATGAGGAGTGCCTGAACCTTTTCAGTTCACTGCGGGAGAGTGGCGTTCTTGTGCATCAGTGGTGGTAAAGGCTTCATTGCTAGTAATATGGTATATTTCATTCCGAACTATTTCGTTGCAGATAGAGTTGAAAAACAGATGAGTTACAAAAGTTTTTTTTACTAGGTAATTTATTTCCACACTGTATTCATTCTTCCTGTAAACATGGCAATTCACAAATTGAATTGTTTTATGCTGGTAGGATCTGTAGTTTAGAGGAATCAGGTCAAGGGAAAGAAAATGTACTTAGGGGTGGTTGCATTCCCATTGAAACTTGCTGTTGATTGAAATCACCATTGTTGAGCAATGAATAGATTGTTGACATTTTATTCTTGCAGTTCCACTTTGTACTAGAATGTGCTCACCAATTTGGTTGCAATGACATTGACTTTGGTTAGGAAAATCAGGTTGTGGTAGGTAATGCATATTTTCAGATAAAGGGCAAGAAAAACACCACCATTGATTCTTGATTGCCTTGACAAAATGGAGAACCAAGCAGTAATTCAGTAATGGTGTGTTGTACATGAGCAATTTCCTTGGAAATGGAAAACTGGATCTGTGGTAGTCGGAAGATCCCGCCGAACCGACACTGTACTCAGTATTCTGGCATTTGCATGGCTTGCACTCTCACCATTCTGGCTTGGACCAGTCCTGTTATGCCCGGCCTTACTCCTCCGAGCGACACTTATAAAGGGATCGGAGGGAGTATTTTGCGTAAACTTTTCTCACCATCCGTGTGCTTGCGGGAATAGATGTGATAAAATGCACTCTCTGGGTTCACAAAAGAATGCAACTATAGAATTCGTACCGGTCAAGCTATTTTAAATCTGATAAAATTTATAATGAATAATATTAGCGCTTAAGTCTCTAAATAAATTTATTGTACAAATATATTCTAAACTAATCTAATGGTTGTGTCATAAATGTTTATTATTTTAGTTATAATTCGAATTGTTTTACTTATCGAAAAGTGAGGAACCGTATTTTTCTATGGACGGAGTGAGTAGTGTTAGAGTGTGTTTGGAGGAGGAATAAACTTTAGTCTCTGTTACATGAGATATGTTTGAACATCAATTAGGAATATTAAATATAGGTTAATTACAACACCAATTACATAAATGGAGGCTAATTGACGAGATGAATCCATTAAGCTTAATTATCTATAATATGTTCATATTATGCTACAGTAATTATGTGCTAACGATAAATTAATTAGGCTTAATAGATTCTTCTCGTCAATTAGCCTTCATTTGTACCATTAGTTTGTAATTACCTCATATTCAATACTTCTAATTAGTGTCAAATCCGAGCGTGACCAAGGTTGTGGCAGTCTAGCCTGCTCCATTGCCTCACCTTTTTGTGTCGTATCAAAGATGACAAGTTCTAGGTTTCCAACTTCCAACCATAAGGCTTCTTCCCTGGTTCAGGGAAGGAAATACCTCGTGTTGGAACCATCATGTCATGTAGCACAGTGGCAAACACCATATAGCACCAACCATCCATTTTGTTTCATTGCAGACTTATAACAAGTTGTACAATTTATGAGTAAAATGCACTAGAGGTTCATCAACTTGTAATAGAGTATCATTTTGATCTATCAATTTTGAAATTGCATTTCTGGGTTAATAAATTTGTAATTTGTGTCGCTTATATCCACAAACTTTGAAATCCATTCCTAGAACTTGTAATTTGTGTCATCAAGGTCCATACCCCTCCGCTTAGCCTTCATAAACTGATATTGTACCAACATAAATCTACACTGTGCCCCCACGTTGCTGGAGTTTCGTCAGAAGTGTGGAATTTGATCCCCGATTTCGAATCAGGAGTATAGAAAGAGTAGAGAGAGAGGGGGGGAGATGAACGACTTATTTTGGAGGTTATTGATATGTATTAGAATTCAAAGAGGGGCTTACGAACTACTATCAGTGAGTTCTGGAGTTTAGATCTAGATATGACCCTATAATATGGGTGATGAGAAGGGATGATAGCTTGGTAAAGGTGGAGGAGGTCACTGAGAGATTCAACAACATGTGTACCATGGTAGATGATATTATGTCCTCCATGGCGCGGGTGGCTGGATATGGTGGAACCGGATGTTGTGGTGAAAAATCACTCGGTGAAGTTAGATTACCCAGAGTCGTTCTCGATGCGGGGTTGAAAGACATTCATGGACAACGATAGCGAGACCATCTTGGTGGGCGTGTATGTGGCCACACAAATGCTCATAGATGAAGTTCATGAACCTAAAATGCACTTTCATAGTTTTATGGACCTAAGTGACACAAATTACAAATTTTTAGAACAAAAAAAATACACTTTCGAAGTTTATGGATATATATTTTTTCAAAATTAATGAATCTAAGTGACACAAATTATAAGTTTTTTTACAAAGATACGCAAGGTTTATTAATTCAAGAGGGATAAATCGTTTATTACAAACTCACAAATGAAACTAGGGGCTCATCGTCCCAGATACAATTTGTCTTTGATTGCAAAGCTCGTCTTGCCAACTCGTGCGCAACACCATTTAAGTCTCTACTGCAATGCTCAATAGAAATCTCCTGAAACCATGACCAGAGAGTAATACATTCATCATAAATGGCAGACAACGAATTTGCCGAAAAACCTCCTTCCTTCATAATCTCCGCAACTTCCATGCAATCTGGCTGGATGACAATTCTATTGCTTCCAATGTTTTGTGCTAACAAAAGACCTTCCTTCAGTGCATATGCGTCAGTCATAAGCGCATCTATCACATGGGGAACAAAACTGTGTGCAGCAGCAATCACCCCCCCCCCCCCCCCATCTCGAATTACAACTCCTGTGCTTCTATACCCCACGTCCTCATCAAATGATGCATCGACATTTACCTTAATTATGCCTTCTGGAGGTTGTTGCCATCCCATACGCACCTTTGCTCCCTCCTTGAAAGCTAGCTTATAGTTTCCAGTTAGTGCAGCAATTGAGAGAGCCGGTCTGGAGGGTCTCTGAATATTTTCACCATGAACAAACTGCCAACGCTCCCACCAGATGTACCAGCCCCTAGTTAAGATGATATCCGCCAGGCCAATGTCCATCGAACAGACTTGTTCACCTTTTCGAATTATCTCCTCTAGGATGATCGAACTCGATCTATCGACATCAATGGACTGGGCAACCAAATCCCAGACACCCAAGGCCCTCCAGACCTCCTTAGCTCTTCCACACGTAAAAGTATATGTTTGATATCTTCGGCTCCGTTCGGGAATAGAGGGCAGCCTCCTGTGTTTCCTCTATGGTGGTTTGCAAGGATAGCCCAACCTGGGATTAGTCTGTGTAGAGCCCGCCATCCAAAAATCTTGATCTTCCATGGAATCTACAGCTTCCATAATTTCTTCCACACTTGATTTCTTCCCACACGGTCAGCTTGCAAGGCATAGTGTCTCTTCCCATATTTTTCCTCCCTTTGACAGTGATATGCTGATCGGATTGAAAATAATCCATTTATGTTATAATGCCACGTTGTAGGATCAAGAACACCGACTAGAGGGGGTGAATATGCGGTTTAAAAACTAAAACCACAAACACTAGATAAATTTAATTAGTAATAAAGGAAAACCCTATGTCATACTACACTATCTCTAGTTTGGATTTGCAACATAGGGTGACAAGATACAATTCAAGCTCTAGTAAAGTAAAATGTTCAAAGTAAATGCAAGAATTGAAATGAGCAAGAGAAGTAACCGAGCTGACACAAGATTTTATCCCATGGTATCGATGACTTGCCGGTCACCCCTAATCCACGTTGATGTGGATTCCAAGAATCAACCACTCCTCTATCAAGAACCTCTTGATCTTGAGCCGGCTTGAATCAAAGAACCGCTCCACACCTCGATTCCACTAGAGTTGCTCTTCACCACTCCGGTGAGGTGAGCACAAGACCTCTCACAACCGAAATCGGGGCTCCTCAACAATCTCTTTGGAGGTGCTCCACGAAATCCACTTCTCCAAGCCGTCTAGGGAGCGGCAACTCCCAAGAGTAACAAGTCGATGACACTTGCTTGAAGTTTCCCTAGTGCCACAAAGCTCAAACTCTTGATGCAATGCACTAGGATGCTCTCACACTCTCAAATATGCAATCTCTAACCAAGTGTGTGTGAGAGAGGGATGGCTCAGCTCTAAAATGTTAAGAAAGTAGTCCAAATGGCTAAGAGAGAGTCCCAATGGCCGGGCATTGGATATATATAGCCATCTCCTAAAAAACTAGTCGTTACACTCTTTTCTGCGAAATCGCGGACCGTCCGCGGTTCAAAAACCGGACTGTCTGCCGTTATAAACCAGTGAGTCAGAGTGCAATTATTGTGTGTCAGAACTAGCCGTTGCAGCCCTGGCGGACCGTCCGCGCCCCAGGGGCAGACCGTCCGCGGTTATAGATTCTGACCCACCAAAGACGAAAAACATCTCTGGCACAAAAGTTAAATGACCGGCGGACCGTCCGCCGTTCAAGCCTTCATTCCAACCAGAGACGCAACGTCTCTGGTACAAAACTTTAAATGAGTGGCGGACTGTCCGCGCCCCAGGGGCGGACCGTCCGCCGTTTAACTCCCTTTTCCACCAGAGACAAAATATGTCTCTGGTACACTTTTGATTAGAGTGGCGGACCGTCCGCCCACCTGGGCCGGACTATCCGCTAGCCAATTTTAATTCCCCCAGAGCCAAACATGCTTTCTGGTACAGGGGCGGACCGTCCGCACCCCAGGTGCGGACGGTCCACGCTTAGGCAGTCAGCTCTCAAACTTTAGATCTTTTTTCAAACTTATTCAAAACGACGTTAGCTCTCATGCATGCATCTAGACATTTTGAGCAAAGTGGCACTAAAGACCCGTCAAGCATGAGTACACAACCCCTCTTGATAGTACGACTATCTATCCAACAAATTCGGTCACTTTTCATCCACTAATCGCCTTGTGACCGGTAAAATGCAAAAGCCCTATTTATACCTTTGTCTTGAGCCCAAACTTTGCACATCATCTCCAAAACTCCATACGATCATAATCAAATTTTTTTCAACCGTGGATCAATAATCTCAAATGAAATCGTTAATCCACAAACTATTGTCATTGATTACCAAAACTCGAATTAAGGGGCTAGATGCTTTCACACGCCACAACATCATTTCCCCTAGTTATAGGGATTTGTAAGATCCTTGATGCATCAACTGACCAGAAAATTGATCTCACCAAATCTTCATCCCACGTCATGTTTACTGGATTTATAAGCTCATCAACCATTCTGATAATGTTGTTCCCTCTGCAGAATTTATAAGTTGATGCACCTAAAAATAAAAATATATTTTTGGAGTTCGTACATCTAAATAACACATCTTACGAGATGGTAAACCTTTGGTGCATTTACTCAATTTTTTTACGGGAACTCTTCTCTTTCGTAAGTTCCATGGCACGTCAATTTTTTTGACAACTTGACACATAATTTAACGAGTTTCATAAAGAATAGATTAATCTACTAATTACTCCATAGATAAATCAAATAAAATGGATGCCGCAAAATGGATTTATAACCTAAACATTAGGAAAGGAGCTTAGGGTGTGTTTAGTTTGCGAAATTTTTTGGGTTGGAGTATTGTAGCATTTTTGTTGTTATTTAACAATTAATATTCAATCATGGACTAATTAGTTTTAAAAGATTCGTCTCGTCATTTATAGTTGAACTATTTATTTAATTAGTTATTTTTTCTAACTGTATTTAAGCATGTGTCCGAAAATTCGATGTCTGTAGAAAATTTTTTGGGAACTAAACAGACTCTTAGAGTTTTGCATAACTACAGTCAATAAAATTAAATATTATGTGGTCTATGTTGATTTAGCTTGCTCGTTGGAACTTGCAACACTAAGAAGGAAGAGGAGATCGAGGCAGCGTGTCAGCGTGTGTCGGTGAACTCGAGTGCTCGACTCTGATAGTGAACTTGTGGCCATTTCTTCGCCGTGCAGTCCACCGCAGTCTCATCTTCTTCCCCTCCGTCGTCGTCGTCGCCGCTGTTCCTCCGCCCGTCTGTCGCGCGCCCGACTCGCCGTTCCTGTCCGCCCGGACTTCGGGTTGGCAGAAGGTAGCTCTACCTTTTTCGGATGGATGGAAATGCAATCTCTCGTTCTAGGAGATTAGGGTTTTCTTCTTCTGCATTCCCCATCTCTTCTTTATTTGCCTGCTCTCGAGTGACCAAACTGAGTCCTTTGTCGATCGCAAAATGGCCCATTTCTGCAATTCTGCTTAGAACAATAATCGCCTGTCCGTCGGAGAGTTTATTTCCTAGCTACAGTCATTGTGTCTATTGAATGCACTGTTATTGTTCTGCACACAAATGCATCGATTTTTTAACTAGCATAGACAGGATCCTTGTGCGGTCTTGCCATAGTTTTCTATTCAACCGCCCTGTTGAGTTGTACCTTGATGTAGGATAGTAGAGTCTACATAGGACAAAACATTAAGTCAGCAGAAAAGGTATTCTTGCTTGGATTGTTGCTTGGTGCTGTAGGTTATCTTGCATAACTATAACAACACATGTCCAAAAAAAACCCTACAACAACGCATTTGCTTATGGAATGGTGCTTGTGCCACCATGATCTTTGTGTCTGAAAACAAAAGGGAATGCATTTTCTTACGTGCAGTGCCATCAGTAAACCAAGATGCTTTGCCTTGAGGAGATTCAGATTCTTAGTAACTGTCTTTAGAATTCCATTTTTGGTCTATAGTGAACCTTTTGTCTATAGCAGGCACTTCAGTTTGTGGCCATGTGATTCAATTAATATTGCTGACAAGATGATCAAGGGATCCACAGGCAACCATAACCACCCCATCGGTGCAGTTCGTAAGTGACATATTTCAGAGTTGTTTCTGTTGTGCTAGCATTGTTGATATCTTTCAAACATTGCTGACAGATATAGGACAAAACTCACAATTCATATTTTTCTCACAGCATTCGAGGCCTTTCATAACGGATCATGGCATGGAGTTAATTCTATAGGGATACGGGATGGCGGTCTCTTTGTGAAATTTGTCTGCTGTGGATCCTCTGTCGAGCATAATATTGATGGGGACTATGTGCGGTTACATTCCAGAAAAGCAACTTGCTTAGATTGCTCACATGTTCTCAGGCCAGGTGCTGATGTCTGTGTAAAGCAAGCAAGTTCCAGAGGAGAAACAAAATCTTCTGTATGGCACTTAACTATTTATTTGTATAATTTTAGAAATTCACTTTGCTACATCTTTCACATGTATGGCATCATCTCACAGATGCTTTGTTTTCTTGTGTGCATAGGTACCATTGTATCGTGATGCAAGACTCATCAAAATCGTGAAAAAGCATTACACAGACCAGTGCCTCTGCTTGTTTGCTGTTATTTACTACAAAGACCAGTGCCCTGGCAGCAAAGGAAAAGTGATAGCTGGTACAATAGCCAAGGTGGTGACAATAGGTGATGTTTTCATCTTGCAAAAGCTCCAACCTGGGGAGCTCCAGGATCGCAGCGTGCAATGGAGTTCAGCAGAGGATTGCTTCCATCATAATAGAAGCAAGCTGTTAAGTGCAAGATTCTCCACAGAAGTTACACACCTGATAGTTTTGTCTATCCTGAAGGGAATGGAATTCAACATCAAGGTGGTAGAAGGCAGGATTATTTATCAAATTACCAAAAGCGATCAAGTGTGGTGTAGTGTTGATTCCATGAGCATACCTCCAGGTTTTGGCAAGAACATGGATATAATATCATACAAGCCACATGATGAAGCTTTACGCCCAAGGATCAGAACGGTTCCAGTCATTCAGGTTAATAAACACAACCTTACAGAATATGGGTGTACCACTGAGATGGATGAATTGGATAGTGCACAAGATGTTGAAGTCTTATATGAGCGTGTGGACTTGAGACGCTCAAAGCGTTTGAAAACTCAGCCAGACCGCTTTACTAGTTATGATGCACCTAATTTCAATCGAACCTACAAGAAGAAAGAGGACAATGCATCATCTACTATGAATGAAAATTCAGAGAGTGATTTGAGTTGGGATTCACCGGTTCAGGAAGAATCAGGTAATGAAGAGGTGCTAGGAAATTCTGGGATGAAGCAAACAGCTTTCAGCCCTTTCATGGTCAAGGAAGACACAAGGTCCATGGAGGGCCAGTGCAAGAACCCGATGAAAAGAACTCAGTGCTCTTTTCCTGTAAAGGAAAAACCAATCTCTGTGGAAATAGAAAAGAACACAACAGAGCAAAGATGCTCAGGTTCTCACATTCCACATACACCTGCAAAGAACAAGGAGAAGTGCAATCGTCCACCTTTATCGTTTCAACTGAAGCCCTTTACTTCATCTCACAGCGTAGGTGGCAATAGTGAACCAGCATTCTGCCAAAAGAGGGGTAGGAAAAGAAAGAGACACATGCGTGAAAGAGAATACAAGGAAATGATAGACCAATGCATTGGAAATATCCAGTGTGAAATTGAGAGAGATTCTGACTTTAAAATAGGTGTCCAGATATTGAATTGTAGTGGGAATGCTTATCGGAAAGAGGATTTTACATGGCCGTCTTCCACTGATACTCAAGAGGAGAAGGATGAGTTTGAAGAACTGTGGAAAGAAATGGACTATGCATTGACCTCACTAGAACTTCTTGAGAAAAAGCAGGTCTGCGAAGCATGATTTTCTTTTTTAGTTGTTTTCTGAAAGGACCTTAAGTTTGGGAACATATAAATGCTTGCTTTACTCTCTGTCTATGAATATCTTTGTTCTACTGTCCATAATTTGAGGTATAGACAGTAAGGAACTCAATCATACTTTTCGGTACACAATATGAGTTAATCCCCCTATCAGTAAGTTGGTGGGTATTGTTCGAACTGCAAAGTACAAAATTAAAGTATTTCAGAGAGCATGGTGATAACAACATTAAAGGGAAGCATTTCTATGTAGTCTACATGAAAAGCTTTGAGTGTTATGTGTAAGTGAATGTATTGCTAGTGATTAGAGAATTACAGCAGGGGATTACAGATATATAGGCTAGAGAGCCAAGGGGTCAAAGTGTGAACACTAAGCTACAGCCAAGGGGTCATAGTGTGAACACTAGACTAGAGGGACCCTGGCCTAATAACTCACACTAATGCTGCACAAGACTCAAGGCTAGTGTGTTCACAGAAGGCAAGGGTTAACATAATTTGCTAACATAATGTTTTTCCTAATAATGCTTTAAAATGATTAAATTAGTAATAGTAAATCTCCATATTTTGCTTGGTATGTCCTTGGCATGTACTGTTACTTACCCAACTGGATTATAAAATGAACTAATTTACATTCTCTTGCACACATTTACCTATCACAAGCTAAATTTTTAATATGTTCTCTATAGAAATATTTTGTTGGTTTTGATCATTTGGACCGGTTTCTAGCAAAATGAGTTCTTCGAGGCCCACAAGGATTATAGATCAATGAACTCTATCATAGTTCCACGATAATCATACTCGCCATAAATTACTTATGTCCTTACAGGAAAATCTGCTACCTTTTGTTTTATGGTTATAGTGTTATACAATAACAAATATGGACTTCCCAGATGCCAGATTCAGAAGCCACTCATGAGACCGATACTGATTTAGGAAAAAGAGGAGAACTCTGTCACCATGACTGCATACTGGATGAACAACTTGGTCTAACCTGCAGATTGTGCAACGTTGTGTGCACTGAGGCAAAGGATATCTTTCCACCAATGGTAGCTTCGAAACAGAGATCAAACTACCATTTTCCCCCTTTATTTTACTGGAGAACCATTATTGACTGGATTCGTGTTTTCATTCTTTGCAGTTCACTGGTAAGGACCATGAGAGGCCTGGACGGAGTGAATTTTGTCAACATGATCATGTGCTTGACCCTTCTTTTCTTGAGATCTGTGCACCAGAATTCTCCAAATTTAAGGGATCTGGGAATGTGTGGGCTTCGATCACTGATCTTGAACCAAAGCTACATGCTCATCAAAGAAAAGCATTTGAATTTATATGGAAAAACTTGGCAGGATCATTACACCTTGAAGAAATGGATGATCCGACAGAGAGTAGAGGTGGCTGTGTGGTTGCACATACCCCAGGAGCGGGTAAAACACTGTTGCTGATTTCATTTCTTGTCAGTTACTTGAAAGTTCACCCAAGAAGCCGACCATTGGTCCTTACTCCAAAAGCTGCAATCCATACATGGAGGAGAGAGTTTGAGAAATGGGGCATTTCGCTTCCTTTACATGTGCTCCACTACTCTAATGAAAGGGGCAAAGCAATGGGGAATCTTAGTTCAAAAACGCGGGTGATTTTTAAGAACTTCCGCCAACCATCCTGGAAAATGATGCGGATGATGGATAGTCTAGACAAACTGTGCAAGTGGCATGAGGATCCAAGCATTCTCCTCATGACATATCCTTCTTTCTTGGCGCTTACAAAAGAAGACTCAAAAATGCAGCATCGGGCGTTCATGGCGGAAGTTCTTATGAACAACCCTGGGCTACTGATCCTCGACGAAGGGCACAACCCAAGAAGCAACAAATCGAAGTTGAGAAAGCTACTGATGAAGGTGAAGACTGAATTTAGAATTCTCTTGTCTGGTACAGTCTTCCAGAATAACTTTGGAGAATATTTCAACACCTTAGCATTGGCTAGACCTCGTTTTGTCAATGATGTTATGACGGCGCTAGTTCCAGAAGCAGAAAGGGAAGCACATAAAAGGACTGGCAAACATCAAGAAGCACTTGCAAGGCGTATTTTTGTGGAAAAAGTGGGACAAAAGATCGAGTCTAGTAGCATCGATGACAGGGTGGATGGCATCTCTGTGTTAAACAAGCTTACTCGTGGATTCATCGATTCATTTGAAGGGACAGAACAGAACAATCTTCCAGGGATTCGTGTGTATACCCTTTTCATGAAACCCACCGACATCCAGGAAGAGGTGCTGGCAAAAGTAACAATGCCTGTACCAGGCGATGCCCGTTACCCACTGGAGGTTGAGCTGCTCATCACAATTGCTTCTATCCATCCTTGGCTTATAAAAACAACCAAGTGTGCTAGCACTTACTTTACCCTAGAAGAAGTAGCTAGAGTTGAGAAGTACAAGTGGACTTACGATGTTGGGTGCAAGTCAAAGTTTGTAATGGATCTTCTGCACAAGTCCTCATTCAGAGGGGAGAGAGTGCTGATATTTTGTCACAACGTGTCCCCGATAAACTTTCTGGTGAAGCTGATTGAGATTGCGTTTGGATGGCGTCTTGGGGAGGAAGTCTTGGTGTTGCGAGGCGATCAAGAGCTCCCTGTGCGCTCGGATGTCATGGATAAATTCAACAGCGACAGAAAGGGAAAGAGGAAGGTGCTGCTTGCTTCAACAACAGCCTGTGCCGAGGGTATCAGTCTGACCGGTGCATCAAGACTAGTGATGCTGGATTCAGAGTGGAACCATTCAAAGACAATGCAGGCAATAGCAAGGGCATTCCGGCCTGGCCAGGAGAGAATGGTGTATGTCTACCTTCTTGTGGCGTCTGGGACATGGGAGGAAGATAAATACAACAGCAACAGGAGGAAAGCTTGGATTGCAAAAATGGTCTTCTTTGGGCGTTATGTTGACTATCCATTGCAAAACCATGTGACTGAAATCGATGATAAAGTTCTGAAGGAGCTTGCTGATGAAGATGAGACCAAAGCTTTCCATATGATAGTGAAGCAGGACTGAGCTGAGGTATAAATAATGCTGCTGCTGCTAGAGTACGTACTATTACGTACGCCCTGCTGTTATATTATGACCCTCGCTCTCATGCAGGCTAAGAAAACTTGCATTGTGCTGCCATGGAAAGAAAAATCTAGAGATCCTTTTGTTAAATATTAATATAAGACTCGAGGAATGTAATGTTGAGATGTTATATTTTATTAAGCTATTAGCTTAATTGTTTGGTAATATATATATATATATATATATAGGACACAGCTATTCAGTACCTTGGGTATGGAATAGTTATTCCATACCCGAGCCATCCGCACTTCCGTAGCGTCCCGCGCCGGCGTCCGGTTTTTCTCGTCCATCGCCAACTTCCACGCCTGTGGGCCGGTGGACCGAGCGGCAGTTTTCGTCTCGTGTGCACGCCTCCGTCAATTTGTCTCACCCCCATGGAATTCGCTGTTCCTACCAAGTGGCCATCATTACGAATTAGAATACGAGTATTTATGATCAAAAGCAAATGATTTCCGTTTGTACTCCATGTTCTGCCTTCACGTGGCTCATTGATTTACTTTTGGAAAAAATGACTGTTTATAATTAGCCAACAAAGATTTTGTGTACAGAACACTTTGGTGTCACAATAAAATGCAAGTCTCTGATTAAAAACCTTAGGATTCATGATTTCACCATAGGCCTCCACATAAAACAAAATACAGCATTTATGATCCAGAGCCTACGGTTTTCATTCGTATATGATTGACAAATTGATATTTGGTGTACGGAGTACACCCGCTCTATGCCTCTAATCTAAATTTAACCATCCACCTGCCATCTCCGGCAAGCAAGCAAGGAACTCCTCCAGTTACAGCACTCCTGTGCGTGAGATTTTTGGCAAGCAAACATCTCCAGGCCCTGATCTTCGGCAAAGCAACTCCAGCAAAGCAGTCCTTGCAGCCGGCCTTCTGCACAATATACAAGCATAACTGATGAGCTGACAGCTACTGATTGCTCGGCTACTAGCCCACGGCTCTGATAGTGCACACAATTTAGATAGAGATACTTACTGCAACTGTGCAGCAGATTTGCGATATGTGAGGGGCCGGACTAAGCACATCAAACTATAGAAGTTCCCGAACACATTCAAATAAGAAATGTTTTCAAGAGCTGATGATATGAAATAAAAGAAACATGTAAGTTGTGTCATTGCAATTATTGATGGTAGCCTCCCTGGTGGCCTTCCACATTCATCTCCTTCCTCTGCACATCTGCAGAAACAAAGATCCTCAGCAATAGTGTTAGTACAGAACAAAGGTGTGTTTGTTTACCATTTACATGATTAGCTAATTAGTAACTATTAAATAGTGCATTGCGTATAAATTTGTCAGTATACTATTGTTAAATTAGGCAGAGCTATGATTGTTCAGTTAAATGTGTGCTGCATGGGCTAGTGTGACGGTATCAAAAATGATTAATCTCCATTATAGAATCAATAACATTGGCCTGAAGCCACTAAACAGGTACTCAACAGCCAACACTCTACAGGAAAAGTGGAAAACCATGATTGGTAATAAATTGCTTGGTTCAGGAATCAGGAGTCAAACAGCAGCAAATTGTGTGTAATTACATCATAAAGCAATATATAGACCAACCAGATCTCAAATGGCCTGCTTAGAATTTTTTTTTCTGCGGAGTCAAATCAAGTAGAGGTGCAGGTAAATTAGAAAGGTGATGCAGAATTTCAGACTGAGCGAGTGTGCTGCCAGCTGAAGAGCAACCGTTCAAGGTCAGGCTAGCAACACAGACAGTCGATTCATGTAAATTTAATCAAAAAATTGAGTAGATTTTGCTAAAGGTTGGTACATGATTGTGTTCATAAACAGAGCACAAGTTTATTTTTCATTGACTCTATTTATACAATCTTCTATAGTTATTTTGCTCACATCCTCTTCTCTCATGGCATGGTTCATTAGGATACAGATTCACAAGTAGATGCTGTCGACAATGGGTAAATCAATGATCTAACATTGGTATACACATGATTCGATAGTATGCCAACATTGGTAAATCCTAATCAGTGTCAGTTGAACAGGTTGCCTCATGAAAATTTCAGTATTAGCTAAAACATCAGTTGGCACGATTAGAGAAGAGACAGGCGCATTATGTCCTCCCATTAACTAGTTGAGCTCGTGGCCATCGTCTCCAGCTAAAGCAGGAGCAGCAACACTGAAATACATGGGTACCTGTGACCGCATCCTTGTCTACTGGCTGCAGGCGCGCATTCAGCATCCTTGTCTATGTCTCGAAGCATGTAAAGCCCCCAATACCGAACCTCATCCATGCATTGCGCAGCTCAAGGGAGGGTGCCCCTGCATTGGTACCCGGGAGTGATCGGACTGAAAATCATGGAAGCGTGCGGGTGCGGCGTCACCCCCCACTGCTCGGTTGAGAACCAACCCTGCGGATCGACATTTTGTTAGGATACACTGACAAGAACAGAGAAGGGAAAGTTGGATAAGAATCACACAGATACTGTTTACAACAACCTAATTTGAACTACAACCTGGACAAAGCATCGGCACCTATGATAGAAATTGTCCAATAAGGGTGAGGGTAGATGGCACATTGCACCATGCGGGGGAATCAGCAGCGATTCATCCGAAAAATCTGAAACTCTTCTGAGCTGCTCCACGTCAGTCTGATCTGGAAAAATGAAGGACATATCTGAGCTGCTATAAGATGGTGAGGTGATGATGGAACTGAACATTCGGCCACCTAAAACGAGCTCATCCTGGTACATACCTATACAAGAAATCGAGAAAAAAATTTGAGGAATAAAATACGACAGGGGTGGAGGCGCACCTTGTGTACCTAGGCCGGTGGATCTCCAAAGCGTTCCACTGCTCGAGGTGAGGAGGAAGCCGCCGGCGCCGGGCGTGAGGAAACTCGCAATCGACGCCTTGCTGCCACACGGGTCCAGCGCAAGGGCACAGAGATGGAAGCTCCCGCGTGTGCTGAGGGAGCTCATGCGGAGTGGAAGGCAGGCCGAGCGGATCAGGTGGCAGGACTCCGGCGCCATCGGAAGGAGCTCTCCTAGGGGTCGACGGCGGCTGGAAAAAACAGATCGAACTCGCAGAGCACGGAACCGTCGATGGCGACGGGAGGAGCAGAGCGGAATGATCGATCTAATTGGAAACCGACAACTGTGGGAAAAAATCAGGGTATGCAAAATCGGAAACGAGCTGGCGGCGTGGGATGGGGCGGGGGTGCGTGTCGTTCGGTGAGGGGTGCAGCTCGCCGGGGCGGCACGGTCGCCGGCGGCGCAGGGCAGGACGGGAGAGCAGGCGATACCGGTCAAGACGGGAGAGCAGGCGGCGCAGGAAGACGAGATCGTGGCCACGATCTGTTACGAGCTGGGGGTGACCATCCGGTAACCGGCGAGGAGAAAAACCGGACGGGTGGGGGGAGCTCGGCGCGGGGTCGGCTCGGGCTCGAGTTAGGTCGGGTATGGAATAGCTTATTCCATACCCAGGTTATTCAATAGAGCTACTATATATATATATGGAGTGTCATAGAAGTGTTATGAGCATTAAATTTGCTCTGACATGACAGAGTCATTATGAAAAGAGAGGAGTGTCATCATCATCATGGCACTCATCTAGTTACCTAGTTCACAATATTGGTAACTGAGTGACGAGACTAGCCTTGGACCGGGTGGTCATCAGATAAGATCGCCTCTGTGAAGACTGAAAAGGGACTTAGGCGAGGGTTTTGGGCTAGCAGCTTCTGTTTCCCGGCCCAAAAAGGAGAGCCCAGCAACGGCCCAGGATCAAAAGGCTCCCCTCCCTCCCTCCACCTTCACCTCCAAGCTAAGGCGGCGCCGCCGCCGCAGCACCCCCTCCGACTCCGATACTCCTCTCGCTCATTCTCCATCCCAAACCTAGCCGCCACGCCAACGCCAAGCACCTCACCGATCCCTTCCTTCCCCCCTCCACTCCGCCGAGGTCAAGGTAAGCATCGCATCCGTCCAACCCTCTCTATAGACTGGACTCCATTGCTTGCTACTTTTCTCCGCCGTTTTCCTGTTGGCCGTTCGCGATGAGGTGCTTACGGTTGCTGCGCAGGGGATTCCTCTCCATGCTTCCTTCCAAGAGGTCCGCGGGTGCTGACGGCGGCCAGCCCAAGAGGCCCAAGGTGGGGGAATCACCGCCAGCAGCCGCCGCCAGTAACGGCACTCGGAATGGGGCGCCGCCGGCGATCGACGAGGACCTGCACAGCAGGCAGCTCGCCGTCTACGGCAGGGAGACAATGCGCCGCCTCTTCGCCTCCGACGTCCTCGTCTCTGGACTCAATGGCCTCGGTGCTGAGATTGGTTCGTCTGTCCCCTTACCCTACCCGTCCTCCTTTTTCAGAAAATTGCTCAAACAATGCCTCGCTTCAGATCATTGAATGTTACAGAATGATAGAATGGATTGGATGCCAAGTCCGTGTGTTGGGTCCAATTAAACAATTGCGCTGCCCCTGTCGTGCTTATTTTTTATGTTTTGCTTCAAAGTATAGGCCAGCCACCACGGCCACGCATAAAGTGTCACATACCGCGGCTCATTCTAAAAGTACTCCCCCCGTCCCAAAATAAATGCAATTCTAGGACCAAACACGCAAACCAATGGTAGGTGTAAATTACCAAAATACCCTTTGTCTTTTGTGGTGAGTGAATGAGGTGTTAGTTGTCTTTTGCGAGAATATTCCGGAAACTAACTTGTCTTTTGTGGTAGGTGGGTCAAAGTTAACATTTTTTATGGACAAATTTTGAACTCTAAAATTGCATTTATTTTGAGACGGAGGGAGTACTAATACTGACGCAACGCACCACACCTTTTCATGCCTTATTAAACAATTGTGCTTCCGTTTTGCAGCAAAGAATCTAGCTCTTGCTGGAGTCAGATCTGTCACTGTACATGATGTCAAAGATGTGGACATGTGGGACCTGTCTGGCAATTTCTTTTTGTCCGAGCAAGATATTGGAAAGAACAGGGCCCTTGCCTGTATCTCCAAGTTGCAGGAGCTGAACAATGCTGTCCTGGTATCTGCTCTAACAGAGGAATTGACAAAAGAGCACTTATCTAAGTTCCAGGTTTGTCTCCAGTCCTCAGTACCATCTGCCATTAAATTGTTGATGATTTCAGACAATTCTTGTTTATCTGATATGGTTGTCTAACACACAACTTGATTCATACCTCAGGCTGTTATTTTCACCGATATAAGCTTAGACAAGGCTTATGAATTTGATGACTATTGCCACAGCCACCAGCCTCCAATCTCCTTCATCAAAGCTGAAGTTTGTGGCCTTTTTGGTAGTGTCTTTTGTGATTTTGGACCTGAGTTTACCGTACTTGATGTTGATGGTGAAGATCCACATACTGGTATAATTGCATCTATCAGTAATGACAGTCCTGCAATGGTATCCTGTGTTGATGATGAGCGGCTTGAGTTTCAGGACGGTGATCTTGTTGTTTTCTCTGAGGTCCAGGGCATGGAAAAACTGAATGATGGTAAACCAAGAAAGGTAAAAAATGCTAGGCCATTTTCATTTAGCATTGAGGAGGATACAGGTAGCTATGGTGTTTATACAAAAGGTGGAATTGTTACAAAAGTGAAGGAACCAAAGGTTCTACGTTTCAAGTCACTAAGAGATGCTATGAAAGATCCTGGCGATTTCCTTCTGAGTGACTTCTCAAAGTTTGAACGTTCACCTGTAATTCACCTAGCATTTCAAGCTCTGGATAATTTTAGGAAAGAACATGGGCGATATCCTACCGCTGGTTGTGAGCAGGATGCTCAAAGCTTTCTCAAGTTCGTTGCTGATATTAATGAAGCATCAATTGATTCTAAGCAGGAAAAAATTGATGAGAAGTTGCTCCGGCATTTCGCAAGTGGTTCTCGAGCTGTTTTGAACCCAATGGCCGCAATGTTTGGTGGTATTGTTGGTCAGGAAGTTGTGAAGGCATGTTCAGGGAAATTCCATCCGCTTTACCAGGTTTGTGTTATGAATAATGTACCTTCATTGTCATATTGAGCCCCTTATATTTATCTGATGGAACTCCACTTTATGCAGTTCTTCTACTTCGACTCTGTTGAATCTCTCCCAACATACCAGTTGGATCCCCAAGACTTGAAGCCATCAAACAGCCGATATGATGCTCAGATCTCTGTATTTGGTTCCAAGCTTCAGAAGAAGCTGCAAGATGCAAATATTTTCATTGTGGGTTCTGGTGCCCTTGGATGTGAATTCTTGAAGAACCTTGCCTTAATGGGTGTCTCTTGCAGCTCCAAGTCGAAGCTAACTATAACAGATGATGATGTCATCGAGAAAAGCAATTTGAGCCGCCAATTTCTATTCCGTGACTGGAACATTGGACAGGCAAAGTCTACTGTGGCTGCCGCTGCTGCCAGAGCTATCAACCCCAGTCTCCAAATTGACGCACTTCAGAACCGTGCCTGTCCAGATACTGAAAATGTGTTCCATGACACATTCTGGGACGGACTGGATGTTGTCATCAATGCACTTGATAATGTTAACGCTAGGATGTATATGGACATGAGGTGCCTGTACTTCCAGAAGCCACTACTGGAGTCAGGGACGTTGGGTGCAAAGTGCAATACTCAAATAGTCATTCCTCACCTTACTGAAAATTATGGAGCTTCAAGAGACCCACCAGAGAAGCAGGCACCCATGTGCACAGTTCATTCTTTTCCACACAATATTGATCATTGCTTGACATGGGCTCGTTCAGAGTTTGAGGGTTTGCTAGAGAAAATACCAAATGAAGTAAATTCTTTTCTGTCTAATCCTACTCAATATGCTGCTGCCATGAGGAAGGCAGGTGATGCCCAGGCAAGAGAACTACTTGAACGTGTCTCTGAATGTCTTGGCAAGGAGCGATGCATTACATTTGAGGACTGCATAACTTGGGCTCGACTTAGGTATGCTCAAATGTTCTGCTTGCCATTGCTATATTATTTTCTGTATGAAATCTATTACTAGTTTCTGCATGTCTAATGGAATTCCACATCTTCCTCCTGCACATAAAAAAATACGGGTCCAATTAACCATAAATATGCTATGCCCTTGTACTGTTATGTATTAACCAACGCACCTTTGTAGTCCAGGACTGTTAACATTGATAAGTAATATGCATTGACTTGAGACCTAATTTATTTTTTATGGAGGTACATCTTCAGGATTTTTATTTTTGTAAGATTAACCTACTTCCTTTTGTTTTTTTGGTAGGTTTGAGGATTATTTCTCAAACCGTGTGAAGCAGCTCACATTCACTTTTCCTGAAGATGCTTCTACTAGCACAGGCACTCCTTTCTGGTCTGCCCCAAAGCGCTTTCCTCGGCCTCTGCAATTTTCAGCCACCGACTCATCTCACATTCAGCTCATTATGTCTGCTTCAATACTGAGAGCGGAGTCATTTGGAATTGCTATACCTGACTGGGCAAAGAACACAAGTAAGCTGGCTGATGCAGTCAATAAGGTCGCAGTTCCTGAATTTGAGCCAAAGAAAGGGGTGAATATTGTGACAGATGAGAAGGCTACTAACCTTTCTAGCACCTCAGTTGATGATGTTGCTGTTATCGATGACCTTCTGTCCAAGTTAGAAGAATGTGCAAAGAATCTGCCACCAGGGTTCCAAATGAAACCTATCCAATTCGAGAAGGTATTCCGACATCTTTATGCAAGTATAAGGTTCAAAGATCTTTTTGCTTTTTGTCTCTGCAAATGCTGCTGCCATTATCTGTTGTTTATAGTCCACTTTCTTCGTGATGTTTGTATCTAGCTAATATTCTTTACTCTTATATTAGTAAACAAATGATACCTCAGTTCCACTTATCAGCACCATAAGTACTCATAAATCATAATACACCAATGATGCCTCAGTTCCACTTATTAGTTCCATATTTAGTTAGTACAATCTCTAGTGTTGCAAATCATAATTTCATTTATCTCATGGCAACGGCATGTGTTGGTTGTTCTGGATTCCAATATGCTTCTTGCTCTTCTTGTTGTTTATATTGTTGTTTGTTGTTGTTGGTCAGATGTTATGTATTGTATGTCTGTATCCTTGAACTAAAATAATGTTGAAAAAGCCGATACACCTGGTGCTACATGTGAACTATACTTGAGCTGTCACCCCTGATGATATCATCATGAAATAACTTGTCTTACATTCACTTTGCTCTTTCCAGGATGATGACACTAATTTTCACATGGATTTAATATCTGGGTTTGCGAACATGCGTGCAAGGAACTACAGCATTCCTGTGGTTGACAAGTTGAAGGCCAAGTTCATCGCTGGAAGAATCATCCCTGCTATTGCAACTTCAACAGCCATGGCCACAGGTCTTGTGTGCCTTGAGCTATACAAGGTTATTGCTGGGGAGCACCCTATTGAGGACTACCGCAACACATTTGCCAACCTAGCGCTGCCTCTGTTCTCGATCGCCGAGCCTGTTCCAGCCAAGGTGATGAAGCACCAAGACCTTAGCTGGACCGTATGGGATCGATGGTTGGTCAAGGGCGACCTGACTGTTGCGGAGCTCCTGCAATGGTTCAGCGACAAGGGCCTCAGTGCTTACAGCATGTCCTGTGGCACGTCTCTGCTGTACAATAGCATGTTTCCGAGGCACAAGGAAAGACTGCAGAAGAAGGTTGTTGATGTCGCGAGGGAAGTCACTAAGGTGGAGGTCCCTGAGTACAGGAGGCACATAGATATTGTGGTGGCCTGCGAGGACAATGATGGGAACGACATTGATATCCCTCTCGTATCCGTCTACTTCCGATAGTCTGCTTCTGGATCCAGATTGTAGAAAGATGGTTGCGTTGATTGTGAGACCTGGCACTGAAGACGCTCCTAGCTTGCCATGTTGGCACTGATAGCTCCATCTATCCTGGCCTCTTATCAAGATACTGTAGTATTCATTAGTTATTGTGTAGTGCTGCTCTTGTAGCTCCTGCGCATGCCACATCTAATTGGATGGTGTCTCTGCTAACACACTGGTTACAGTTAATCGGCAGCAAACTTGAATCTGTTTGTTTCTTTATGTGTGCGTTGCGATTCCCGCTGGGTCGATTCAAAGTTGAAATTATGTGACAGCTCCAGCGTGTATTCTGCCTGCCTGTACATGTGTGTATTACTAGTAATTTAGCAATTAGCATACAGTACATAGCCTAACACGCTTATCTGCTAGTTTTGCTTTGCTTAGATATAATGATTGCAAACAATCATCACCCATCCAGCATGATAGATTAGCACAGCACAGGGCACGTGCAGCAGAATCTTAGCTTGTAATCTCACTGTCACATGTGGCAAAATCCCAACTTATTGGTCTGATTGACTGACTGCCTTATTGGTCTGATTGACTGTCACATGTGACTGTCACATGATAGATTTGCGCGACAGTAAAGAAGGGAAAGATAGCTTATTGGTCTGATTGACTGACTGCCTTGCTCCCCGAACCAAAATCCCAACTTAATTGATTTCCATTAAGATGAAAATAGAAGTAGGGAATGAATGAAATCATGAAAG
Organism: Panicum virgatum; assembly: GCF_016808335.1. NCBI lineage: Eukaryota > Viridiplantae > Streptophyta > Magnoliopsida > Poales > Poaceae > Panicum > Panicum virgatum. The sequence continues at coordinate 69,824,029 of NC_053146.1, forward strand.
GGAGCAGGCTGCAGGCCAGGAGGTACGTAACGTAGACGTAGTAGAGATTTTGTTACGTCGTGCTACACAAGTCAAACGTCGTCCTTGCATTGGTTCTCCCTCCGGCCTCCCCTCCTGCTACAAGGGCGTCCGCAATGAGGCTGAAATCGCTAGCTATTTGCCTACGTGGATGGAGAGAGAAAGAGAAAAGCTATGTTGCCAGCGACGAACTCATCGCCTATCTCGCACGTTCCCTAACGAGCTCACAGTCACTGACTTCTCTTCCACTCCTGTCAGTACTGCCCTGCTGTGCATTATTTTTCTTTTTTAAATTTCTAATCGCTAGCGATTTTCAGCTCCTCATTGCGGACACCCTAAGGCTATAATTATATCCTCCTCCTCCGCTCCCGACTCCCAGCCCAAGAAACAATCTCGGATCCACAACAATTGATTCATGGACACCAGCACCATCGGCTCCGTCGACGGCCACCGCCCTGCTGCCAGCGGCGCCGTTGCCTGCCCTGCTTCCTACATGCACATGAACATGACGACCTCGTCATGGCGGAGACGGGGGACTCGTGGTTCAACTGCCAGAAGCTCAGGCTGCCGGACGGCTGCGGGTACGTACGGTACGGTGGTAATAATACCATCGATCGTCGTCGCGCTCGATCATTGCATTGCATTAATTATTACTGTAGTAGGAGTTTGTTGATCGCCGACTGAGCTGTGCAGGCTTGTGCTCCATGGCTGCTGTACGGGTCCATCGGCTGGTCGGTAGGGGCGCTGCTGGGCTACGCGCAGGGCGCCACCGACAAACGCGTCATCGCCTGCATCGGGGACGGCAGCTTTCAGGTCGGTCGTCGGAGAATATATATATATAGACACAGAATCAGTGGCGGAACCAAGATTTTAATTTTGGGTAGTCCTAACAACTACATGTGTATCATTTCCTATGCTTTATACAAAAGTTTGTTAAATTATTAATAAGTACTAAAGGGAATCACAAAATTTAGGGTAGTCCTAAGACTACCGTGCTACCTTGCTGGGTCCGCCACTGCACACAATATGCATGCAGGTGACTGCTCAGGATGTGTCGACGATGCTCCGGTGCGAGCACAAGAGCATCATCTTCCTGATCAACAACGGCGGCTACACGATCGAGGTGGAGATCCACGACGGGCCCTACAACGTTATCAAGAACTGGAACTACACGGGGCTGGTGGACGCCATCCACAACGGCGAGGGCAAGTGCTGGACGGCGGCCATCGACACGGCCACGGGGGACAAGACGGACTGCCTTTGCTTCATCGAGGTGGTGGACGACACCAGCAAGGAGCTCCTCGAGTGGGGATCCAGGGTCTGCGCAGCTAACTCAAGGCCACCAAACCCGCAGTAGGAATATTATATCAATAAATAAAAGACCCGGATTTTACATTAATATTATATTATATATGGATTATGGAGAGCGACACAATTACTCTTTTACTTTTCTTTTCTCTTTCATTTACAAGATTCTGTAGTAAGTATATCGTAACGACGACACTGAATGGTCGAGGACTATAGCATTGCAGATCTTCAATTGTTCAGTACAAGATGCATGCAATGCTGACTGCAGAGAACCGCAGCCTGCCGGGACAAAAAAAAAACAAAAAACAATCTTTGTGGCTGCTGGGATTCGAGCCCAGGTCTCCACGGCCACAACGTGGAATTCTCACCACTAAACTACAGCCACTTTGTTCAGGCATCTGGAGTTTGATCTTATAAATATCAATTCGTAGTTTTCCCTGCCTACAATCGAATTTTAGAGGGACAAAATGCTTAGTAGAGCCGTAGAGGAGAGTGGCACCTATATGATGGATGTTACTTCATGATTGGGTTCAGGAAAAATTTATTAGACCATCGTTGTTATTTTCTGCAATTGTTCTTGCTCAACATGTCAGTTGGGTGAAATAGTGATGTGTTGGGCTGGCTCGAGCCTATTACTGATGCTGTTCTGAACTGAATAGAAATCAAATGCCGATAACCTCTGGAACTACCACACTGCCTTGTTCATGTTTTTTTTTTTATAGGCTTGCTCATGGTGTTGCGTTGTGTCTTGTGTGTATACGTAGCTGATGCCTGATGATGACATCGCCAGTGGACACATTCAGGGTAAGCCTCTTTGTATGCAAGCTATGTGTCCAATGAACATACTCAAATGATGCCATTGCCAACAGTGAAACATGTGGCAAAACTGGAGGCCTCATCCTATAGGTGAAGTTGATGAGCTGATTGCTGCTTGCATTATCCTCTTTTGGATTTTGTAGAGCAGGATAATTATATCATGCTTGGCTATATGAACTACTCTAATAAGTACGGATGTATCATTGATTACATTATTAGGTCCTGTTACATTGAAGTCTTTTAATCATAATACCACAACCAATTTATTCTCTGTACACATTTGATTTCATTTCCCGGCTTGGTGAACTTTCCTTTAATGTTGGAAACTACAAAACATTTTGTATATTTTGTGGTTGAGTTGTAATGCTCCCATTAGCAAACTAGAGTTGCAGAGGATCTCTAGCCAGTTGGGAGTTGAAATGATAACCTGAATAAATGCTAAACTCGAGTGACCTTTTCTACTGCTACTTGTCTCATGGGCACCTTTTCCTGCTTATATTTGTTGATAATCCTTTTCCTGCATATATTTGTTAATTGTGACCTGCTATTAACTCCTTGCTTCTTCTGAGTTCAATCAAGCTTTGGTTTGGATGCATATTTCTTACAGGTAAGTGTTGGCATTGTTTTTTTTTTGGCACGTGTCAATCTCTTGGGCAGGTGGCCGATTAGAATGAGCTGATGCTGGACAGAAGGAAGAAGCTGGTGAAGATTGAGCCTTTGGGCCAAGAAGAAGCGTCGCAGCCGATGGAGCTAAGGAAGGAGCCAACGTAATAATGTTGGCAAGTTATCTTATAGATTTTCTGTTGATTAGTTAGGCAAATTTTGTTTCGTGTTTATCAAGTTGTAATCTTACCGTATCAGCAAGGGAGGTTAGATTTAGACTATAAATAGCAGACCTCCGTCATTTGTAAACACTGATCAACCTCATCCAACCAAAACTCTTACATTCAAGTACCTCTACTTTCCCATACGGTGGCTTTCCCCTAATTGCATTAGTTTTTCTCTTTCTGAGTTCTTCTCAGCAGGTATGTTCTTCACTTGTTGAAAAGTTCCATGTCGAGTTGCGTAAGCAGGTCCAGGTTGATGGCGCATCGCTTCTTCCTTTGCTTATAGTGCTCAAAAGTTACCAAACATGTTAAATCCGTCCGATGGGGTTTAATTGTTCACAATTTACATAGTATGTTAGATCCGTCTGGAGGGGTCTAGCTTTTTCACCAGTTATCGAGCATTCTGGATCCGTCCGATGGGGTCTGGTTTGCTCACCAGTTATCGATAAAAGTTAGCAATCTGTTAGGTTAATTGATCTGTTAATCTGGCTTTTTGTTGCTTTTATCACCAAATTATCAACATCTGGATAGATTTTTCTAGGTTAATATGTTTAACCTAGTTTGCTTAAGTTTTTGTAGCACGTAATCCAACCTAGATCCATCTTGATCGGCTACCTCTCGTGATCCGACCACGCAGGCCGATTTAGATCTAATCTAGGTGTTGTTCACAGGTCATGCTACTTTAAGCATGGTCTGCCCTCCCTACAATCGGCTGTATGATAGCCGATTGCTGGAATCATCATCGGCTGGCTAGCCAATGGCCTATCCTCCTTGCCAATTGTATATCAAATTCACTGGCACGCTTAGCGCACCGCACGCGCACCCTTGGGTTTGGTACGTCGGAGCAAAGCAGATCTTTCCGACCCTAGCGTACGTGGTGCGCGTGAGTTTCCCCCATCCAACAGTGGGAAATTTTCGCGTCAACAGTAAGGGCAAAGGTGACAGTGATATGCGGTTTACATGTTTTTCTTGGTCTTTCATGCATTTCATGTGCCATTATGGTTCCTAATCACTCCTGTAAATCCTTCATGCACATGGGGCCTGCTTATAATTTCATTACATATTAAGTGATTTATTGTTCTGGTTTTCTATCCAACTAGGGAGCATTCAAATAAGTACGATAAATTTTGGTCTGTTAAAATGGTCTTGAGGTTCTTTTATCCGTTTTATCACTTCATTATCTTTATAGGTATGACATATATGTGTCATTTTTCTTAATATGTTGTTATGTATCTGCATTTAGATACCTTGCAAGATCTTATGGAACAAGGAGGGCCAAAATCTTCGGGATAGTGTAAGTTAATAAAGATTTTCTTGGCTAAGATTTAACTATTATAGTGTTGGCAATATATTTTTCTCCGCAATGTGTAAAGTGTTAAAATCAGTATGCTGCCATTACATTAGGTTTATTATTTGCATCAATGTCTTTTGATTTCTTGAAAAATACTTATGACTGAATTCCTATCTTCATGATGCACTCCTTCGGAACTGTTGTAGTATTTTACGCCATCAACACTTGGATATGTTGCATCAAACATTTTCTCCCTCCTGTGACAATCTTTCTGTGATCTTTCCCCTCACAATTCCTTGATATAGTTTATTTTCTATTGTTTCTTGTTCATGCCCAGAGTTTAATTAATTATGTACTCTGTTAGCAGGGAACTTAAGAATTATACGGTGATCAATACAAGCATCATATAGGACTCTGCATATAGTATTATTGTCACAATACTATGAAGTTCATGATACTTTTATTTGTGAAATTGGATATCATGTGATGCCTTAGAGAAAATTATATAGGACTGGCCTGATTTTCCTAGAGGTAGGGATAAATTTGATTGGTAGAACCTCGACGCTGGCAATCCGGCTTCTAATCTGATACGATTCGAAGTCCTGCAACCATTACACCGCTACTCCATTGATTATCAACCAAGCACAACTCGATTGACCTTGCCAAGAATGCCTTTCCTACAAACGAATGCAATCTGAAATTACAGATGTGTATGAACCGAAAATCAAGATGGGGTTGAAGCTCTAATCACAAAAGAACTAGTTGCCACAGTGGCGAAGAACAAAAACAGGGCCCTGATTCACAGCAAAAGTACTCGGCGTCACAGTTACAATAAAGAAGACAGTTTCTCGATGGAAGACTTGATCTAAACAAAACCCAATGATTCTAGGTGGCGGCTACTGAGTTTATACCCTAAGGGACGCCTAGGTTTGCTAGTGGTGGCCAAGGGGGTGTACACCAATTGGGCCACTTGAGCCAACATGGTATATGAGCCAACAGCCCAAAAGACGGCGGCGCAGCGCCTTGGTAGATTCTGGACATCACATTGTTTCGATGATTCCTGTTTACTCCGGCCGAGTTTATGCATAGGGTTAGATCCATTTGAAAGCTTATCTCCTTAGCTTTCCATGGATATGTATAACGTCCAAAATGGACTATGTATGTGACCTAGGCGTCACTTTTAGTGTGTGCTGCTCCTGGACACCGAGGTGGCCTCGAACTTGAGTTGTTTTGGGCCTCCAGCTCGAGGAGTCGAACCGAATGAGCTTTGGGCCTCCTTCTCGATTTGACAAGTTTTGTTGGTCTCCTTCATCTTTATGTTAAATCACCCAATTTGGCCGTATGCATACATGTCGGGTCCTCAATAGCAAAATATGGTAAATTATATTTGATCTAGGCATGATACCTTTACTCTTTTGATATTTAACTAATTTCTGATAAACTTTTCAAGCTGAAGACGCCACAATATTGAACGATAGTATGGGACCTGATGAGAATAGTGATTGGATGCGATGGATCGATTCATACCAACCACATGTTGAGAAACTATCATTTAGCCACGTGACAATCCACAAAGTAAGCGTACACGTAAATGCATGAGAAATCCTGAGTAACTAATGGTTTACACATTCATACTTTATTCAGGCAATGTAACACAACATTTTAATCTGATCCGCTACCAGGTTTTGCGGAGTTATAGAGTGGCTGCCAAATTTTGTTAATTTTCATTTCTAAAATGTGTCCTTTGGATTGTGGTATGCCAAATAAGTGGTTTTGCATGCTAATTCAGTGGCTTTGTTAATTAAATGTTAAAGTGTGCCGGTATGGCACCTTTTGTGTTGGAACCTACTAACCGTAGAAATTGCTTTGAATCATTGAGGCCCTATTTAGATCCCAAAATACAAAATGCAATTTTTTTGTAAATCGCTTGCACAGTGTACTAAATGTAGTCGAAAAATAAATCGCATTACACAAATGAATTGTAAATCGCGAGACGAATCTAATGAGCCTAATTATGACGTGATTAGACACTAAATTGCTACAGTAAACATACTCTAATGATAGATTAATTAGGCTCATTAGATTCGTCTCGTAGTTTACAGACGAGATCTGTAATTAGTTTTGTGATCAGTCTACATTTAATACTTCAAATGTTGAAGATTCTATAGCAAAAATGCAAAATGTAAAATGAACTAAACAAGACCCGAAGATATTGGAATGGAACTTGAATAGAGAGGAGAGATGAAGAGACAAGCCATGTTGTGACTTGCACAAGGTAAGTGATTGAATCTCCCTCCCTCACGCTTTCTGCTTCATTAGAGATTCGAGAAAGAATGATTACTCAAAATCTAAGCAATAGTTTGATCCATCTTTTTGCAGACATTTTGAGGACAGATGATGCCAACTCCACATTGGACAAAAAACATATATTGTTCCTGATTATTTCTTTCTACAGAAGTCTTCTTTTCTTGATAAAACATCACTTGACTCTGTAATTTGATTAATTGCGTCAGTGTTTGGCGGGTAATATGTTAAATCCATTGACCTGGTCACTACAAAACTTTGAGTTGTGGTTTTTTGCTGTAGCTTTACTACTGTAAATGTAATACGTGTGTAATGTGTATAAAAAAAAGGGAAATTGGTCTATCACAAAACATGAGTTGTTTAATTCAATAACTACGTTCGAATCAACTGTTTTTTTTATATTGTTATTTTCTGTTAAATGATCCATATACTACAATATAAATATTTTGTCGTCTGTAGGCAAGATCCTAGTACAAAAAAAAAAGGAAAAGGGTGTCTCGTTTGGCCAGCCAGCCCTCTGTTTGCGGCCGACTTGCAACATTTTTTTTCCCTCCCTTCTCTCTCAGTCTCTTGCAATCGCAAAAACCTCCTCCTCTGCAGTCTGCAGTCCCCGACATCTTCTCCGATCGCCCCGTGCCGCCGCCGCCTCCTCTTCTTCATACTATTGCCCGCCGCCTCCGCCGCCTCATCACCCGCCGTTTACGGCGGTGCGGGATGGCTCTCTCCGCCGGCGATGTGCCGACCATGTACGCTGTCCTCGTCAACTCGCTCAGCGCCGACGAGGCTGCGCGCCGCCCGGCGGAGGCAGCTCTCGCGCAGTGCGAGACCCGCCCGGGTTTCTGCTCCTGCCTCCTGGTAATCCATTCCACCTCCCCTCCCCCAGCACATCGCATCGCATCCACGGTTCCTCTAGGGCTTGCCCCCTTCGCCTCCGACTGCCCGATCTACGGAGCACCTGCCTGCTTCAACACCCAGCGGCCTGATTATCTGGTTTGCTGCTTCGCAGGAGATCATTTCGGCGAGGGGATTGGCTTGTCGCGAGGATGTGCGCCTCCTCGCCACAGTCTATTTTAAGAACAGTATCAACCGCTACTGGCGGCATCGCCGCGATTCCTAGTCAGCCCCGCTACCCCCACTCTCTCCGTTTCGTTAATTAACTCATTCATGTCTGTGTTTCAAAGCCTGTCTGCAGGGGTTAGTGAGTGGGCAGGCAGGGTATTTTGTTCTTGACAACACCATGGTACTGTCCCAGATGCTCGGCCTAGGCTCACTGTTCATGTTGTTTTGTCCCGCAGCATTTTCAATATTGTATCAATTGTTTGTTTAAACCCATTGCCATTTGTTAAGAGTGACTGGCAATTCTAACTTAAATTCAATCACTCATGGAACACTAATAACTGGTCTCAAGAGGGGTTCTAACCTTCTACATCCATATTGACTAATTCTGAATCACCTTTTCATGGAGTAAATGGTTCTTTGGATTTGTTGGTGACACAAACACTACATTTCTGAAATAATTTTTCTGCTCAGATGTTTACTCCGATGATTTGATATTGCAAAGCATCAATGACACACTTCTTCAGCTACATGTTAATAGTTATTGGCATCTCACTTATCAGGTTAAATTCTTTGGTGCAGTGGAATTAGCAATGAGGAGAAGGACCACCTTCGGAAAAATCTTCTGCTAAATATTCGTGAGGAGAATAGCCAGGTGTGCACTAGATAATATGCACCCTGTTTCAGCCATACAATGGTAAACACATACAATGTGTGTTGATGACTATTTTTTTTCTTTCTAAATGCTGCAATATAGATTGCACTGCAGCTAGCTGTACTAATATCCAAGATTGCGCGCTTGGATTACCCAAAAGAGTGGTATGTATTTATGACACAAAACTACTATCAGCTATCTTGTACACAACTACTATCATCTACCTTGCACATAGTCGAATTTGCCATTCAAGGCCACAATGGTTCCTCAGTCCTCACATCATGCCATTCAGGTCAGACCTTCTCTCTGTATTGGCACAACAACTGCAATCTGCTGATGTTCTTGCTTCGCATCGCGTGTTTATGGTCCTCTTTCGAACTTTAAAGGAGCTTTCAACTAAACGGCTTGCCGTGGATCAAAAGAATTATGCAGAGGTAATTTCATTATCCAGAATCTACTTATCCATAGATATTGGTACTCAGGTGTGCTTGTGTTCTACTCATTGATATTTTTCCCTTTTTAATAAAAAAATAGGTCGTCTTGTATCATAATGCTTGTTGCCAATGCCCATAATGCATGAGACACAACATAGCAGATGCATGTTAAATCTGTATTTTCTTCATTGAACTTATCAAGGGTGGGATTACCAGGTGGATTGTTATAAGCCTTTCACTATTGTCAAGTTATTCTTGAACTGATCAATAAACATGTCTTCCATATTCCATAGCAACCACTATGTGCCATCGTTCTCTTAAAGTGTGAATTCTTGCTGCTTGTTTTTAATAACCCTATTCATTGTAATCATATCCTTACTTAGATGTTGAAGTATTATTTGCAAACAAAGCAGCATGAGCATGTTCTTACACATCTTGTTTTCTATATAGATCACTGGCCACTTGTTTGAGTACACCTGGAACCTTTGGAAGAGCGATGTGCAGACTATATTGCAGAATCTTTCTATGCTCTTGCAGCGAAATGACATGGATTCCATTTTGGAGCAATCAAACGACCTTATTTTGATTTGCGACCGGTGGTTGCTCTGCTTAAAGATCATTCGACAGCTAATTTTTTCAGGTTATGCTAGTGACTCAAGAACTGCACTGGTATGCTGATTATCTGTTCTGCTCATAGTGTTACTACTACTGAATGTCCATAAGCTGTTCCAGAAGCAAGATCTGCAACTAGCTGTTGTGCTTTGTAGGAGGTCTGGCAGGTCAGGGAAGTTTGTCCAACGGTTTTGACAGCCATTAAATCCCTTCTTCCATATTGTAAGTTACATATTTTACTTGTGAGCTTTCCTGACCTGTGCCCTTTTTCCTTTGTTGTTTCAATTTGGCAACAGTTCTAATACCCAGGAATTTCTCTGATCATGTGCACCACTAGATAATATATTTCAAATTTAGGCATTATTGTTTTGTGATATCTTTTCATTGCCTTGCATAGCTATTGACTTGGCTATTTAATCTACTACTTCGAAGATGCTATTGACCTCTCGATTATAATATCCAGAAAACTCGGAGGGTGATATTGTAGTCTTGTTTGTAAATAGCCTCGTTAACCTCTTTTCTTGGATCACACAAGTAAATTGTTTGCTGTTGTTTCTTACTTTACAGACGACTCCTTTAAAGACAAGCAAGCTAAACTCTGGGACTTTGCAAAAAGGGCATGCATTAAGTTGATGAAAGTCCTTGTTACCTTACACGGCAGACATCCATATTCTTTTGTTCACCAAACTGTGCTTCCAGCTATAGTTGACTTCTGCTTAAACATGATTACAAGTCCTGAACAGGCTGGCACATCTTTCGAGGAGTTTCTTATACAAAGCATGGTTTTGGTTAAATCAGTATTGGAGTGCAAAGAATACAGACCAAGTCCCACAGGGCGGGTGATCCATGAAAATGCACAGCCTTTAAGTCTGGAGCAAAGAAAGAAAAACTTTGCTGCAGTGGCTAGTGACATGCTGAAGGTCGTTTTGCCTGGTGATCGAGTCATGTTGCTTTGCAACATTTTAGTAAGGAGGTAGTTTTTTATTCTCTGGAAAGCATACAATGAATCTTGTCAAGTTTGAGTAAGATAATAATATGACTTCTCTCGTTATTAACTGAGAAAAATATGCATTACTACTGAACATGCACCTGAACACACCATATGGCCAGCAATGTTATTATATTTTTCACTTTTCATTGGTGCACTGGTATCCTGCTTAATGAACCCATCTTTAGTATAATAGCAGTAGAACAGGCTATATATTGAATGGTACCTATTTTTTACGTTTTCTAGTGTTCACATTACATCCATATACATTCGCTCCTGAGACCGAATGATCTTTTATTCATATTGTGCTTCCATATCAGTTTGGTTTTTCTGGTCTTCTGGTACATTGAAAGTTTCCAATTCTTGTGCAGATACTTCATTTACACAGCAAAAGATTTGGAAGAATGGTCAGAGAATCCTGAGTCCTTTCACCATGAGCAGAATTTGGTTCAGTGGACTGAGATAAAACGGCCATGTGCTGAAGCCCTCTTCATTGTTATCTTCGAGAAGTATAGAGAGGTGTGTAAATTAAATGTTTGTTGTGGCTATGAGTCTAATGAATGCTTATATATAATCTGTGTTGTGTCAGCTGCTAGCTCCAGTTGTTGTTTCTGTTCTTCGCGAAGCTATGGCTGTTTCTCCACCACAAGAAACTGATGTTACTGCTGGAATGCTTTTAAAGGATGCCGCATATACAGCTGCTGGGCATGTTTATTATGAACTTTCGAACTACCTCAATTTTAATGAATGGTAAGTTCAAGAGCAACTATAAATGTTGATCTTTGTAATTCTACGAGTTACTTTAGTGAAAATAATACCAGTAGTTGTGGAGGTGTTTGCAAATTCTCTTACATGTTTGCATGTTACTATCTTTTGTTTGCTTATTGACTGAGCATTATCAATGGTCATAGTGGATTCTAAATCACTGTATTTCGTTGGTCCCCCCTCTTTTCTACAGGTTCCATGGATCTCTATCTATTGAAGTTTCAAATCATCACCCCAACATGCGTATCATTCGTAGAAAAATTGCATTGCTACTTGGGCAATGGATTTCTGAGGTTCATGTTCTTTAAAATTATTTCAGAAAAGTGAAATGTGATATAGTTTTGTTTCTGCACAGCTTGTAGGTTTACAAAATACTATGTCTTTATATTTTTAGTCTCTGACATTTGTTGCTCTATAGATCAAGGGTGACACTCGGAAATTGGTCTACCACGCTTTGGTTGGATTGCTGCAGGATAATGACATAGCTGTTAGGGTATGTTCTACATCAACCTCTGCTATCCCTTGACATTATGAGTACATACCTGTACTAGCTTGAATAACTTGTTCATCCTTTCCAATATTCAGCTAGCAGCATGCTCTTCTCTGTGTTATCTATTCCAAGAATCTAGTTTTTCGGAACTAGATTTGTTTGAATGTCTTCCTACATGTTGGACAATGAGTTTCAAGTTGATAGAAGATGTTCAAGAATTTGATTCAAAGGTTTGTATGTAAATATTGCAAAAAAAAAAACGATGCCTCCTTTACCCATTTAAATTTCATATTGTGCTATTAGTTTATACCATGCTCATGCTGAAGAAGTTAGTTAGGAATCCTGACTTAACATGGTATTGACTATCAGGAAGCAATGAATGGTCACATGAAATTTTTTTGCTGGTAGCATGTACTTGTTGCACACTAAATCTTGTACTGCTATTTTCATGAATTTTCAAGTCTTGCCCTCCCTGACTCTTATCACCTAATTTTGCCTATTTGTTTGTAGGTGCAAGTGTTGAACTTCATTTCAGTTCTTCTTGAACATGCTGGAGACAAGATTATTCCATTCGCAAGTCAGTTATCACAATTTTTCCAGATGGTATGGCTCTAAGATTTAAGTGGGATAAACATCCTGCTTCCTGTTTGTTGTACTCTGTTCATAGAGTAATAAGGACATATATTTCATGTTGGAAAGATGCGCATAGTGCTTTTACATACCATCATTTGCTAAATGTTACACTAGAAGGAAGGTATAATGTGAGCATTTTGGGCAATATGCTTTCTTTGGTTTATGCATCACAATTTCAACATCTGTTGCTGTCTGTCGTAGAAAATGGACGAATATTACAGCATTCCATTGTATTAGATTTATCCTTGATAGTATTTGTAATCAAGGACAGCTGGTGAAAAAATTACTGCCTGTCCTTTTACTTTTTTAATACACAAGTAATATAGCATCACAATACCAAATGTTGATCAGGGCGTTCTGATAAAAAAAGACTGCTAGGTCTGTGGAGGAGTTTATCAGTTCAATATCCATATAACGTGATGATTCTCCTTTGTGCTTCAAATTCATTAGTTGCCTTTTTTTCTTTTATTTCCAGATATGGGATGAATCTGCAGGTGAAAGTTTGCTACAGATTCAATTGCTAACGGCACTGAAAACTTTTGTTTCTTCACTTGGATTCCAGTCACCTCTTTCTTACCATGTGCTTATTCCTATACTCCAAAATGGCGTTAATATTGACAGTCCTGATGCTCTTAATCTTCTTGAAGACAGTGTTCTGGTAAGTGATTCTTAGCCAAGTTGACATACACACAAGAACATGTGTGTGCATAAACTTCTAATGTTCAGAATTCATACCGCAGTTATGGGAAGCAACCCTTTCAAACGCCCCTTCCATTGTACCTCAACTTCTGGATTTATTCCCTTACCTTGTGGGCATTGTGAATCGAAGCTTTGACCATCTGGAGGTTAGAACACCCGCCCCTAAAAAAAAGAATGGAAACCTCTCTTTTGGTTCTTTCAGAATAGGGAATTGTGTTTTGTTCAAGTACAATCTGATTTAAAATGACATAAGACTATTCCCAATTAATTTAACTCCATGTAAGTTGGCTCCTTTTACTAGTTTGGTGCATTACTTTTTTTATGGGGTTCGGTGCATTACTTGGGAGTAAATCCAGTCTGCAACTATTTGCAGCATATTACTTTATCTACTTTTTGATTCACAAAAGATGTAATGAATTCAAAAGATCATTTACCACCAATTAAGCTTACCATTATGTTTATTTATTTTGATCTCAGTGTAATTAATTAGGGAATATCATTTGGAGGCTGCAAGTGTTGCAGGTTATGTTTTTGTTACCAAGCACATGACACTCTTATTCTTACTTGGATTATGTTTCAGTCTATAGGTTACATGCCATGTCTCCAGATTACATATTCTGTTTGCTTTGACACTCAAATTATTCAATTTTGCAGGTTACAATCAAAATAATTGAGGATTATGCAATTTTTGGTGGATCAGAATTTTTGAAAAGCCATGGTGCAAGTTTAGCGAACATCATTGATACTATTATTGGAAATGTCAATGACAAAGGACTTCTCACTTCACTTCCTATTGTTGATCTTCTTATTCAGGTTCAATATTTCACCCTAGTGAAACAACTCTGATTTCCCAAATAACTTCTACTGGTGTTGTGGTTGGGCCAATATCGATGTGAGGGAGCCTAGTTATTCGCTCCTTATTAAATTTATGATAACCATAATGATTCGAACTACAAGGGAATTGTTGGTCCTGGATATGTAGTGCTATGATTACGGAGTCATGCGCCGTTAATAAATCCATGGCCATTTTATATTCCTGTGTAGCCATAATGTCCTTTAGTTGAATTGTACAGACCTGTTTCCCTATTTTCAGTATGTTGCGGTTAGTTTTTTTTTCCTGAGATCTAATCAAAGCTTCTTGGTGCAGATTTTTCCTCTGGAAGCTCCACCATTGATGTCCAGTGCTCTTCAGGTAATTTTAGAGTTGGTCTTGTGTCTGGGATACTCAAATGATTCTGTATTCCATTCCATTATTTTTCATTTCCACCAATCTAACTTGTCCATTCATGACAAATTCTAGAAACTTATCTTCATATCTTTGAGTCAAGATGATGGGCAGAACCCATCAAGGACAGCTGTTCGTGCATCCTCTGGAGCTATTCTTGCCAGGCTTCTGGTGATGAACACCAACTTTTCAGCACAACTATTATCAGAACCTCCCCTTTTGGCGAGCATCCAACAAGCGGGTATTGCTGTGAGCAATAATATGCTTATTTCATTAATTGATATGTGGATCGACAAGGTACATCCTCCGACTGATCTGTTGCCTCCTTTGCAAACTGGGCACCTCGTTTTGGATATTGAGATACCTATATCATTTGATGCTTGTCTCATAATTCTGTTGGCTGGTGATGTCTCTTTCGTTTCCATCATTTGACTTGCATATGTGCTCAAAGCATGCTGCGCATATGGTGTATCTGACATATTCTTGGTTCCATTTATCTTTACCCGGTGATACTTTGTTGTAATGGAACTATTTCTGTTCAGAGAATCTCGCGCATGTGTCTAGAGATAGAATGATTACATCCGCTATTATCTTCACCTTTTGAAATCATGACACGTTTTGGCCGTGACATGCGCATCTTCTAAATTCTGAAAGAGCTCAGTGGTTTATGACTTTATGTGTCATTATTCAAGCACTATGTCATTGGACAGGTAGATGATGCAAATGCTACACAGCAGAAGGAGTACGCAATGGCTCTTTCAGTAGTTTTGACCTTACAGGTACCTCAGGTCATCGACAAACTTGATGACATATTAAGGTAAGATGTTGCTTTGTTATTAAGCTGAAACTCAAAGTCTGTCTCGTCAACTAATATATGATTTAATGCAGTGTCTGCACCACTGTCATAATAGGAAGCCGTGAAGTAAAGACTATCGATGATACTAGGTATCCTTTTGTGCTCCATTTTAATATGATTTTGGCTCTTCTAAACCTTTGAGGCCAATACTGTCTGTCTGTTATGCTTGATATAATCAATTGCAGTGGCGATATTACAAGCTCTTCCTGGATAGGCAATGATTGTTCAGGTTATTCCAATACTTCAAGCAAAGAGTTGAGGAAGCGCCAAGTATGTCATGCTTTTCTTAACTGTTCATTTCCAAATACAGCTCTGTAAGGGCACTGTCTCTGAAAGTTGTCTTGATCAGGTAAAGGATTCAGATCCTATCAAACAAGCATCGCTAGAGAATGTGCTAAGAGGGAACTTGAAAGCATGTGCAGCTCTCCACGGGGATGCAGCATTCAATGCGGCCATAAGCAGGATCCATCCATCAGCATTCGCTCAGCTCCAGCAGGCCCTGAATACTGCATAAGATGTGCATAGCTCCTTGATTCTTTGGTGTTCTTTTCAGTGGACTATTCTGAGGAACATGCAGTGCGTTGTGGGGCCACCATGGTGTAGAGTGCCAGGCCATAGAATCACAGTATGACCTACTTAAGCAGCGAGCACTTGAACAATGAGCCGCATGTCTCGATGTATGTAACATGGTCCTTGCTTCTTTTCAGGTGCTGCCATTTGATGCGCCGCATTTTCCAGCCTAGCGGTGATGTACCCAACTGTTGAATGTGGGATCTTACAGCAGTGTAGAGTGGCGGAGCTAGCGTGCGAGCATGTAGAGGTGATATGGGGCTGTTTATTCTTTTCAGATATTTTTGCTTATTTGGGTCTGTTGAGGCGTGTCATATGGTTTGTGGTGTGGCATAGGAGGATTGGGTTGATTTCGTCAGTCCTGAGGATGGCAGAGTTTTTAGAGCTGCCCATTCCAAAATGACTGACTGGTGGTCCGGGGTTTGATTATTTTTTTTCCTCCTCCCTGGTAAAATCAAAAGCATGGCGTCATTCATCATGCTAGTAACCCTGTAACTGTTTGAGAATGAAGTTGTCGTGTGGGAGGATAGAGTGTTTACTCTAGAATGCAATTTTGTTTCTAGAGGGTTTTTTTCCCTCTCCAGTAACGCATTCATGCTCTTGTATTGTGCCATAGATTCTTCCTGTCAATGTCTGCCTTGGATGTGCAACGCATGACCTCGAATCAGTCACATGCCTAGCCTGCTCAACAGCATAAACCGACTCGGCCTAGGTGAGCTGCCGCTGCCGCCGCCACCTTTTTTCGGCATGCATTGCTACGGGGTTGATAACTTCAACACCATAAACAGAGCATGAAAACTTCATTCATATATATAATATAACAAACAATATGATCGTGTTAACATGTTTAAGGCCTTTTCCGTAAAAAGAACATGTTTAAGGCCACAATGAGCTACATATGCATCAAATCTTTCTTTTGATAGCAACACTTTGAGATGGTGGGATGCCCACTTGGTTAAATTGATAATTATCTGAAGTATAGAGCAAAGTAAAGTAAGTTGATGCATCACTATTTTGTTCATTAAGGCTTCTCACGCATGGAGTTTGGTGGCCAAAGTTGATGCAGAGTAAATTTAGATTTTGGTTCCCTACCATAAATTGCCACAACACATCTTAGGCGCCGAACCCAAGGCGTGGCAAGCGTTGGCGGAGAACCAAACACGCCCTTAACAGCACTAATACTGAATCATTCTTTCTCCTACCCACAAGCTAAACCTCGCGATAACAAATAATCTAAATTGTGCACTTGCTTGTACTTTGCCAACATCAACCAACTTATCGTGGTTAGCATCATGTAATAAGCCAAGTATAGCTATTGCACCTTATTTCTTCCATAGTTGTAACCCAGGCTGCACCTATGAGAGCGCCTTCACCACTTTATGCAGTAGCGTGTTGGTCAGAGAGTGTAATGTACATTGGTGATACATTTCCATTAGGAGGCCGACAACACTTCAAGTTAGGATGTAGGCTGTATGTGATATAAGAGCAGCAGTGTTTTTGGTGTGATTGTTTAGCTCTCATTAGACGCACATGTAACAAAAAACTAATCCAGCCCATGGTTTCGGTGCTGTAATTTGGACCGTTCTTTCTATCTATTAATACAATGACGCGTGTTCGAGAAAAAGATATAAGAGATCGTTTACCTTTTTCACAGAAAACTAACAAAAGGCAAAGGCTGTAGGTGCACTAGATATAGAGTATAAAAGAAAGAAAGAAAATGTAAGAAAACATGACATGAAAAATGTCTGCTCAATTCACTTCATTTCTTGGTATGATACACTATGGAACAGCCGCCTTCACGAATGCCTCCATTGCCAGCCCATTCCCAATCTGATCTGGATTAGAAATGAACAAGAGGAATTTAACTTTGGACGATCGAATGAATATTACCATCTATGTCACGGGAGAAAGTAAAGGCATCCGAATCGGATAACACCTTGCAGATTTGCAATGCAACAAGGATGCAAGGTTCGCACTAAGTAGTAAATAACAGAGCATGCAATTTTTCTGCATAAAAGATTGAACCGTGTTTAACCCCATTGACCATAAAATTGAAGTTTTAGAAGACCTTGTTTTTATCCGTGCATATTCAGGTAATCAGCTGTATTCTGGCAAATTGGATCTGCATGATACATTATAATCAATTTAAGCATGTCCTTATCAGGTAATTTAGAAACTCAAATTGCCATGGCAGCACCTGTGAGACCAAACAACAAGGGACCTATGCAGACACAAGCAAACATTGAGACCAAACAGCTACCACTCAAATTGACAAGGAAAAATATGATGGATTTGGACATAGCCACATAGGAAATATTTTAGCAGCTACCAATAATTATCTGAAAAATATCTACGTTTTGCAGTTTCAACCTAGGACAACATAGCAAATGGGAAACGCTATTGATCTATGATTTAAATAACCTATGAGGCAAAATAGGGGAGCGCTGGTGTGTGTTTTTTATGCGTAGGAGGCAGTGGGGAGGGAGAGCCACATAGGGGTGGTAAAGGATCCTAAATTTTAACTTAGATAATTTAAGAGCAAGGTTCTAAAAGGGCCGAGCTCTATATAATTTTCAGCTAAAAATATGTAAGGGTCAAATTGGATTGTGAAGGGTCAAATTGGATTGTGAAGAAAGTATTATGATCATAATCCATTACCACTCCTAGAGCTAGAGGGTGATGAGGATAGTACATGCTTCTTAGTAGTAGAGATTACATCCCAAATCCAACCCTAAGCTCCGCACCGTTTATGGCTTGTTCGGTATGGAGGGGATTGATGAGGTTGGGAGTGGTTGGGATGGATTAAATCCTTAACAAGTCAATATCCCCCTCAATCCCCTCCAATCCCTCGCAATACTCTTGCGGAGGGGTAACCGAACAAGGCCTTAGGAGGTGGAGTATTTACAATAGTTGCTAGCTTGCTGCCTCATACATGGAGTCAAAATCCCCCTCAATCTCCACCAATCCCTTCTGATCGCCTTGCGGAGGGGATTAACCGAACGAGATCATAGGAGGTGGTGTGTTTACAATAGTTGCTGGCTTGCTGCCTCATAAATGGAGGGCAGAGTTGGGACTGCTCTGATGATGCAATTTACCGTTGAAGACGATCAGAAGCAGGCTTAGTTTTGACGCGTAGGATGCACGAATCGAGTGGTCAAACGATTTGGTAATACGGTTCCAGGATGAGATTTGATTTGCCTCTAAGATTCCGCCTTTCAAGTTGACACGCCCGACCGGCAAAGACATTTATCGCTCATGGCTCTTTTTTTTTTTGCATATTTTTGCTAACACTTGTTTGTGCTCCGATTCTGCGCTATGCAACTAACGGACCTTCAACTGGGATTGCGCTTAAAGCTACCAAGATGCCTGCATGCGTTCTTTCAATCAATAATACTCTGGTAGCTGAATACCTAATCCGCTTTTATGCTGCTAGCACACTTCCCAGTTGCCTAAAGTTGATCATGTGTGTCCCAAACCAATTGCATGAACACACGTTTGGCGGCATATCTCATTTGGATTGCTGTGGTTGCGACAGATGTGCAAAGCAAAAGCAAAGTCACTCTCATCTGCGTCTCTCTCACAACGCTTGAGTAGTCAAGTATCCCTTGTCCTCCCCAGTCCCCATTGTACTGCTCTTACTTACATTGGCCCTGCTTGCCCTGCTTTGTTTGTTTTTCCCGTTCTATTCCATTCTACAAAAAAATTTTACATGCATGGTGTATTAAATTAAGTCTATTTGTAAAACATTTTTAGGGATGGGTGTAACTTTTCGCGATGAATCTAATAACGGTAATTAATCGATGATTGCTACAGTGATGCTACAGTACCATCCTCTAATTGCGCGGTCAAAGACCTCATTAGATTCTTCAGGGTCACTAGCGCGGGGTTCTGAAGTTGGTTTTGTAAACTGGTTTTGTTTGACACTGTAATTAGCGGTCAAAATATCACTATTTACTAGCACAACACAAACCAAACGGGACCCTTGTTTGGTTTTACAGCACGGTTCCTTAGTGCACGCAAGCCGAAAAAAGAATCTCACGTGCATGGTGTACTAAATGAAGTCTATTTGTAAAATCTTTTTAGAGATGGGTGTAACTTTTCGCGACGAATCTAATGACAGTAATTAATCGATGATTTGCTACAGTGGTGCTACAGTAACCATCCTATAATCACGCGGTCAATGACCTCATTAAATTCTTCAAGAGCACTAGCACGGAGTTCTGAAGTTGATTTTGTAAACTGACTTTGTTTGACACTGTAATTAGCGGTCAAAATATTACTATTCACTAGCACGCTACAAACCAAACAAATCCCGAATATAATACACATTCTTTCAGTTTCCCATTCAAAATCGATTCCACTCTTTACAGAAAGAAAAAGGTTTCCAGTTCATAAGTGCCTCTTAGTTAGCCATGCATTTTTAAATCTTTACACTAAAACTGTTTCAGAGTCTTATTTTATTTTCACTAAATTGCTTTGTGAACAAGGCAGTAAGGCTCATTTTCTTGACCAATAGTTTTCCAAAAAAGTATCAGTTATTAGTACAACAGAAACACATAGTACTAGTTATTAAATAATTCTCTTTGCATAAATAAATGATGCTTTTGGGAGAAAGAAAAAGCGAAGCTAAAATTGTTGGTGAATAAATTCCAAGGGAAAAGAATGTCCTAGCAGAGATTCGTCGCGAACAAAGAGGTGGGGCCCAGCGAGCAGTGAGTGACCCAGTGATGGGATGGACCCACCGTATGAAGGTCACCGGCACCGCCGGTTGAGCATTCGGCGCCGCCGCCTCATCAAACCACTCGACTCGACTCGCGCAAACCCCAGTCAGAGTCAGACAGAGAGAGGTTGGCGGCGGCGGCGGCGCGATGGACTCCCCCTACGCGCTCCACCTCGCCGTCGCGGCGCTCGTCGGCGCCTCCTTCGCCGCGGCCTCTGCCTACTACATGCACCGCAAGACCCTCGACCAGCTCCTCCGCTTCGCCCGCGACCAACGCCGCCGCACCCGCCTCCCCCCCGATGGCGGAGCCCACGACTACGACCTGGAGGATGCCGAAGAGGACCAAGACCACACTCCGCCGCACAGGGATCACGATCGCCGCACCATGCCCATCCCGCCGGGGCTCCCGCCGCTCCACACCGGCCGAGAGGGTACCCCCCCCCCCCCCACACACACACACACTGCTCCTAGGCTCCACCTCGTAGTGCTATGTGATGTGACCGGCGCGGTAGTAGGGAAGTGCAGTGTTTACTTGTCTGGGGTTGTACAATGTGCGCGATCGTTTGATTTGTTCAGTGCTACTGTGCTGCACCCCTTGTGTCGTTTGATCTAGAGAGGGTATTCTCAGTCAATCTCGGTTTGCAGCTATTAAGTTTGATTATAGGTGTCCTGGTGTTGTTTATGCTGATCGTTTAAGAATTGGTAATCTCTCTGTAAATTTGAGGAAGAACGTTCCCAAGTAGGCTTCTCAGAATGGTTTCTACCTTGTTCAGCTCTATGCTCCATGACACTTCTTTTTTGGGCCCCTCAAGTGGCTGTGGCAGTGCATGCTGACTACTGAAACCTGCAAAAATGACCTGATGAGGACATGGGAAAACCTGAAAAACCGGATCTATTTAGTAGGTGGCTATTATGTGTTTACACTTGCAAATGTTCATGAACGCATGGTTAGCAATGCTGTATTGTGTTGTGGGACCATTTCTCCTGCTAATGTTGGACTTCTTACCTTTCAGGTAGGCCAGTAATATCTCCAGGTTCAACTAAAAGAGTTGGCGCTATTGTTAGACCGACTACACCAAAATCCCCTGTCCCTATTGTCAGTTCGTTTGAGAGAATTGAAGATTCGGATGATGAGGAGGAGGATCTTGTTCCAGATGCCAAGAATGATGCTGCTTACTTGACCACAAATGGCACTATTGTAAGTCTCAGATGTCTTTTCTTACTCTAACCAGCAACACCAATGTGCTTTGTTATTTCTACTAGTACACATTGTATCCATCAATGCCATATATTTTTTTTTTGTTTGATGATCTT
This sequence comes from Panicum virgatum, assembly GCF_016808335.1. NCBI lineage: Eukaryota > Viridiplantae > Streptophyta > Magnoliopsida > Poales > Poaceae > Panicum > Panicum virgatum. The sequence goes on from NC_053146.1 coordinate 69,845,610, forward strand.
CACAGTGCTATGCTTTGTTTAGCTAAATGCAACCTGGCTCAAATGCATGCGATTCCGGGTAGTTCAGCTCGCTATATAAGCCTTGGCTTATGTTATATAGGCCTTAGCTAAATCTTCTCAAGCTATGTTGCAAGTAGTAATTACCATGTATATGTTATTGAAAGCATGAGTAATTGTTAATGAAGAGATGAACTGCGCTCGCATTTGCATATTAGGGGCTGTTCTAAGCTGCAACAGTATGAGTTGGTTGTTGCCAAATTATGAAATTAGTAATCACCAAACAAATAAAAATACACTGTTTCAAAAAATACTTTAAATTACTTATGGGATCAGAAATGGTAATTTCTTCTATTTACTGTGAATGTGCTTATTTATATCCAGTATTGCTTCACTGCAAACATGATGTCTGTTTTATGTTTTATGTGTTTCTTCTGCAATTTTGTTGTGACGTTTCTCCTATGTTGCAGTCGTACATTTTGTGTGTGTGTGTGTGTGTGTTGGGGCAGTATTCTATTTTTCTTGCAAATGTATCTTGTAATGATATTATAGATTAACAGTGATTTGTTTCCTGTTTATTCCGTTGCTCAGGAATCCGAGCTCCTTCCAGATAAAACAAGCCAGAACGGGGAGTTAAAAACAGTACCATCAACACAGATGATTAGATCCCATAGTGCAACTGGCAGTCTGCATGCGCCCCAGCTTAACCCAATAGCAGCTGATATACTTCGAAAGGAGCCTGAGCATGAAACCTTCAGTAAGATCAACATCACAGCTGTTGGTATGGACCACTTTTATCCCTTTATCTATTTGATCCAATCTTTTGTAAGTAAAACAGTGTTGCTTTGCTCATTGGTGTTCTTTTCTTAAAAAAAAACTTAACATGTTCACCTCGTGGGGTTTGTTATTTTCTCTGCAAATGTATACATGCTAGTGTTTTCTTTCTTTGCTTTGGTGTTGCTTCATGTGGTATAAGATAGGGATGTTGCTTCTTCTCAGTAGGAGGTTGGATTGTTGCAATCTGATTTCATGAATCTAACTTGTTATTTTTCTTATTCCATGAATCTACCTGATTTCTAACTTGTTATAAAACCTACTGTTGCATGTTCTTGTTATATGTGTCACAACTCTACTCCATTTTTCCTCCTCAGAGACTCCTTCTCCTGATGAAATTGAAGCATATAAAGTTCTTCATAAATGTCTTGAGCTGCGTGAGAGATACATATTCAGAGAAGAAGTTGCTCCTTGGGAGAAGGAAATCATAACTGATCCTAGTACTCCAAAACCTAACCCGAATCCATTCAATTATGAACATCAGGCTAAAACTGAAGTAAGTGCACTTCTTCAGATATGAGTATGATGACCGGAAGAAAATTCATCTAAGCTACTTTCTCTTTCCCTAATTATTTACTATCTTTCAGCATCATTTTGAGATGGTTGATGGTGTCGTTCATGTATACCCCAATAAAGATTGTGAGCAACAAATGATTCCATATTTTTATTTCTACATCTAACTTTATGCATTGATGACTTGGTTTATGGTACACTGAACATCGCACGTTTCTCTGTGTCTTTACAGCTAGAGAAAGACTCTATCCTATTGCTGATGCAACTACTTTCTTTACTGATATGCACTACATCCTCCGTGTATTGGCTGCTGGGGATATCCGAACTGTGTGTCACCACCGTTTAAATCTTCTAGAGCAAGTAATTCTCTTCAGACCATTTTCTTTTAAGTTTTAATCGCTTGCACCTTCTGCACAGGTATCCGCTATGTAGTCTACTTAGTCTAGTGATGGTAAAGTTACATCCACCAAGCCTTTTCATGGAATCATTCTTTATTTGTATTTTCTGGCACCTGGCATAGAAAAAAACAAAAATATTACAAGTTTGGCTATTAATATATTACCTCCGGGCTCGGTAGCTAGAACTTGACGTTTCAGACAAGCAGGATAGTTTCCTTTTGTGCTAATTCTCCTTGTATGAACTTCATCCTTTTTTTGACTGGAGTTAGTACATCAGTACACTACAAATTAGCTTGGTTCATAGATCTTATTGAGGTTGCTGGCATATAGTGAATGTATTCCAGACCAGGTTTCAAGATAGGTTGATCATAAATCTTACTGAGTAAATGTTAATGGTTCATCACCAGTTTATATTTACTCCTTGTGTTCACTCTTGTGGATTTTCAGAAATTTAATCTCCATTTGATGGTCAATGCGGATAGAGAACTGCTTGCTCAGAAAGCTGCACCGCACCGGGACTTTTACAATGTTCGGAAGGTTGATACTCATGTTCATCACTCCGCATGCATGAACCAGAAGCATTTGTTGAGATTTATCAAGTCAAAGTTGAGGAAGGAACCTGATGAGGTGCGTCCACCTTTTCTTTTCTGAACTTGTCTCGGATGTGTGATGTTCTGCATCTGACTTCACTCCAAACTTTGTTTAGGTCGTAATCTTTAGAGATGGGACCTATTTGACTCTTAAGGAGGTTTTCGAGAGTTTGGACTTGACTGGGTAACTGAATTTCTATATGTGAATATGCTCGCATATATCTTTTGGCTACTAGTTTTTAAGTAACCTGTTGATCTCCCTGCCAGGTATGACCTCAATGTTGATCTCTTAGATGTCCATGCGGATAAGAGTACATTTCACCGTTTTGACAAGTTCAATCTGAAATACAACCCATGTGGCCAATCTCGCCTGAGGGAGATCTTCTTAAAACAGGATAATCTTATTCAAGGTGGAAATATTTTGTCTTGTTGAGTAAATCTCAGCTATGGTGCAGCTATTATTTTTACATGCTGCATTCAGCTCACGATCAGTATGACCTGCACATGGACAGGTCGCTTCCTTGCTGAGCTCACAAAAGAAGTGTTTTCTGACCTTGAAGCAAGTAAATATCAGGTGTGTTAACTTTTCATAGCTTGTTTTCTTAAAAAATGGAACTAGTTCTTCTGATTTTAGTGCTCTTTCTAGCATGCTATGCTATGATTTTTTAGCAATTCATTCTTCTAAAATGGGCCCAGCTAATGACTCTTGTAACCTCCTTCACCAGATGGCTGAGTATCGGATATCTATTTACGGGAGGAAGAAAAGTGAATGGGACCAGATGGCTAGTTGGATAGTGAACAATGAGTTATACAGTGAGAATGTTGTTTGGTTAATTCAGGTTGATAAGCCCCCCTTGTGTCCAAGTGTGTTCGTTAACTAAATATTAAACTCTGGCTAACACAAAATGGAACAAGAATAATTAAGGTGCTTTAATTTTTGTTTTTACCTGAATAGCTACACTAAACATTATTTTATTTTTCTCTGCAGATTCCTCGGATATACAATGTATACAGGGAGATGGGCACAATCAATTCATTCCAAAACCTCCTTGACAACATTTTTCTCCCTCTTTATGAAGTAACTATTGACCCTGCTTCACATCCTCAGCTCCATGTTTTCTTAGAACAGGTTAGTGGAAATATTTGTATAATCCACCGAATGGGTGCTTTCCACCTTATTATTTCCCCTATTTTGAAATGGACCATTTTCATCATATTAGGATCTAGCTATAATTACCTTTTTTGTACTAATATTCTTCAGGTTGTTGGGTTGGATTTGGTGGATGATGAAAGCAAACCTGAAAGGCGCCCAACAAAACATATGCCAACACCTGAGCAATGGACTAATGTTTTCAATCCGGCCTATGCATATTATGTGTACTATTGTTATGCCAATCTGTACACACTGAACAAGGTAAACATCTTGCATGGAAATCTGCCTGCGCTCAGTTAATGAAAAGTAACACAGAAAATCCACTGCAGAAAAAAGTTTTCAGCGTGGTTTTTTTTTTCATACATTCTAGCTTCTCTTTCACAATTCTTCTGATTACTGCACCCTGGTTGATTTGAATTTTTTTTCTAAGTGCAGCTTCGTGAGTCCAAGGGCATGACAACAATCAAACTTCGTCCACACTGTGGTGAGGTATATAAGGAACATAGATTACATCTCCAGATTGAACCTGAACATAGTAAACTACCCCTCTAGATTGAACTTGACCATATTGACCTGATAACTTTTATATCTTCAGGCTGGCGATATCGATCATCTTGCTGCAGCGTTCCTTACTTCACATAATATTGCTCATGGGGTTAATCTTAGGAAATCCCCTGTTCTTCAATACCTGTATTATCTTGCTCAGGTTAGTGGTGATATTTTCTATTGATTGATCATCCATATGATTTCGTGTTGTCCCATGAGAAATTAAACCTCTTCTTTTTTTTTGCTTATTCAGATTGGTCTTGCAATGTCTCCTTTGAGTAACAATTCGTTGTTTATTGACTATCACCGGAACCCTTTCCCTACATTTTTCCTAAGAGGACTTAACGTGTCTCTCTCAACTGATGACCCTTTACAAATTCATCTGACAAAGGAACCTTTGGTTGAAGAATACAGTATCGCTGCTTCGGTAATGTCCATTCCTCCATCCCTCCCTCTCTCTAATATTTGTTTTACGTCCACTTCGACCTTCTTAATTTTGATTGCTTGTTACTCCTGGCAGCTTTGGAAGTTGAGTTCGTGTGACTTGTGTGAAATAGCAAGGAATTCTGTGTATCAGTCCGGTTTCTCTCACAGGCTCAAGGTAAACTTGCTCATCTATATGGCTGTTTGTTTTGCTTTGGATACGTTGACCATCTTCCTTCCCCCCTCTTTATATGGCTCTAACATTGTCTTGTTTAGTCCCATTGGATCGGGAGAAACTACTACAGAAGGGGTCCTGAGGGCAATGACATCCACCAAACAAATGTTCCTCACATCAGGGTTGAATTTCGACACACGGTATATACCTTTCTTGTGTTTATATGTTATGTCTTGCTAAGCGTTCTTGTAATTACTTTGTGTCTGTTTATAATCTTTTTTCATACTCTGGCTGCAGATTTGGAAAGAAGAAATGGAGCTAATACATTTAGGAAATGTTAAACTACCAGAAGAAATTGACAAATGAAGACTTGAGAGAACGCTGATGCCATGGCGTCCAGTCCAGACTGGTGCGTATTTGCCTGGTTGGAAACCTTGCAAGAAGCTGCAAGTCTATGCAGCCTGTCCGCAGTTGCAAGGGAGGAGAAAAGGTGTCAAGATGATCCGACTTTTTGATGAATCTCTTATTTTCTGGGTAGGATACGGTTGCCGAATAGGATTATGTGATGATATGTAGTACCAGGGCCTCCCAGTATACCAAGTCTGGTGTGAGGGTGGTACCATTGAATAAGGGACTTCAAATCCTCGAGGAGATTGATGATGATAGTTAAAAGTTAGAATATCGAGGAGGTGACCTTGTTGAATTAGAATGTGTCATGACAAATGAGGTGGCACGCCTGATGTACGTTCTTATATACAGTGGCTATAGTGGCGGAGGTAGGATTGAGCTCCACGAGGGGCTCTCCTGTTCTTCCTCCTTTCGTCTCATCTTCCCTGGAAGAGCTCGAATGGCTTTATGGGATTTCCAGTGGTAGGAAGAGCTCGAGCTTCCCCAGATCTATCGCTGGATCCGCCTCTACTTATATTGGTGCGTATGTGTAGTATATGTACCGTATCCAGAATGATAAACTGAGCTACTTTTTTTACATCTTTTTCGAGGCAGGTTGTATAGCGAATTAGTGCTACGGCGTTTCCAAATATCCCGTATGCTGTACAAGATTTCATAGAAGAAAAACAAAATAAGAATCCAAATATCTCGTATGCTATATATAAAAGTGTCGGGGCGTGGAAAACTACAGCCGGGTGGCGGAATGCACCCGTCTAATCCTAAGTGTAGGATGTGCTTAGGGGCAGTCAAAGAATGCTCGATCTAGAGGCGCAAGAACACGGAAGCACACAAGGATTTAGAGTGGTTCGCGCCGCCGGACCGTAATACCCTACGTCCACTGTGTGATGTATTGCCTGAGCTTGTGTGCAAGCTGGGGGAGAAGCTATGTCTGTCTCTGCATGTGTGAAAACTTGTAGAACCTCCCTTTTCTACCGTGCGTGCTCTCCCTTTTATAAGCCCATGGGGAGCAGTACACTGAGCGGGACCCCGACAGGTGGGTCTGGCGATGTATTATAAACTACACTTTGGCCTTCAATGCCTCAGATCCGGAGATCTTGTCGTCGGCTTTCGTGTGTAGCTTCTGACCAGGGATGGTCTTGAGCTGTCTTGTCGGAGTAGAGTCTAGCCTCTGGGTCCGGCGATGTATTATAAACTACACTCAGTCCGCTGTAGCGGCGTGCACTGTTGCTCCAGTTAGTAGCTGGTCATCATGATTCGTCGCCTACACGCGCGGTGCTGAGACACTGCGTGCCTCGGTAACAGACGAGCCGCCTTGGAAACAGGCGGGCTTACCGTGTTGTCATGTCACGCCTGTCCAACCCGTGAGTGGGTATCCGATGCCCTGCTCTGGCAGCGCACACCCCAACCACCTGCATTTAATGCGGCAGGAAGGCTGGCTTCAGGCAGAAAACTCGTGCCTGGGGGACACGTGGCGACACCGGACCCGGGGGTCGGCGGCCGCACCCACAGGGCATGTGGCGGTTCCGGACCCCTTCCCAAGCGGGGAGCGGAGGTCTGGAGGTTGGCCCTGTGGGACACGTGGCGGCGCCGAACCCTGGGGTCGGCGGCCGCGCCCACAGGGGCTTGCGAGGGCTCCGGACTCCTACCCAAATAGGGTGCTGGGTCCGGGTCCCTTGGCTGGCTCGATGACTCAGGCCTTCTGGAGGTCCGGCTTCCACTTGTAGAGGCCCAGGTCCGGCCCACGGAGGTTCGGGACCTGTCCGCGGGGTCCGGACCCGTGGTTCGTGGTTGTCGCTCCTGAGCGCCTTCGTCCTTGTCTTGTAGGAGAGGGTACTCCTGTCTGAGTGTACCGACAGTGGCCCCCGGGCCCACCTGCAGGTGAGGTATTAACCCGCAGGTGGGGCCAAATCCATGTCGTGGTTGACGCCTGCTCGGACGGACCGCGCCGGTGTTCTCCGCGGGGGAATTTGTCCCCTGCAACGCTAGTAGCTGGCGCTGCCGGCCTCCAGGTACTCTGGCCCCCGGTCCTGTACACAACTTAGGACTGGCGTTTAGTAACTTGGCCATGTGGTCCCGGATCCCGTTGGCAGAGGTCCTTTGAGATACGCAGCCAGACCTATGGAACAGAGCTTAGGAGGCCAGGCCTCAAGCTAGAATGAGGTCCGGACCTCTAGGTACGCAGTTCCGGGTACTAGGGCACCTGTTACAGAGTGGTGGAGTGCGCAGGCTTATGGTACGGAACCAGGCTAAGCGGCTGCACAGGGCTCCGGACCACCCCCGGGAACAAGCACCTCTTTTTCCGAAGCTGGCTCCTAAGGACCCGGACCCAATTTGAACCACATGCCGGCCAACTCAATTCGGACACAGGAGTGGGAACCACGCGGGGGTTAGCGCAAACAGAATGCGTAGATTGAAATTGGAATGTATCATCCTTAGAGGCGAACTGAGAATAAACTTTTCCTTTATAACTAGTTGTACATGAGATGTGCAATGTAAGCTAGAATACGGGTTTATGAGGCCGGAGCTGTCCGGACCTCCGCCCCCCCCCCCGTCTTATGTACTACGGTACTCGCCCTAGGGAGGTAGAGCATGCAGGGTTAGGGTACGGAACCAGGCTAAGCGGCTACACGACTCCGGACCTCCCCGGAGGATGAGTACGCTTCCCTGAACCTAGTTCGTAGAGGTCCGGACCCCTCCATTGGGGAGGCTCACTGGACTGGACCACACGGAAGTACTATCTAGTTACAAAGGAAAATGTTTTATTCCCTGCTGGGCCTCTAAGGGTAAGACTTACAGAGATGTAGAGTCGGGGATGCGACCGGAATCGGCTTAACATCGGAGAGAGCCACCAGAGTCGGCTTAGTGCGACCGGAGTGGGCTTTCCGCCGGAGCGGGCTTGGTGCGACCGGAGTCGGCTTTCCGCCGGAGCGGGCTTAGTGCGACCGGAGTCGGCTTTCCGCCGGAGCGGGCTTCCTCACATGAGTGAGGTATGCTGCGAGCTGGGATTAGTTGAGTTCTGCCCGCAGATCAGCTGTCCGCGCGCTTTCCACTGTAGGAGAGCGCGCAAAGGTTTGTGCGCCGCCCTGTCGTCGACGCTATCCCGACCCGGTCCCCGTGGAGCCGGGGGTGGCCTGGGCCAGGATGATGAGGCGGTCGATGTCGTCGCGCCACTGCCTCATCACGTCCGGCGAGGCCGCCAGATCTGGCGGGTTGCGGAGAAGCTCCCTGGCCGCGGCTATCGGCTCGCTCGGAGCGGCCTGTGCGGGGGCTCTGGGGGCGTGCTCCGCTGCACGCTGCTGCGCACCGTGGGCAGCAGCCCTCGGCGTTGGACGGCGAGAGGCCTGCGGCGCGAGTGTCGCCGCGCCCTCCCCCATCGGGTGGTCATGGAACTCGACAATCCGAGCCATGGAGATGCCAAGTGGGCGATCAAGCGGAAACCAAGCTAGCCCCTACCTGGCGCGCCAAATGTCGTGGCGTGGAAAACCACAACCGGGTGGCGGAATGCACCCGCCTAATTCTAAGTGTAGGATGTGCTTGGGGGCAGTCAAAGAATGCTCGATCTAGAGGCGTAAGAACACGGAAGCACACAAGGATTTAGAGTGGTTCGGGCCGCCGGAGCGTAATACCCTACGTCCACTGTGTGATGTATTGCCTGAGCTTGTGTGCAAGCTGGGGGAGGAGCTATGCCTGTCTCTGCATGTGTGAAAACTTGTAGAACCTCCCTTTTCTACCGTGCATGCTCTCCCTTTTATAAGCCCAAGGGGAGCAGTACACTGAGCGGGACCCCGACAGGTGGGCCCGGCGATGTATTATAAACTACACTTTGGCCTTCAATGTCTCAGATCCGGAGATCTTGTCGTCGGCTTCCATGCGTAGTTTCTGACCAAGGATGGTCTTGAGCTGTCTTGTCGGAGTAGAGTCTAGCCTCTAGAGCCGCGCGTCGAGGTCATGATGAAGCGCCGAACTACTGACTCAGTCTGCTGTAGCGGCATGCACTGTTGCTCCAGTTAGTAGCTGGTCATCATGACTCGTCGCCTATACGCGCGGCGCTGAGACACTGTTACGTGCCTCGGTAACAGACGAGCCGCCTTGGAAACATGTATGCTTACTGTGTTGTCATGTCACGCTTGTCCAACCCGTGAGTGGGTATCCGATACCCTGCTCTGGCAGCGCACGCCCCAACCACCTGCATTTAATGCGACAGGAGGGCTGGCTTCAGGCAGAAGACTCGTGCCTGTGGGACATGTGGCGGCACCAGACCCGGGGGTCGGCGGCCGCGCCCACAGGGGACACATGGCGGTTCTGGACCCCTGCCCAAGCGGGGAGCGAAGGTCTGGAGGTCGGCCCTGTGGAACACGTGGTGGCGCCGGACCCTGGGATCGGCGGCCGCGCCCACAGGGGCTTGCGAGGGCTCCGGACTCCTACCCAAATAGGGTGCTGGGTCCGGGTCCCTCGGCTGGCTCGATGACTCAGGCCTCCTGGAGGTCCGGCTTCCACTTGTAGAGGCCCAGGTCCGGCCCGTGGAGGTTCGGGACCTGTCCGCGAGGGTCCGGACCCGTGGTTGCTGCTCCTGAGCGCCTTCGTCCTTGTCTTGTAGGAGACGTTACTCCTGTCTGAGTGTACCGACAAAAAGATTTCATAAATGAAAAACAAAGCAGCAAAATGGGAGCTAGGCAGGGGAACATGGTGTTCATTTGTGGGTTGCCTTGGCTTGAGTGTGCAGGATCAAGTGACGACAGGGATTGATTGAAGTACTACAAGTTTGTATACTTTGTAGCTTGCAGTTCATCTGACTGTCTGTGGTTTAGGTAGAGATGGACCACGCTACCAGAATACTAACCAATTTCTCTAACAAAAAAGAATTAATTAAATAAAATTACTCACTACTCACAAGTTATTAATTACTTTACAGAAAGAGAAGAGAAGAGAAGAAAGCTTTCAAAAAAAAATGAGAAGAGAAGAGCTGTGGGCTAGGATGGGACGCTTGGTTTAACTCGGTGAATCTGTGAACGGTAGAAGATCTAGCTTAGCTAGGTAGAAAGTGAATGGAGGAAACATGAAAGAAAAATGCTCTAGCTACTAGCTAGGGATGATGCATCCGAGGAGGAGGAGACGATTTGGGCGTAGATGAAGTGGTTCCAGGTGTCGGGGAGGCCCGGGAGGCACCAGTGGATGCAGTCGGCGTAGGTCTTGGGGTCCGCCTGCTGCTCCGGGGTGAGCAGCTTCCCCTGGCGCAGCGTGTGCACGGAGGTGTGGGCGTCCTTGCGCAGCTCGGAGAGGCCGGTGACGTCCACGAAGTGCACGGGCACGCGGTGGAGGTAGCGCGCCAGCACCCCGCGCGCCACGCCGTGCAGCCGCCAGTCCGTGCCGATGTTGAGGGGCGCCGTCCGGTTCACGATCGGCTGCGTCTCCATGGCGCACTTGATGCCGCCGTCGTTGCCCCACGCCCACGGCCTGCAACCAATAACATGCCATCATGCTGCCTGAAAGCAACAACACTACTACCTACCACCAGTACTTGCCAATCGAAAAATACACAGACAACAGCAGCATAGCATTGCATTGCATTGCATTGCATAGCATAGGCTGGATTTTGTTTCTTTTGTTCCGGCAGAATATGCAACAACTACGAATTACTAGTATCCTAGATCGAATTAAACAGCCAGCTACCTTGGGTGACTGATTCATCGATGAGGAATGATTGGAAAGCGACACCTACATGCAGACAAATACGTACAGGACGTGGTTTAGGGAGGGAGGGTGACCAGACAGGAATGAATCAAAACCTCATGGTCATGGATGCATGCATCACCCAGTCGCTGTTGTATGCATAAAGCCTAAATATAATAAATATACATATATATATGTCAGCGACTACGCTGAGAGCATGGTCTAGTAGGTCTCGAGGACGCAGGCAGGTCATGCAGATCCATCCATTGCCTTTCTGTTTATTTTCTGACCCTTTTTGTTTCTTTAAATGCCCATCAACCATCATCACTCTGTCTGCAGAGGCTGGCTGCCACCAGCTGCACTCTTCGTATTTTACTAGTTGGACTCTGCTCTGAATTACAGTACTTGATCCCCATAATAGATGGATGGGCAAACTCTTACTAGAGAGTAGAGAATCCTCCATCCCTTTCTTGTGGCTTAGCGATTTCTAGACGCTAGCTAGCAACCAGCAGCAACTGAGGAGGAGGAATGCCAATGGCCAACGCACACGGTGGAAATTGCATGCTTTGCCTCGTCATTAGCAGAAGATGGAGATACGTACGTGATGTGGTTGGGCGACATGCCCATGAAGAAGACTGTGGTTCGGTTGGGGTCGATGTGGCGGTCCACCCACTTTGCCCACGTCTTGAGCACCTCCCGGTACGCCACCGGCCGGTCCACCAGGGCGTACTTGCTCCACCCTGCCGCCCCCTTGTTATTATTCCTCAGAGCACCACTTCCTTTTCTGAATAATGAATTTTATGCAAAATTGTTCAACGCGCCGCTTAATTTTATCAAAATGAAAAAAGCGGAAAAGACAACTTACAGGACTTTCATCTCGAAGGTGTTGAGCCACCAGATGTAGGTGTTGAAGACGAGGTAGTCGACGCCCTTCCAGTTGTTGGCGTGCTTGGCGATGGCGCGCCAGGCGATGACGCGGTCCATGACGCTGTGCACCTGCGGGTCGTCCGAGTTGGACTGCACCAGGAAGGGCGCCCAGTAGAACTCCACGGTGGCGTTGTACTCCTGCATGGCATGCATTTGATTAGATGCTGCCTGCTGCAAACCAAGAGCAAGAGCAAGAGCATCATTTTTTGAAAGACGAGCAAGAGCATCATCATACATGGGCCGTGAAGACGTTGAGCGAGCCGTTGTTGACGAACTTTTGCAGCGTCTTGTGGCCCCGGGGCACGACGGACTGCACCAGGCACACCATGGACTCCCACTGGTTGCGGTTCAGCGAGTCACCCACGAACATGAGCCGCTTGTTCCGCAGCCGCTCCAGCAGCAGCGACGCGTCGAACCTGCACTTGTAGTATTGCTTGCAGCCATTATGCATACATACTAGATCAGTACTAGTTACTGTATTTATCGATGCAGTCATTCATTTCTTTGTTTATTTACCTACCAACTGTAGTACTACCTCTTTACACTTACTAGGGAAAATTCGATTCATGCCACCACAACTCCGTGAAATTGGGTGTCATGTTGAAAATCATGCCACTCAATGGCATGATTTTCAACATGAAATCCAATTTCAAGAAATTGGAGTGGCATGGATCCAACTGACCCTTACTTTATTACTACGCACAACTACAGTACAAGTACTACAGGAGAGGAAAAGTGTCGGTGGGTTGGGTCACGAGACACGGTTCCCGTGCAGTCGCAGCATTCTATCTAGTGCTAATTCTGCGCTGGTATTGTATTGTTGACAACTACTGCGAGACTGGATGGATCTACTCGTGCGGCAGCAATAGCCCACTTGGTGCAGTGGAAGGTTGAAGTGGCAGGAGGAGGAGACTGGAGACGACGACGGACTGCCGGACACTGGAACTGGAGGAAGAACAAGTCCCCCACCCCAGTACAGTACCCCAGCACGGCACCAAGATTCCATCCATCCAATCGGAGGGCAGGGCAGGGCAGGGCAGGGCAGGGAGTTGAGCTGTTGAGCTCAATTTGGCTTGAAGAAGAATCAATCATCATGCCATGCCATTCCATTCATACGCGGACGCGTTTCGGATTTCGAATTTGGATTAGGATATCTTGTTGCGTGTTTATAGGGAATGAATTGAAGAAGAACAAGACATGATTATGAATGAAGAAAACAAACCGAAAAGAAAACCGTCAATCATCAATCGATGTGTCCGCTACTCCTAGCAAGCAATGGATTATACTATATAGAGAGATTCATCGATCAATGAGAGAAGAGAAGCCATGGAATGGAATCGGATTCATCAATACCTGGGCAGGTCGCATCCGTTGGGCTGCCACCTCCACTTCTGGTAGGAGTCATCGCGGCGGCCGTTGCGCATGCACGTCACCTGCTCCGTCAGGAACTCGCACTCCGACTCGCGGTACAGCGGCGACTGCTCCCCCGCCGCATCGAACGTCCACCGCCCCTGGTACAGGTCGCACCCCGCGGGCACTTGCTGCAGCTGGTGCTGCTGCTTCTGCTTGGTCGGCGGCTGCTGCTTCTGCTTCTGCTTCTGAGTGGCGGCATCCCCATCCTCCTCCTCATGGTGGTGGTGCAGGAGCAGGACCCGCAGGTCCGGGGACCTCGCCCGCCCGGCGACCGCGACCACGTCAGCGCCGCCGCTGCTCTTGACGACGTCCTCGTTGTAGAGGAAGACGGCGAGGAGGAAGACGGCGACGACGAGGCCCGCCAGCGAGAGCGGGGCGGTGGGCCTGCGCGAGGGCGGCTGCTTGGCGGCGGCCGGCGCCGCAGCGGACGCGGGCTTGCGGCGGTGCTGCATCGGACCTGTTGCTGTTGGGATCCAAGTCCAATTCGGATTCCGATCCCTTGGTTTGGTTTTTTTGAGGGAGGGGAATGGGTCTTGTGCTTGGTTGGCTTTTGCTGATGGATCCGACCCCCTCCTGCCTGCCTTTGTCGCCGAGAGACAAGAGAAAGAAGAGGCGGCGGCGGCGGCGGCGGCGGCGGCCGGGGGGATGGAGACGGAGTCGTCGTCCTCCTAGCTTCCTTTGACTCCTCCTCCCAAGTCCTTCCCAACTAGCCGGCCGCGGCCTGTAGGGGTGGGATTGATTGCTAATTTAAAATTACTAAATTATTGGTTTTACTATTATTAGGATGGCAGCCTCCTGCTTGCCTCGCAGTTCCAAAATTAATTCAACACCATTTACGAACCTACGTTGTTATCACGAACTCTCCTAACATTTATTTATCTATTTATGATCATGATATGATATGATGAAACTCTTTCTGTTCTCTTTTCATAGTTCTATTTCAAAGATTTGAATGTTAACGAATGATAGTCCTATTTACCATTGGTATTGACCACGATGATAAATAGCACACCCGATAAAAATATTAGAGGACCAACTAAAAAATTTGTGTTGCAATTATAATATATAATAGGTAATGTTAGTTTGTTTTCTTATTTTTGTCAATGTGAAATAGCACTACAAAAAGAGAGAGAACGGAGGGAGTATGCATCATGCTGGCCTCGTGTTCTGATTGATTGATCCATATCATCATCATCATCATCATGACGGCATGATTATCGCACAATCATATACTCCCTCCGTCTCTAAATAAGTCTCTAAATAACTGTCGCTCTCGCTTTCCGAGAAATAACTTTGATTAGTTTTATATAAAAAGATATTAATATTTATGATACATAATTAATATCATTAGATAGATCTTTTAATCTAGTTTTTTTAATAAATTTATTTGGAGATACAAATGTTGTATATTTTTTCTACAAATCGAGTTGCACGTACACCGACAACTACACTTAAAAAGGGACAGAGAGAGCACATTCACGAATTGCTTGGCTTGCATTGCATTATTCTGTTGTGTTAGTTGCCTGGCCAGACAATGATTTATTTATTTGATCTTGTATAGATGAATTAGAGTATGTTTGTCAGATCTCCAAAATCGGCTCCGGACGGAGCCCTGCAAAACAGGCCCCTGACACTTCCACAAGAACGCCCCTAGAGCCGGACCGCGCGCCATAGACGTTCAGCACCTACCAAAGACAGAAGTTTGTGTCCTAACTTTTAGAGAGATTGTGGACCGTCTGCCCCAGAGCCGGACTATCCACACTTAAACAATTAGCTCTCATTTGAACAACAAGTTAGTCATTTTTCAAAAGAAGTTAATCCTTATCCATGCAATGCAAATATTTAAGCGGAATACCATTTTTTCTTCTTCTCCGGTTTCGATTGGCGGACAAAAAAACATTACTTGCTTTAGATTTAGAGAAATAGTAGAGATAGAGATTATTATTATCCGCAGTGGCGGACTCAGGAATTGAAACTAGGGTAGTCCTGAAAAAAATTCAAAACACAATCCGGTATAACCTAATAGCACTTCGGCAACAATACGGTATATAACGATCAAATTTGCAATAACATAAGTAAAAATATTCCTGAATACATTCAATTCAACAAATTAGTTCAGAACTCGAATAACATACAATATAAAAAGTTGCAACATCAATAAAACCTTACATAAATAGAAGATTGCAATACTAATCTAGTCTAATGCTCCTGCCTTACGCTTCCTCATGGCCATGAAAGTATGGATTATGTCATCCTCACTTATGTTAGAGAAAATTCCACGCTCAATAAAAATGGGGTCTGTCTCGGTGTAAAGTGACTGATTTTTTGTTAGGCATAAGTCACTGTATTTTTTTCAGTAACTTATTTTTTGTTAGGCGTAAGTCACTGTTTTTTTTGATTGACTTTTTTTTTCTTATGTGTAAGTCACTTCTTGGGCTACACAAAACTAGATTGGGTGCTGCAGTGGACTATTATTTGAACTGCTTTTGGTTAGCTGTTAGTCTCTGGTGGGGTCTTAATTGGCCTGTGGGCTCTATTGACTGTTGGTTTGGTATTGTGCCCGTTAACAATTCTTTGAACTATTTTGGACTAGCTATTGATCGGAGATGAACTTGTTTTTGGACTGTGAGCTCTCCAGGCTAGCCGTTGGTATGTGGTGGACTGGTTTTTGGACTATGAACTCTCTGTTGACTGTCTTAATCAACAAAAAAGCATAGAACAACTCTGAATCAAGTGAGTAGCCCCCAAAAAATATAGCTGGGCTTCACTTTGGGGCTGTTTAGTTCCCAAAATGAAAATTTTTGGATGTCAAATCGACTATTTGACCAGATGTCGGGAGGGTTTTTCGGATACTAATTAAAAAACTAATTTCAGAACTCACCTGGAAACCGTGAGACGAATCTTTTGAGGCCTTTGACCACATCATTAGCACATGTGGGTTACTGTAGCACTTATGGCTAATTATGCACTAATTAGGTTCAAAAGATTCGTCTCGTCGTGTACATTCAAACTGTGCAATTAGTTTTATTTTTTAACTATATTTAATACTACAGCAGAGCAGAAACGTGTATTAACAACCTAATCCCCACATATGAACAGCCAAAATAACAAAAATGTAATGTCACTATAAGTTAACTAAAAGTTATACAAACAAAACAGAAACAATTTTGTCTCAAGATAGAAGACCATGAACCACAATTGTTAGTGGATCTGGTTAGATAAAAGGCTTCCAAAAACCAAAAAAATGATAATTGACTAAAGAAAAAGATTCCAACAATGAAAATAACCACACTTAGTGGATCTGAACAGATTTGATTTCAATTCAGACTTAAATATTACACATATGGTTGCTTGCCAAAAATAGATAGTAGAATATCAGTTTGCAACTATATTTCAAAAGCAGGTCTTTTCCTCACCAACTCTGACATTATGCCATCCAAAATAACAGACCAATCAAACTACTATACAACTAAACTACTATCCGACTCAGTTGCAGGCCCTTGGGTGCTAGTTGGTATCATCATAGTAAGGCATCTTCACAACACTTTTCACTAACTCGAAGAAGAACTTGGTGTCACCAACAATGACATACCTAGCCCTCAATTCCTCAGCATCAACATGTTCAGGGCATAGAATGAATGCAAAGTTGCCATCTGGATCAACAACAACACAGTAATCTCGAACATTGCGAAACCCAACTAACCTCTCCAGAGCATGAACAGACCGCATCCAAAAATTAAATGCATTACATACATAATTTACACAAAGACAATTTGATGTAAACAGAGTACAAATGGACTATAAATTCAAAGTAAACATTAATTAACAGTATTGAACAAACTACAAATAAGCATACTAAATTGTAAAATGAACATTTCCATAAAAAGACAAAATTCATCACCTGAGTTCTCCTTCCCTCAACTGATCAACTCAAATCCTACAAATCCCAGAAAGTAATCAGATCTGGTCATATGAAACAAAAATAGTAAGCTACAACAGAAACTCCAAAAAGTTTATCATCCTCACTAGAGAGCCAATAATCAATAAAGCAAAACCAAATCTATAGTTAAATGAATAACGGCGGCCCATCTGGATTTCAAAGTGATGTATGTGTGAGAGATCAAAATCGGAAACTCTATATCAACAAGAATCCTCAGCCGATCACAGACAAAACTCGAGATCACCCACAATAACTCTAGAACAATAAATATGGAGTGAAGGATAGGAAGATGAGAGTAGTAGTATCGACAAAAACATTGTCATGTGACTTACTTTTGCTTATGTATAAGTTAGTGTCTTTTTTGCATAAAATGACTTATATATTATTTTCCCGTAAGTCACCCATCTTTCCTGTAGAGTGCTTGCCTCCGCATACAAGTCTTAATGTTCATATAGTGTGTGCCTGTCCCTAACAGGTCCGCTATATAATGTGTTGCACCCGTTAGATTTATTCGGGCTGCTATGAAGCATCTGTTGGCAACAGACCCAACAATAGTGTAAGGGCAATGCAGTTCATATATTTTTAATGAAAATTTGAAAAATAATAAACTGGCCAATTGTGGCCCAATCAGTCAGTACTAGGTACTATTGACACATAGTATTTTTGAATAAAAAACAAGCCTAAAGTTATGTCTGTGCATTCAAAGATAAAATGAAATAAAAAGGAACACCAAGTAAAATTATACAATACATAGACACTACCATACTAGCTTGTCCAGCTCTAGAAGTCTAGGGCAGAAGTAGTTGGGACAGAAATGAAGTGACCACTCACCTTACTGTCACCGCAACACTAGTAGCACAACACAGGAAGGCCATGGCCAAGAATGACAACACCATCGGCCATGGTAGCACCGAGAAATGGAGCAGTCATATTAGACTATATCCGTACGAGCACCTATGGAAATAACAAGTAACAAAATTCAACATTTAATGATTAGTTTCTGGATATAAAAAAGCTAGACATGAGAAACCTCACCCACTAACTTGTGCACAAAAAACCTAGCATATTTACATTGATGAGTGCACATAAGTAACACACACGCATGCACATCATTTTTACCTAGATTTTCATATTTACAGTAATAAATGAGAAAAATATAGATCTCACATGCCTATCAAAATACCTGGACTTTCATATTTACAGTAACAAATGAGAAAATTATACTGAAAATCATATATGATTTTTACATGACAGAACTAATTTAGTCTTTTGAATTCATGGAATACCTAGATGTATATCCACAGCAAAGCCCTACAAGCAATATAATAGCAAATGTTACTCAAAAAGGGAAGTTATAGCGACCATAAAAAATTGTCTATTATTTAAGAAATCAGAATTCACATCACTAATAAGGCTCTGCAGTGCCAACGGTAAAACTTGAGATCCCTGGTTCCATAATATGTTAGTTATCCTATATGATTGTAAGGACTGATAACCATGGAAAGAGTGCACAAGCAATATGAGTAATTTATTTAGAAAAAATAAAGCACCAAAAATAACAATCAAACTGATGAAGAAAATAAAATTATTGCAATTACACAAAAGCATTTATGAAATTACAGCACAACATACTATAGTAATCTTTTCTCAGTTGGACTATAATTATTAATGCTACGACTTGAGAAGATTCTTTGTGTAGTAATATAAAGATTATTGCTAGCCAAGACATATACAGACTTAGTGAGTACCTTCGAAGTAAAACATGGACACAGACAACTTTGAAGAATCATAAAGGGGATAAACATTGTCTGAAAAAATTCCTATGAATACTAGAGACCAATGCCTCTCAATACAAATGGACAGCCAGTTCTGCTATTAATTTTTATTTTCACAAAGAAGACAAGAATAAGACCATGAGAGCATACAGAGCAAGTCGTGCATGATGGGCATACCAATGGTAGACTACCTTTATCCTGCCCCTTGGAAATGTGGAATTTCGTCAAACACCTGGCAAGCACAGCTGCTAGCTCCCAAACCAAAGACACAAGAGCGCTGCAACACTTGAAAAATAATGAATCTACTATACAGGTTGGCCATTATATCTCACAAATATAATATAGTGTGAAAATCAGTGTACAATAAAGGGTAACTTGTACTTTCATAAGACTGAAAAGCTCCCTGATTAATTCACAATTTTGATAATTAAACTAGAAAAATTATATTATTAAATGTGAGTGTAATTATAGTATAAGTTACTTATAGTTTTCTAGACATTGATCAGGAGTGCTAATTAACCAAAAACAAAACTAACCAATCAGCAACCACAATGAAACTAAAACTGACCAAAAACAATACTGTATGTAAGACCGTACTACTCATTAACAAAAGTAAGTTAATATATCAAACTAATAATCCCCTAGCCTCTAAAAAATGCTTCTGTGGTAACCAAAATAGAAATGCAAAACTCTGAAACTAAAGTATGTGCAGAAAAAACTTTAAACTCAAAGTATGTTCATATAACATTAAAAAGCATACTAAATTCTAAGATGAATATTTGCAACCAAAGAGAAGTTCTTCACCTGAGTTCTCCTAAACTCATCAACTCCATTCCTGCAATCCTAGAAAGTAACAGGTCAGGGAGAAACTAAAATACTTGGGTATATTTAGCATCTAAAATTCTAGTGAAGTATTGCTCACTATTATGTTTTATAGTAACAAACTACAGAATTACAACACTAAGGAGGGTGTATTTGCAGATTGAGTCCACAATAAATCTTAAGCTCTCAACTCACCAAACTAAAAGAGTAAGACACGCTAGTATTTTTGTTGCAACCACAGCTTTGGTATTATCTTGTTCTCTTACATATAGAACGGTAAAAGAATGCCTTAGTGGAAGATGCTAATGGCCATGATGGCCTCTAAAAACTAAGGATACATCCTGAGGAGAACAAGTGGCTCTCCTGACTCCACTCCCTAAAGACTAGGAGCTGCTAACAACACTGACATGTTTAGCTAATTAGCTCATCAACTGCTAACTGAATTAAAATAGAAAGATACACAAAGACTCGACACTACATACTTAACACGAGACATGGGTTATTGTCATAAAAATATAATGGACATAGGAAGAGGAATCAATCTGTTAGGTTATGGAACACAAAGAACGGTCAGATTGCTAAATAGGAAACTGGTGTTGCAAAAAGTCAATTTGAATAAGCTAATATGAAAGAACATTTAGCAATGTAATTGGCCCTACTTCAAATATTCTCCCATAAGGTGATTTGGATATATCAACAATCATGTTTCCACAACATATCCCAAATACAGCTATATGAAGAACTGATGTGAGAAAATTACAGTAACCAAAATACAAGCAGCTCTAACATTTTATAGTAACAACCAAGAAAATTACAGTAATGAGTCAGGTTGTAATTCTAGTATAAGCTATTTATAATTCAAAGTTCCAATGAATGACGTTTTCAACCTGGAATGAGTAAATCAATGAAAGGGATAGGACAGGCAAGAAAGGAAAAACATTCAGTCATAGAGTAGCATATTTGAAAGAGTTCACATGGACCAAAATGCTCTACTTCTAATTGCAGTAGTACTACATGACTCAGGAAATCAGACAGGGCAAACTATAGTGTTAATTGTATGTACAAACTATATATTGCAAAATAGAGTAAACGATCCACTGGATGTAATGACAATTTGAGAAGGAAGTGAAGTTGCAAGGAATCTATATATATCACAACAATTCAAGTCTAGGTAAACATTGTTGTATTTGTCAACATTTAACGAAGCCCCACTCAGAGTCGAAAAGCAAAAGGATGGCAAAAATATATAGATTGCAACTGACCAGATTAAATGAAACATTTCAGACCAGAGTGCAGATAATCCAAGTAAAAGATGGAGCATCACAAGCATAGATGCCAAATGAAAAAAAAACTGGACCTGGTAGTTCCTCAGCTTATAAACTACTACCAACAATCAAATACAACCATGGTGAAAACGTGACTACGGTAATGAGAAAGGAGATCGCAACATATAGCATTCATCCACATGGTGTCGGCATCTACAAGTTCAGAAACTCTTGTGAGCGTGATATTCTGGTCCATACTAGCCCGCACCAGGTCGGCCCTCATACTGTAACTTTTGTTAATCATGATGCTGCCATGAACTGTAAGAGGTCACCTTTCAATAGGATTGGTTGGATTTTACTTCTGGGATACCCCCTGGATTACAAGGAAAAACAATATATAGATAAAGCATGTAGCCCTTTTGCTCAGGTTGTTCATTGGCATGCTACATATTACAGTTTGTCAAGGGTATTGGTGAAAGTACTATTTGAGGATCTACTAGAAATACCTCGTAGCCTGAAACTGAAAGCTGGTAGAACTATAGATGGAGAGGGGAGATCTTGGACTGTGCCTGTGTATATCCTCAACAATGAATTTGCAGATATGATGCCCGATGAGGAAATCCCACCCCCTCCAAACAATGGTAACCCTCACCCTCATGAAGGACCTGTAGCCCCTGGAGAACCTGAACAAGTGGCTGAATGGGCAGAAAATCAGATGAACCAACAAGGCTTTGGGGAATGGCCAATCGGAGATGATCAGGATGACCAAAACCAAGGCTCCAATGTTAGCTCAGTCAACCAAGCTGATCAGCCTCTTTTCGTTCCTGTTGCTGGTCCTGAACAAGTTGTGATTCCTCTTATTCCAGAAAATAATGATACCGCAGTTGAAGCTCCTTTGATCCCTATTAATCAAGAAATTGATGATGCTGAAATTCAAGCTCCTATGTTGGCCAATGAAGCACGCCAAGCTGCTGACGTGATGCGGCAGATAGTACCTGGTGAGGAAATGCAGCAGAATCCACTTGCTGAAAATGCTCAACTCCAAGAAGCTTCCCCAAATCAAGCTCAAAACAGTGAGTTGGAGTCAATGCAGCAGCAGGAAATGCCTGTCGATAAGAATACTAAAGAGTCAGATGAAGATAAAATAGAACAGCTAGCATCTCAAAACAAGAACACTACTGAATTGGCAGCACATGGCATGGAAATGGAAAGCAATGAGCAGAGAATAAACATGATCTTGTCAAACCTCAAGAGAGTTGTTATGCAGCATGCTCAGCAAATTCAAGGTTGTGGCACCAGTAGAAGCACCAGTAGCATCACAATTCCTTTAGATGGAATTATAATCAATTTCTCTGGCCTTGGGATAGAGAGTATTCAAATTATCACCCCTGAAGTGAAGACACTAGAAACAGTAGCAATGCTTGGCTGCGAAGCTGGTAAGAGATCCCTCATAAAAGGAAAGGAAAGTGGAAAACTGAAGGTGTATACTAGAAGGAAGCGGCCAGCAAACAAAGAACTCATTCAAAAAGAAAATGCCACTGGTACATCACATCTTGCTGTTGAGGGAAATAAAGAAGCAAGAAAAAGAAAATTAGTGGAAAAGAGTGTCAGAGTGCTGAGAAGCCAGGTAAAGAACAAAACTCCTATCAACACTGAAAACCTGAGAAGGAGTGAGAGAATTCATAACAAACACAAAGGCAGCAAAGCTCCAGATGCTATCAATGGAGAAACTCTGAAAAGAAGAAAGAAAGGCCCCAAGGAGGTTGCCAGCCATTCCCAGCTGACTGGTAAACTACTCCTCCCTGCACTTGATCAAGAAATTGAATTCCCTGGCTTAGGCACTCTTGAAAAAACAGAGGGTATTTTCCCTGAGATCCCTATAATTGAAATTCAAAATGTGGCTATCAATAGATGCGGCCTCTCTCCTTCGGATGTGACGGCAGAGCTCCTCCAGAAGGCCAATCAAGATGAAACTGGTGCAGAAGGAAGGGCATCAAGCAACAACCCTGTGATCAATGGATAGAAGACTTAAGAAGAAGCTTCCTCTCAGGGAATGCCCTGTACTAGTTCCATGTTGTCTATTTTTAAGCTTATCTTGGGTTAAATTTCGTATCTGTGATTGCTGGATATTGTGGTGGCAGCCTAAACCTGAATGGTGTCTTGTGTGGCCTTCTTTTGCGAACTCGAGTTTAATTATTCACGTACTCCATTTTCTTGGTGAAATTACCTTCTCAATGCTGGGATGTGATAGCATCAGAATCAGATGGTTACAGTGCAAATGTTGGGCATGGAGACTATGCAAAAACTGTGATGACCTCAAAATATTTCATCAATATTCCTGCAGTCTGATGAATGAGTGTGTCCAGCGTGCAAATGTGAGAAGTGACTCTTGGAGTCATTCCTATTACAATTACTCCCAAATGAATCTGAATGGATAATACAAATCATAAGAGAAGCTGGAATGTACTAAACTGGAACGTTAGAGGACTTAATGGAGATGGCAAATGTGAAGCTGTCAAGGCCAAAATTGAGGAAAGCACATGTTCTGTGTATTGCATACAAGAAACAAAAAAGGAAACTTTTGATCACTCTTTCATCAAGAAGCTAGCACCAAAAAGGTTCGATAAATTTGCATATGCACCATCTATTGGAGCATCAGGAGGAATATTAATGGGATGGAACAATAGTATATTTAAGGGAGAAGTTATACACTGTCTCAATTATGCTGTAACAGTCAAGTTTACTTCAAAATATGACAACAGCTCCTGGAAACTCACTGCAGTCTATGGCCCATGCCAAGGAGATGAGAGAATCAACTTTGTAAATTGGCTAAATGATTTATCCATAGCTGATAATGAGAATTGGATGCTTATTGGGGATTTCAACTTCTACAGAGACTTAAGTGACAGAAACAAACTTGGGGGTAATATGAATGACATCTTCCTCTTCAATTCCATAATAAGCAACCTTGGCATACAAGAAATTCCTTTAAAGGGCAGAAAATACACATGGAGTAATATGCAAGAAGATCCACTTCTTGAGCAACTAGACTGGTGCTTTACCTCGGCTAATTGGATAAGTTCTTATCCTAGCACCCTCATGCACCCCCTTGCAAAGCCAATTTCTGACCATATACCATGTCAAGTACAAATTGGCACAGAAATCCCAAAAGCAAAGATTTTCAGATTTGAAAATTTTTGGATGGACATTCCAGGTTTCATAGATCTAGTTCAGAGTGTATGGAATTCTGAGGTTAGAGGTAGTAATGCTGCAACCAGAATTACTGCAAAATTCAAACTATTGAGAAGAGCCATTAAAAGATGGACCAAAGGGATGGCACAACTTTCAAACTTAATCAAAGAATGCAACTCTGTCCTACTGATCTTAGACAAACTAGAGGAACAAAGGCCCTTGTTTATTCAAGAGAGAAACTTCAGAATCATTCTAAGAAGGCATATCCTCACACTGCTCAAATATCAGAAGGAATATTGGAAAAAGAGATATACAGTGAGATGGACAAAGTTTGGGGATGAAAGTACAAAATTTTTTCATGCAGCAGCAACTGAGAGATACAGGCACAATACAATAACTAGTTTAGAGACTGAGGATGGAAGACAAATTACTGAACACTTTGAAAAAGCTGCACTGCTATTGGAGGCCTACAAAAAGAGAATGGGAATGACCACTAATCCTATTATGCAAATTGATCTAGAGAACCTGATACACAGACACAACAATCTTGATCACTTATCTGAACCAGTTACAAGGGAGGAAATTGACAAAACAATAGCTCAAATGCCTACAGATAAATCTCCAGGACCGGATGGCTTCAATGGCCTTTTCTTCAAGAAGTGTTGGCACATAATTAAAGAGGACATATATGATCTTTGCAATGAATTCTTCGCTGGAAATCTTGATCTGAAGGCCATCAACAGTTCATTCATCACCCTAATTCCTAAATGTAATAATCCAAGCTCTGTCAATGATTTCAGGCCCATCTCCCTCCTAAACTCAGTTTTGAAGCTATTGACCAAGATCATGTCTGATCGGCTACAAAGAGTTATTATTCCTCTAGTCCATCAAAATCAATATGGATTCATAAAAAATAGGACAATACAGGATTGTCTTGCCTGGTCATTTGAGTACATTCACCAATGCCAATACTCCAAACAAGAAATTATCATTCTTAAGCTGGATTTTGAGAAGGCTTTTGACACTATATATTGAGCACAGCACCATCTTGTGCATGCTGCATCACCTCGGTTTCACATCTACCTGGTGCAACTGGGTTAAAAGAATCTTGGACACAGGCACCTCGGCTATCCTCTTAAATGGAACTCCTGGGAAAGAATTTCAATGCAAAAGGGGGGTCAGGCAGGGAGATCCCTTATCACCTCTCCTATTTGTCATTGCTGCTGAATTGCTCCAATATATTGTGAACAAAGCTCACTCCCAAGGGATTTTCAGTCTTCCAATACCATGCTCAGCTTCCAATGACTTCCCTATTATTCAGTACGCGGATGATACTATCATGGTAATGAAAGCCTTGGAAAGAGAACTATTCTGCTTGAAAGGAATTCTTGAGGGTTTCTCACAATCAACTGGCCTCAGAGTAAATTACCAGAAATCTTGTTTGGTGCCTCTAAACCTCAGCCAAGAGAAAGCATCTAGTCTCGCTAGAGTTTTTGGTTGTCAACTTGGATCCCTTCCCTTCACTTATTTGGGTTTACCACTTGGAACCACAAAGCCTAGAATAAACGATTTCGCCCCCCTTATGAATCAAATGGAGAGAAGGCTAACTGCTACAGCCACATTCCTAGGACTTGCTGGCAAGGTTGAACTCACAAAATCAGTATTCTCAGCACTTCCTACATACACAATGTGCACCTTGAAGATCCCATTAGGAGCAGTAGAAAATATGGATAGAGCAAGAAGGGACTGCCTATGGAGAGGTACTAATGTAAATGATAGAAAGAAACCTCTGGTGGCATGGAAAAATGTACATCGACCAAAGGCGAAGGGGGGACTTGGAGTCATAAACTTAAGAAGCCAAAATACAGCCTTGCTCTTAAAACATTTAGATAAATTCTACAATAAAAGGGACATTCCATGGGTCAAACTCATCTAGAGTACCTATTATGCAGATGGTACAATTCCTCATGCAGCCGGGGAGGTTGGTTCATTTTGGTGGATAGATCTGTTGAAGCTATGTGACCAATTCAGAGGTGTGGCTACATGTACGGTGGGAGATGGAAAAAGTGTTCTTTTTTTGTTAGATGTTTGGAATAACAGGCTCCTAAAGGACTCACTTCCAAGGCTCTTTAGCTTTGCAAAAAACCAGAATATATCGGTGGCACAATTCCTACAAACCAACACTATAGAAGAGCAATTCTACACCATTATCAATGGAAGCCTACCAAGAGTTTGAAGAACTTCAAAGCATCATCCAGGGAATACAAGTATCAGTAGATCGACAAGACACTTGGCACTACATATGGGGTTCCAACAAATATTCCTCCAAGCAGTTCTATAACTTTCAATTTAGAAACATCAAGCCACCAGACCCTTTTCTCTGGATATGGAAGTCCAAATGCAGCAACAAGTTGAGAGTCTTTTGTTGGCTTCTTTTAATGGACAGATTAAACACAAAGAACCTATTGAGAAGAAGGAGTTTTCATATCAATGGAGGAAATTATAGTTGTGTAATGTGTAATGAAAACATTGAAGAAACAGCATTTGACTTGTTCTTCAACTGCAACTTTGGTAGAGCTTGCTGGGGCAAGATTGGCAAGCAATGGAATCAGAACCTTCAATTCTTCAGAATGATGAAGACAGCTCAAGAATTAAACAACAACAGTTTCTTCATGGAGATTTTTATTATGGCTTGCTGGAATATATGGAAACAGAGGAATGCTTTAATATTTGAGGGCATCAGGCCATCCATCAACTCATGGACCTTCCACTTCATTGAGGAGGCCAAGTTACAATCTCACAGATTAAAAGATAACAGTAGAGAGGACTTTCTAAATTGGGTCAATTCTGTACAGTAGCTACCATGTGTAGCATCTGAAGTTGTTTTTTTTAATGGGGATCATGCCATCCCCATGCTTTGTACAGGTTTTTACTTATTTTTTAAATTTTAATATACTACCACAGTGGGGGTCTCCCCTGCTGTACAGTTCAAAAAAAAATACATGTTAGCAAACAATGTTTAGTATAGATAAGTGACAGACCCTGAAGTCATCCAGAGGGGCCCAATCTAAGAGATATAGCTTGCTAATTAGCATATACAAGAAAAGCTAGCTGCAGAAAGGAACACTCTCCGGTGGCAAAATAGCGACAGTAATAGCTATGCAAGAAGTTTTGCAAAAAACATCTCTTTTACTTAACTTAATAAATCGTGAGATACAATCAGAAAACAAGAGACACCAAGTGTATTTTTAAGAAGCTTGACAGCTGAACAAAAGAAAACATCAAATTCCATGGTCTATTTGACAACATTTCTCACAGATAACAGTTGAATAAGAATAGACAGCTTACACACAGCTTGCAGCTTGGCAAAATATCAAATTTCACTAGACAGATTAAATACAACACTTTAGATATTTCAAGCCAATGTGTTGACGCAAATCTCGGTCAACACACGAACGCACTAGATCGTGCGGCGTGAGAAAGAGCTCGATGCAGCTCTCTCTGCGTGGAGCGGTCAGACCGGTCTAAGGGACCGGTCAGACCGGTCTCCGGTGAGAATCGGCGACGGCCGACGAACGCGAACCCGGGAGGGACCCCGTCAGGGTAGGCGCACGTAGGGTTGTTCTAGGATCGGCAGGCCACCTAGAACGCCTTCAAACATCGCGGAGACGAAGGAAGAACAGCAGAAGGGGTTGGAAAAGCTAGGGTTTGGAGAAAAGGATAAAAAGTAGAATTTGTATTGATTTTGTTCGATTGGATTCTCTAATCGGCCGTGACCCTTTATATTTATAGGGTGGGGTGGACTTATCCCGCAAGAAATCCTGTTTACAGATCTAAATCTATAAAAATCTCTAGTTGTACTCGGACTCTACCTGGACCGGTCAGACCGGTCGGCCCCTGCCGGACAGGCCACAGTGCCTTGACCGGTCAGACCGCTCGGTCATACCGGTCAGACCGGTTGGTGCCAATCTTGGCTGTCAACATATGCCCCCCTGTTTTTTTGGTAAAGCTTGCTTACCAAAAAACATTCTTCTGAGCCAAAATTGTCTAAGGGCGATGATTAACACTACATCGGCCATGTTTTGCTCAAGTCAATGTTGAAACAACTTGTTTGGGCCGCCACACCTTCTTCATTGTCGCTGACGTCTTCGGCGCGGTCTCCACTTGTTGTCCCATTGCCTCCTTCTTGCGCATACGTTGCAGCCTTCGCTTCTGAGTATGAGACAAACCTGAGGGACACCACCTCGGCTGTAAATACTTTGAATCTTGCTCCTTGCTCTTCCCATTCTCTTTGCTGCAATCAACATCTTGCTTGACCGGATTATTGCTAGCAACAATCGGTCTTTGTAATAATGCATGATTTGGATACATAGGAGGATATTGAATATAATATGATTGCATATGCATCCTACTATAATCCATAGGTGTATAAAAATAAGGATACCAACAATACCATGGAGCAATCGGTCCACTAGATGAAGTATAATTACTTTGACTCGATTGCTCTTGATGTCTTGACGATGACCCCGTATCCTTGACTTTGCTTGGTGGCCCCTTCTGTCTCTGAACACTCCCTTCCTTCTCATATTTAGCCAACAGTTCTTTAAAACTCGGCATTGTCTTAATTTTGGAGGAGTTCCCAGATTTACTGGGCGCACCGGTCAGACCGGTCCCATGACCGGTCAGACCGGTCGAACCGGTCAGACCGCCTCTGTGGCCGGTCAGACCGGTCGACTTGTTGTCGGCCTTCTTCTTGTCTTGCCCCCCGAGTGTTTTTGCACCTTGAGGGATCTCCTGTGCCAGCTTCTTTTCAGGTCTTTCATCACCAATAACTACATTCTTCCCCTTGGTTGATTCGGCTTGACTCGGCCGAACTAGCACTTTAGGATTATTCAATTCTAACATATGGACCGGGAAAGGAGTCTGATCAATTTGCATATTAGAAAGAACCAATCGTCCTTCATTAATGGCCGATTGAATTTGTCTACGTAACACATTGCAATCATTAGTAGCATGTGAGAAAGCATTATGAAATTTGCAATATGCTCGCCGCTTCAACTCTTCAGGCGGCGGTAGAGTATGCGACATCTTGACATATCCAATCCTATATAACTCATCAAATATTCTCTCGCACTTGGATACATCAAAAGTAAATCGTTCATCTTGCCGATTTTTCTGAATCGGCTTAAGAGCAGAACAAGTAAATGGTTTATTTTGAGATGGCCAAGCAAACTCAGCAGTATACACATCATTAGACTCATCGTCCGAACAATTTGAATTGCATTCTAAAGTATGCACACTAGAAAGATGATGTCTATGAGACTCTTGAGGCTCTTTGCTTCGGCTTTCTATAGCCAAAGCTCTTTGATGCACCTGAGTAACGGTAAAGAAATCATAGCCCTCTAATCTTTCTTTGATGTGAGAGCGCAAGCCATTAAAAGCCAAATCAGCTAGATCTTTTTCTGCAATATTCACACTAAAGCATCGGTTTTTTGTATCGCGGAATCGTCTTATATAATCATTGACAGATTCATCACGCGATTGTCTAACCGATGTTAAGTGAGACAATTTAAGCTCATCAAGCCCACAGAAAAAGTGCTCATGGAACTTCTGCTCTAATTGTTCCCATGAACCAATAGAATTAGGTGTCAAAGATGAAAACCATGAGAAAGCGGTTCTAGTTAGAGATAAAGAAAATAAACGCACTTTCAACTCGTTTATTGAACCAGCTTCTCCTAATTGGGCAAGATACTGACTAATATGCTCAAATGTACTCCTAGTATCTTCCCCACTGAATTTAACAAACTCAGGCAACCTAAAACCAGCAGGGTATGCAACCGAATCAAACGAAGTAGGATACGACTTTTTGGTATGTGCGGGTTTTGCTTCTAACATCCACTCCAAAACTTTCTCTAAGCAGATTAGCCAAATCATTCTTATAATCAGTAAGCATTTTATCAAAATTACTTGAAGAATTTGGCTGTGTGGATGTAGATACCTCTCGCTGGTTTGAAACAAACTGACCGGATGGACCGGTCGGACCGGTCGGTACGACCGGTCGAACCGGTTGGGGGAACCGGTCTGACCGGGCTGATATATCGGTCTGACCGGTCTCTGCCGGTTTTGCCAACGCTGCACATATCGGTCAAACATCTCGTCGGAGATAGGACCGGGGTGTGGCACTGAATTCTTGGAGATTTCTGGTGGTGTGTACTGAACAATCTCGTTCGTTCGGCTAATGTTGGCCGAACCAGGAATACTCATAATAGGATCAGTGTATGTAGGTGTAACAGTTTGACCACTGAAATAATTTATCGGCATCGCATATTGTGGTTGACTCGTAGGAGATGCTGCCGATGGTTGGGGAACATAAAATTCAGAAGTAGAAACAGATGGAGGTTCATCGGCTGATTCTGGTTTCTTACCAGCCGATTCCCTTTCCTTAGAGCTAAGCCAATTAACCCAATAAACATCACGCTCAGCTAACAATTTCTGAATTTGCTCCATAGTAACACCAGAAGGTGGAGCAGTTGCAGCAGGTGTTACCTCAGTAGATGCATCCGAGGAGGTAGAAGTGAAGTCGATCTCTTTGATCTTGGTGACCTTGCCGCCTCGACCGACCTTGATGCTCGCAAGCGCCGCTTGTAGATCTTCTTCATCACGCTTCTTCTTGCGCTCCTCTAGCAGCAAACGAACGTCCTCCGGAAGATGCTCATATGAATGGATGATGTTCTCCTTGTCGATTTCTGTGTTAGAGCCCATCTTCTTCGGAGTATATTAGATCGGTTTTATTAACCAAGATCTTTCTTCCCCAGCGGAGTCGCCAAAAAGTATGTTGACGCAAATCTCAGTCAACACACGAATGCACTAGATCGTGCGGCGCGAGAAAGAGCTCGATGCAGCTCTCTCTGCGTGGAGCGGTCAGACCGGTCTAAGGGACCGGTCAGACCGGTCGCCGGTGAGAATCGGCGACGGCCGACGAACGCGAACCCGGGAGGGACCCCGTCAGGGTAGGCGCACGTAGGGTTGTTCTAGGATCGGCAGGCCACCTAGAACGCCTTCAAACGTCACGGAGACGAAGGAAGAACAGCAGAAGGGGTTGGAAAAGCTAGGGTTTGGAGAAGAGGATAAAAAGTAGAATTTGTATTGATTTTGTTCGATTGGATTCTCTAATCGGCCGTGACCCTTTATATTTATAGGGTGGGGTGGACTTATCCCACAAGAAATCCTGTTTACAGATCTAAATCTATAAAAATCTCTAGTTGTACTCGGACTCTACCTGTACCGGTCAGACCGGTCGGACCTACCGGTCAGACCGGTCGGCCCCTGCCGGACAGGCCACAGTGCCTTGACCGGTTAGACCGCTCGGTCATACCGGTCAGACCGGTTGGTGCCAATCTTGGCTGTCAACACAATGCAAGTAGGGGTAGGAGATAAATAGATGGCAAACATACTTCACCTGATACTTCCTCTAAGCCAAAATTGTAAAACTACAGATAAAAACTCTGACCTTGACAACTTCTAGTCTGGTGAAAACAAAAGGCAAATAGAACTACAACCTTGACAACATCTATCAGACTGCAGATATTTGAGGCCAATGTTGGTTCATTACAAGCACAGGTGATCAGGTGGCCAAAATATAAATTGAAGCTGGATAAATTAAATACAACATTTAAGATCAGTTAGCACATCACAAGCACTGGTTTAGGGTTTACTGGTGTTCAGGATTCAAAACCACATGTAAGCCTAACCAAAACCGCAATGAGAGGTGTGCACATCTTGCAAACGATCCATACACATCCTGAACATAAGTAAAATAGTATTTAAATGCACATGGAAATAGGTTTATGCTCACGGTGATGTCATTTTAAAGGCATGGAAAACAAGACAAACAGCACACGAAGGTGTGAATTAATAGAGAAAAAACAACTCTGAAGTAAGCGTCCAAAAACAAAGATCAAATTTCCAAAAACAGGGGGGGTGGCGGCTGATAGAACAACAGGACTTATACTCGTCAAATAATATGGGGGGTAATGGACAGACACAGGGGAAGAGAATCCCCAACATCTGAAACCTGACTGCTGGAGATTAATTGCAATCGACGTCGATGACACAACAGCGTAGGCCTCTGATTCACACCCCACTCGTCGATCTCAGTTTAACAACTACAAAGACCCTGAACTTGGAACCCTAATCAATATATAATCCTCAAATCCAAGCCACATACATCTCAATTCAACATCGAACACCTACAATCTCGATTCGAACCCTAACAAATCCCAAATCATCAGTCTAACTGCTCCTCACGAGAGAGGAACAAGAGAACAGGAGAGAGGAAGAAGTTGATGAGGAAGGTACGCATGGCCGACGGAGTTGAGACCGAGGTGGTACACCCACCGGAGTACTCCGCCAAGCTCCGGCCACTGCCGCCGCCGGCGCGGGCGGCTTTGCAGCCGTGGCCATTTCTCTCCGGCCGCGGCGAGGAGGAGGCCCGAGTTCCCGCCGGCTGGGGCGGCGACAGAACAGGCGGAGGCAGCCATGAGGAGCTGCGAGTGGAGGGACCGCGGGGGCATCACAGGGGGCACCGGGTGGAGTCTCGGCGAGGCGAGGCTCAGCGGCAAGGGCGCATGGAGGCGAACGGGAATGGATAAGAACGAGAGAGGAGAGAGTGGATCGGCACACTAGTTGAATGGACACCAAGCAAATAGATAACTACTTACCACCAGCCCACTCGACGTACAGCGCAGGACAGAGAAAGCCAGGCCCGGTTGGCCATAGATCGAACGGCTCTCACGATCGACTTACACAAATACAAGAAATAAGTCACCTTAAAAAGAGTAAATCTGATAAAAATGAGCGTATGGATGCCTTGCGCGGTTGCGCCCTTGCCGGCTTTATGCGGCGCGCGGCCATGTGCCCAAGCACGGGGCCGGCGGGACTACCGGCTGCGCCTCTGTGCCGGAGCCTCATGGTTGCAGTGCGGCACAAGTGGCGGTCTGCAGTGCCTGACGGTCTAGCGGTGGCGCCATGGTGGATGGGGGCTGGCGACAGAATGGTGCCCCGGGCGGCCGGCGGTGGGATGCGGGAGGCGGTCTAGCGCTTGGCGGATGGGGGCCGGCGGCTGAATGGGGGCCCGTGCAGCAGGCGTCGGGATGCGGGAGGCGGCGAGGCACAGATGGTGGCAGCGCCCTCGGGGTGGGCGGGTGGCGGCCTGGCGGGGGTGTGGGGAACAGGAGTGAGGGAGTGTAGCGAAAATGGCCTCTCATGCTATATTTCAATATAATATTTTGGCGATTGATGACACACACAACACTTGGACTAATATATGTGTTAAGATGATCATTATCAGGCTTATAGGTCCAAGGGATGAAAAGATACAAAACCCCAAAGAAATTAGGTCGAAATGACCAAGATAGAGGTAATTTGCACTCACCTGTTAAACCGACGTGAGGCAAATTACATACACCGGTGCAATGAGCTCAGAGAAGACTCAGTCAGCAGGGTGCACCGGATGAACCGACGATGGGAAAAATGATGGCGTTGGTGCAATGGACCCAGAAGCTGAGGCTAGGGTTTGGCGTCGGTTGAACCGACGATGCCTGAAGACAAGCGTCGGTGCAGTTGTCCAGAGACTCCGTTTTTGGGGTTTCTGAGCTTACATACACCGGTTAAACCGACGATGCTTTTCAAGAGCGTCGGTGCAATTGATCAAGTAGCCGTTGGAGCAGTAACGGCTAGTTGCTGGGAAAAAGCATTCACCGGTTGAACCGGTGATGACAAAAACTGAGCGTCGGATCAACCGGCGTTAAGGAATTTCGTCAGCCTTTTCCCAACGGCTAGTTTGAGGGGTTGGACTATATATGCCACCCCACGCCTCATTTATGTGGGCTGGAGACTAAGGAAGCATAAAAGAGTTAAAGATCTTCTCCGACCACCTTAGAGCTTCATTGTACATTATATAGGCTTAAGCACACTTGTGAGAGTGCTTAGTGCTTGATTAGGCTTAGTTCTTGAGAGAACTAGCTTGAGTGAAAGCCTTGCTGCGGCAAGCATCTTGTTGAGAGAACTAGCTTGAGTGAAAGCCTTGCTGCGGCAAGCATCTTGTGTACTCGTCGTGTGACCCTCCAACTTGGTGTGGAGAGGCAACGACACTTTGTGCGGGGAAGGAGACCCCTCTTGGTGAGAAGCTCCGAAAGTGAAGACGGTGCCGTTGGTGACGCTTCGAGAGAGACGGTGGCGGTGGCCTTGTCTTGGTGACTTGGGGTCACTTAGCCTTTGCTTGCCGGAAGCCTTGGTGGCGAACGCAAGACGATGATCAAGCGAAGAGACTCGGCATCACACTTGTTCTTGTTGGACAAGTGGCCGTGGACGTAGGGAGGGACTTGGTGTCCTAACCGAACAACGTTAAATCGTGTGTCTTGGTGTCTTCACGGGAGTTTGCATATTCTCTCCCTTACCTCTTTACTTACCATATTACGTTTCTGCATTTACTTTATCTTGCATGCCTTTACTTTCCTAGTTAGTTTGATTAGGATCGGCTATAAGTTGCAAGTCTTTTGGGGTAAATAGAGAG
Organism: Panicum virgatum; assembly: GCF_016808335.1. Taxonomy (NCBI): domain Eukaryota; kingdom Viridiplantae; phylum Streptophyta; class Magnoliopsida; order Poales; family Poaceae; genus Panicum; species Panicum virgatum. The sequence goes on from NC_053146.1 coordinate 69,880,224, forward strand.
TAGCATAGATAAACCTTAGTCATAACTAGCATGTGTAGGACGTGTTAGGTTTATTTTATGCAAGTAGTTTGAGCCCTAGGTTAGAAAGCGAATTAGCGACCCTATTCACCCCCTCCCCCTCTAGGGTCGGACACCCCGGCGATCCTTATAGGGAGCAAGGGTTTGGCTGAGGGAGATGGAGAGGTGATGAGTTATATGGGCCGAGGTAGGTGTTGGGCCAATTTATACTCTATTTTGAAGCTCTAAAAAAATTTTGGGCCGAAATTTTGGGCAGTCAGGACTACCCATTGAGCCCGCCCTTGATTATCCGGTTCCGATTGGCGGCGTCCAATGTTCAATCTATACTATAAAAGTTGAAACATTTGAAACCTTTTCTCACAAAAATTAGGCACACCATACCCCTCACGGAGGTCCCACTTGTCATGCCAAAAGTTTTGATGAAAGGGGGTGGAGTCTCATTTTTTGATAGATAGAAAATGTTTCCACCCAAAAGTCTTGTTTTTTTTCACCAAAAGTTTTACCATACCCACCATTGTTTTTTGGATGTAAAAAGAGAGAGAATGCTGTTTTTTGGATGTAAAATGAGAGAGGATCGCTGATTTTGGGGGATGCTGCTTTTTTTGGAAGTAAAAGAGAGAGGATCACTTATTACCGTACCCACCATTGTTTTTTTCGAAGTAAAAAGAGAGAGGATGCTGTTTTTTTTTGGAAGTAAAAAGAGAGAGGATCGCTGATTTTTGGGGATGCTGTTTTTTTAGAAGTAAAAAGAGAGGATGTTGTATTTTTGGAAGTAAAAAGAGAGAGGATCGCTGATTTTTGGAGGATGCTGTTTTTTTTGAAGTAAAAAGAGAGAGGATTGTTGATTTTTTGGAAGTAAAAAATAGAGGATCGTTGATTTTTGGGGATGCTTTATTTTGGAAGTAAAGAGAGGATCGCTGATTTTTTGGTAGTAAAAAAGAGAGGATCACTGAATTTATGGAAGCAAGAGAGATCACGGTCACGTTCCTCTGCTGATTGTTCTGTTCGTCTCGTTCTGGCCGCCGCTTTCATTGCACAGCAGCACGCGCTGGGTGCCCTCCCGTTCCTCCGCCGCTCTTGTCGCACATCACCGCGCGCTGCCTGCCCGTCTGCTTGGTGTGCTCACAAGTCACCGCGTGCTACCTGCCCGGCCACGGTCTTGCCTCCTCGGCGCTCTCCCTTCGCCCCACGTTGCTGTACGTTGCCGTATTCTTGATTGCATGCCTGATCGTTCAGCTATTTTGTTGCAGCCGTGGCCTCGCCTCCTCGGAGTGCTCCATCCGCTCCACGTTGTCGCGCTCTGCCGCATTCCTGACTGCCTGCCTGCTCGACGCGTGGGGTTTAGGTTCAGCTGTAGGCACCGGCACCCTCCTGCACATTTGGTTGATCGTCGCCACCGGTGCCCCTGTACGTCGAGAAGGGTGTCATTGAGGTGTGAGACTGTAGGGTCGAGATGGCGGACTAGAAGGGGGGTGAATAGTCCTTTCTAAAACTTAAAATGTTGCTGGCTAACCAAAACTTATGCGAAATTAAACTAATCGATCTAGCCAAGACTACACCCCTCTATCTATAATTTGCACCTTACAAAAGGATCCTAATTGAGCAACTAAGGTGCTGGGCTAGGTAGAGCTCACCTACACAATTCTAGTTTGCAAGGTCACACAAGACAATGCAACTAGTACTCAAACAACCGGGGTGGCTCCTACACATACTAGTATGCAAGGTTCACAAAAACTAACACAACTAGTAGTTCTCAAAAGCAAGGCTACACAAACCAAACTAGAGATCTCAAAACTAACTTAGCTACACAAACTAAGCACGACAACTAATTATGCTACACAAGCTAATTAGCTACACTAGAATCTTTACTTCTATGCTACACAAGCAAGAAGATGATTAGCAAGCTACACAAGCTAACTAATCACTAAAGCAACTACACAAGCACAAGATATATATGAATGTAAATACAAGACTTGTGATTTGGAGAATGCAAACCACCGAGAAGAGTAGACAAAGTTGACACAATGGTTTTTATCCCGAGGTTCATTTGGTTGCCACCAAGCTAGTCCCCGTTGAGACAAGCTCCAAGGTTGACGTCGATCCTCTTGCTAGTGGTGACTCTCAAGTCACACTCTCCCACGTGGAGTGCTCACACCGAGCTCTAGCACATGATCCGGCTAGACCACTTGTTGCTCTTCGTGTCTCGCTCAACTAGAGTTGCTCTTCGCGGCTCCCGCGGGGTGAGCACAATACCCCTCACAATCACTTCTCCGGAACACCGCACAATCTTCTTGCGGACTTCACGACGGAGACACACCACCAAGACGTCTAGGAGGTGACAACTTCCAAGAGTACCAAACACCACCGGCTTGCAACTCGATCACCTAGTGCGAAACTCTTGCAATCTCTCAATGCAATGCAGTAGAATTACTCTCTCACAATCGGATCACACTCTTTGCAAGCACAAGTGAGTTAGAGGGCTCTCAAGCACTCTCACACAAGGACACCAAGTCCCCAAGGTGCTCAACCTCTCAAATGGCCGGCCACCACCTCTATTTATAGTGGGAGGCCCCAAACTAGCCGTTACACTCAAATCCCGTGAAAACAGAGGTTTCACGGACTGTCCGCCCCACAGGGCCCGGACAGTTCGCCATTTCAAATCCAACGGCTATATTCTCAATAAATGCTTCTCGGAGTCGACTGTTACAGCCCGGGCCGACGGTCCGCCTCACAAATGGTGGACGGTCCGCAGTTCATTTGGACACCCAAGACAGAACTACCAAGTTTCTGCGCCGGTTTCAGGTTTTAAAGGCGGACCGTCCGCCCCCAAGGACCGGACGGTCCGCAGTTCATTTTGGACCACCATCCAGAGCCAAAATTAGTTCTGTTCAAGTTCAAACCAGACAATGGCGGACCGTCCTCCCCCCAGGAGCGGACCGTCCGCAGGTCCATTTCTAGCAGAAATGTATCTTAGTAAAACGGCCATAACTCTTAGCTCTGATATCCAAATTATATGATCTTAAACTCTATGGAAAGCTTATTCAGAGGGCTACACAACCCAACTGAATATTTGATCCATAACACAATGTATCAAAACAGTATTTCACTCCAAGGGCCAACTTAGTTTCCGGAGAACACCGAAAAACCTTTCTTGCTTCCCAAAATTGATCAACATCAACTCCAACACCTTCTCATTTGCAAATGTGCCAACAACACCAAGTGAACAACACCATGTGCATGTGTGTTAGCATTTTCACTATCATTTTCAAAGGATTTTCACTTGATCTCACCACACCACTCGATCCTAGCAACATCGCAATGTTAGATCGCTCAAGTGGCACTAGATGACCGATATGCAAACAAGTTTGCCCCTTTTGATAGTACGGCCATCTATCCTAAATTCGGTCATGCACTTCTCTACACACAACCTTTGACCGGTGAAATGAAATGCCCTACAATTCATACCTTTGGCTTGTGCATTCCATTTCATCTTCCCAAATATTGATGCCACACAAGCACCAATCTCCATCAAGCCTTTTGATCATCATCATGAGTCTAAGGCTTGATCTTCCTTGAATGATATGATCCACTCCATATCATCACATGACCTCTTTGGTCTATCGATCTTGACCTTGCTCGCTCTTCATCGTTGCCTCGGTCCATCGGTGCCAAGTCTTACCCAAGCTTCACCGCCTCGCGGTCCCTCGCTTCAAAGCCTTAACTTGCCCTTCACCATTGCAACCGGTCCATTGAGCCAAGCCTTCTCTTGATCTTCTCCACTTTGGTCACATGACTCCATCAACACTTTGCCATTTCTCCTCCATGGCACATGTTGCTCATACTAGTGTCTTTGTATGGACTAATCACCTGTGTATCTCAACATAAATATTTATTAGTCCACCTAAATTGTCACTCAATTACCAAAACCAAACAAGGGCCTTTCAGAGACTCCACTGGTTTGCGCCATAGGCGGCTCTGGTCATCCCCATCCGACAGTCCTGTTCGCCAAGAAGGGAGCATAGAGGTTCGAGGTTTGATTCATAATCATTCTCTAAACATCTCCCCCTCCTGCATGTTTGGTCGTAGACGTGATTCTTCGTTTGATTAACCAGCACCGAGATGACTCGTTATTTATTTTTTGTTGTGACATATTTTGATGGGTTGAAGCAAATGGATGGTCGTCGACCATTTGGAGATATCACAAATACCTTGAATCGTCGTAAGCTACATTCACAAGGTCAACATGATAACCAAGCTGTGCAAAATGGTATGTTTGTATATATTATGTTTATGTTTATATATATTCTTGTTAGAATTTTTTTGAGTGTGAATAAGATTGTATATATTGTGATTAAGTTTTGTTATTCTAAAATACTCCCTCCATCTAAAAAAGAATGTGAATCTCGCTTCCCGAGAAGTCAAACACTTTTAATTTGGACTAATTTTATAAAAAAAATTACTAATATTTGTGCGTCCGAATTAATGTAGTATAGAAATATATTACATGATTAATTTAAATATACTTATGTTGCAATATATATAAGTACTATTTCGTATAAATTTGGTCAAAATTGAAATTGTTTGACTCCTCAGTAAACGAGATTTATATTTTTTATGGGACGGAGGGAGTAATATGTGTGCCTCAGTTTACAATTACTCTGTATTGTTATTACTACTTTTTATTTTTTACTCTATAATATAATAGCTACTGTATAATAATATTTTTAAATACAATTATTTTTTAAACATTTGATATTTTTAAATATAATTATTCTTTAAACACGTCGGCACGTGCACATCCACTAGTCAAAATAAAAAAACAAAACAATAACAATAACAAAGCAAAAGATGGGCCTGGCTGTGGCCTTCTTGGGCCTATCCGTGGGCCATCAGCACCTCCGCCCCCTCTCACCTAGCGCTTTTTTCTTTTTTATATTTAAAAAAAATCAAAATTTCAAAAATATATGTCTGTTTCGAAAAATTTCAAAAATATACCCCGGTTGCTGCTAGAAATCCTGTAAGCTTTTATGACACATACCTCGTACCAGCCGTGACTAGGGGGCAAAGCATTCTGCAACGAGCCTCCTTTTGCCTAGGTGCCTGTGTTAGGGCATTTCAGTGTTGTCTTCCGGTGATCTGCATTAATGGCAGTAAGCATCTAGGCCCTCTAGGTATGTTTCGGTGATTAATGACAACCATTATTGTGACTAATGAGTTTGTGCAGCTTAATGAATCATTACCGCTCATTTGGTCATATGTCAAAAGAGGCCCCTCAATTTCGTTATTCAAAAAGGCGATCTCGGTATTCAACTCAAATATATATAACAAGACTAAGGATCTTTCTAGTCCTAAGTGTCGTAAGGTTGAGAAGGACACTTAGGTTAGTATAGGTTTTATAGTTTTGTAGTGATCGCACTATTAAGAGGGGTTAAGGTCAAGTAACTTGAGCATGGACATGATCAATAAAAAATGGATGCACACTATGGTCACTCAGGTTCTAAAGAAGTTCAAATAAGTGGTTTTCAACTTATATCTCAAGAATATTTGGATTTCACTCAAGACTCAAATCAGAAAAGGCAAAACCAGAAAAAGTCTATACACCGGTTTAACCGACGACTCAATTTTTCTATACGTCGGTTAAACGAAGTCAGCAGAGTCTGGACAAGTCTATACACCGGTTAAACTGACGTGTTTGAAATTAACGTCGGTGCATTGGTCCAAAGTTGGTTTTTCCAGGGTATTTCAAGTTCTATACACCGGTTAAACCGATGATGTTTGAAATGAAACGTCGGTGCAATTGACCAGTGAGATGGTTTTTTCAGGGATTTCAGAAGTTGTACTCACCGGTTAAACCGACGATGGATTTGAGTTGACGTCGGTGCAGTTGTCCAGAGACTTGGTTTTTCAGTTGATCAGTGGACAACTACACTCACCGGTTAAACCGATGATACGTCGGTTAATCTGCCTAAGTTGTAACGACTAGTTTTCAGAATGGGCAGTTTACATTCATCGGTTAAACCGACGGTGACTATTGGAGGTACGTCGGATTAACCGGCGCTACGCAGTTTTCTGGCAGCTTTTCTCCAACGGCTCTATTCGTGTGAGCTGCCTATATATACCTCTCCAATGGGTCATTTTGCACTCTCTTGACACCAGGCAACATTTCATACACTCATATATTGTTGAGAGCCACCTTGAGCTTCATCATTCACACATTTGTTCATTCAATCATTCAAGAAGCAAGACTAAGGACTTGAGTAGAGAGAAGCTTGTGTGCATCCATTCTTGGTGATCGGTTCTTGCTCAAGTGAAGATCCTAGCTTGTTACTCTTGGTGATGGCAGCACCTAGGCGATCTTGGTGATTGAAGGTGTTTCTTCCGGAGCTTGCCAAAAATTGTGGGAGCCCGAAGAAGGTTGTACGTGGCTTGAGCTCCACCATGCTGGGATGGTGAACGGAGACTCTTAGTGAGCGCTCAAGTCTCGGTGACATGGGAGGTGACTAGACTCTTAGTGAGTGTCACAACGTGGATTAGGGGTGTGTGCCAACACATCGACACTACGGGAAAAAATTCGGTTGTCTCTTGTCCACTCTTTCATTTCAAGCACTTACTTTCTTGCAATTATTCTTGTGCTTGACCTTAGAGATCATAACTTAGCTTTACCTTTCTTAGTTTCTTATCTTTGTTAGCTTGTGTAGTTTGCTTTGTTAGCCGGTTGATGAATTGAGCCTTACTAGCATTGCATAGGTTAAGTTTGTTTTAATTGTCTTAGAAATTTGAAAAAGGCCCAATTCACCCCCCCTCTTGGTCCATCGATCCTTACAATGGCACATTTCTGACTGGAAGGTATAAAGGTCAGATACTCACCGCAATCGGGGTAGATTGCAACAACCAAATAGTTCTACTCGCATTTGCATTTGTTGAGAACGAGAACTTAGACAGTTGGTATTGGTTCCTTGAACGAGTGAAGGTTCACGTTGTTGCTGCACGTCCAGATGTGTGTCTTATTAGTGATAGGCATGCAGGTCTGCTATAATCAATACTGAAATTGCAACGTGGAACTGCGACAATGCCTCCATTGTGGCTCGATGTCCAAAACAGGTGGTGCATTAGGCATATGGGTGCAAACTTCTATGACCACTTCAAGAACAAGAATTTTAAGAACATGTTTAAGAGGTTGTGCATCCAAAATCAACAGAGAAAATTCAATGCAATAGCAGTCTCTTTCACCATACGTGACAAAAGACGACAAACCAATAGCAGTCTCCCTGGCGAGGACGATGGACCTGTCATTCTACAGCAAAGGTCTGTGGCGTGTAGTGGGGAAGGCAGCATCTAGGCGCGATCGACCGAGCGGCAGCAATGCAGTGCTGTGAGTCTGCATGCACTTAGATGCTCTACATGCACAGAGATGCATCGAGTAGTCAGTTCGAGAATCGAATCTAGCCTTTTCAGTGTTAGGTCAGCTAGCCTCTTCACTGTGTTGTCATGTAGGCTTTTCAGGTGCATTTACACTCCACACTCCGAGTATCATACCTTTGTGCGCCTATAAATACTCCGAAGTTTGTGAACTCCCAGCAGCACTCAAACACCAAAGCTCATTGTATACCCAATGTCTGGAGGTGGGTCTAGCGGGAAGAATTACTACGGTTTTGGGAAAGGAAAAGGGGGAAGAAAGGGAGACCCCATAATATTGGAGGGGCCTCTTGGACCTGATTCTTTTTTGGAGCCAGTGTTTGACTTTCCGCCACAGCACAATAGTGAATTTACCAATGAAACTCCTCTTCGACAATACGATAACCGTAGAGAACCGTGGCCAAAATGCAGACATGGTGAGGACTGCTTAGTGCAGATGTGCACCGACGAGATGGATGGCGGTCGGCGTTTCTTTAAATGTCCACACGCATGGGTAATACTCGGTTGTTTCATTTCTTTATCTTCAATGAGACACCTTACATGAAATTTGTTTTGCAGTCTTCCGATGCTCCAGAAAACTGTGGTTTTACTAGGTGGGTCGATCCTGCACCAATTGATTCAGTTCAGGAGTTCATCGAGTGCCTCCAGATAAAGATCTTTGATCTGAAATGCAAGGTGAACCATTATGAGGAAGTGAGCGAGGGTAACAAAGACGACGAAGATGATGATACCAGCAATACTGCCGGTTCACAGGATGAACCATGCAATATTCCTTACTGCAACTGCCCTTGTCACAAGAAGAAGGGCCCTACGCCTTCGGCACCACCGCCTGCACCATCTGCAATGGGTGGATACTGCGGAGAAGGCTCAACGCCGTTTGCTACGTGGGGGTATGGCTACTAGGACTACCCTAGTGCTAGTGACATGTTGCATCTTTGTGTTTGTTGTGTTTTTTTAAATTACCTAAGGCATGTTAGGTTAGTCCAGAATCTGTTTACCGTAGTTTGCAACGGGTTCTGCCATGCCACTACATGTGTGATGTGTGTTTCATTACCATTGTATTATGATGTAAACTTGATGGTTCACATTATGTAATGCATTTCTTAGTTCTTATTTCTTATCGTTATATTAATTAAATGTGTGCTTTTTAGTATTCTAGTGACATGAAAAGCTCCGAAAATATTAAGGACAAGTTCAAAGATTTCATAGATTCCCGGCTACAACTGCAAATTAATGGTAAAAGTTACAACACACAGAGTCAAGCTCTCAATTGAAAACATAAACAACTAATCGCAGTGGCATATGCACGCGACAAGGTAATTTCTTGTCGCGTGCACACCTACCATGCCTTATGGAATGTAAAATGCCGGGATTACATGGTACTACTCTACTGAGTGCACCGAGGATATTTGCCCTTCCTAATTGCTTCGGGCCCGGCTTCCTTCGCACGGCGTGCCCTCTCTCGCTTTCTCTCCCTGTCAGCTTCACGTTCCGCCGCCGCCTTACGATCCACCTCCTCCATCCTCTTGCGGATCTTTTCTTGCTCTTTCTTGCGCTTCTCCTCTTACTGTTCCTCGTGCTTCATTCGGCGCCAACGTTCTGCAGCACACCTTGCTTGTTGTTCCACAAAATCCTTTGTCTGCTGCGACTGTACGGTGTCAAACCACTGCATAAAATCACAAAGAGGCGGAGGAGACTTTGTCCAACAAAAGTTAGAATCATAACTCAATGTTAGGTCACAAAGAAAAATAGCGTCTGTTGTCCTGCTACCTTGGCCCGGTCTTTGCCGTATCGCTTAGGTGGATCATATTCGTAGTTCTCACACATAAAGAACCTCATGTCGTAGTCATCTCCTAAAACCTCAGATTGCATGAACTTGCATAACAAACCGCAGAAGCACATTGGCACATCAATTCCTTCGGGTACGGTGGCTTCACACTTGCTCCAAGGAATGTAGGTTGATCCTGACGAAGACATTGGCGCTTGTCGGTACCCCAGGACCAGGGTACCCCCTCTGGCTGTACTTAGGCAAGCGTCTCGTAGTTATCTTTAACTACGCCCTGACTCCCACGGGTCCCGGACCCCATATACTATCCGGACCCCTCAGCAGAGAGGGAGCAGACACCCCGCCTGGTGGGGTCCGGAGCCGCCACGTGTCCGCGGGCGCAGGTACACGCGCGGCTGCCAAGCTTCCTCGGGAAGACTTGCCCACCTACCGCATTCAATGCGGGAGGTATTGAGTGCGCTCTGCCACAGCAGAACCCAAGGAGCACAGTACAGCCGCTGGCGCCATTCACGCCACGCACGTCAGTCTGCTACACCAGTTAGACACGACAACTCAGCGACGAAGTATCATAACGCCTACACGGTAGACCCAACAGTCTACGCCGCAACCTACACTGCCTCAACGGGCGCCTCGCCGATGGGACAGGAGAAGACCCCCCCCCACGGTCAGAGCATCTACAAGGCAATGAAGCGTATCTGGCAAGAGATGCTCCACCACTGTAGCCCCATTAATATCTTTTTAGTAAGGTATACATCCTTGTTGGGCCCACTTATCGGGGTCCAACGCCTGTGTACGCGCTCTCCTTGCTCTATAAAAGGGGGACGCCCGTTAGTGAAGGACTCAGGTCCAGAAAGAGGACTGAGAGGCAGAGGATAGACTTATCCACCGACACAACAGCAATACTACTCTCAAGTGGACATAGGATATTACGCTCCGGCGGCCCGAACCACTCTAAATCCTCGAGTGTTCTTGTGTGATTGCTTGATGTGTAGATCTGAGATATCGCTTGCACTCCCCGAGTAACCACTCTTTGGGATTAGGCGGGTGCACTACGCCACCCGGCTGTGGCCCTCCTCTTAGAGCCGCGACAGCGCTATAGTGTGTTGCGCCAAATAACGAACAATGATTTCAATAATGCATATATCGTATACCAAATCGATGCGTGAAAATATAGGTACTGTCATAATTCTATTGCCTTATGCTGCAATATCAATAAGGTACTGTCATAATTCTATTCTAATTCATAATTAATTTAAAAACAAGTCTGTAATAGTACTGAAATTGTAATACTAAACGAGTGTTCTAAATCACCAAATCTAATTCAGCTAATCCGCTAATTAAATTAAATTAAATTGTTATACAATATCAATGGATTTATACGGAAGTTACCGGTAGATCACAAGTGCGGAATTCGGCAGAGCTTCGCCGCTTTTCTTCTTCTCACCCCTCTCTTTTTTTCTGAATTTTTGGACTTAAATGAGAAAGGGATGGAGGCCAGAACTTATATAGGGCGGGAGACCCCCGTCGCCCGTGGGGGGCTGTCGCACGTTGGAGGGGCGACATGCCCCTGTCGCCCGACAGGCCCCTCCCCCACCCATGTCGCCCCTGGGCCGGGCGACCGGGGTATTTTCGAAAATTTTCAAAACCAACATATATTTTTGAAATTTTTATTTTTTTAAATATAAAAAGAAAAAAACGCTCTCACCTAAACCTTTTCTTCCGTTCTTCGTCTTCCACGCCACCGTCGTCGTCTCGTCGACCCTTTCGATTTCGACGGCAATCAGTCCGACGACCCAGCCGTTGCCGCCCGCCCGGCGATGTTCGCCAAGCGCCTCTTCCACAAGGCACTCCACCACCACCATCAGGTCCCCCCTCTTGGTCTCGGGCGATTCCATTTGACTTTTTTTTTATCCGACCAACCACCTGCCGAGTTCCCTTGCCTAAAGGAAGCTTAGCTCCGGTTGCGGGCACGGAACTGGAATCCATTCTTGTCGTGCCTTCACCTTCTGCTTCTGATTCCTGCTGCGTGTTATGTTGGCTTGGCCCTTGCTGCAGGGAGAGGGAGGAGCATCACCAGCTGCACCTGGGGACGTGCCCCAAATGGACGCGCAGATCGCGCTTCACTACGGGGTGCCCTACACGGCCTCACTACTCGCCTTCGATCCCGTCCAGCGCCTCCTCGCCGTCGGAACGCTGTCAGCCTCGACTCCAAATCACTCTCATCAATCCGCATACCCTGACCCACTCGCACAAAATTCATTCTGCATATAGTCACAGCTGCCTATGTGGCAATATCCTATGCTTGGTTCATAACAAAACAACACCGTGCCTTGCACTGTCACTGTGCTTCACTAATTTCTGTCCTCCTTCATACATGTTACTTGTAGTATAACAAAGCGAAGAAACTACTTACATAAGCATGGAAACAAGCTGTCCCATTCAGTTTCCTCTTGCTGTATATGTCGCAAAGACTTCAATTCAGTAACAAAGCTGACGTTAACTGTATGGAATGAGATATCTTTGCCAGTGCTGTGCTTCAGTATTTTCATCCATGCTAACCCCGTCTCTTCTTGAGTACATGCTCATAGCCTTTCTGCACTTCAAACTGCTAGGGATGGTAGGATAAAAATATTTGGAGGTGATAACATTGAAGGCATTCTTATATCACCAAAGAGTGTGCCGTACAAATTCTTGCAGGTTTGGATCTTAACTATTTTTCTTCTCTGTCAAAGGCAAAGCTATATATATAGTGTTACCGCCTTATCAAACTATCCATGTTCTTTGCTGCTTACATATAACACCCATTACCATGTCCAAGTTGCACCTTTTTCCTTGAAACAACTAAATGGGTTGCTTCTTTACAGTTTATAATAAACCAGGGGCTTCTGGTTGCAATTTCTAATGAAAATGAAATCCAGGTGAGCTACTGATAGATAAAGTTTTTGATGCATTCAAACTCTTCTTCTTTTTCTATTATGGGGATCCCTGGAGATAATATATGTTAACATTGGCTATGTGCTGCCCATGTATTGGTTCATACTCCAACTTTCTTCATTACATGTACTTTGATGCAACTCGCCCCCCCCCCCCCCCCCCCCCAACACACACACACACACACAAACTCGAGTCCTCGACCAACGTAGGAGGAACTATGTGGCTCTGAAGAAGAAATAGGCACTTGAATTCATGAGGACTCACATATAGCCTTCCACCAACTGAACTAGCCTTATTTTCCAGAATACAATCTGTGAGCATTCTTGTATAGCTTTGTCATTTTTTAATGCCAAGGACACATCTATTATTAGCCTGAAATATCACGGGAATGGATGGTTTAGGAGGAAAATAGTTCATAAGGAAAGTATCTTCCAATATAGTGCTGAATCATGTAAGCTGCAACTGCAAATACCGTAAAGACATTTTGCACTTTTCTTTCAATCACCATTCACAACAAAGAAAACTTAACAATTTCTCAAATTCTGGTAAGAGCATTGCGAGAAATTCCTGAGAAAGAAAAAGTGCATTTACCTACTATATAGTGTAACACCTATATCTGAACTCTCCTTTACTCCTTGCGTTATTTATCCAAGAAGAGTGTCAGCTGTTCTCTAGCCCTGAAATAGAAAAGGTACATTTCCCTATTACCGTTGTATATGATACATGCCTGTCCTGTAGGTATGGAATCTTGAGTTCAGGCAACTGTTTTATTCATCCCAGTGGGATGTCAACATTACTGCTTTTGCAGCCATAGAGGGGTCCTTTCTGATGTAAGCTATCGATACGGCTACTCAGTTTTTCCACATTCTAAAATTTTACTTAGTTTGGCTTTGCTATATCTGTTTGCAGAAACTCATAACCCGTCTTTTGTATTGAAAATTTTCCCTAAGGTACCTTGGAGATGAGAATGGTCTTCTTTCTGTATTGAAGTATGAGGTAGATGATGGGAAGCTTCAAAGAATGCCATATAATGTTCCTATCCAGTCCTTAACCGGTACACGTGTCTTCCTCATCAGATGTTAACTACAAAGAATGTTTCTTTCAATTGCCTCTATTGATATACAAAATCTCTTTCCATATGGTTGCTGCATGAGATGGTGGGCGAACTCCAACTCTGGGCAAAGATGATTATAGTCTGTTACTCTGAATTTTCAACACTCCTCATAAACATATGATGTTAGGCGCAACATAAAAAAATTACTTGAGTCAGTACAAATTTCGGTGAAATTGAGTGTGACCATTAATATTCATAACATACTGCAATTTTCTGTTATTCATTTGTTTGGAATAAAAAGCACGTTTTGTCCTGCACAATTTAAATACTGTTTACCCACTGAGATTCAAAGTTAATATTCCATGGTCCATTGTCCCCCCCACAGAAAGAGCTGGTATTTCCTTACAGGATCCTCAACCTATTGTTGGAATACTGATCCAACCTGACACTTTTGGGACAAGGTGAGTTCTTCATTTTATGCGACCTGTTGAATTTTGGTTAATAACTATCAGTTACTAGACTATCGGGATGGTCAGACATGGTATTATTGTCAGTTCCTCACTTTTACTTTGAAAACAGTTATGTGATTTATCAAATGTCCTGGAATACCATAAAAAGAGGTTTTTATGCAAGAAAGTTTGAAAGAAGAACAATAGCTTTGTGACACCCCATTATTCTCATTTTGAGGCAGATCTATTTTGTGAACCTCGAACACTTAAGAATGACTGCTGGTAAATGTTGCAGGTTGCTAATTGCGTATGAGAAAGGGTTGCTGGTTCTTTGGGATGTATCTGATAGCAATGCAATTTCTGTTAGAGGCTATGGGGATTTACACATGAAGGGTCAAATCAGTGGTGCACAGAGGGATGCTGATGAAGATCAATTGAACAATGCTATTGATGACAGTGACGAAGAAAGAGAAATTTGCTCTCTTTGTTGGGCATCAAGAGGGGGCTCAATCGTTGCTGTTGGCTATATAACAGGAGACATACTTCTATGGGATATGAATACAAGACCCCCCAGGAAAGACAAGCAAATGGATGTTTCATCTAATGTTGTTAAGCTGCAGCTGGCTTCAGGGAGTCGTAGGCTTCCTGTCATTGTATTGCATTGGTCTGCTGGGTCAGCAATTCATTCTAATAAAGGAGGGCATCTTTTTGTATATGGTGGTGATGATATGGGATCTGAAGAAGTTCTCACGGTTCGCCTCTTGTTTCTTTCTCATTGTTATGATTTTCCTTTTCTTTTGCCTGCCATCTTAAAAGGCATTGCTGATCACAATTGATGCCTTCTCAGGTGAACTCAGTTATACCTTTTTGCTTATTTACAAATTTGGTGAAGTGAATTCTGTTAAGGGTATAATGGTAAATGTACTAGTAGTCTAGGGTTTGGGGAGTCTCATGTCTCTTGTACTTACTCTATATATTGCCCTTTGGGACTCTATCAATACATCAATAATCCATTTGTAACATGGTATCACAGCTCTAGGTCTCGATCCGGCCTCCCACCCTCGTCGATCTCCGCTGCGCCGTCCCCGGGAGGATCGATCTTCCCTCCCGGGGGCGGCATCTCCATACCCTTAACAAATTCCTAGCTCAGTGAACACCAATTTCTGTCACCTGGCTGTGAGACATGTTTACTGTAGACACACAGCACTAGGGGCCGGCGCGCTAGGGCAGCGGAAGTCGGACCGGGAAGGAAGCCCGGACTCGTGATACCATGAAAGCAATATGGCTGGAACCGAATGGATTGATTGATTAGGGGTGCAAGGCACAGGTTACATACATAGGCAAGGGTCCTAGGGTTTATAGAAACACCCAATCACAGGATCCTTGCCTAATCAATGGTGGCACAAACCCTAACCTATCTAGCCTCACAAACAGGCCATGCGCCAAGCAGGCCCATGTGGGTCCCACAGCCCATATACTCAACTCGCTAACAGCAAGTTTCTTGCCAGTATAAAGAACTGTTTTCCAGGCAGAACCCATTTTTTAGATCCGAACAGTTCTGAACATTCCTTTTGGGTTCAGGTCTCAGCAGCCATATCTATTTTTCATCTAAAATAATCTATTCATACTTGTTAGGATGACTATCCTGAACTTGGAAAAACACAGTTTGTTTAAAAATGTTTTCCCAAACCTCACACTGCAGAAAACTAGACCTTCATCAATGACCAAAATGCTCATTTTCTTGCAGGTTCTCAGCCTGGAGTCAACTGCTGGATTAGAATCAGTAAGATGCATGTCAAGGATGGACCTCAAACTTGACGGATCCTTCGCTGATATGATTCTTATTCCTGATACTGGGGTTCCTGATAAAAGCAGAACTTCTGCACTTTTCATTTTGACAAATCCTGGACAACTGAATTTTTATGCTGATGGTTCTCTATTTTCTGTGCAAAATACAAAAGAGGGAAATGCTCTGCCTGAAGCACAAAAATTTCCAGTTGCCATTCCTATCACTGATCCCAACATAACAGTCACAAATCTTTGTTCACTAACTGAAAGAGAGCTTTCAAATATTTCACTGAAGGTGCATTCTGCTTGGATGTGGATATTTTACTCTATCAAGACAGCATCATTACTTACTTAAGACCATTTTTCTGTAGAAATTTTGTGCTAGGCAGAATGCTGGACCTTTCATATTAGGGAACATGAAATGGCCTTTGACTGGTGGGGTTCCAAGTGAGATGTCTCTGAACGAGGATCATGCTGTTGAAAGACTATACATTGCAGGCTATCAAGATGGTTCTGTGAGAATATGGGATGCAACGTTTCCTGTTCTGATGCCAATGTTTGTCTTGGATGGAAAGGTGGGTCTCATTTATATTTGCATGATTACTTGCGTTATTCCTCTTTGGCTTAACATATTAATCCAATACAGTGATAACTATTCTTTACCGCAGGTGGCTGATATTAATTTGGACGGGGCAAATGCTTCTGTATCATCTCTGGCCTTTTGTTCATTAAACATGACTTTGGCTGTTGGGACAACAAGTGGTCTGGTTAGATCTTATTGTCAAATTTGTGGATCAGTTGAAATTGATGGTCGTTGATACCATGTTTAATGTAGGAGAGAATAATCAGATGTATTCCTCCAAACCCTAGAAGGGTGGGATATATAGATCCTATACATGGGCCTCTATACATGGGCTCACATATACACCAACACCCCCCCGCAGTCTGAATTACCGGCGCAGCGGTGTTCAAGACTGGACAACAAGAAAGCCAACACTCCCCGCAGTCTGAACTACCGGCGCAGCGGTGTTCAAGACTGGACAAGAAGAGAGTACAAAGAGAGTACAAATGGCAAATACCCCCCGCAGCCACAACTAGCCACCGGCTACGTTGAGGCTGGAGCGAAACTCCGAGAAGGTCGAGGAGAGTAGTCCCTTGGTGAAGATGTTGGCAAACTGGGAGGTAGTCGGGACATGGAGTACCCGAACATCGCCGATGGCGATCCTGTCGCGCACGAAGTGTAGGTCGATCTCCACATGCTTCGTCCGCTGATGCTGGACGGGGTTGGTGGAGAAATACACGGCGCTGACGTTGTCGCAGTAGACGAGCGTGCTCTTGGCGAGCGGGCTGTGGAGCTCCGCCAAGAGCTGTCGTAGCCAGGACGCCTCCGCCACGCTGTTAGCGACAGTCCGGTACTCCGCCTCGGCACTGGAGCGGGAGACAACCGGCTGCCGCTTGGACGACCAGGAGACCAGGTTGCCGCCCAGGAAGACGGCGTAGCCGGAAATAGAGCGACGAGTGTCCGGGTAGCCAGCTCAGTTAGCGTCGGTGTAGACCACCAGCTCAGCAGAGTACGAGTGGTGAAGCACCAGGCCGAGGTCCACAGTGCCACGGACGTAGCGGAGGAGACGCTTCAGCGCAGCAATGTGTGACTTCCAGGGATCATGCATATGGAGACAGACCTGCTGAACAGCGTAGGTGAGGTCCAGCCTGGTGAAGGTGAAGTACTGCAAAGCGCCGGTTAGACTCCGGTAGGCAATAGGATCAGCCACCGGATCACCCAGATCAGCAGATAGCTTCGCCTGAGTATCGACAGGAGTGGAGCAGGGCTTGCAATCAGTCATCCCAGCTCGCTTCAGAATATCAAGGGCGTACTGCCGCTGGTGAAGGAGAAGACCAGACGGGCGAGGCTCAACAGTGACGCCCAAGAAGTGGTGGAGTTGACCCAGATCCTTCATAGCCAACTCCTGCTGCAGAGAGGAGATGACACTCTTAAGCAACTGCTGACTGGAGGCTGTGAGCACAATGTCATCGACATAGAGCAGCAGATATGAAGTCTCACCCCCACGGCGGTAGATGAAGAGAGACGTGTCAGACTTGGCCTCGGTGAACCCCAATGTCAGCAAGAACGTGGCGAACCGAGAGTACCAAGCCCGAGGAGCCTGCTTCAGATCATAGAGAGACTTGTTGAGACGGCAGACCATATCCGGACGACTCGAGTCCACAAATCCCGCTGGCTGAGAGCAGTAGACAGTCTCTGACAGAGTGCCGTGAAGAAACGCATTCTTCACGTCCAGCTGGTGCACAGGCCAAGAGCGCGAGAGTGCAAGCGAGAGGACCGTGCGCACAGTAGCAGGCTTCACCACTGGACTGAAGGTCTCATCATAATTCACACCAAGCCGCTGAGTGAACCCCCGGAGAACCAAGCGAGCCTTGTAGCGCTCCAGTGTGCCATCAGCCCGACGCTTATGCGTCCAGATCCACTTGCCGGTGACCACATTGCAACCAGAAGGACGCGGCACGAGGTCCCACGTCTGGTTGGATAGAAGAGCCGCGTACTCCTCTTCCATCGCACGACGCCAGTAAGGATCCGCCAAGGCGTCGCGGACAGAGGGTACCGGAGAGACCTGCGGCTCTCCCTCGGTGGCGGAGAGAGTCGCGGCCTGAGACGCCATCCGCCGAGTCACCATGGGATGGATATGCCGAGGATCTCGGTGGACGACTGGCGGGTGGTACACCGCCGGCTCGACTCGAGAGCGAGTCGGCGGAGGCGGCGGCGGCTCCGGTGTAGATGGCGGCGGCGACAACTCCGGTGTAGGCATTGGAGGAGCCTCCGGAGCCGGAGGCGGCGGCGGTGCCGGCGCCGAACGACGCCGGTACATCTACACCGGCTGAGCGTACCGCGGCGGCGCCGGAGTAGGCGTCGGACGATGCTGGTACACCTGCACCGGTTGAGCGTACCACGCAGGTGCAGGGGGAGGCACCGGGGTCGCGCGTGGCGCAGCTGGAGACACCGGGTCCGCGCGCGGCACGAACGGAGGTCCGGGGGCAGCGCGTGGCGCGACCGCGGGCACCGGTGCCGCGCGTGGCGCAGCAGGGATCACCGGAAGCGATGTCGGTGTGCCAGGAAAACCTACAGGGAAAGGAAAGGCAGGTAAAGGTGGCTGAACCACCGGGTCAGTCGGAAACAGGGACTACAGCTCGGGGTCAGGAGAAGGTGTGGAGGAGGTGGAGTAGGGGAAATCCGACTTGTCAAAGACGACGTGTCGGGAGATCAGGACGCGACGAGAGGTGAGGTCAAAACATCGGTACCCCTTGTGGTCAGGGGAGTAACCAAGGAACACACACCGAGTCGAGCGGGGCGTCAGCCTGTGAGGAGCAGTGGCGGAGGTGTTAGGATAACACGCACACCCGAAGACCCGAAGGTGGTCGTAGCGAGGAGGGGTACCGAAAAGAGCGTGGTGTGGAGTGGGAGCAGGAGAAGCAGTGGACGGAAGACGGTTGAGCAAGTAGGTGGCGGTGTGGAGGCTCTCAACCCAGAAGCGCGGGGGCAAAGAGGGTTGGATCAGAAGGGTGCGCACGACGACGTCGTGCGAATCATCCGCTCAGCCTTGCCGTTCTGAGGAGAGGTATACGGACAAGACATACGCAGTCGAACTCGCCCGTTTTCACACTGGACGGCCTTAACGGTGAGGCCGAACTGAGTGGACACCCAAGTAAAGAAGTGGAGGAGGGTGGGGAAGGTCTCAGACTTGGCGCGCAAAGGAAACGTCCAAGAGTAGTGTGAGAAATCATCGACCACCACCAGGTAGTACTTATAGCCAGAAAGGCTAAGAACAGGAGAGGTCCACAGGTCACAGTGAACAACATCAAATGCATGCGTCGCATGCGAAGAAGAAAAAAAAAAGAGCCGAACATGACGACCGAGCTGGCACGCATGGCAGAGGGGCTCAGCAGGAGCCCTAGTACCAGGAACATCGGTACTACGACTGAGCTGAGCCAGAACATCGCGGCCAGGGTGACCAAGACGGCGGTGCCAGGTGGTGGAAGACGACGTCGCGGCAAAAGCTGTAGATCAAGACGGCCAGAGCGAAGAAGAAGGCGAGAGTGGTGCAGCGGAAGAAAGAAGGCGAAGGGTGTAAAGGGGCTCCGTGCTGTCACACCGGAGTAGCGGACGCCGGGAGGCCGAATCCTTTACAGTGAGGCCAGAAGAATCAAACTCGATGGAACAAGAATTGTCAGCTGTAAACTGACGAATGGAAATAAGGTTATGAACCATCTGAGGAGCAACAAGGACATTGGAAAGACGAAAAGAGCTAGGAGCAGAACCCACGGCGGTGACAGGAAGGCAAGACCCGTCACCAACCATGATGGAAGAAGGACAAGAGGGGTGTGGGGGTCAGACAGAAGAGATGATACCGGCATGTGGGGTTGTGTAGAAGGAGGCATCCGAGTCGGCGATCCACTCGGTGCTGACCGGCAGCGTCCGCCCCATGGCGCTGAAGGACTGCGTTAGTGCGGCCTGGTCCCACCCCTCAGGCCAGGTCGGCTGCTGGCTGGGTGGGGTCCAGAACGGCGCGAACAGGGGAGCAGCAGCGGCGAGCATGGCCGCCGGCTGGGGCTGAGGACGAGGGCTCCCCCTCTGACCCTGAAACGGCTACATCGGGATGCGTCTTGGCCATGGGGTGCGGAAGGATGGCCAGGGCGTACCTCCAGGGCCAGGAGCAGGAGTGGGAGCCGAAGTCGGGTCCGTAGTGCCCCGAGCACCACCACCACGTCCCCTCCGCCGCCGACGCCCTCGGCATCCCCCACCCCCGGTCTAGCCGGTGAGAGGAGCACCAAGGAGGGGGTCGGGCGCGTGCAGGGGCGCGGCGCCAGGGGCCCCGGGGAAGGCGGATCCGGCGGCCGGGGCGGCGGCGGCGCCCTGGGGCAGCCACGCGCCGGGGGCAGCGGCCTGCACGGCGCGCGCGGCGGCGAGGGAGGCAGTGGCCCGCGCGGGGTCCTTGGGCGCGACGGCCCGCGCGGCCTGCGCGGTGTGCGCGGCGGCGAGGGAGGCGGCGGCCCACGAGGCGGGCGCGGCGGCGGCCTGCGCGGCGTGCGAGGCATGCGTATGCGCCGGCTTGGCCTTGACGAGCTTGGCCTCGAGGTCCCGCAGCATCTCCTGCGCACACTCGTAGGCCGCGGCTGGCGCGGGCGCCGCCGCGGCGTGGGCGTCGGCTACGTGGGGCGGCTCCGACGGCCAGCAGGCCGCGGTAGCGGGGCTGGCGTGGGCGGCAGCGGCGCCCAGGCTCGGCCAGCCCGCAGGAGCGGCGAGGACGACCGCGGGAGCTGGCCACCACGCGGCCACAGCAGTGCGCGGAGCATTGGAGCCCGGAGCAGGGGCTGCAGCAGCGCCCGAAGCAGAGGAGAAACAAGCGGCGGGGGGTGGCGCAGAGGAAAAGGAGGGGGCCGCGCCGAGCCACTGGTTGCGCGTGTGCACGGCCGCGGCCAGCCGCGCTTGAAGCTCCGACGCGCCGACGTGGGCAAGGGCCACGCTCGCGGCCTGCCCGCCCTGGGGGGCGGCAAGGGCGGCCAGCCCTAGGGCCCCGGCGGCGCTAGCTGCCGGCCGGCCATGGAGGGGGCGGCGCGGGAGGCGGCGGCACCAGGGGCGGCGGCGCCCAGGCCCAGCCCGCCCGCAGCAGCAGCACAGGCAGCGCCAGCGCCAGCAGAGGAAGAGGCGGCGGCCGGCGGCTGCTGGAGCAGGGACCACGCGGCGGCGGCGGCTGCTGGAGCAGGGGAGGAGGATGGAAGGCGAGAGAAGGAGGGGGAGAGGGAGGGCAGCGGCGGCGGCCGGCAGCCGGCCATGGCGCCGGCAGCGGCGGCGGCAGCACCTAGAGAGGGAGGAGAGGAGAGAGAAAAACCCTAGGCAAATGATACCATGTAGGAGAGAATAATTAGATGTATTCCTCCAAACCCTAGAAGGGTGGAATATATAGATTCTATACATGGGCCTCTAGATGGGCCTCTATACATGGGCTCACATATACACCAACATTTAATACTCCTGTTATACCTCTTTGTAGGTATGCATCTATAAACTTCGTGAGCACTCTGGGGGTTCAAGCTTTCACTTTGTGAGTGAATTGAAGCAAGAAGGTAATCATTTCATGAAGCTATATGTGTCATTATGAACCCTGATGACAGGGGGGACATGCCTAGAAGGTTCAACTGGTGAAATGACCTATTTAAATCCCCCAGACTCCTTTAAATGCAAGATATGTTTTCCTTGTGAAAATTTTGCTGCCATCCTAATTAAGGCAGTGTTATGCCAATTTTACTTCCTTTTGTTACTCTGTTAGCACCTACAAGATACCTGTCGTGTCTGGTAGTGTTACAAGCAGCAGCCAAAACGCTTCTTTGGCAGATGGGAACAATACATGGGCACTATCACTTACCTCAATGTTTATTGTTGAAACAAAAACTATTTTTTTTTTAATTATGATTGAGCATTTTTGAGTGGACAAAAAACTCAACCGACCTAGGAGGAACTAGGTCTTGTAAATAAGTGGCGATAGGCACTCAAATTCTAGCTGAACAGGACCCAAACCTAAGGGCTCAACTCCCGCCAGCTTATCAGGGGACAAAAAACCGCTGCTTATGTATTAGCTGCCATGCCCAACATTTATAGATACTTCCCATGTTGTTCTTTTGCTGAAGTTTGAAATTATTTGTTCTCGTGCTAAAAAACTACTGTAGTAGGCCGGTAAGGAGACTCAGCCTAAGCATTGCAAAGTTCTCTCTTTGAATATGGTTCATTATGTTTTCATTAACAGCAAATAATCTTTTCGTTTGGCTTTTCGACAGTTCATGTTGTTCATCATGGGAAAGGATTCCATTGTTATGTTGCCTTTTTGGCATCAAATTGCCCAGTGCGATCTCTATTATTTACAGCTTCAGGGGAAGTACTTGCCACAGGCTATCAGAATGGCCAGGTATATTCTACCTATTTTTATAATAGATGCTATACTTAAGATTTCTGATATTGTACTATTTGCTTGAAACTTACAATTACCAACCTATATTAGTTAACTATTATTTTCTGGTTTGTCTTCTTGAAGGTGGCAATGTTTGATCTAAGTCAGCTATCAATTCTATTCACTGTAGATTGTGCATCAGGAACAAACTCCCCTGTTGTTTCCTTGGGAATTTACAGTGTTACAACTTCTGATGCAAAAGCAGATGAGTCAGAGAAAGAGACTCCTCAAAAAGCAAGGTTACTCAGAGACTTTCTTTTTTCCTTGACAAAGGATGGCCGTGTTACTGTACTTGACTGCACACCGGGTGTGATGATGAATTCACATATCTTAGATCAGAAGCAATCATCTGCAATTTCCATGTATGTCATAGGCAAGTAATTACTATCATCGCATTGAGGTGGCACTTACCTTGTATCTCCTTTAGATTGTTGCCTAACTGGGAAGCTTTTGCATCTAGATGGAGCTTCAGATGAGAAGCAAACCCAATTATCAGAGGACACAATAGGGAGTCAAGGTCAGACAGGAAAAGAAGGCAATGATGTTGACAATAAACAAGCACCAGGAGTTGGAAAGCACCTGAAAAATGCTTCCCACCTTTCACAAAATGGTGGTTCAGATTCACTTCTTGTCTGCTGTGAGGATGTTTTGCTTTTGTTATCCGTTGCATCATTGATTCAGGTGTGTATTTAGCTTTATGAGCTGCGTTCTGTTAATTTCCAAATTTCCACATCTTACTGGTGGTGTTCCTTTTCCTGTCAGGGAAAAAACAAGTATCTAAATAAGCTGAAACTTGCAAAACCTTGTTGCTGGTCAGCAGTTTTGAAGAATATGGATGGCAAAATTTGTGGGTTGATATTGGCTTATCAGACTGGCACTATAGAATTGAGGTAGTTACATTTTGTCGTGTCTTTGCCTTGTCATGAAATATATGGATAATAAGTGCAGCTTTGACATATTGACTTCATGTTATATATATATTAGAAAATGTGTCCTGTGTTTACAATAAGTGTATGCTTTGAGGCAGAAAAAAATAGTAGCATATTTGTTTGCTCACTTGAACCAATAATGATTTAGCTGGCAACATTTCATCATCCATATTTGGTGTTCTGTTATCTCATCTGGCTCGTATTTGTATTACGTAGAATCACATGAGAATGTTCAAGGTATAGATAATATTGATTTTCAATCTAGTCAATATTCTTGGATTTTAAAAAAGCAGATTTTTGACTTTCAAGCCACTCCATCAGTTTCATGTACTGTCATATTCGCGCAATTTGACTTTATTCTGGGCAGGTCTGTGCCAGATCTGGCTATTGTTGCTGATAGCTCCTTGATGTCGATACTGAGATGGAGTTACAAGGCAGGCATGGATAAATCCATGAGCTCCTCAAACGGACAAATTACTCTGGTACTTTTATGACTTGCCCTTCTAGCTTAATCATGAGGATTTGGTTGGTGGATTTCAGATTTTGTGTAGTGAAGTTTAGATCAGATTTAGTGCAGTGAAGTTTAGTGCCTAATGTGTAGTAGGTTTGGTTTAAGTTCTGTATTGTTGCTGCCACATCTTCGAGCTTATTTCATCCAAACAGAGCAGTTTTTTTTGAACAAAACATAGCAGGAATTATGATGCCTAAAATGGGTATCATGTTTTCTTTGTGGCAAGCGTACTCGAAGAAGTGGTTGGCTTTGTTCACCAGTAAAACCTGCAACTTATCAGTTGAATCATTTTCTAAAGGAAACTAGGGGGGTGCCCTGACTATTTAGATTTCACATATATTCAGATTTTACTGAAAAATCCTCATTTTCCTAACATATGCTCCACCCCAGGTAAATGGATCTGAATTTGCAATCATCTCTCTCATAGCCTCAGAGAATGACTTCAGGTACTTCACATTATTGCATGTCTAAGGCATTGTTTGTACTGGGATGCTATTCAATTGAGAAGCAATAGATTTGACTGCCGACCCTTTGGTAATAGGATTCCAGAATCTCTCCCGTGCCTTCATGACAAAGTTCTTGCAGCAGCTGCGGAAGCAGCTATTAGTTTCTCAACTGAGCAGAGAACGAAGCAGGTATCCAATTTTCTTTCTGATATCTTTTACTGATGTGACACCGCTGTACATTTTGGCTTCACATGGACACATTGCGGCGCAGAATCCAGCAGCAGGAATCCTTGGTGGCATCATTAAAGGAATGAAAGGCAAGGCTGAAGAAAGTGCAAAAATGAGAGAAAGCTTCACTGTGCGAACACCCCACGAACATTTGGAGTCATTTTTCTTGAAAGATTCATTTGTTGAACCATCAATACCCAATCTTGATGACCCGATAGAAGAACTATCAATTGGTTCTCTTTCTCCTTCCTTATATGTATCTTAAAGCAAGAAGTATTTCCTGTTAACTTGAGAGTATTCGATGCAGATGACGTAGAGATTGATGACGAAGTACCTGCCCCGGCACCAGCATCATCCTCTACATCTCACAGGAACAATAGAACAACAGGTCAGACATAATAATAAGCACATATTTTTTGTTTCCATTATTGAATGCTATAGTTGTTTGCCTCTAGCTGAGTTGGTTAGAGGAACCCAGCGGTACTCCTCAGGTCCTGAGTTCGACTTCCCGTGGGAGTGAATTTCAGGTTGAGGTTAAAAAACTCCCCTCGCCTGTCCCATAGTGCCAAAGCACAGGTCTAAGGCCCGGCTCCGGTCGTGGTCATCTCACATGGGCTACGGTGCCGCTGTGTAAGGGTGGGGCAGAGGTTCGAGGATTTTCTTGGCCGGTGTGAGACGGTCTTCTCTATCACACAATACCACGGGGGCGGTCATTCCCCCGCCGGCCGAGTTTTTTATAGTTGTTTAAACTCTGTATGTTTGTGTTGGCTGCAGAGGAGAGAGAGAAGCTATTTGAAGGGTCAAGCCATGTTGGTAAACCAAGAATGAGAACTCCGCAGGAAATTCTAACGAAATATAAATTTGGCGGGGTAATTAATATCATGAACATTGCAACTGGTCATGGTTTTACTGTGCATGGGAGCTAAATGTAGGTCCACTGCAGGATGCGGCAGCAGCTGCTGCTCATGCCAAGGATAAGCTGATGCAGCGGCAGGAGAAACTGGAGGTGAAATAGTTTGATTTCATGCTTCCGTTTCTATTTTTGTTTCTTTGCAGCCCTTATTCAGAGTAATATGAAGCTGTATTGTTTCTACAGAGGATAAGCCAGCAAACTGCGGAGCTTCAGAATGGAGCTGAAAACTTTGCTTCCCTGGCACAGGAGCTTGCAAAAACTATGGAGAACAAGAAGTGGTGGAAGCTATAATCCAACAAAGAGATATTTTGTGTAATCACATTCATTGTTGCACTTGCACGCGGTCAGTCCGGTGCTGTGTATAGTGTCATCACTTGTTTGCTACCTGTGGAGGTGCTTGCTTTCCTTGGCAGGCGGTATTGCAGAGGTTTCATTGTAATTATTCGGTAGCTAGCTTAGGCACGTCGTGCCGTGTTGTATACTAATTATTATGTTGTGTACTGTACTAAGCAAAGGGTCATTGTTTTCTTGTTGCTGCTGACTGCTGTAAAGGTAAAAGAGACAGTGAAGGAACTAACTGCTGCCATCATCCAAACATGCCCATAATGATGACAATGCAACAACTGTATATGAACATGCTTACTCTGCGTGTAACAAGGGACTGCAACATACCAACATTGTTCGTGTTGTCTACAACACCTACTGTTGAATGGATGGCTGCTCGAGAGATCCATAACACTCTATTCGGGGACAGGAAGTAGCCAACCAGTAGTATTTTTTTTTCTTACAACAAATCAGCATCAGCCACTGCCAGCCGAACAGATGGGGGGAGGCATTGAGAGTATGCATTTACTACTTTACAATCCCGTTGGATACTCAAAGCTGTACTTCTGTGTAGGCAAAATAGGCACTTTGGTCCTTCAACTTTGTTTCAACGGTCAATTTGGTCCCTCAACTATCAAAAAGGTCAATTTGGCCCCTCAATTTTTATTTTTAGGTCAAATTTATCCCTATACTTATGTAATGCTCCATAATACCATGAGACTAATGCTAAAAAGTCATCATTGCCCTTAGCTATTTCCTCTCCCTCACAATTTGCATGTTTAGCAGTGGTGCAACAAGTTAATTAAATATATGCATGATATTCTTATGTGTAGACTAAATTAAATACGAAAGGGCATTTCAACAAATACGAGAGACATCAAATCAACCGATAGAATAATAGATCTATTGTGACCTATTATTGATTAATTACAACTATACAGTAATGGAAATTGAGTATGAGAAGGAGCTAAGGGTAAAAATGACTTTTCACATCTATCTCATGGTATTATGAAGCATCACATCAATATAGGGACAAATTTGGAATACAAATAAAAGTTGAGAGATTAAATTGGTTTTTTTGAAAATTGAGGGACCAATTTGACTCTTAGAGCAAAGTTGAAGGATCAAAGTGGCTATTTTGCCTTCTGTGTACCAAACGAAGATTCATGATGCTGGTATACTCTATTGTTTCATGCCCTAGAGCAAACCAACGAGCACTATAAAAATACTTTGATTTTGATTGTATATGCCGTTTCACACTGGAGTTTCCAATGTGAAACAGATCACAGCGTGCTTTAGCCAAATTTCCAAAAAAAAAAAAGGTTACGTACAGAGGTTGACGGATAACACCAATACAATAACAATGTTGCTAGATAAAACCAATGCATCTGACATCTTCCATCACTGCGGCTTACAAGTATCAATAAGCTCATAATTCTCAATGAAACAGTGCAGAAAGTAATCTAATGCTACCCGTAACCACTCTGTAGTCTGCTGAGACAAATAGCTCCAACAGACAGAAACAGCACTTGAGCACTATGCATCCTTGTGTTATCCATACCACAATCCATGGATACATCCATCTCATCAAGTACACTCTAGGATAAGCTTAGAATACAATTCTGGCCATGGGCAGGCATGAATAATCAGACTTTTTTTATATAATGACGACTTATCAAACTTTTAAGCATAATTAACTACCAAACGGTAACATGCACTTGTTCAATCATTCGGGGAAAATATCTTCTTTTTGAGAGAGATTATTGCCGTCGCTTACTATCTTTACCTTTCCCCGAATACAACCAGATCGAATATAACAGTTTAGAAAAACTTCTAATTAATGGACGATGCACCATTGCCTTTACTATTTGATAGATCTCAGGGGGTCAGGACATTAACACATTCTTAGCATGTAACATTGCAAGAAAGCAATGCCAACCTTTAACGACTGCTGTCCTCAGATATACTTCGCAAATACATGTGATAGGCACATGCATACCATGCTCACTACCTGCGTCTTAGATCTCTCTGCAAAAGGAAGAAAAAAGGAATTGTAAGTTTGAGACACGGGATTTTTCCTGACAAATCATGTGCTACGGTTTAAAGGTACTGGGTTCACTTAAAATATGCTGTCCAGATAAGATATGTTTGGATATATATATGAAGCACCGAATCTTTCTCTGTCTCAAACTGTTGCGTATTAAGCTAGCGAATTATATTGGGTCACTGATCCTTTTGTGCACATCATCTTAGATTCTTAAAAGTACATACTGATGGATACAACTTGTTAGAGTATATTAGGCAACTCCGGATATGGTTAGTTTATGATTGATTGTAATCCCGGGATAACCTTCCTTATCCCTAGGAGAGGCTACTTGTCCTTCAAGCCATGTACTCTATATATACCGCCCAAGGGGCTCAATGCAATATATCGACCACATTTTACGCATCCTACTTTCCTACATAGTATCACGAGTTAGGGTTTCGACCTAGGCTTCCGCTTCCGCTGCCGCCGCCGCGCCGCCCCCGGGGAGATCGATCTCCGCCGGGGGCAGCGCCCTCGTAGGATGTGTGGCGGATCCCTCTGATCCGCCGCGCCGTCGTCGTCAAGTAGCAGCAGGGGACCTACCTCGCCATGGTCGATTGGATCTCCTCAAGCTGCCTCCACCGTCCTCGTCGCCCCCCTCCTGCGCATCTGGCCCAACGCCGCCCCTCTCCCCCTGCGCCGCCACCACCGGTGCCTTGGGCGCGAGCGCGCTGCAGCAGAAGGAAGCACGGGGGGCGCTGAGCTGCCGCGCCGTCGGGGGTACTGCGGTTGGGCTAGTCGCCGCGCCGCAGATGTCGTCGCCGGCGCCACGTCGAGATCCACCGCCGACGGTTGCATCGGGACTCCTCGCCGCACCGTCGTCGCGCCGTTCCACCGCCATCGCCGGCGGACTGCAGCGCCATGGGGGCTCCGCCCTTCCCCGCCGGCTCTCTCTCCTCCGTTCGCCGATCTCCCGTGCGGCAGGAGCAGAGGCGCCACTCAAACCCGCACCCGACACCGTCGACCTCACCTCGTCGGGCCTCTCGCCTCCTCTCCTTTTTCTGCCCGTGGTTGACCATGATTGGGAAAAGATAAGGGAGGGGAGGGACATTTGCTAGGTGCACCCGAGCTTGTACCCGCGGTTCTCCAGTTGCTGCTATGTTTTTCTTTTCCGATCTAAGATCGGTTTGCGTCGCCCTGCCGTTCATCGTCGACACTCCCGAAGGACGAGGTTGTTGCAGCACTGACGTTCGTGATCAAGCCACCCTACCGGTGTCGTCGCCTTTTCAGGCGGTGGCGCTACTTGCCGCCGGTCTTCGTCAAGTAGGCGCTCGATCCGCCTCCGCGCCTCCTGTCGTTCTCACACGGACATCGCCGCCAATGTTCCTGAAGGAAGACGTCGTTGCCACCCCTGATCTGAGCGCGACACTTGCTGCAACCTGCGCCGTCGCCACCCCTGTTCTGAGCGTGACCTAAGTCGTAAACCGTGCTGTCTACCATCTCATCAGCCGCACCGTCCCGCTGCTGTCTTCGGCAAGAAGCTGCTGAGTTTGTGTACTCGAGCACCTCGACGACGCTTCGATCCGCGCCCCCTCCACGGCTTCGACCACGTCCACCCCGACTTTGGCTACTACGGCACTAAAGGGCTATCATCTGCATGCGTCTCCAGTCAAAGCTTTCGCACCGGCGTTCCGACTGCAGGGGGGATACATCCCCATTGTTCTCCAGTCTGACCGTTCGTGTTGCTACCGCTATGACTGCGGGAGAATGTTAAGAGTATATTAGGCAACTCCGGATATGGTTAGTTTAGGATTGATTGTAATCCCGGGATAACCTTACTTATCCCTAGAAGAGGCTACTTGCCCTCCAAGCCATGTACTCTATATATACCGCCCAAGGGGCTCAATGCAATATACTGACCACATTATGTGCATCCTACTTTCCTACACAACTGCTTCCTAGAAGCCACGAGCAGCAGAAGCTGAATCTAAAAGTGAAGACTTACTCTTGGACCACGGTCTGTAACTGGTGTTGGCCTGCTCCCTGTAGTATCTGCTTGCTGAATCATCTGTGGACTATCATGCTTATAGAATGCCTGCAAAGTTCTCACCATGAAAGGACGGACAATGTTCACTTCCATTGCAGACAGATTTTTGAGCTGTGAAAATAGAAACAAGATGCGTAAGGTATAGTTGGTGCCTGACCAATGAAACAGAAGTTAAGCTAGTATGTAAGACATACAATGGAAATGTAAATTACATCCAATCCAATAATAACTTTAACAGAATATGATCAGGTTGCAGGTGGAGCGGGTTCTTAAACGAACGCAGTTTGCGACGGATGCCCGCTGCTATTTCTTTGCAGTAACCCGCCAGCCAAACAATGCGAACGAGAGTGAGGTCCGCGAGGACCCGCAAGAACTTGCAGCCTCATGCCTCTCTCACTCCCGAATCCTTCGCCGTGCCGCTGCCACCGTGGTTCAGGTGGCTCAGGCCCCGCCTCCCCTGTGCTGCTCTCCCTCTCCTCTTTGGCCAGCTGCTCCTCGAAGGCATTGATGGTGCGGCTGACGGCCTCGCCATCGGCATCCGGGGACCTGTCCCAGCAGGACCGGTAGCTGTTCTTCCCTCGACTCCACCCTCGCCGGAGCCGGCGGCGCTGAAGACCGCTGTGAGGCGAGCACCAGGTACCCAGCACCTCCTTCCCCTTGGCTCTACTGTTTTTTCTGAACTACCTTCGCTGAAGAAATTCAGCACGGAATGGTTGACATGCGTTGTCTCCAGCTCAGATGAACAACTAGCTCGAGCAATAGTCCCTGGATCTGGCGGCAAGGCGCGGAGGAGCTGCAGCTGCCAAAAGCAGTAGCAAAAGGGTGGTCCATCCGTCCATGCTCTCAGGATCTTTGTTCCGCGTTTGATTTTCCCATTTAATTTTTCTTGCAACACATATTTTTTCTATTGATGGAAATTTCTGCTGATGGAAACTTGTACAAGGGGGTGATGCAGCTACTGGATATGAACATTCCTATTGTTCTGACAAATTAGCTAGTTGGATCATGTAGCATCGTTGCCTGCATACTGTCCATAATAGCAAATGCACTTTCTTTTAATACTATGTGATTGTTCATATATATTTTCTGAAACCAGCAGAAACCTGCAACCTGACATTGTTTCAATCAAACATGTGGACTGAATGCTGTCATAATCATTTAAATACACATGTACTTAACATGCTTGCAGGCCACTTCTCTACATAGAGAGTAAAATCATTAGTGCATAAACTTAAACTATAATCATGCAAATGTTTAGATTCTGAACATAACAATGCAGTTCTTATAAAATTTCCCCTTTTTCCTTTTAACTTATCAGATTCGAAGAAAGAATGGAGGATGAAGATTCATACTTTTACTTTGTTGCTATTGTTAGTGTTAAAAGAAACATTTCAGATCATAAACTTCTATCAAGATTACCACAGTGCCAAGATTTGGGATTTGATTAGACTTCTGAAAACCTACGATATATCGAGCTGAAGTGCTGAAGAGCATGTTGATATACTGGAAATAGTGTTCTGCCAGTTAATGTAATCTGTATATTCAGAATTGGTTGAGTAAACTATTTGTCAATCCTGGAATATTGTACTGATCTTGCATTTTGGTCACATCTGCTGCAACTTGATTGCTACACCGATTTGGATCTGCACATGCTTTTAACCTGTAGTCATAGTTTTCTACAAATGTTTATAGTTTAGGCTTAATCTTGCAGGTTTGCTATTCTAATAAAAAACGTTCTTGTTTTCGAAACTTGCGGATTTGAAGCAAGAGGTTGTTTTGCAATTTTTTGAACTTTTTGCTATTGTTAGTGTTAAAGATTTGTGATTTGCTTTTTCTAAAAATTTTAAGAGCAAACTCAAGCGCGTGTAGTACAAGTCAGTGCAGCATAGGCCAAGCGAGCTGCTAGTGCAAGCAAATGCGAGCCATGCGGATTCCTGTAGGTTGGCAGCAAGTCCACGGAGCCAAATTCAGCTGACAGATTAGTTTAGCGGCGAGCTTTGCAGGTTCGCGACTGGCTGCAACCCGCCCCACCTGCAACCTGAGAATCTGAGGCAGTTGATTTAGCTCCTGCAATCCGGAAGTGGGGAAAGTTACCTTTACAGCATGAGTGCGTCCAGATATTGTCTCTAATCCAGTCTCAACCTTGTGGAATCTGACATCTCTGATGTCCTCAATCAAAGATCTCACCTGCGTCATGATAACAAC
Organism: Panicum virgatum; assembly: GCF_016808335.1. NCBI lineage: Eukaryota > Viridiplantae > Streptophyta > Magnoliopsida > Poales > Poaceae > Panicum > Panicum virgatum. The sequence continues at coordinate 69,912,311 of NC_053146.1, forward strand.
TAGGAGTAAGCAATTTTTCAATACGATTGGGACTTGCTGGACACAAGAAACAAATTTGTAAACTCACCAAGTATGCATCTGAGATGTCATCACGTGCACTGCAGGAGAAAAATGAGAGTGAATTAGGTTTAAGTTAACAATGTGTTAGCATCAAAGGAACAGGGTGAGGCAGTGCTTACTGATCAAACAGCAGCTTAGAAATCTCAATATAGTGGAATGGTAATGGCTGGAATTCTCGAGAGGACTCTCTTTCTGCTTCCAGTACCTGTGTCAAACGGTCTAGCAACAGGTAATGGTGGCGTTAGTACCCCGCACGATGTATGAAGTAGATAACCAATACAGTTATACGACCAAGGAATGCTTTCACAGGAGTCGGGGCAGAACAACGTAAACAAGGAAGCACGCAAAGCACTGACCAACAGTCATCCAGTCCGGGGTGCGGATGGTGCACTTGCCACGCTTCTTGAGCGCGACAGCGAGCCAGAGCGGCACCTTGGTCGGGACTTGCGGGTAGAAGGGCCCGAAGTCCCCCTACACGGCAGTGGCAGCGGCAGTGTGAGATGCTGCATGTAAAATGGGGGATCGGCAGTGGAGCGAGATGGAAATGGGTGGTAGACGGAGACGCACGCAGATCATGTTGAGGGCGTCCATGCGAATGTTGGGGACGATGTCGACGATCTCATCCTCCGCCACGAACTCCACCTGCAGCACAGATTGAAGGAATTCGGCATCCCTTCCCCTTTGGCGATAGGTAGGTGGTACCAGGTGGGAGGGGTTAGTTACCTCGGAGGGCGAGAAGATGGAGAGGTGCGGGTCGGACTGCCCGGCCATGAAGGGCGGGACGGCGACGGCCGGTGATGGGAGTGCGGAGGCGCCGCGCGGCGGGCGGCGGCCGGTGATGGGGGGAGGCCTGGAATGAGGAGGACCAGGGCCTGGCCTGGAATGAGGAGGACCACTAGGGCCTCTCTTGGGCCGGCAGCCCAGCCCGAGGCCAGAAAGCCCAACAACAACAGCCGCCGCCGCTGCTTCTCTTCTTCAATTCAATCAACGGGGACAAGGGCAGACGGCGGCGGGTAACTGCTCCCCTGCTCGTCGCCGGTCGACGGGCAGCTACTTTTTAGGGTTTCGGTTCGATCTCATCCCACCACCACCACCACCAGCATAGGAGGAGAGTGCACCTTGGGCCGATGGTCGCGATGCTGGCCGCCCGAAATCCCTCGCCGAGCTTCCACGCGCACGACCGCCCTCCTCCGCCGGCACATGACATCGCGGAGCGCCTCAGCCATCTACGCGATCTTCGCAGGGAACCGCTCCCCAGACGCGTCGCCCGCATCGCCGACCTCCACACCGATGAGGCCAGCCCCGTGCGCAAGCATGCAGCCGAGTGAGCTCCCCCTTTTCCTGCTCCGGTTACTCCAACTTCACCAGTCGCCTACATTTTTTTAGGAGTAAAATGCACGGGGTCCTTAAACTAGTTGACATGTTCTGTTTAGGTCCATGAACTTCGAAAATGCATTTTTACGTCCACGATCTATTCCATTGTGTCACTTGAGGTCCAAAATGCCTTTGACCGGCGTTGACTGGTTACGTGGATAGCCACGTCTGATCCAACGTGGCCGTTAGCCGCCACGCGTGCTCCGCTGGCACAGCAGCTCGCCGCCATGGCCCTGCGCACAGCAGGTCGCCGCCGCTGCTCGGCGCAACGCCACGGGCGCGCACGAGGGAGAGGGAAAAGGGGGAGGAAGCTGCCGCCCGACGAGGAGTCCGCGCCGCCAGAGCTCTGGGAGCCGCTTGGGTCCGCGCCGAGCCGTGCGCTGCCCACGCCGGGGCTGGAGCTCGCCCACCGCCCTGACGATGCGTGGCAGCTATCGCGGCGCAGTGCTGTGGCGGCCTCGCCGTTCCCGGCGATGGCGAGGTCCGGCGTGGTGCGCATGAGCATCGCGGCAACGGGGCAAAGCCCAATCTAGCGTTTTTGCGGCAGCGGCGTGAAGCAGAACGAGCTGGCCGCACGCATGGCGGCGTGGCGGCGAGCGCGTCGACGACGAGCCGCGTTCCGGCGAGCCTACGGCCGGAGCGGTGCCTTTAGCTATAGGAAGAGCACCGGCATAGCAAGGCGAATACGGTGCGTGCAAAAAGGGAGAGGAAGGAGGTCGGAGCTATGCCGACGGCGGTGAGGCGTGGGGTCGCCAGAGCTCAGCCAGCGGCGGCGATGGCGAAATTGCTGATTAGGCGCTCACCTGGGCTCGGCTTCGGCTTCCGGTGGCGCACAAAGATGGAGCGGGTGGTGGCGAAGCTCGATGGCGAGGAGAGGGAGAAAATTGCCACGGCGGAGGCGGTTATCGCGGCGGCGCGGCAGGGAGCCGCAAGGAGGGAGCAAGGGATGGCGACGCGGCCCCGTGGCGCGCGTGGTCGGAGGAGGGCGCGCCGGAGAAGGGATGAGGACGGAGGCCGGCGCAGCTCGCTGTCACCGCCGCGGAGCTTGAGGGGCGCGGAGCCGAGGAGAGCTCGGCCGGGCCCCTGCTCCTCCGATACGCCGCCGTCGGGGAGGGAGAAGGCGTGGGGAGGGATGGGCCGGCGCCGTCGGGGGTGGGGCCCTGCTTGTCCGCCTCCGCATGGCCCGCCGTCGGGGGCCCCTGCTCCTCCGCGACCACCTGTGCTTTCCCGGCGCCGCTCCATCGGTGGCCACCTGTGCTGGGGCGAACTCAGCCATGGCGCGGGCCGCCCGGAACTCGAGCCCTCGCCAGCGCACGGAGGAGAGGGAGCGGCGGAGCTCAAGCCCTCCACCGTCGTCGCGCGCTCCGCCGGCCGCCCCTGCTCCCCACGCCTTCTCCCTCCCCCAACAGCAGCGTATCGGAGGAGCAGGGGCCCCGGCCGAGCTCTCCTCGGCTCCGCGCCCCTCAAGCTCTGTGGCGGCGACGGCGAGCTGCGCCGGCCTCCGTCCTCCCCACACTGGCGCCCGTTCGCCCTCCTCCTCGCCGGCCTCCGTCGGGCTGCCTCCTCGCCGCCGTTCTGCGCCCTGTGCCCGACCGGTGAGGCTCACCGCACCACCGCACGACCCATGCGCGCGCCATCCCAGCCCCGCTCGCCTCCCTCGCCGCTCGGCACCGGCCGAGCTGCGCCGTGCATGCCGTGCGCGGCCTTGGCACGCGCTGACCACGTAGGATCAGACGTGGCTGTCCACGTAACCAGTCAACGCTGGTCAAAGGCATTTTGGACCTCAAGTGACACACTTGAATAAATCGTGGACCTAAAAATGCATTTTCGAAGTTCATGGACCTAAACAGAACAGGTCAAGTAGTTTAAGGACCCCCAGTGCATTTTACTCTTTTTTTAGCTTAGATTACCCGCAGTTTTCCCGGGCTTCTGACGACTGAAATTGATAAGGGACCACTTAGCTGTGCTGCAAATGTCTAATTACTAGCTCAAGGTGCTAAGTGTCTACAGCCCAGCCGAATTAGGTTAAACCTATATGTTTGAAACATGTTTCTGAACTTGCAAAAGCTCTCCTGCCGTAGGATTATTGGTGAGGTCGGGTCCAAACACATGGAGTACCTACCAGATATCATCCCTTGTTTGCTGCACCTTCTGAATGATGAGGCGCCTGCAGTTGTCAGGCAAGCTATCAAAACAGGAACCGCCTTGTTTGCCAAGCTGCTCCAACACCTAGTTATCCAGGTAATTCCATTTCCAGCACTTGCTTATGGAGCTGCCTCCCTGCACAAATTCCGTTTCAGCTTGCTTGTTTTGGTTCCAGGGATTATTTTCCACCGGGGGGATTGATGATGCCCTTAAATCATCATGGGAGTGGCTGCTCAAATTCAAATCTGCTGTCTCTCTCATGGCATTTCAGGCGAGCCCCTCTCCTTTCTTTTGCAACCAAATAACCAATCTTCTTGGCCTACACCTATCTCATGTGGAATCTCTCTGTCAGACCACTGGCAATGAAGGTGCCAGGTTACTGGCCGTTAAGTTTGTTGAAAAAACAGTTCTTATGTACACACCGGATCCTAATATCCCATCAGATCCAACAAGCGAAGCTACGAAAGGTACAGCCTATGTTGTCTTTCATATGGAACTTAATATTTTCCATGTTCAGGATCTGTTGGGTGCATAACTGCATTCTAATTTGGCCACCTGTTTAATATTTTCCATGTTCAGGATCTGTTGGGTGCATAACTGCATTCTAATTTGGCCACCTGTAAATCATTTGTAGATATGGGATTCAATGTAGCATGGTTACGAGGAGGTCACCCTTTGCTTAATGTCAGGGATCTAGCCATGGAAGCCAGCCAGAACCTCGGATTGTTGCTAGAGCAGCTCAAGTCTCCTAAAGTAAAATCACTCAGTACTTCCATGATCATTGTCTTCATTACTAGGTTTGTCTCCTGTCCACTTGTGTTCCATAATCTTTTCTCTATATATTATAGTTAGTACCAGCTGCTGGGCAATTAATTCTCTTTTCCCTGCTGTGTCATTTATTTGTCTTATCTGTTGAAACATTGCATGCTACTCTGATCTTTATCCAGCGCGAGTTTCTCCTTTTTCTTTCACCCATTTTGTGCATTATTTTTCTAACTCTTCTAATGCAAACTTCTTCCAGTCTCTCAGCTATTGCCCAAAGAAGGCCTTCCTTTTACGGACGCATACTGCCAGTTTTACTTTCCTTGGATCCAGCAAGTTCAATCATTAAATTGCGAGTCCCAGGTGCATTCCATGCTTTGAAGAGTGCCTTTTCTGCGTGCCTAGAATGTACACATTCAAGTGCTGAGCCGGTATTTCATTAGCTTCAACCTATCTCAATACTTTTCTACTGACTGGTACATTCGAGATGTGTCCTTTTGCCCTTATTTCAATATGTGCTCAACGACCGGAGTTAACAGATACCATATCTATCGAAGGCTATATTATGGTTTTTAGACACCCTGATTAGGATTTTTTTTCTTATCTTTTATCAAATTTGAGCCAGTTTGTTACTCATTTGTTTCCAATCTGTGTGAGGGTCATCCTCCCCTTATCAACCATCCTGGATGGATTTTTACCAGGCTTTAGACTCTAGTCCAATTGGAAGGTGAAAAAAGTGATTCCTATGTGTTTTGATTTTAGCTCCCTTGGAATGTGGTTGTTTGGTTAGTTGGAACATGTGCAGGATAACTGGGATATTTGTTTGAATGGTTGAAAATATTTATTAGACATGGACCAGAGTGGCAAGAAGAAAACTAAACTAGCTACTCTTTTATGGCATTTCAGACAAACAAATAGGAAAAATATAAACAAAGCTCCCTTTACGTTGGATATTTTCATGTCCATTAATGGAACATAATAATTGGTGATGGTTGGTCATTGCCTGGGTCTCAAAAGCCAGGTACTACGCTTGAGGTGATGAGGTGGGAACATGCAGGAGTTGAAGGGGCTTACAGGGGTAGGGCAGAGAGATAACTAGGTACTTCCATGGGACATGTCTATATTCTTTACCAATCTTATTATCTAATCTCCACTAGGCTTAAGAAAGCAACTAATTTCTTAAGAAAACTCTCAAAATTGACCAGTTTAATCTTGCTGGATGCACCATGAGGTATGCAGATCGACGTGCGTGCTGGGTATAGCACCAACTTCACATGCAAATGCATAAATGGAATTCCCAAATGAATATCAACTCTCCGGAAGTTTTTTGTTACTCTTCCTATCTTATCTCTTCCCATGCTAGGCTGATGGAATGCCCATTCCATGTAGATCAATCCATACCTGTGTTGCATGCCACCATCATCCAAACGACCAAACCTTTTGGTTTCAACTTTCAACCATAGAACAAAAGGATGGGCTGGTGATCTTATCGGTCTGCTGGTTCACCGATCGAACCACTGGTTCATAAAAATTACAAATAAATGATTTCTAAGTAACATACTCATGGAACTTAAGAGGTAAACTAGAATTGTTTTCACACTATCACCACAGAAGTAACTTAGCCCAGTTTGTTGTAGGCTTTGATGTGCTTCCTATGTGCTACACTTGAGGTATGGGTTCGATTCTGCCTCTAGCGCAAGTTTTTTAAAACATTTTGTAGCAGCTCCCGCTGGTTGGACCCAGCTCTGAACGGTTCACACCAGTCTAACTGCATGGCTGATCTTCCAGTTGACTTGAACCTGTGACTGATTCCCAGTTTTCTGGTTCAACCGGTCAATCTAGTCCAGTTTTTTGTACTATGGTTTCAATTGTGATCACATCAGGGGTTTCTTAGAGATAAAATCAATCAAGCATAAATAGGGTTTGAGAGGCTGGCTTTTCAGCATCAGCCAAATTTGATTTTCACTTCAGCATGTGGGCACAACAAATCTGGCCCGGGTTAGGGAGGACAAAGGTGGGCTTGTGTAATACCAGACACTCCGACAAATATGAATGTTGGAGTTAGCAGCATGATCCACAGATTTGTGCAACTCCTCTCCACAAGATGTGCAGAGAAGGGGAAAGGGGATGCGAGAGAGGTGGTGTGTACACTCCATGAAGTCCTATACAATACATCCTGTGTGGTGAACCTAACCATGAGTTACACTTGATTCCCATGTTTCACTGCTATACCTAGAACTATTTTCAGAACTAATTGAGACCTCAGTGTTAGTGAACCATTTAATAAATCACAATCCTCAACCAAAATATGTTGCACTAACCAGTCCGTATAAACTGTATGGATGCAATCAATCAGCACCATTTAGTCCATATTCTGAATTGATTGCTAAGTATTGTATATTATGATTGGTCTCATTTGTCCGTTTGTTTGAGAATAAGCATATCCCATATTGTAGGAAGGAATAATTGCTGGTATTCCTCCAACCCTAGAAGGGTGGGTATATATAATACCTCTAGATGTGCCTCTATACATATGGGCTCAATATACACCAACACCCCCCCCCCCCCCCGCAGTTTGAACTACCGGCACAGCGGTGTTCAAGACTGGACAACAAGAAAGCCAACCCCCCCCCCCCCCCCCCCCCCCCCCCGCAGTCTGAACAACCGGCGCAACGGTGTTCAAGACTGGACAAGAGAGTACAAAGGGCTAATACTCCCTGCAGCCACAACTAGCCACCGGCTACGTTGAGGCTGGAGCGAAACTCCGAAAAGGTCGAGTAGAGCAATCCCTTGGTGAAGATGTCAGCAAACTGAGAGGTAGTCGGGACATGGAGTACCCGAATATCGCCGATGGCGACTCTGTCGCGCACGAAGTGTAGGTCGATCTCCACATGCTTTGTCCGCTGATGCTGGATGGGGTTGGTGGAGAGATACACGGCGCTGACGTTGTCGCAATAGACGAGCGTACTCTTGGCGAGCGGGCTGTGGAGCTCCGCCAAGAGCTGTCGTAGCCAGGACGCCTCCGCCACGCCGTTAGCGACAGCCCGGTACTCCGCCTCAGCACTGGAGCGAGAGACAACCGGCTGCCGCTTGGACGACCAGGAGACCAGGTTGCCGCCCAGGAAGACGGCGTAGCCGGAAGTGGAGCGACGAGTGTCCGGGCAGCCAGCCCAGTCAGCGTCGGTGTAAACCACCAGGTCAGCAGAGGACGAGCGGTGAAGCACCAGGCCGAGGTCCACAGTGCCACGGACGTAGCGGAGGAGACGCTTCAGCGCAGCAAGGTGTGACTCCCGTGGATCATGCATATGGAGACAGACCTGCTGGACAGCATAGGTGAGGTCCGGCCTGGTGAAGGTGAGGTACTGCAATGCGCCGGCCAGACTCCGGTAGGCCGTAAGATCAGCCACCGGATCACCCAGATCAGCAGACAGCTACGCCTGAGTGTCGACAGGAGTGGAGCAGGGCTTGCAATCAGTCATCCCAGCCCGCTCCATGATATCCAGTGCGTACTGCCGCTGGTGAAGTAGAAGACCAGACTGGCGAGGCTCAACAGTGACGCCTAAGAAGTGGTGGAGCTGACCAAAATCCTTCATAGCGAACTCCTGCTGCAAAGAGGAGATGACACTCTGAAGCAACTGCTGACTGGAGGCTGTGAGCACAATGTCATCGACATAGAGCAGCAGATATGCAGCCTCATCCCCACGGTGGTAGACGAAGAGAGACATGTCAGACTTGGCCTCGGTGAACCCCAATATCAGCAAGAACGTGACGAACCGAGAGTACCAAGCCCGAGGAGGCTGCTTCAGTCCATAGAGAGACTTGTTGAGCCGGCAGACCATATCCGGACGACTCGAGTCCACAAATCCCGCTGGCTGAGAGCAATAGACAGTCTCCGACAGAGTGCCGTGAAGAAACACATTCTTCATGTCCAGCTGGTGCACAGGCCAAGAGCGCGAGAGCGCAAGCTTGAGGACCGTGCGCACCGTAGCAGGCTTCATGACTGGGCTGAAGGTCTCATCATAGTCCACACCAGGCCGCTGAGTGAACCCCTGAAGAAACCAGCGTGCCTTGTAGCGCTCCATTGTGCCATCCGCCCGACGCTTATGCGTCTAGATCCACTTGCCAGTCACCACATTTCAACCAGACGGACGCGGCACGAGGTCCCACGTCTGGCTGGCAAGAAGAGCCGCGTACTCCTCTTCCATCGCGCGACGCCAATGAGGATCCGCCAAGGCGTCGCGGACAGAGGAGGGTACTGGAGAGACCAGCGGCTCTCCCTCGGTGGCGGAGAGAGTCGCGGCCTGAGACGCCATCCGCCGAGTCACCATGGGATGGATATGCCGAGGATCCCAATGGATGACTGGCGGGTGGTACACCTCCGGCTCGGCTCGAGAAGGAGCCGGAGGAGGCGGCGACGGCTCCGGCGTCAGCGTCGCAGGAGCCTCCGGAGCAGGAGGCGGCGCTGGTGTCAACGCCGGTACACTTGCACCGTCTGAGCGTACCGCGCAGGTGCAAGGGAAGGCACCGGGGCCGCGCGTGGCGCAGCGGGAGACACCGGGTCCGCGCGCGGCACGACCGGAGGTCCTGCGGGCACCGGGGCCGCGCTCGGCGCAGCAGGGATCACCGGAAGCGGTGCGGCATGCCGAGAAAATCTGCAGGAAAAGGACAGACAGGTAACGGTGGCTGAACCACCGGGTCAGTTGGAAACAGAGACTCAAGCTCGGGGGTCAGGAGAAGGTGTAGAGGAGGTGGAGTAGGGGAAATCCGACTCGTCAAAGACGACGTGTCGGGAGATCAGAACGCGGCGAGAGGTGAGGTCAAAGCATCGGTACCCCTTGTGGTCAAGGGAGTACCCGAGGAACACACAACGAGTCGAGCGGGGCGCCAGCTTGTGAGAAGCGGTGGCGGAAGTGTTAGGGTAACACGCACACCCGAAGACCCGAAGGTGGTCGTAGCGAGGAGGGGTACCGAAGAGAACGTGGTGTGGAGTGGGAGCAGGAGAAGCAGTGGACGGAAGGCAGTTGAGCAGGTAGGTGGCGGAGTGGAGGCTCTCAGCCCAGAAGCGCGGGGGCAGAGAAGCCTGGATCAGAAGGGTGCGCACGACGTCGTTCGTCGTGCGAATCATCCGCTCAGCCTTGCCGTTCTGAGGAGAGGTATACGGACAAGACATACGCAGCTGAACACCCCGAGACAAGAAGGACCGGGAGGTGGAGTTATCGATCTCCCGCCCGTTGTCACACTGGACGGCCTTAACGGTGAGGCCGAACTGAGTGGACACTCAGGCAAAGAAGTGGAGGAGGGTGGGTAAGGTCTCAGACTTGGCGCGCAAAGGAAAAGTCCAAGAGTAATGAGAAAAATCATCAATAATGACCAGATAATATTTATAGCCAGACATACTGAGTACAGGAGATGTCCACAGGTCACAGTGAATCATATCAAAAGCATGTGCAGCATGCGAAGAAGAAGAAGAAAACGGAAGTCTGACATGACGACCTAACTGGCACGCATGACAGAGGTGCGTAGCATGAGCCCTAGTACATGGAACATCGGTACTACGGCTGAGTTGAGCCAAAACGTCGCTGCCGGGGTGACCAAGCCGGCGGTGCCAGGTGATGGAAGAAGGCGTCACGGCAAAAGCAGCAGACGAAGAAGCGTAGGCGAGGCAGCGGAAGCAGTAAGCCGAAGAGTGTAAAGGGGTCCCGGGCTGTCACATCGGAGGAGCGGACGTCGGGAAGCCGAATCCTTCACAGTAAGACCAGAGGAGTCAAATTCGATAGAACAAGAGTTGTCAGCAATAAACTGACGAATAGAAAGAAGGTTGTGAATCATTTGAGGAGCAACAAGAACATTAGAAAGACGAGGAGCAGAACCCACGGCGGTGACAGGAAGGCAAGACTCATCACCAACCATGATAGAAGAAGGATATGAGGAGTGTGGGGGTAGGACAGAAGAGAGGATACCGGCATCAGGAGTGGTGTGGAACGAGGTACCCGAGTCGGCGATCCACTCGGTGCGGGCCGGCGGCGTCAGTCCCATGGTGCTGAAGGACTGCGCCAAAGCAGCCTGGTCCCACCCCCAGGCCAGGTCGGCTGCTGGCTGGGCTGAGCGGGCGGGGTCCAGGACGGCGCGAAGAGTGGAGTAGCGCCAGTGAACATGGCCGCCGGCTGGAGCTGAGGACGAGGCCCCCCTCCCGGGCCTTGGAATGGCCACATCGAGATGCGCCCTGACCATGGGTTGCTGAAGGATGGCTAGGACGTACCTCCAGGGGCAGGGGCGGGAGCCAGAGCTAGAGTCGGCGCGCCCCGACGGCCCCCACCGGTACCCCCAGAAGCAGGGCCACCAGTGCAACCACCACCACCCCGTCCCCCCAGCCGGAGACGTCCACGCCCCCCCCCCCTCCTCCGGTCTGCCCGGCGGGAGCAGCACCAAGGAGGGAGGTGGCAGGAGCAGCGGAGGAGGCCGGTGGAGCAGCAACGAGCGCGGCGGGGGTGGGCGAGGACGATCCGGGCGCGAGGCCCCTGGTGATCTCCTTGAGGGCGAGGTCGTCCCGGACCTGCAGGAAGGTGGGGAAGCGCATCTGGCGGGCGATCCAGCTCTTCAGGTGGTCGTAGGTGCTGCTCAGGCCCCGCAGGACATTGAGCACCAAGACTCGATCGGACACCGGATCCCCGAGGTCGTGAAGAGCATCGGCCATGCTCTTCATCCGCCGGTAGTACTCACCGACGGAGAGGTCCCCCTGCACGAAGGTGCGGAAGGTGGCGTCGAGCTGGAGGGCGCGGTACTCGGCGTTGCCGAGGAACTGCCCCTCGAGCGCCACCCAGGCCTGCCGCACGGTGCCATCGTGGGTCCTGACGAGGTCCTGAAGATCTAGGGAGATGGTCCCGAAGATCCAAGATATGGCGACGCTGTTGAGACGCAGCCACGCCACGTCCCGCGCCTCGATCGGCGAGTCGACGAGGACGGGGTCGTCGAGGGCGTAGCGGCGGAGGGTGAGGAGGACCTGGTCCCGCCAGCGGCCGTGGAGGAGGACGCGGGGTCGAGGAGGACGGAGACCAGGGCCCTGATGTTCTGGACGCCGGAGGCCTGGAGGTGGAGCTGGGCGACCATGGGGTCGGTCGGGTCGTACCGGGCTCCAGATCCAGCGGGCGGGGCCTAGTGGGAGGAAGAGGCGCCGTGCTCGGGGTCGACGGGTTGGCCGGAGGAGACGCGGAGGAAGCGCTCCGCCTCGGCGACCCGGAGAGCGAGGGCGTCGGCCGTGGCGCGCTCGCGCTCCCAGGCGAGGGCAGCCACGCGGACCCGCTCCTGGGCCACCGCAGCCTCCGACTTGGCGGCGAGGAGCGCCGCGGCGAGAGCGGTGTCGGCCTGCTGCCCACGGAAGGCGGCGGCGGCGAGCGGCGCATCCGCGGGGGCCATCCCGAGGCCCGACCACGCAGGATCGGGCGCGGCGACGGCGGCGGCGGCGGCCTGCTTGCCCGCAGCGATCGCGGCGCGGTGGGCCGCATCGGCAGCCGCGGCGGCCGCATCACCGGCCGGCGGCTGCAGCAGGGGCTACAGGGGGCCGGTAGCACCCCCCGCGCCACCTACGCCCCCGCCAGCAGTGGCGGCGGCGGCGGCAATAGGTGCACGTTGGGCGGTGGCGGCGGCAGGGGCGGCTGCAGGGCGGGATCGGGCCCGGGAGGAGGAAGAGGAGGGCCCCCGCCGGCGGTTGCAGCCAGCACGATGGCGGCGTAGGGCGGCCGCGGGCCTCCCAGAGCAGAGGGGGAGGCGCTCAGAGCAGAGCCAGAGCCGGCGGTCGGGATCCAGGGGTTGGCGGCGGCGGATCCGGGGGCGCCGGCCCCGTGGGCGGCGGATCCAGCGGCGGCGGCCACGTGGGCGGCGGATCCGGCGGCCTCAAGGCTCCTGCCGGCGGCGGCCCCGTCCTGCTCGCGATCGAGCAGAACCAGAGAGGCGGCGGGCCTGGTAGGCCGAGTGGAGGGCCATGGCGCCGGCGCAGAGAAAGGGGAAGGAAGGGAAGAGAGGGAGGGGAAGGAGGAGAGGGGAGGAGGAGGGGCCGGCGGCCGGCTGCAGCGGCGGCGGGCTGGAGGGTGGAGAGAGGAGACGCTAACCCTAGGCTAATGATACCATGTAGGAAGGAATAATTGCTGGTATTACTCCAACCCTAAAAGTGTGGGTATATATAATACCTATACATAGGGTCTCTAGATGGGCCTCTATACACATGTGCTCAGTATACACCAACACATATATTTGTTTGAGATACATTCTTTACTAATCCGAGGCTTTTATTGAATTTTCAGTGGCGAGCACGTCTATTGGAAGCTCAAAATATTATCAACCAGGGGGGTTCAATAGAAGATACAACAAATGCTGGTAAGAATTTTGGGGACACATCAAACAGGGAAGAATCGTGGCCTCTGATGGTATGTACCTGCTCCTCCAAGCCTTCTCTCTCCCTCTCTCATAAATCATAACTATTTCCAAAATGGCTATATTTCTTTGATATATAGGAGAGAAGCACTGACAGTAGTAACAAGCGTAGTCTGGCTGAGGACATGAATCATATGACAGAAGATGATGGTCACTCCAGTAAAAGAATCAGACATTCACTTGATATTCAAGAACATAGTGAAGAGGCAAGCAAGAGAAATGTTGAATCAACCTCTGTTAATATCTCATCTAGCCAGCCCATCTCTATAAGAACTGGGAATTCTGAAGCTGTGTATCAATTAATTGGTATGTTTGCGGCTCTAGCTGCACAAGGTGACAGAGCTGCTGGATCACTGCAAATCCTTTCATCCAGTATCGCTAGCGATTTATTAGCGGAGGTTGTAATGGTTAACATGCAACACATCCCTATTTCTCGTCCTGAAGCTGACCAACACCAGCTTCCTTCTACTAGCTCTGGGGATGGAATAGCATTGTCAAGTTCCTTCTCTCTGTTGGCATCTCTACTGAAGGTTTTTTTTCCTTAGCTGTCATCTTTTGATATGTTAGATTCACTACCTTTTTAGTTAATTGATCTTTTGCATTTCAGAGAGCGGGTCAAATTGATCAATATGAAGTGCCTCCAGCTAAGGAATCTGCAGTAGTATTATCTTATGCAGATGATGTCATGACAGTTCCTGCTAGTTCACCTGTTCCTAGTTCAGTAAGTCTTCCCATGGAAGAGAACAGTAGCAGTCCCAATGTTCCATGTATGGAAACAGGAGAGGTCAAAGTAACTAGTGCAGGTGCCAATAGTTTGGTTGATATTCTAGAATCATCAGAGGCTTCCCATGCTTCAACAGAACCTCAGGGAGCCCAAGAGCATGTTAGCAGTTTTATCAGTTCATTGCCTGCTGATAATTCCTCTGCTGGTCTTAGTTTGGCTCAGTCTACAGAAACTAGCAGCCCAAGCTCCTCTATACTGGAAGCAAACAACTCACAGCTTTCATCTTTGAATTCCCTTGGTTCACAATATGCTCTTCCAAAGTTTGTTGTCAATAACATTGATCTCAGCGACGAGGCCAAAGATCTGCTTCAAAAAGAATCATTTTTGCGTATTCTTGAGAGTGATAAGCAAGAAGCAACTGGTGGCTCAATTGCTCGCCTTCCGCTGCTTGCTCACTTGGGTGTTGAGGTACTAACTAAGGGCTTATTATCTCCAGTATAATTGATACTTTTGACTTGAGCTTCGGTTGGTGCTTTTCTGTAAAGCATAGCTCCTCTCAGAAACATGTCCAATCATGTTGTAGTCATGCACTCATGCTCTCTTTACATTGTTTTTTTAAGTGGCCGTCCTTTACATTGTTTTTTGTTTTTTTAAGTGGCCGTCCTTTATTTTGTGTTACTTACCATTGCAGTTTCCTCTGGAATTGGACCCATGGGAGCTTCTCCAAAAGCATGTCCTCTCTGACTATGCAAATAATGAGGTACCAATGTACAGCATGATAATTAGTCCATTTGGTACAATTGATATATAGCTACATTTCTATAGAATTGTTGGTGGGGTATGTATTGACTATGAGAAACTTAGCTGTTTAGCTCCTGAATTGATTAGTAATCAATTCTTTTGACGAAATAATTAGTAATCAACTTTCTTCTGTATGAATTGAACTAGGAGGGGTTTGATTGCATAACTGTTAATTAGGATGACTGGTGTCCCTATTAGAGGAATTTGTCCTACTAGCGATTTATATCTGCGGTTACTTTTCTTAGTTCCAGTGTTCCACTCAGCTTGCTTCTTCAGAGATTTTTTACTCAAATTTTCTTTATTTAAGCAGGGGCACGAGTTGACTCTATGCATCCTGAACCGGTTATATCGTGAGGCCGAGCAGGATCAAGATTTTCTTTCATCTAGAACTGCTACATCAGTTTATGAATCCTTTCTTCTGACTGTAGTATGTCTACTTAAAATTGATGGAACTTTGTCACAAATGCTATTTCACTTGTGTCATAAGCTGTCAATTTTCTTTTGCATAGGCTGAAAATCTTCGAGACATGTTTCCGGCTTCAGATAAGTCACTTGGCAAATTGCTTTGTGAGGCACCATACTTACCAGAAGATGTGTTGAAACTTCTAGAAGGTTTATGTTCTCCTGGAAGTAATGAGAAGCAGGACAAGGATATCCAGAGTGGTGATAGGGTAACACAAGGTCTCAGTGCTGTCTGGAACCTTATCATGCTAAGACCTTTAAATCAGGACAGATGTCTGGAAATTGCTTTGCAGGTGCTTTTCTGATGTCAGGAAATATTTCTTAATATTTCTGTTCTTAGGAAATATATTGTTACATGCTTGCATGTGTCTTTCGACAAAATTTTGAGTGCTTGGTATTAGAGTATATTAGGCAACTCCAGATATGGTAGTTTAGGATTGATGTAATCCCGTGATAGCCTTCCTTATCTCTAGGGGAGGTGCCTTGCCCTCCAAGCCTTGTACTCCTATATATACCGCCCAAGGGGCTCATTGCAATACAATCGACCACATTATACGCATCCTACTTTACTACATGGCATCAGAAGCCTAGGTTACGAGATCCTAACCCTAGCCGCGCCGCCGCTTCCGCTGCACCCGCGCACCCCCGGGGAGATCGAGATTGATCTCTGCCGGGGGCAGCGCCCTCCTAGGATGCGTCGCGGATCCCTCTGATCCGCGCCGCCGTCGTCGTCAACCAGCAGCAAAGGGACTCACCTCGCCGGTCGTCGCCAGGATCTGCCGCAAGCACCGCCGTCCTCGTCGCCCCTGCCAGCGCATCTGGCAATGTGCCCCCATCTACTCCAGCGCCGTCGCTGCCCCTGTGTGCGAACCCGCGGCTGCGGAGGAGATTGGGGGGTGCCATGCTGCTGCACCACTGGGGCACGTCCGGCGGCCGCACGCCGCCCCTCCCTCGCCGGTCCAGCTGCGCCGCCCGCGGCCGCCGTTGTACCCGCTGGGGTGGCGGCCCGACCTCGCTGCCTGCTGTCGTCGTCGTCGGGCTGCGGTGCCCCGCCTGGTCCTGCTCCGCCGCGTCGTCTCTCCACTTTGTGTGGCGGGCCGCCGCGCCATCGAAGCGCCACCCCTCCCCACCGGCTCTCCTCTCTGCCCGTCGCGTGCGCCAGAGTGGAGCGCTGCTTGGGCGTACTCCGCGCCCGATCTGTTTCCCCCTTTCTCTCTCTGTTTTGACCGACGGGAAGAGGTAAGGTGAAGGATTGGCGGGCAATTGCTATGTGCACCCAAGATTGTGCCCGCGGGTCCCCTGCTGCTGTGATTTCTTAGGTTTTTCCCCGATTCATTATCGGGTTTGCGTCGCCCTGCCGTTCATCGTCGACACTCTCGAAGGACGAGATTGTTGCTGTGCCCTCCAGGCTGCAGCAACGACGTTCGTGATTAAGCCACCCTACCGGTGTCATTGCCTTTTCAGGCGGTGGCGCCACTCGCCGCCGGTCTTCGTCAAGCAGGCGCTCAATCCGCCTCCGCGCCTCCAACCGTTCTCGCGCAGACATCGCCACCGATGTTCCTGAAGGAAGACGTCGTCGCCACCCCTGATCTGAGCGCGGCACTTGCTGCAACCTGCGCCGTCGCCACCCCTGTCCTGAGCGTGACCTAAGTCGCAAACCGCGCCATCTACCTTCGTCATCCGCCGCACCGTCCTGCTGCTGTCTTCGGCAAGAAGCTGCTGAGTTTGTGTACTCGAACACCTCGACAACGCTTCGACCCGCGCCCCCTCCACGGCTTCGACCACCTCCACCTCGACTTCGGCTACTACAGCACTAAAGGGCTATCATCTGCATGAGTCTCCAGTCAAAGCTTTTGCACCGGTGTTCCGACTGCAGGGGGGATACATCTCTATTGTTCTCCAATCTGACCGTTCGTGTTGCTACCGCTACAACTGCGGGGGATGTTAGAGTATATTAGGCAACTCCAGATATGGTAGTTTAGGATTGATGTAATCCCGTGATAGTCTTCCTTATCTCTAGGGGAGGTGCCTTGCCCTCCAAGCCTTGTACTCTTATATATACCGCCCAAGGGGCTCATTGCAATACAATCGACCACATTATACGCATCCTACTTTCCTACACTTGGTAGCAAAGATTCCAATAAATGACAACTTGATGAAGTAGTGTATTTTTACTTCTGATTTGGGGTAGAGCACAGGCCAGCCTTTTTTAACATGAGCATCAATTTCAACTTGTTTTTCAGTTCTTCAATGAATTATTACATACTGGATTATGTATTTGCAAATTCTATCAAAGGAATCCAAGATGCTTGAGTACTATTCTGTTTGCTCTTACATGGTCAATCTCTGAATAATTGAATATGCAATTATTATGGATAAAACCTAAGCTTTGTTATCATTTGAAGCTTATTTTTAATATTCCGTGACTTTCCTTATTGAAGTATAACCTTTAGTGCCTTTTTTATCCGTTACTTACTAAAGTGTTTTGTGCAGAGTTCAACTCATCATTTAGAGGAGGTCCGCATGAAGGCAATACGTTTGGTAATTGCAAATTCCGCCTGCTTCTATGAAATCTGCACTTACATGGTTTGCTCACTTCGTTTGCCATATGATAACAACAGGTAGCAAATAAGTTATTTCCCATGGCAAGCATTTCCAAAAAGATTGAAGATTTTGCAAATGAAAAACTTAATTCAGTTCTAGAAGTGATTCCATCTGGTGATTCTGCAGCTACTGAAACAGCTACTCCTGAAGCACACAATGTTTGTCTCATGCTCTCATTTCTTTCTGATATTTTTATGCTGATATTCTGAAACGATTGCAATTTCGCTGATTGGGTGTACTTGTATTTTCTGAAGGATGGTATTTTAGAAAATTTATCAGCTTCAGTGGCAGATGCTCAAACTCTAATGTCGCTGTATTTTGCATTGTGCACCAAGGTCAATGATTACTGATTTGCAGCTATTTTAGTCTAGTTCTATGATATCTTCTAACAGCAAGCAAAACATGTCTTTCTTACCAGAAACATTCCCTCCTCAGACATGTATTTGCAATATATGGTAGCCTACCTCAAGCTGCCAAGCAGGTCCCTACAGCCTATCATTCTCTGCCTTGCAGCTAGCTCGGATATTCCTTTACGTTTTGTTCTATCAGCAAATATTTATCTACCATGTAATTGATTTCTTCCAGGCAGTTCACCGACAAGTACCAATTCTAATACGCACAATAGGCTCCTCTCCTGATCTTCTTGGGATCATCTCAGATCCACCAGGTGACAGCCAGGACCTCCTAATGCAGGTGCAAGTTGTACTTTTGACTTCTGTTTGCCTTTTACGATTTTCTCTTCTATTGATCAGAATCCACTGACTACATGCAAAAGAGGGTTTATGTTTTCTAAGATTATCTTCTTGCATTGGGTGCATTTTTATAACCTATAATATTGCACCATGCAGGTTTTACAAACCCTCACTGATGCTGCAGTTCCATCCAAAGAATTGACTTCTTCCATAAAAAACTTATATTCTAAAACAAAGGTCGTTGCTTGCTTTAAAAAAACACAGATTTCTTAGTGATATTTTATAAGATCAGACTTAGCTTGGATATTCTCAGTTACTAAAATGTCAGCCTCATTTTGCAGGATGTTGAGTTCCTTTTTGCAGTCTTGTCTCATCTGCCAAAAGACGAGGTTTTGTCCCCCTCCCACTACATACCACTAATTAGCATTATCATATTCTAGGCTGCGGCTTAAACTTTAGCAATCTTCTGCAGTTGTCTATACTACTGCCAATTATTTGCACTTTATTTTGCAATTGCACATGCCTGTTAAACTGCTATCTTTTTTATTCCATGGAAATTGCCACCCTGTTTATTGTAAGTGTTTTGCCTTTCAATTGTATGAACCTTGAGTCCTTGACATTAACTGGCTTTCTGCTATACTGGAGTAATACTTTTGACATTATTGTTGGGAAACATCTATGGGTCCGACCATATCGTCCAAACGCCCTGACTCTGTGCACTGCTGAGGAAAACAATTGCTCCCTAGTCTCCGCAAGGATAGAAATGGCTCCACCTTGATTTGCTGCCATCGTATAGCAGGATGCAGTCGGATGTGTAGCAGAACTCCTATTGTTGAGATGCTTCTTATATTTTTATCCAGGTACACATTAGTCATGGTCATTACCCTTTGCTCTCAGGTCCTGCCTGTGTTCCCCAGTATTGTTAATCTTCCCATGGACAAGTTTCAGGCCGCCCTTTCACGAATCTTGCAGGTTAGTTTTTCATAGATATGGTGATATATGTTTGTTGAGTGAATTTTGATATTATTCCTCAATTGTAACTTGAAAATAAAGCTCTAGCTTGAGACTTGGTCGAATTCCATACATGAGGCTGAGACATAAATAGAACTTCACAAGTGAACTATTGCCTAGTAAAAATTTATTGTTAAAGAACAAGTTTCTCTCTTTAGGACTTTGAACTTTTCAAATTACTTAGATTTGGACTTATTTTACCTATTCATTTCAGTTTAGCGTTGCATACTAATCATACAGCATCACTTTTTACTTGTTGCAGGGATCATCCCAGAATGGCCCTTCTCTTGATCCATCAGAAATTTTAATTGCAATTCATGTAATATATCCTGATAAGGAAGGAATACCACTCAAAAAGGTATGCTAGTTTCTCTCTGTTTTAGAATTGGGTTTTTGAACCATTTGGCAACCTAATTTAATCTACTGAAGGATTCATAACTAATTATAGGTTATGGATGCATGCTCTGCTTGCTTCGAGCAAAGAACAATATTCACCCAGCAAATTTTGGCAAAAGCACTAAATCAACTGGTGGGCATGATTTCGATTTCATAGTATCTGCCTTATTATATGATGTAGTTGTTGAACAATGTAAACTTTTCCACAGGTTGAGCAAATTCCTCTTCCTTTGCTATTCATGAGGACTGTTATGCAAGCAATAGGTGTTTTTCCTGCATTGGTAAATTAACTCCTCACTCACATTATGTGAACTATCAACTATGTCAATGTGATTAGCCTGAGATATTTGGTGCTATGAAATGGATGGCATGATCTTTGTGTATAACATAGTTTGTGAAAGAGATTTGTAGATGTGACCAGGATGACATGGCCCTAGCGTTGTTTAAAGTGAAGTTCATGCAGCCAATGTGATCTTCCGTTTGAAGGCATACATTGACAATTTGTCGTTTTTCTTGAACGACTGACGATTTTTTGTTAGTCACATGATATTCCAGAAGCAAGAGTTCATCAATGCTTATGGCCTCTTGCTATCGATTTTGGTGAATGCGCCATATTCTATTGGAAAACCTACATCAATAATTCTTTCATTGTAGCTAGATGCGAATAAACAAGAAAGATGCACCCATATTTACATCCTGTTAGCTCAGCCGTGTGTAGTGCCTACTTCCTGTTTGAAAGGAAGATGACTGGTTGAGGCAATCGAGGATCCAGGAATGAAATCCTGCCAAAACAAAATAGCTAATGCGAATCTTATTGACTCCATTCTGTGGAAATTGAGTATTTGCATCTTATAATCATGCAAAGTTGTTAATATTTTAGTCTCTTGGAGGCATCATTTCTCACATTTAGTAGATTTGATTTAAAGGACTTCATAATCTGATGGTGAGCCTTCCTCACAGGTGGATTTTGTGATGGAGATCATGTCACGCCTTGTGAGCAAGCAGGTCCTTGTTTTTTTTCTTAATTGAAGATGACTTTAGCTGCTGTTCTCTTTTACATAGTTCTGAAACTGGACTCCACTTCTCATGGCAGATTTGGAAATATCCTAAGTTATGGGTAGGATTTCTGAAGTGTGCTATCTTGACGAAACCTCAGTCATATGGTGTGTTACTGCAGGTTGGCACGCATTGTCATCTCTTACATGACCTATTTGTTTGTGTATGCATTATGCTCAATCCTCATCTAGGAGTTATTTTACACCGGATATGAACATACGAGTTTTGGATCCAATTCCGTTTTTTAATCATGTATCAAGATTTCCCATGATGTGGCATCTGTTTTTTCAGTTACCAGCTCCTCAACTTGAGAATGCCTTGAGTAAGAATCCCACACTGAAGGCACCCTTGGTTGAGCATGCCGAGCAGCCAAATGTCCGATCTACTCTTCCAAGGTTTTCTTTGTTTGCTCTTATCTATAGCAAATTGTAGGTATGCATATTATATGTGGCGCTGGATATGTGATGAGATTCTGCTTTTATGGCAGGTCTACTTTGGTGGTTCTGGGTCTTGCTGAAGATCAACAACAACCAGCACCAGCAGTAAGTCAAGTGCAGAGCAGCCAAAACCAGGCTGCCGATACCAGAAGCTCTGCTGCAGATACGACTACAGAAGTAACTCAGGAGTCTTCTGCTGCTAGTTAGCATGTTTGTGAAGTGAAAGCCTTGGTAAATCTGTCGTCGATTCAGTGTCTTATAGCATCTCATGTCTGGAATTCTGGGGTGATGCTTCTGACTGAAGGATTGGCCTAATGCTTTGCAGCTCCAAGATTTGATGGCCTAAAGGGGAAGACTGGCGAGACCCCATTAGTGAATCCGACAAGACCTAATTTATTTTATTTAGTTGATGGATAAATTTAATGACCATGTGAAGCAAAGAGGGAAAGACATAAGAGTTAATGTTTCATTCTAATATATCCTGCTTTTTTTTTAATGTCTGAACCACATTGTGTACATAAGCTTGAGCGGCCAAGGATCACCGTTTTCATAATCAAATGGGCAAATAAGAAGAGTGTATGATCATTCATTCGCAGGTATCGGATAAATGTGTTTTTTTTTTACAGGATTTCCCATGGGATGGTAGGGTCAACGCAATACGTAGTAGTGATCGATCAGCTTCCTGGATTCAGAATAATCATACAGTACGGAAGAAGTCAGCATGGTTTAGGCACGATGCCTTGTTATTTTTATTATTATTGTATAATAGTAACATGTTACATAGCAAGACTGTTGCATCATCCAATTCGGCAATTCCAATCCAATCTATACACGGAGAAGCCATGAAACAGCTCACCAAACTGTCATTCACACGCATATATTCGCACTAGCATATACATACAGGAAAGGGAGACGGGCTCACACCTGCAATGCAATCGTCGGCTCACTCTACGCAAACTCGAAGCGCATGAGAAGCTTGACGTGGTTGTACTTGTTCCCTTTGCGGTCGAAGAGCGCCACCGCTCGGATCCCCGGGCGCAGCTCCGACACTGGCAGCACCGTCTGCCCGCCGAAGTCGTCCTTCTCCGACATGTCGTACTCGTGCACCTCCACCCGCAGCAGAGCAATCTCCGGGACGGTCAGGGGGAAGCTGAACTCTTCCTCCCATACTGGCACCCAGTTGTCTTCGATCGCCTTTGTCTTCTTCATCACCGAGTCTGCTGGGACTCCAGCTATGCCGACCTACCATACCATACCATACCAGTGGATTAGAACAAGCAATGCTGCTTGTAACCACACTGTTGCCCAACTTAATCAGAGTTGTATATGCATACACACCCGTGCATAGAAATCTGGAGGAGAATACTGATCAAAGTGTGTCTGCTTAAAGTCCATCCGCCACCCATCGCCCATGTACACCTTGACCTTCAAGGTTTTCTTCACAGGCTGGGGTTCCCTTGGGTCAAAGACTCCCGGTTCAGTTTGCATCAAGAAATCTGGTTTCTTCACATAGCCACACCCACCATTGGCTTTATAAAATCCATGCATTAGCCAAAGGGCTCTTCCGTATCCCTGCAAGGAGGAAATAGGATTGCTGTTATATGAATGGTCAGCGAACCGATTTAGGCAAGCAGCAGCCTGTAGAATTTGGATCGACAGCTCAGGAGAAAATATACCTGCATATTGAAGGCCACCATTTGAGCACCATGCACCCAACCAAGAAATGGATTGTAGTTGGATGAAGTAACGCGAGTGCCCTTCGGGTATATCCTCAGTATGTTTCTCTGTGTGAACCTACTCGTATTTAGAGCAAAGGGGGAAAACAATTTTAGATGTTACAGTGCTCAGTATTTTCTATTCACAGTTCGGTGCATGTAGGAATATGGTATCTTAATCTCTCCCTCTTTTCTACTGCAGGCGCCCGCTGTTAAAATACAAAGAGGGAAGCTGCTAATAAGAGTAGTTATTTTATTTTATGTATACCTCACAATTTCAGTGCCATGATCCTCTGCCACTTTGGCAAGTTGTTGCTCGCTCAGACTGAGGCGCCTAACTTTATCTGGATCACTCTTCAAGGCATCAGCTAGAGAGCCTTTTGGCTTCCCTGCTCTAATAGTAATAAGGTGTTTATACTGTGGAGCAATATGTGGCTGCATTTTCTGTTCCTCCTCGTCATCGTCGTCGTCGTCATCTTCGTCGTCTCTTTGGTGTTCCGAGACATCATCATCATGCTAGCAGAGGGAACCACAATTAGTCAGGTGAAATCTCGCATAACTGATTGATTGCGCAGTGTGAAAGAAAGGAGGGTTATAAATGTAGAAGTTGAAGGCGATACCTTTTTAGCAGACTTGATCTCAGTATGAAAATCCGGTACTTCTTTACCCCACGCAGCATCATCAGCGGCTCCTTTGCCAAGGAGGAGGTCAGCATCACCCTCTTTCATGGGACCAACCTTGGCTTCAAGGTACTCTTTGGGGGGCTTTGTTGAGAGGAGGACACGACCCTTGAGCTCTTCGGGTGATGGGAATTCCTTGAGTTGATCGGTGTCAGGATAGTACAGTATGTTGCCAAATACTTGAAGAACCATCTAATAAGATTGATTATTTCCAGAAGGCCCATGTTAGAGAAGCGCAGCAGGTCGAGGAAGAAGAGGCAACGTACAATGGGGGTACTCTTGTTCGAGAAAGAAAAGCACGGCCTGCGGCCACTAGGACATACCTTGGCAACTTTTTCCTGGAGGTCAGCCGGAAGGTGGTCTTCGAGCGTTATGATGACAGGATAGGGGGACGCGACAAATGCATATTCTTTGATGGATCTCAAGCATTTGATCAGTGAAACCGGGGTGGTCAAGGTCCTATAGTATAGTATGTAAAATATAAAATGATGGAAATTGCATAAGCAATTGGGCATGCATGCATTCTTTCTGTTGAACAAAAAGTAATTAAGAACCACCACCTGATTACTTAATTACTAGTAATTAACTTGCATTATCTTAGTTAGCATTAGGCAGGCTAGCATGCAGCAAGATGAAGCAGCAAAGTTGTTATAAGAGAGATATATAAATAAAAGAAGATACAGGTAATACAGTAATGCTAAATTATATTATGAGTAAAAGCACTGCCGGCCCCTAAAATTGGCGGTGGATGTCATCCCGGTCCCCAAACTCCCAAAATACACATCTGGGTCCCCAAACTTATTAATTGGCTTACGTGAGGTCCGAATCACCTTTATCCTTGTTAAACTGCCAGCGGTCAAGCTGACTGGTTGTTGACGTGGACCTGACATGTGGGGCCCACATATCAAATCCACCTCCCTCCTTCCTCTGCCTTCCACACCATGGCCGGCACGGCGGTGGCATGGCGTTCCCCGCCGGCGCGCAGCCAACCGGTGGCGCGGCGGGCCTTGCCCACGTCCAGGGGAGCCCGGCGGGGCCAGCGCCGTGCGGCGTAGCGCAGGGGCAGCCTGCACGGGTGCAAGCCGGCAGCGCGATAGGTCTAGCCCCTCCACCCCGAACCGGCGCCCTCTCCGCCTCGGACCGGCACCCTCCTCCACCGGACTTAAGCCTGTGGTGAGGTTCCCCGCGACCCCCTCATGCTCCCCAGTCCCTTTCCCCTGTCGTGCCGCCGGCATGCGCCTGCCGCGGCCGCCCCTGCGCGGGCTTGTGCCAAGCCACTGTGCGCGGCCGGGCTGCCCTAGATGCGTGCAAGGCCCGCTGCACCGCCGGCTAGATGTGCGGAAGGTAGAGGAAGGAGGGACGTGGGTCTGACATGTGGGCCCATATATATGTCAGGTCCACGTCAACTATGAGTCAGCTTAACACATGCTAGCGGTTTAATAAGGGTAGTAGTGATTTGGAACTCAGGTGAATTAATTAATAAATTTGAACCAATTAACAAATTTGAGGATATTTGGAGTTTGGGACCGGGACGACACCCGCTTCAGGCGGTGCATTTTACTCTTATATTAGAATAGCATAGCAGACCTCACCTGCCGTGTAGGATGTTGATGTCGTCCTTGGCTGAATTTGGCCACATGTCCAGCTCGATGACCCTAACCCCTCTCTGCAGCGCCTTGATGATGGGGGCGTCGCTGCAGTCGCTGCTGAGCTGGTTGCCGGTGAGGTAGGAGTTG
Organism: Panicum virgatum; assembly: GCF_016808335.1. Taxonomy (NCBI): domain Eukaryota; kingdom Viridiplantae; phylum Streptophyta; class Magnoliopsida; order Poales; family Poaceae; genus Panicum; species Panicum virgatum. Next base: position 69,937,393 of record NC_053146.1, read on the forward strand.
TGGCCCGTGTAGATGAAGTAGTGTGATAGCGGGCGGGACATGTCGTGGTGCACCTGCGGGTGGCGGATGGGCGGGTTGAGGTCGTGGGAGAAGAGGTAGCGGTGGAAGTCGTCGAGGGCGAGCAGCGGTCGGGCGAGGCGCGGGAGGCGGGCGCGGCCCGGCTGCTGTAGGCGGATCTGGTCGAGCAGGCGGTCCACCTCGGCGTCGTCCAGGGGGTCCTCGTGGCCCGAGGCGTTGAGGTAGCGGCGGAGGCCGTCGGCGCCCATGTGGGGCCCGCCGCCGGAGTGGAGGGAGAAGAGGGCGCGGACGTCGTCGGGCGGGGGGGCGTCCCGGGAGTGGAAGCGGCGCTTGAAGATGAGGCAGCACTTGTACGTGGTGCCCATGACGGCCGGGGAGGAGGGAGGGATGGAAGAGGGTATGGGAGCCTTGCCTCCTGCCTCCTCCTGGCTGCAAGGGGAGGCCGACGCCCAAGAAGACGAGAGAGAGAAAGAGACGGGGGGACGCGTGTATCTAAAACACTATAACTATCCATCTACTAGAGGATAGGAGTATCCATCACAACTAACTGCTGCATGTCGGCAGCCTGCATTTCTTATTTGTATTAGTAGTTTTTTTCCTCTCTTTTTCGATAATAAACACAAAAATAAATGATTTACCCTTATTACAAGGCACTCCTCTCTCTGGAGTCTCTGCTTGTGCTAAAAAAGGAATCTTGCATGCATAGAGTACTAAACGAAGTTTATTTGTACAATCACAGATGGGTGCAATTTTGCGCGACGAATCTAATGACGGTAATTAATCAATGATTGGCTACCGTAAAGCTACAGTAACCATCCTCTAATTATACGATCAAATGTCTTGTCAGATTCGTCTCGCGAAGTAGCACAAAATTTGTGGAGTTAGTTTTGCAAATTATCTTTATTCGATACCTATCTTGCGCTAAGCAAACTAAACAGGGCATGTATTGGCACAATCAATCAGGGGCCCACCCCCACCCGGGATGGATCAGGAGTGACTGACTCATGCTGTGTGATGTGCAGAAGAAAATTACAAATAATTCAGTAGGTACGGTTTACCACGACTTTTTCATTATAAGATGTTTCATCGATGTGGATTTCATTCTTTTTGATTTGATGATGAAAATCGGGCAGCGCTGCTCCTGCTCTGCCTCCACAGCTTCATTTAGTACTAGTCCCAGATTCATGCGGAACCAACACCTTCCACCTTGATTCAAGAAGTGAACATGATACATCCAATTGATTGCAAGGTGAGCAAGCAAGAAATGGATCGGTGTGAGACCTGAACCAAAGAATCCAACTGATCCAGGCCGCTGCAAACAAGATTGGAAGCGATTTGGTCAACGGAGGCAAGATGATTCAGCAGCGGATGGCAGCCGACGAGGGAGGCACCGTGAAAAACCCAGTAGTCTGCCGGAGCCGAGCGCCAGCCGAGAGATGCCGATGGCTGCGAGCCTTGCCTACACAGGAGCCGAGCGAGGAGGGCGCAGAAGACGTTGTCCGATCGTTGAGATACCCACGCGGCATTCATCACGGACAACGACCCATCCAATTTTTACGCGAACGGAGATATTTTAGCGTGAAGCTATTTTATAAGTCTATTAAAAAGATCTAAGACCGCCTCCAACAGCAAGAGGCAACAGCTGGCTCAAACGATATTTTTTTTCTTATTTTACCGGCTTTGGCTTCACTGGTGAAATCAGTTTAGCACTTGTGTTCTGCTACTTGCATTGACATCCTAACTTGTTTTGGCTGACCTCACAGCATTTTTTCAGGAGATTTCTTTACATAACGTATTGATGCATGTTGCAACGAGACAAAAGATAAAAAAAGAACCAGAAAAGGAGGGCGAGCTTAGGGGCAGCAAGAAAAGAAGAGGTGCGTTGCCTTGATGCGACTCAATGCATGATGATGCAATTCTCTCTGCTTTCTCTGTCTATCGACATCACATCCTAAAGGAAGGCATATAGTATACCCGATGATACATGCATATATATAAAGCGTACTCTGCTTATTATGAAGGACGATGGCCCCGCATGAATACCGTACCATACAACTTTGTTTTCAAGTTTCTCCCTTGTGCTTGCTTTCTCTCTTCTTTTTTACGATAGATGGAACTTCTAGCTGTAACACACACACACACACACACACACGCATGCATCTAATGAAGCTAGCTAGTGGTGGTTATATTACGATCTAGAAGAGCAGGAGCGTAGTGTCGACACGCCAGACCATGACTTGTGAACAGTTGGTATACTCAGGGATGGGCTTTGTTTTGTTGTAATCCTCCATCACCAACCGTTGCACAAACTTGATGGAATCCTGAACAAGAATAACTATGCAATATAAGTCGGTCATAATCGTATAATCATATTATTAATTATATATAGAAACTGCATATTTATTTATTTTATTTCTAAAGCAAGTAAGATTTCCACCTAAATTTTTAGTTTGGTTCGTCTTGTGTATTGACAGGAGTCCATCTCATATGCGAGTCGGACCAGTTAATCTTTGTCCATGATTCGATCACCTAGTATACATATCCAATGTTTATACCAACTTTATTCGTAGCAATGGACGGGCATAATTGACTAATTTACACATATTTCTAAAGAAATTAAAGTTTCTACCTAAATTTTTTGTTTGATTCGTCTTGTGTATTGACAGGAGTCCATCTCGTATGCGAGTCGGACCAGTTAATCTTTGTCCATGACTCGATCACGTAGTATACATATCAAATATTTATACCAACTTTATTCGTAGTAATGCACGGACATAATTGCCTAATCTACACATATTTCTAAAGAAAATAATGTTTCTACCTAAATTTTTGGTTTGATTCGTCTTGTGTCAGGTGGACCTTAGTCCATCCCGTCTGTGAGTTGGACCAGCCCTTTGCCATGACTCGATCACACAGATCTCTAAAAATTAACAAACCGATAATTATACGTATCCAATACTTATACCAACTTTGCCCGTAGCAATGTATGGATGTAATTGCCTAGTTATTTGTAAAGCAAGCAATGATTCCTCGATCCATCAATGAGAATACTAATCGGAACCCGAGCAAATCAATTTAAATCCCAACAGGAACGCTGACAATCAATGTCTCGTACGGCCATGTCACATCTTGTACATTGAGTAAAAGAGCACAAGATTGATGTTCACATGTAGATTTGATCATTTATCGAGTCGGGTTGGGTCAAAAAGAACCCAACACATTTTTCTTTGGCTCGTACCCGGCTTGACCTGACCATCCATCGGGGCGGTTTTTTGGCCCGAGCCCGACCCAACACATGGTCGGGTCCGGTTGGGTCTGGTCAAACCTGATTTTTTTGTGTATAAAATTTGGGTTGGGTCAGGTTGAGTTGGATTTCGGGTGAAAAGAATCGGCTAGTGGCTGACCAGTTTTTTTTATCGGGTTGAAAATTTTGGTCCGAGCCCGACCTACACATTAATCGGATCGGGTCGGATTGGATTTTTTCGAGCGGGTCGGGTCGGGTTTATCGAGTTGGGTAGCCGATGATGAAGCATAGTTTCATATAGATCTGGGAAAAATTATCCTCTAGAGACGTATGGAAAATCTAGGCCACGTTTGGTTTTATAAGTTTAAGTCATAAGTCCCGTCACATCGCATATTTAAACATCAATTAGGAGTACTAAACATAGATTTATTACAAATCTAATTTCATAAGTCGTGATTTAATCACGAGACGAATCTATTAAGTTAAGCCTAATTAGTCCATAATTTGACCACTAGTTTCTACGGTAACCATCCTCTAATTGTGCATTAATTATATTTAATAGCTTCGTTTACAATGCAATTATTTTTATATTGAGTTGACATCCTCCTATTATAAAGATGCAAAGCGTACCTGCGACTGGTCTGGCTCGGTGGTCGGGAAGCGGTCCCATCTGGCAGGGTCCCAGAGCAGGTCACTGGCGAAGGCGAAGCCGTGGACGGAGTCATCTGACGTGAGCGGGGGCGTGGGCCTGCTGAAACCCCCGCCGGCGCCGGAGGTGGTGGTGGTGGGGGCGGAGAACCACGCGGATGCAGCAGCGCCACCGCTACTGCAGAGGGGCCCTTGGATGGCCACCCTCCTCTCCTGCTCCCACACTGTCGCCACGGGCCACGCACCAAGGGTCCTGCATGCATGCATTAGTACTGTAACATTATTGGAGGAGTGGCCACCAATGATATGATTCATTATTCATGCATGAGCATCCCATGAGAGTCCATAGGCCATGCCAGCCTGCCTGCCGACACGAATTATTTCACTGCTGGGACTCCGATCCATGTCCCCATCCCCATCCATTCATTCATGAGTTATTCGACCACCGACAAAACAGTCGCAGGCCGATGGAGCGCCCGGCGACAAATTAAATTAACAAGAGCGATCGAGAATGCATCGCATCACCACCTGATCCGCCGGAGCTGCTCGAGGAGGCGGAGGTCGTAGACGTCGGCGAGGCCCGCGAAGAAGACGACGCCGTGCAGGCGGTGCTGCTCGATGTGCCCCAGCGCGACGTTCCGCTGGTGGTGGCGCTCCTCCTCCCAGGCGTCGGACGTCAAGTTGTCGGTGTAGGTGAGGTGGCGGTAGACGACCCCCGTGCGGCGCAGCAGGGTGGCCGTGGGAGGCGCCTCCCGCGCGGCCTCCACCACCAGCCACAGCACGGGCGGGGACACCAGCCGCAGCGCGTGCGCGGTGCGAGTCAGCGCCGCCGACCGCCGCTCGCGCTCCGGCGACAGCCCCGTCGTCGTCGTCACCACCAGCAGCAGCTGGGGGTGGTGCGGCTCTTCCAGGTAGCGCGCCGTCGTCTTGAGCTGCAGCAGGGCTGCCGTGTGGTTGATGGCGCGGACTGCCCGGAAGACCTGGGCGTTGGCGGCGTCGGCCCAGTCGGAAGGGGCGAGGCCGGTGAGGAGACCGAGCAGGAAGCAGAGGCAGGAATGCAGCATCGCACGGCGGAGCAGCAGGGGGCGCTTCTTCTTCGTCTTGTTAGTGGCCTGCTTACTATTGTGGTGCTTCGGCGACGCCATGCTTGTGCTTGCTTGGCTTAAAATCTATGAGCATCAGATCGATCGACTCAGATATCTACATATATTGTAGTGAATGAGCTACTGATCGAGATGGTGGGATCCATTGTATGCATATATATTTGCATCGCATGACCACCAGGCACCAGGACGACGACCCCACAGCTATAGTCGGTCATTCGGGTGCCAGGCCGGACCGGCTCAAGTGCCGAGGTCTCCATCTGGGCATGATCCAATATCCTATACGGGCTCTGCGGGTCGGGCCGGCTCGTGAGTCTATGTAGCCATTTAACCTCTTCTTTAATTCAAAATCGTTTTAAAATTTCAAATTTGGCAAAAAAAATTATTAAAATCTTTACACATTCTCATATTCAAACACTTTTATTCACACATATACATTCAAATATACATATGCACGAAGTTAATCGGGCTCCCGAGCCTTAGCAGGCCTCTTGTGCTCGGGCCGACCCATGTGCCTGGTCGAGCAGATACTTATTCTTGCTGGGCCGGACCGGTCCACATGTCGAGGCTTCAGCCACGGCACGAGGTTTGAGTCCAATTAACTTCGTGCCGGGCCAAAAAATTATGTCGTGGTCCTCGGGCCAGATGGCCAACTGCTCACACCCACCACAAACACTACTAGAAACCTAACTTAGGCCGGCAGGCTAGTACAATGGCCAACAAGCAGTTGGGGAGACTGTAGATGTCCAACAGTTAAGATGTCGCTGATGGTTAAAAGTTGAATAGTCGGTGTTTGTAATCGATAACCGACGGTACAATGATTTTTCGAGGGTCAGATGTTAACTAGTCGGGCATAATCGAATGCTACTGCTAGAGAGAAGCGGCTTCTAAGGGAGAATAAAGAGCTCCGAAAGGAAAATGATCGTTACCGGGAGTTTCAACTTGTGCAGGTAATATGTGTTGTTAATAACTATATGCTTAAAAAGATGTACTTGTTGCTAATATTCAAGTGTTAACAGGCTCTGGCTGCTAAAGGGGGGAATGGATTATGATGCATTAGCTCAGTAAATTGTACCTAACTTGGTAAGTTAAGCTCTGAATTTGTCTTCTATCACATAAAGGCTATAGTACATTCTAATATGGTCCGGAACTAGCATTCAAATAACTATATCCTATCATTCTAGAAAATAATACTCTCAACTTTTTGTGTGACTACAAGATCTGAACCTGTAACACCCCAGGTATCACGCAACCCTGAGATGCTACACTCTACACTACCAAATGCTGGAAGTTAAAAAATTTCGATAGCATAAACCTTGAAACGAGCACAAAGCAGAAGCAATAATAGATAGACAATATGTTGAAGCGTGATACTCCGATAGAACAACTCTATCTTTAACAACACTAGCAAGGGGTCCCTATCATCTCTCGGAGGACAAACCATCTTAGCATTATGGGATCTTGTAAAAGTGTAGGATGTGAAACTAACCCATTTTCTCATGCTCTCTTCAAAGGACAACCTGGGGAGGGAAAAATAAGAGTGAGATTGAATAATCTCAGCAAACAAACTACTTTAACAAGCTATTTAAACCACCTCATTTAATGTCGCAACAAGTATAGAATAGCCCTCGCATATTCACTTCTTTCTCTAAGAATTAGAAGGTCAAGGTATGAAAACATAGCATTAGTTTGTAATGAGTTACTCCTGACGAATAGTTTATGATCCCAATAGAACAATAGGAAGTCACCCCCAAAAGCCATAACATATAGGTTGCCATAACAATCGGGAAAAATAAAGTAGCATAAATGTAGATCATATCCCATAACCAAATAAAATATTATGAAAGAAATTGAAGGGCTTATGAATGGCAAGGAAGGGAAAATAAATAGTATCTTCACGATCACTTCAGCCACCTCACTAGGAAAAGTATCACTTCTCATGTTAGTTTCGATGCAACTACATTAAACCAATATCCCAGTATCCCATACAACCCACATATAGTATATCCAAATTTCGATAAGCCATAGCGCAATGTGAGACATAATTATTCATAGTATATCGCAATATACTTCATCACATCCAACCCGCAAACCCATACAGAAATGTATATAAACGCACATGAACTCCTGCCTCCATACCCATCAAGGTATGAAGATGCATCTCTATGCCAAACCAATGATGTATGCACATGGATGCATATGAGCTCCTGTCTTCATACCCAACATGGTATGAAGCTGCATCGTTATGCCCAATAAACGATGCTATACCAGTACAATCTGAACCATAGGTTCACGACATAACTCCATATGCCAATGCAATGCAATGCAACATGATGCACTGCCATAAGATAAATGCCATATCCAAATACCATATACTCAATATCCAAATACCATGTACTCCATGATGGAAAAAGAGAATAGTTCATGATAATTAATGCTGAGAGATACAAGTGGTGCTTCTGTAACATAAATAGCGTCAATCATGATTAAATAATGTAATCTCACATATGCCAAACATCAACCAAATAGTTAATCATATCACCATATCTATAGATCTCCTTAATCTTAAGGAAATAGAATAACATGTAGCCATGAGTGATTTAAACATAGAAAAGAACTCTAATTCCATAATGCAGGCGCGAAGCATATCTATCATATCAAAGAAAGAAAATAATGTTTCTAAATAGATCTAGTCAACCCAAAGTTCAATCCTTACATTTTAACACATATACCAAAGAATAGTAGGAAACTGCTTCGAACCTTACTAGTATAGTGCCCGTGTGTTGCCACGGTTTCATTTAAGGGCTGCACTTCAAAACAACCAGACGATGGGATTTTTTTCGTACTTTTTGTCTCTCACAATTGTATATTCAAGTTCAACACGTTCAGTGAGCTGGTGAATGGGGCTATCATTCAGGAGGACGCCCACCTAGCTCACAAGGCAGAGAAGAAGAGAAAGGCACCGGCAGTGGGCTCTTCGAGCAGTGCTCCTCAGAGGTTCCGCCTGGTACAGTCGGGCCCACAGCGAGCCCCCTTTCAACACCAACCACAGCAGCAGTGGGGTTATCGGCCCCCTCAGTACACACCGTCACAGGGCACAGTTAGACCTCCTGTTCCTCAGCAGAGTGAGCAGAAGGTTTGGGTGCAGCAGTTGGGGGCGCGCCCCAATTTGTTTCCGTGCTACAACTGTGGGCAGCCTGTACACTTTGCACGGAACTGCCTGATGCCGCCAAAATAGGGCCAACCGTCCAGTCAGCAGAATCAAAAAGGCAAAGTCGCTCACTCCAAACCGGGACAAGTGCATTACACCACCCTTGAGGGTATCCCGGAGGGAGCTCTAGTGATGGCGGGTACGTTTTCTGTAAACGATTGTCCCGTCACCATATTGTTTGACTCTGGGCCATCTCATACATTCATTAGCAAGGAGTGTGCCATTAGGCTCGGATTGAAAATAGAAAACATGCCAAGTCCATACAATATTCATTCGCCCGGGGGCCAATTAATTACCAACCAAATTGTCAGGCGAGTGCCTCTCCAGTTACAAGGAAAAAGATTTATAGCACACCTTATAGTACTCCCAACTCAAAGAATGGATATTATACTTGGCATGAACTGGATGAAGGAACAAGGAGTTCTTTTAGACACTAATGCACATTCTGTGCAAATAAAACCATCTGACCATGGTGCTATGACCTTATCTTTAAAGAACCTTGAGTCAACCACTTCCATTCACATTGAGGGAAAGGCTTTGGCTGACATACCAGTGGTATGTGAGTACCCGGATATTTTTCCGGAGGATTTACCCGGGATGCCACCGGATTGCAATGTTGAATTTGCGATTGAATTGCAACCGGAAACGGCACCAATTTCCCGAAGACCTTATCGGATGCCACCCAATGAACCGGTGGAATTAAAGAAGCAATTGCAAGAGCTGCTCGACAAAGGCTATATTCATCCTAGCACTTCGCCCTGGGGCTGTCCAGCACTTTTTGTTAAAAAGAAGGATCAAAGCCTCAGGTTGTGTGTGGACTATAGATTTCTGAATGCCGTCACCATCAAGAATAAATATCCACTTCCCCGGATTGATATTTTGTTTGATCAGCTATTCGGGGCCAAAGTATTTTCTAAGATTGATATCCGCTCGGGTTATCATCAGATCAAAATCCGAGCCGAAGATATTCCTAAGACGGCTTTCTCTACCAGATATGGACTATATGAATATCTGGTGATGTCCTTCGGGTTAACAAACGCTCCGGCACATTTCATGTATCTCATGAACTCAGTATTTATGCCCGAGCTGGATAAGTTTGTCGTGGTTTTCATCGACGACATTCTTATATTTTCTAAAAATGAAGAAAAGCATGCAGAGCATCTTCGCATCGTCCTTCAGCGTCTCAGGGAGCACAAGTTATACGCCAAATTCAGCAAGTGTGAATTTTGGCTCAAAAAGGTGCAATTTCTAGGCCATGTCATCTCGGAGGACGGTATTTCTGTGGACCCCAGTAAAATTCAAGATGTATTGAATTGGAAGACTCCAGAGTCTGTTTCAGAGATTCGGAGTTTCCTTGGGCTAGCAGGTTATTATCGCCGATTTGTATCGGAACTTTTCAAAAATTGCTAGACCCATGACTGAATTACTCAAGAAAGGGGTGAGATTCAATTGTGATGACAAATGTGAGCAGGCTTTTCAGACCCTGAGAAAGTTTCTGACGTCTGCCCCTATCATGACTCAGCCGGATATTACTCGGCCCTTTGATGTATATTGTGATGCATCAGGTACGGGTCTCGGCTGTGTACTCATGCAAGACCAGAGAGTAATTGCTTATGCTTCTAGAGCCCTCAGACAACATGAGGAGAATTATGCCACGCATGATCTGGAATTGGCAGCCGTGGTGCATGCATTAAAAATCTGGCGTCATTATCTTCTGGGCAACCCTATTCATATATACTCAGACCATAAGAGTCTTAAGTATATTTTCACCCAGAGCGAGTTGAATTTGCGCCAGAGACGGTGGTTAGAATTGATTAAGGATTATGACCTGGAGATTCATTATCACCCGGGCAAGGCAAATGTTGTTGCTGATGCATTGAGTCACAAGGCAAGTTGCAACTGCGTCTCAGCTACAGTTTTGCATGAAACTTTGTGTCAAGAAATGGAGAAGATGAATTTGGCTATTGTAGCTGAGGGTACTCTTGCTAACATTGTTCTCACTCCAACTCTTCGAGATCAAGTTATTGCGGCTCAGAAAGACAATATTAGCATGGAAAAGATTAGGCAAAGGCTCAGAGAAAATGACCCTCGAGTGGCATGTTTCCATTTAGATGGCAAGGGCGTTTTGTGGTTTAAGAACCGGCTGGTGGTGCCTAAGGATTTAGAACTCCGGAAACAAATTCTTGATGAGGCTCACCTTTCTAGGTATTCCATTCACCCGGGCAGTAACAAAATGTATCAAGATCTCAGACAGCGATTCTGGTGGACCAGGATGAAACGTGAGGTCACCAAATATGTGTCTGAGTGTGATATCTGTCGACGGGTCAAGGCAAGTCATCTCAGACCTGCTGGCATGCTACAACCGTTGGATATCCCTTCGTGGAAGTGGGAGGATATTAGTATGGACTTCATTGTTGGTTTGCCTCCCATGTCAAAGGGATATGATTCTATTTGGGTTATCGTTGACCGCCTCACTAAATCCGCTCATTTTCTTCCAGTGAAGACACGTTATTCATCTCATCAATATGCTAAGGTATATATGGCTTGGATTGTGAGTCTTCATGGCGTACCCAAGACAATCATTTCAGACAGAGGCTCACAGTTTGTTGCCCATTTCTGGAAACAGTTGCATGCATCTCTGGGTACTCAGCTTATTCGCAGCTCAGCCTATCATCCTCAGACCGATGGTCAAACTAAGTGAATCAATCAAATTCTGGTTGTTGGTTAGGTTCACCTTGCAAGGTTAAATCGAATCGATTCGCCGTCAGTCGCTCTCGGATATGAGCACCTTGGTCACTGCGTCGCAGCGTAGTGTTATAACGACATGATGAGTATATTTATATACATATGATGATGAACACCTTGAATTATTGTTGATTGCACCACCATGTCTGCTATAGTTTATCCATGCAAATATTAGAATAGAGTTAATTTGTATAGAATCTGGAGCTAAAATACTGAAAGTAAGGAATTTATTTAGTCGCTTTTCTGCAAAATAAACCACCAGCCAAAAACTTTGCATATCTAGATATGTGGGCTAAATTATACCCACTGGTCGGGTAAGTCTTGCTGAGTATTAGTTGCTCAGGGCTTTGTTGGAAAAATGATTTCAGGACCCGCACACGTGGATTTCTGTCCGTATTGCGCCAAGTTCGTTCGACTGGATGCGGATGGGTGGAACGTCGAGGACCCAGGCGCGTAGCTTTGGAGTGTTGGAATTGCACACTCGTGGGCTGAGTGTGTAATTCTTTGTCGTTCTTATACATTGTAGTGGGCAGATTTCATATTTATCAAACTTTGTATAAAAGACAGCTACACTCGTATAATATTATGTATTTCGAACTCGTTTTGTAAAACTCTTTGTTGTTATCGTATGTCACTCTGGTATATTTTCAAACATGGGTTGTGCTTGTACCATCTGCGCCCACCTTCGCGTGGGACTACCGGTGTTGTTTCGATCGGACGTGGGTTGAGAAAAGATCGCCAAATTAAGTCGTTAAGCTAATGCGTCCAATGTGTTCAAATGACGACCATTACGCTTAATCAGAGTTTTAATTTAACGGTTCCGTCACATATCGGCACCCTACGGCTGCAATGCGGGGTGTGGCTAGCCCGAGCACGGCACGGCGTGCAGCCGCACATGATCAGCTGTGGCTTCGCCAACGGTGAAGGGCGACAAAACAGCAGGGGCGGGTGGGGCTGCGTGGGGACGCAAGGAGGCTCACCAGGGGGTCGCGGGGTGGGGAGATTCGGTGACGAGTACGTTCTACGAACGGTGACAGCAAGCGATCTCGTGGCCGGGGAGAGCCTGCAAGGTGGGGAAATGGAGAGGTGAGTGCTCAAATCGGTCAAGGAGAACAAGAGGAAGCCGTAACCGCGAGGAGTTGAAGAGAGACTCACCAGAGACGGCACCCCGCGAGGCCGCCTCCTGCGTCGGCAACTGCCGTGGTGAGAGAGGCGTCGTCGAGCGAGGTGTAGGAGGAGAGATCGAGTCGCTCGAGCACCGGGAATGGGAGACAGGGAGAAGCAGGTGCAGGCGTGGAAGTAGGTCCCAGCAGAGCACCCGCAGCGCGCTCAAAGGGGCGGCTGACGAGGCAGCATGCCTTGCAGTCCCGCGGTCGCACAGACGGTCGAGCACCTGGCCCAGCAGGTCTAGCGACAACACCACCAATCCTGAAGCCGCTGGCCCCTACAGCGCAGTCGATGTTCCGCCCCTCTCGGCTCCCAGTCGCGCATTACACTGCAAATGGTGTGGGTTGAAATGAGTTTTATAGGTTGTGTTTTGATGTGGAGTGTGTTTGCGTGGGTTGAAATATGTTGTATTAGGTAATACGGCGGAGCGGAGCGGGTTCTATGTAAATATGGGTTTGAGTGGGTTGAAATAGATATTTTGTGCAAAATAGTTTGACTATATATAAATATCGGTCCCGTGTCGAGAGCCAGACCTTAAAATTAAAAACCATATATTTGCACCATAAAATTTTATTGAAATTCACTTAAATTTGTTGGAGATGACTAAATATGACTAGTAGGTACTATACAAAACAGTGCGGTTAGACCTACACGTGGGCCCCACGCTAAGAGACGGACCTGGAATTAAAACCTTGCATTCACACTATAAAATTTTATCGAAATTGAGTGAAATTTATTAGAGATGACTCAGTATGACTAGCAGCTACTCTGTGCAAAACAGTGTAGTTAGAACTATACGTGGACCCCACATCAAGAGCCGGATCTTGGAAATAAAATCTTGCATTTACACTATAAAGTTTTATTAAAATTAACTGAATTTTATTGGAGATAATTTAGTATGACTAGCAGCTACTATGTGCAAAGCAGTGTGCCTAGAACTACACGTGGGCCCCACGTCAAGAGCCGGAATTTGGAAATATAACATCGCGTTCACATTGTAAAATTTTATCAAAATAACTAAAATTTGTTGGAGATGACTCAGTATGACTGGCAGCTATTCTATGCAAAACAGTATGGCAAGACCTACATTATAATTTTTTTTGAAAAAATATTTTTATTGAGTTGTAACCATAATTAGACTAATAATTCATTACATTGTGAGCTGAAAAGTTTAGACTAGATTGGTGTGTGACAGTGGTGGTTTGGAGTGGAGTGAGTGATATTAATTTCTCTCATGAGAATATATTAGTGTAGGATATAGGATATAGTTTGATCTCTAATCCATTTGCGTGCAGGCGCTCAGAGGGCGCGTGTATAGATGGCCATTCGGGCGGCCCGGCCCGGCCCTGGCACGGGCCCGCCCTGGCCCGCTCTTTACCGGGCCATGCCTAGCCCGGCCCTATAACCTAACGGGTCGTGCCGTGCTAGCCCATGGGCTCCCCTGACGGCCTAGGCACAAGCCCACGGGCTACTTTCGTGCCGGGCCAGCCCGAGACAGCCCGGCCCAACAGCGGATCTCGGGCCGCCCGAAGCCCATCGAGGAGCAGACAACAGAGACGACGAGGCGCGCGGCGGCAGCCGGCGGGGGAGATGAGGAAGCGGCAGCCGGGCTCTGCGGATCCGAAGAGGCGGCGGCCGGCGAGGCATCCGACGGTTCGGAGGGGAGGAGGCGGCAGCCGGCGCCACAGATCTGAGGAACGGCGGCTATCCGGTGGTTCGGAGATGAGGAGGCGGAGGCCGGCGAGGCGGAGAGGAAGAGGCGGCGGCCGACGCCGCGGATCCGAGGGGCGGCGGCCGGAGGGAAGAGTCGCAGGGGCGGCGCCCGGAGAGGAAGAGGCGCAGGGACGAGGAGCGGCGGCGGGCCAGGCGGAGACGAGGATGCGGCGCTGCGGCGGCCGGCGGGGCGGAGACGAGGCGCGGCGGCCGCCGTCGGCGCTCGGGGCTCGGGGGACGGGGGGAGGCGAGGGGCGCTGCGTTGGGGGATGGGGGTGGCGCTCGCTGGGCGGACGTGGTGACCAGGTAAGTGGGCCGCTAGGGTTTGCAGCCTGGGAGTGGGGGGAGTTGTGTGGGCTGGCCGGCTGGGCTGGTTAGATTTTAGAGTTAGCGGGCCAACTACGGGCCGACCTGCAACTTCCGTGCCAGGCCGTGCCAGCCCACGGGCGAGGGGTGCGGCCCAAGCCCGGGCACGGGTAGCGGGCCGGGCTAGCCTGGGTACAGTTTGGACCGGGTCGTGCTGTGCTTAAGCCGGACCAAAATCGCCGTGCTTGGGCCGGGCCTATGGGCTTCGGGCTGCATGACCATGTATAGGCGCGTGGGCGTGGGCGGTGTGTCCCTCGCCTCGCTTCCATCACTCACTCCACTTTCTTGCCGTTCCCTTCATCGAGCGCTTTCCGTTCCATCCCCAAATCGACCCCCCCCCCCCCCCCGCCCCAACCCTAACCCTACCCTACCCCCGCCACCATGTCCGCCCACATCGACCTCAACAACTCCTCCGAAGCCCTGCCGCCGCCCAAGCGCGGCCGCGGCCGCCCCCGCAAGAACCCTCCGCCCCCCGCCCGCCCGCGCCCTCCGGATCCCGGCGCCCCCAGGGTCGGCGGCTTCGCGCCGGGCGACATGGTCTGGGGCAAGAAGCTCACCCACGCCGCATGGCCCGGCCTCGTCTACTCCGCCGGCGGCGACGGCACCGGCCACCACGGCCAGCTCCTCGTCTCCTACTTCGGCGACAAGGCCTTCGCCTGGTGCGACGCCGCCGAGCTCAGGCCCTACGAGCCCTACTTCCCAGTCGCCGAGCTCTACGACGACGGCGGCGACGACTTCCACGCTGCCGTCGAGGCCTCCCTCGACGAGTTCTCCCGCCGCGTCCAGGACGCCCTCGCCACCCCCGCCCGCCCCTTTGTCCCCGCCGATTTCCTCACCTCGCTTCACGACCTGGCCGCCGATCGCACCGGCTTCACCAACAGGGTGCAGGCAGCCATCGCCAAGGCGCATCTCAGGGCATTCGACGCCTTCAGGGCACTGCCGGACCCCCCCAACTACACCATTGAGCTCGGCCTGCTCCCCCTCACGCCTACCAAATCCACCACCACGGATGCTAATGACGCCGCCACGCCCAGGAGGGGCAGGAAGAGGAAGGACGAAGCCGTCAGGGATGACTCCGATGAGGACTGGGACCCCAGCAAGAAGGGGGGCACTGACTCTGAATCCGACCTCGGTTCCGACCGCAAGAGAGGGTCCAGGGGCAGGGGCAGGGGCGCTGCTGCGCCTTGTGCAAGGCCACGGGGGAGGCCCAGGAAAACCGATGCCTGCAGGGACACACACCTCAAGGATGAGGAGATGGAAGACAGACTCGAGTATCCGCCCGCTGCTGACATGCTGCTGCAGCTTCTCTCCGTTGCCGCTGATCCTGTCAACGGTAGTCATGGCTTGGTTCCTGTCATCGTTAGCTTCTTCTCAAAGCACAAGGACTCTGAAGCGCCCAGTGTTTATGAAGATAAAGAGCTGCTCCAGACTTTCGGTTGCAAGAAGGGTAGGAAAAAGTCAGCTGGGAGCTTGGGCCCAGCTACAAGTCCAGAAGCCGACAACCATCTGATCGCCGCCGCGGATGGTCAGAGGGGCCGGAGGAAGTCCGCGGGGAGCTTGTACTCAGCTAGGAAGGCTGAGGACTCATACTGGTGTGATATCATCATCAGCGATTTTGATGATGGAGATAGTGATTATGAAGGCCGCAAGAGGAAGCGCCACCCTCACAACACTAACAGGAGTGCCAATAAGAAGATGAAGCAGGAGGAGGCACCTCAAGATGCGGCATCTACAGATCATCCTCCGGCAGATGCAAATCATCCAGCTTCTGCAGATTGTCCGCTGGACGCGAAACCTGCAGATGGCCCAGCAGCCTTGATTTTACATTTTAGCAGTCCAGAAGCTATCCCTTCTGTGGATGACATCAATAGCATATTCCGCATACATGGACCTATCGTGGAGAGTGAGACTGAGATCACTAAGAAGTTGAAGATTGCAAAAGTAGTTTTCTCTAGGCGTGCTGATGCAGAGCGGGCATTTAGCAGTTCGGGAAAGTACAGTGCATTCGGTCCATCGCTGCTCACCTATGAAATTCAATACTTGCCATCCGCGCCTCAGGTTTCTTAAGTGCTGCGGTCTGAACTTGATATGCTGTAATTCAGAGGTACATGTTCTTTGACTGATGCCAACTATATTTGCTGATTCTTTTGCTTATCAAATTTGCATGGTGTGAATTCAGGAAATGCACCATGAAGTCTGGAGCAATGGAGCATTAATTGGTGTACCTGACTTAGAGTTAGGATCGCCCACTGACCAGGTCACATTAGTCACTGAGTGGGTGAGCAAACTTTAGGCTTTCTGCAGATACATGCCTGGTTGTGTGCTTGGTATCAAAGTTAGCTTATGTTGAATTATTAGATGGTAGAGTAAACTGTGCGCATCCTCCCACGTTAGCATATTATCCTTTTTGTATTGCACAGCTGTGGATCTCTCTATTATGTGGTCTCTTTAGCTATTTATTTGATTGTGCCAAGCTAGTTAAGTAGATCTGGAACTTCCATGATGGATGAGCTGAACCCGCGTTATTATCCATGGGCATATGTGATATACCTATGGTACTACGCAAGTGCATATGCACAATGGATACATGAGGAAGTGCGTACAGTGGTGCCCTTACAAGAGGCCGTTGATATTCAGGGGCGTCTTTTCTTTCTTTCTTTTAAGATAGCGCTCATGTTGTGCTGCCATTGGAGCATTGTGAATGCACTGGTTCAATTTAACGTATATGTTTGATTTGATGAATGTGATTTGGCTCTTTTGGGTCGGCTGCTTACTGTGCATTGTACAAGGAATGTGAAGCCAGGCGTACAGAAGTTTGGCAAATAGGTAGCAAAGTGTGGACATGGACCAACCATGCTTTTAACGAGTTGTGTGTTGCGCGATTGTTATCTCCACGAAATTGTTGTACGTCTGGGACCGTGCAATTGTAAATATCTTGACGTGCTTGTCAGCTACTAACATTTTCTTCAAATCCAAATAATAATTACCGGATCTCGTTGCACTGACTGGAGCAGATAGGTTGTGGGATTTGGATTTAATAACATTTTTGGTGAGTAAATGTATTTGGCAGAATGTTTTGCAATGCTCCGTATGTTGCAAATAGAAGATGTTGTAAATTGTTGGTTCAAATATTCTTTGCACGTATGTGGAGGTGATGATTGAATGAGTGCAACATTCTTCTATAATTTCTCATATTTATATGTGTGGTATTAATCTCCATCTAATACAAGTACTTTTTTCTCAAAATGTAGTAAGCGTACCAGCTGCGAATGAACCCTCCTTTACGAGTGATCCAGCCATCCAGGGTATTTTATGGGTGACAAATAGTAAGGTCGCTCAGGATACAGCAGCGAGCCTAGGGCAGCCACACTATCTTCGATAACACTCGTGGCGGGGGAGGCACCCGCGCGACCCGGCCACGTCGCCGAAAAATCGATGGGCCTTCCGATGGTCATCCTGTGGTTCGCGGCCATCGATTCCTGTCCGTATTCTAACAATAAATGGCACATCAACCTGCTCATTTAAGCAGTACAATTCCTTTCACGACAAAACACGTGCTTATCCAAGGTTCGTTGTACACTGCTCATACCACCAAATTGCAGGTAGCAACGACACGTACAGTACCACGCAGATAAAAATTGTGACACCTGCCAAGTTACAGCGGTCACAGTGACTGTATTGGTTAAATAAAATCCTCTACACCCTTCACATAAGTAAGTATGCTCTACGTTCCTCTACGGTGCTCTTATCCATGGCGACCGAAGAACATGACATCGACCCTTGCAGCTTCATTCGGAAGGTACATTCATTTTTGCATACTAATCTTCTGTGCACATGCGGATTCCTGTTGTTTGTTGTTTGCTTTTCTTATTCTAGAGGTGTCATCAACCAGAACGACAAAATTTACTCACTAATAAGATAAGTTACGTTCCATACAAGAGCTTAGCAAAGGACGTGCCTCCTTTATTTTGCAATAACAAATTATCCTTTCTGACACAGGAACCTCTCCGTCTCTACATAGACAGGAAACAGACTTTTCAAGCAGCAGCACAAAGGCTAAATCTCTCAGTTACACAAGAGGTAGCAAACCAAATATATCCAGACGATTTCGTAGGCAAAATAACAGTTCTGGGAATCCACGGCACTAATATATCTGAAAATAATGCAAAAGAATTCTACGGCAACTTCAAAACCAAAGCCAACGAAGCCATCCAAAGCGCTTATGACAAAGCAATTAGAAAATCTCGTGAACAAAAAAGTAATCATTGATGACTTCAGCCGTTCAGATTTCGAAACAGCCAGAGCCAATCTTTTTTTCTAGTCAGACAAATCTTATGTTTTCTGAAGATAGAGAGAGCATACTAGAAAAAGAGTTGAAATTGAAAATATCGGGTTACAAGAAGATGGAAGATGCGTTGAACGCTGCTAGTATGGGCAATTCTACTGTACTACCTTTGCAAATAAGTCACTACATGGGACAATCGGACACTGAAGTAAAAATCAGATTAGCTTATACTGGTCACCCATTTCCAATCGATCCTTTCAGCAAGCTAGCTGCTTCTTTAGTTCAGATGCACAAGACGATCATGCTTCATGGACAAGACTTCATCGAAGGTCAACACAAAGAATACAGGTGTCGAAAAGAAGAAATAGGAGGACCATCCAGCACCTAGCTATAGTTACCACTTCCAGTTTTTAAAGTTCTGAAGATGTATAGAGTTAGTGTAAATTAGTTCCATTTTGTACCATGTGTATGTAAGATATATCTTTAAACCTGCATCACTCTTATGTCAGACCCTATCTTTTGCGCCACGAATAAACCAAGCTGTCTCGTACGACTTCACAGTAAAGTTTATTCTGCAATTAACTATTTCAATCGCACATACTACAACTCGGATGATGATGCTCTGTGACTTTTTTTCAGCTACAGAACCATCCTGAATGACTTCTGCACTTGAATGACCCCTTCCTGAGTCTACTACTATTCTGTGATGTGTCATTCTTGTCTGCTAGATCTGGGCCCTTGGACTCAATATTCTGAAGAGGAAACAAATAAATCATGAATAAGAGCAACAACAACCTGGTATTCAAAATTAGATTAAGCATATATTGCATCACATCCACATATATATAGATTATCGGATTTTAAGATAGGTGCAATTACCTTAAATTTATTTCATACGGAAAACAGAAAAATATTCATCATGTATTCAATCTACAATTCGAAAAAAATAGAACAGTTGCCAAGCTCCGACTCCACATATAGAAGGCAGATTAAAAATGGTAGCATTTGACATCAGAATATATCATTCTAGGATTCCTAGCTGTCAAACTTTTCAAGCTTTGACCATCCATATACAAAGAATTACATAGTTTGATTAAGTAAGATAGGTCTTGCTAGATTCATCATGAAAAGTATGTAATAATTTCTAATCATTTTTGTTAGAAATTTTATATTTTCCAAACAAATTGCTAATCAAAATGTCATCATATGTTTTGAATCAGAGGGATATAAGAATGTTGACCATCTGTAAGCATATAATTGGTTCAAATATATCTCATCTTCTTTTGGCTTCCCGATTTCACTATATAGTCTGTGTTCAGTGAAGCAGAAAGAGAAATTTTGTAGTTTCTCATATTGCTTTACTTTGAAGTGCTGAGCCTTGGCAGCATTTGCCACTCAGTCCATATCTGTTAATCAGAGATATATGGTGAAGATTTCAACAATAAAAGTGAAGGCAAAACAATAAATGTTACCTTATCTCCTGGGGAAAAGCTCATAATAGCATAATATGAGCACATCAATGAAAATAAGGTCTCAAGGGTTCTCAGCAAGCAGGGGCGAAGTTTTGGCTCAGCAACTTGAACACAAAGATCACTACATGTAAACCTGCAGGGAAAAAAAAGGTTTGGTTAAGTGAGTGCTCGGAGAAACCTGAATACTGTTCCATTCTATAAGGCAAGCCGGTTTACATACATAAACATGACTCAATTGGTCTAACCACACTTTTTCCTATGATATATTCGCTACTATTATCTTGTTTCCATCTCGATTACAACCATTTCCAAAAAAGCGTGCTTGCCCGCGCGCATGGGCGCGCGCAAATCACTAGTGATTTTGGAGGGGCAGGTTGCTCCTGCACAGACGTTGATTCTCCGTGGGTAGGGTCGGATGAGCTGAAAAGCTCTGGCTTGGCTGGAATCGCTGGCCCAGCCGGTCGGCAGCCGAACGGCAGTGAACAGTATGAACAGTGAATACCAGCCGATTCCAGCCCGGACAGCTCTTTTCAGGGCATTCGAACAGGCTGCTTCAATACGAGAAGTGGCCAACTGTTAAGAGGTCTCCCCTATTTCCTACCTTCGGGGGTGAGGGACCTTACGATGATTGACACCTAGGTTTGAATTGTTCTGCACTTCATTATATTCTCAAACCTGTGTGGCTGAAATATCAAAGTGATCCTAAACCATAATCCCAAGACCACTTGGGACCATAGGGGCTACAAAAGGAAAGGATGTAGGATTAAGAAACAGATCTCTCATTTGTTGCTCGGCTTTTGGATCAAACTCTCATGCACTAACTATATAATCTAAAGAGGTGATCGCACACATGAGTAGGGTATTACATTCTCTTAAGTAGCTTGAATCTGTCTAGCTAAAACCCTCTTTGTATCCTTAAGTTTCACCCTTCCATATATGAACAACGCACCGCATACTCCCCTAGCTGGATCTCTAAGTGGGTGTCTCCAACAACCCGTACTCCTTGTGTTTGATACCTGACAGCTAGCACATCGGGTAGTGAATCGTGGCACCACACTTCTTCTCTAAAGGAATCCGGGAGAAGATGAGCG
Source organism: Panicum virgatum (assembly GCF_016808335.1). Lineage (NCBI taxonomy): Eukaryota > Viridiplantae > Streptophyta > Magnoliopsida > Poales > Poaceae > Panicum > Panicum virgatum. The sequence goes on from NC_053146.1 coordinate 69,958,456, forward strand.
GTGTTCGCCTTGGGTGGAGGATCAAAATATTGTATCCAAGTTTGGAGCTATTGTTGTGGTGGTGGTGTTGTTGGGCGAGGGAGGGACAAGAGACTGGGTGGACGGAGGAAAAAGAGGAGAGGAGAAGAGAGAGGAGAGGCAAGGAGGTGAAGTAGACAAAAATCAAAGGGTTCACCGGTCTGCTTTATTTTGTTTATTAACGTACTTACTATTGTTGTATTCTTTTGATTTGATGATGATGTCCTCCGGAGATGTGTGAGATCTAATCCGAGTGAGAAATCATCCATCCATCATCTAAATAAATTATAAAAGTTGTAGAGGTTCTTTGCATGACTGATGTGAACCCGTGGGGTTGGATTCCGATATTTCGATGAGAGGAAACTGGATATCTCAATTTGGGGGAGGAAGGCAACGCTCATGGCCCAATTACAACTTCCAGAGATGTTATGCCTTAGCAACCGATACATCACCTTCCTAGTTCGTTCCGATCTTGTGGAGTGCGACCACCAGCCATGAGGGCACTCGTCCTGCAAGCAATCAAAGAACTAGCAACAACAAGTAACACAAGCACCGAAATCATAAGGTGAAGTTGAAAACCCAAACTAAATCTCAACTATGGTGGGGTTTTGAATACAAAAAGACGGGCGGCTGATCTAGCACGCGTGCTTTCAAGGAAGCAGCAAAAGCTAACTTGCAACTAAACAAAACCCAACCCTAATCTGGCAGCATCTAAGGAGTATAAAACGTGGGAGGACGACTAAGGTTGCCCCCAACCCTAGGACTTGTCCGTATTGGACTCAACTTGGTGATGCAGCACCGCAGACAGAAAAGGTTTATGTACAAAAATAATGACTGTGTTCACTCGGGAACAGGTATGGATGTGATACTGGATCCGTTGGAAAATAGACTTTATAGGCTTTCCATGAAGTCCAAGAAGTCCCCAATCGGACTCCAATGAAGTCGTGGCAACCTTCACAATTCGTTGTTGTTCTCTGGTTTGAATCCAGCCCGCGTGAATCCCCTCCCTTTCTGATCCTCTCCATCATTCCTAAGCTAAACTCCATCATTTCTAACCAAAACAAGAGTACACGGGTCTCCATTGTCTACATATGATGGATAAGAACTTAAGAGTGAGCTTATTTGATGGTTAAGTTGGCGGGCACGAGCAGGAGTAATAGAACCAGGTGGTATTGGCGATGCAGGTGTGAGTGCCGGTGTGGATGTATTGGTGGTGTTAATGTCCTCGTTATCCTCCCCTTCTTGCATTTGAGTCGTCCTCGACTCAAGCTCGTCTTCTTCTCCCAAACATGGCTTCAAATCTGCAATGTTAAATATGGGACTAACCCCAAAATCTGCAGGAAAATCAAACTTATATGCATTCTCATTAATTCGTTGCAACACCTTAAATGGTCCATCAGCTCTATGCGGAAATTTAGATTTTCACGGATCACGAGTTCACGATGATTTAGAAAAGAAGGAAAGAAAGTTGAGCTTGATACTTTCTCGTCGTAATTGTCAAAAGGTGCCAACATCGCAATCTGTCTTGTGTACGTAACAAGATTAAAAGTAACCATTAACAGTTGCATCATCAATAAACCGATTTATTCATTCTCCACCTATATCTTAATTATATCAAAGCTCCTTTTTTTCTTTTCTGCTAGGTTTCATACATGAAAAAGACATTATTATATCTTTTCATAGATCAAGACACTTGGTTCTTGCTATGAAACTCAAGACATGAATATAAGACATGAACAGAATACTTAAACTACAAATGAACCAATGACATCCTTCGTTTTGTCCTGTCCCCAAGGGTGTCGTTTTGTCCTGCCTAAAAAATGATATCTTTCTCAACTATGAGGAAACCATCGAAGGGACAAGCTTGTAGTTCAATTCAAGCACACACTCGATGGTTCAAGCTTCACTCACATCTGTAGGATAGCTCCCAAGAACTCTTAGGAAAGTGGCAAATTCCTACAGGACAAAATGAATCTGAGTCACCGACTGGCCAACTTGCATACCACATTGCCATTAATAAAAACTGAGAAAGCAATACCTTCAAGTTTCCAAGAGCATTTTGAGCATTTGGATCAGCCATTGATGCCTCAAGATCGACATAGAAGAGGTAGTCAAAGTGCCTGGCTCAACAGTGTGAAAAAGGGTGGTATGAGGGGAAGGGGTATCTATGCAATCAGTTCAGAAAATCTCAGATTCTGTATTCTCAAAGAAACTGGAATGAGTAGGTTAGTCGCTACTTCAGCGGTGCAGAGCAATTGTCATCAGCTACGCGTAGAGGCCTTTTCTTGTGTGGGCGGCTTTCCATCTGCAGAACATAACATTGTAGCACTGATAAGTTCTGTCTTGCAAAAACAACAAGCATCAAAGTGTGCAATAATGAAAATTTCAAAGGTACCTTTGTGAGATTGATTTTCCGCAAAGCAAACACCGCAAGTGCTTTGAAGAGTTGCCCAGGTCCTTCTTCCAGACAGAAGACTATGCTAGTCTGGAGATCATCAATTTATACAATTAAAATATCAAAGGGTTGATCATGAAAGCTTTGAAGATGCCCTGCATCTCTCGTACCTTAACGTTCGCGAAAAAAAAAATCTCTCGTACCTTGAATGGCTTGTCCGTGCGAGGAATAATGGGTTCTCGAGCCAGCATCATAAAACGGGTAACGTTGTCTGTGTCATCCTGTACAACAAGTTGGATCGCTCTTCAAGAAAATAAGGAATGATCTCACAGATTCAGTATGAAACATGCTGTACCTGTATGTTTTCTGCAAGAATATCCAGTCCATAAAGTTCAGCAGCTAATGAACTAGCAACCGCAGCAGTGTCTTGGAGCTTTTGTTCCGCAATAAGCTAGAATAGGTATATGCAATTAATAAATAACTTGATCCAAATATTCACTGCTCATATGGCCTGAAGCAAACATCCATTGATAATAGGTTCAGTGTATATTTGGCAAAAGCAGAGTGAAAGTAATAGTACCTTTGCAGCACCTGCTGTATCATCAACAGCTTCCTTATGCTCGATTCCTAACTTGGTCAGTGTTTGTTCGCATTGTGCAAGTGCCTGATGTAATTGACAAATAGAAATGCTCTCTTAGAGAGGTGAATTAGCTGCTGCTGCTGCTGCTGCTCCTACTACTATTATTATTATTTAGAAGGGGGGGGGAAAAGACTTACTTGGGGATGGCTCATAGCGCTCTGCAAGTTTTCAATCTTGACACCTTGATTTGCCAGCAAGCAATGCCGAACTGCAAGCCGTACCTCACCAACGATGTGCAACCTATGACGAAGTAAAAGGTCATAGTTGCGATGTATGCTACCACCTAAGGAGTTCTCAAGAGGTAATACTGCCCGATCAGCAAGGCATCCTTCGACGGCCTGTTAGAAATGGCCGCCAAATAGATTCTATCAATTGCTCAAAAAAGAAAAAAGATTGTATCAATGTCAATTTGTATCCTAGTATCATCAGCACAGCCTTTGAAGCATTTAGCAACTTTTACATGAGGAAGTGAGTGAGCAACGGGATACCTGGAAGGCGGTCTCGAAGTATTCACAGGGCACGGTGTGACAGCTCGGGTAGGCCTTCTTGGCGGCCGACTCGCTGTAGGCTCCGGGGTAACCCTAAAGGAAACGGAAACCTCGTAATGGTTAAGGCGGATTGAGTGATGGAGAAGTAACGTAGGGTTTAGGGTTTGGCGCCGACCTGGTAGGCGACCTTCAATCCGTCCCCACTAGGCTCCATCAGATCCGCGCTCGTCAGAGGCCCTGAATCCATTCCAGGAATTCGTTGGTTCTGCCAAGAATATCATAATATAAATTCATAATGAGGTGGGGGTGGTAGGAATCTAATCTTACGAGGCAGCGAGATGGGGCCGCGGGAGGATGGCACGGGCACGCCGGAACGATCGGGGTCGCGGGAGGCGGAGGCGGAGAGGGAGCGGCGGCGGCTGGAGCGCACGGGTATGGAGAGGGCGTGAGGAGGCTGGCGGCGGCCTCCTCCTCCCGTAGGGATCAGAGGCGAGGACGCCGTGGATACCACCATCCAGTCCTGCTGCTCGCTCTGTTAGTAGAGACGGAGGAACTCTTCTGGGGGGTTGGTACTTGGTAGCTCTCCTCTCTCTTCTCTCGTGGTGGGCTGGTGGCCGGGCGGGGGGCGGGGGGCGGGGGGCGGGAGGCAAGGAATTTATTTTTGCATTGTTGCTTGTTTTCAAACTACTGTAATTTATTTGTGACTTGATGATTATTAGCTTATTTTTCTTTGAATTTAAGACAACTATACGTTTACGTGTTGTACTGTTGTTTTACGCTCTATTGTTATTTGAATTGTCACCGTTGAGTGCATGAAAATCCCGTTGAAATGTGCTATTGAATGAGCTATTTTTTATTCAAAAATAAATTCAGTTCCTTCACTTAGAAACGGAACTGAACCAAAAGAATCGAAACTGAAATTCATCGATTCCTACATCTAAAAAGAACCGACCAGTGTCTATTTTCTAGAAACAAAATTTTTGAAAGAACCAAGAAACCAAACCGATCAGTTCGGTTAGAACCGAACGTCCATCCCTGCGAGCGGGAGCCGAGAGGCAAGGAATATTTTTATCCCGAGAGGGGGGGGGGGCAAGGACTTTGACTGCTTGCTACCTTCTGAATCTACCTTTTCCGGTTTTAGAATCATTTTTGCTAGTAATAAATAGTTAGAAATACATGACACGCTAAAACTTAAAAAATTAGTGTTTTAAACAAATATTTTGTCAATGTTTCTCAAGTAAAAGTCAAAGATGTCAATTGTTCTAAAAAAAGGTTTGAACCTCCAAATCCTGCTGTTGTTTTCTCGATTTTCGTCCTTTACCCTCTAGCCAACAATATTAGGAGGTCTTTAGTAGAGCTCCGCTCCAACTTTTCTAGCTCCGCTTTATGAACTCCCTGGCAAACACATCTAGCTCCAACAACTTCTAGCTCCAACAACTTTAGATGCAGAAACTTTAGAAAAAAAAAACTTGAGTTGGGGGCCAACTCTATGTTTTCATGGAGCTCCTAAAGAGGTGCTCCAAAAACAAGTAAAACTAGGTGATTCCCCGCGCGTTGCTGCGGGACTTGAAATATAGAAAGGAAGATTATTTTAGCTAAATAAAATATTAATGACAAAATAACACTCGTAAATTATGAGACAATTTTTTCTTTTTATTTCTTTATTTTTTTCTTTTTCTCTCTCATTCTATTTTTTCTGTTTATTTTCTCTACTTTTTCCTTTTCTCATTTCTTTTCTTCTTTTTCTTTTTCTCCCTTTAATCCTTATCTTTGTATTCTTATTATATACTATTCTTTGCCCACATCTTTTCCTCCCATTAGAAAACCATAAAAAAAGAGATTGAAAACCAAACACCTTGAAGATGAGCGTAAACATCAGCGAAGACCTTTCATCTCCTTTTTCCTAGATGTTGCTTTGGTTGGGGAGCGGACGACGGACATGGAGGTTGCAGCCCTACAACACAGTGGCGGCGTTACCGAAGATGAAGTCGACAGTGCCCTTAGCTACAGTCGTGCCGCGTAGGGCAGGGCATGTCGGAGGTGGAGTCGAGTTATTTAAACTCGATTGCAGGGACGATATTTGGGTTTCTTCATATTGCAGTGACGGCCTTTAGTTTTCTTCAGCTCCTTTCAGGTGTGTTTGTTGTGGTGGAGGAATTATTTGCGCTAGAATTGACGGCTTACAATAGTGACTTGCGGTTGTGCACAGAAAATCGGAAGGATGCATAAATAGAAGGTCCTAGTGGATGATGATGTGGATAGCTTGCATGTTGATAGAAATAAAATTAATGACTCAAGATCCTAATGGATGATGACGTGGATAGCTTGCATGTTGAGAGAAATACAATTAATGACTTTTAGTGGGGACTAACTTTATAGGTATTATAGATTAACTCCACTCATTAAACAACTTATCGGTTCGTGAAAAAGAGAGAGGAAAGTACATCCCTTCTCCCTACGCCTTCTTCTCGTGCACCGCCACCTTCCGAACCCATATGCTACAATCTGTGCCTGCACCTATGCTCGCAACCCACTATGGGTAGTAAACGACGCCCGTACCCGCTATCCACGGATGCCCGCATACCCGCAGACACGCCCATATACCCGCAAGCTTTAAAAAATCAAGCACACAAGCACATTTTAGTAGCATGTAAATTATTAATGTATCAATGCACCTTCTTGGCACTAATAAATTATAGCTCAACAAGCAACATGTTAACACTATTTATTTGAGGAAACAAATAAGTATGAGCAAATAAATAAACGAGTCTCATACATCATACATCACAAGAGTCATTGTTTGCATTGCCGGTTTGTGTGTTTGCGAATTCGAATATTAATTTTTCAAACCCGTTAGAAGATATCTATTGATTGTAGAGTTGCACCCACATCTGTGCCCACGGGCACAAGCTCAGATCCGTTGGGCACAAGCTCAGATCTGTATCCGCGCCTGCGCTATTGGATTTGGTATCCACGGCTATGTAGATATTTAGCACGCGTTGCAATCTCTAGCGTGGGGGCCAGTCCGGTCAGGAGGAGCCGGAGGCACTGCTCGAGAAGGTGCAGAGGTTACGGTGGGAGCACGTTGCCATCTCTAGCGTGGGGGCCAGTCGGGTCAGGAGGAGCAGGAGGCACTGCTCGAGAAGGTGCATGAAACGAACCGGGTTTCCAAAAGAAGAACACGACTCTCTGTATTGTTGTGATAGTCTCTGGATCAGTAGCTATCACATACAGAACTCATTTCAATTACATATCACAGTCATACTTCTCGATAGAAGTCGTTACATGGGTTTAATTATACATAATCCAGAGGATTTGCAGTACGAATATCAGAGTACAAGCCCCTTGGGCTAAAAAAAAACAAACAGAACTCGAAAGCGGTAGCTAGTCTTCAGGGCATCCTTCATCTTCTTGCTTCACTCCTCCACAGGCAAACTTGAGCGTAGCTCGAGCCGTCCTTAGCGTCCTCCGTTGTCGTCCAGCTTGAGCATTGAAATAGAATCGGATCCTCCCCAAGAACGGGATAGGCTCACATCACCATCCGCATGCAGCTTTAAGTGGAATGCACGGGTATAAAAAGAGTAGCCAAGGATAAGGCTAGGGGTTTCCTATGCATCAGCAGCAAATATATATATATAGCATCCGCCAATCTCCTGACGCGGGCCATCCGGCATCCCGGACTCCCAGTCAACTTCAACTCTTCCATACCAAGCATAACCCACCCAGTCGGTACGAGAACTCCCACTCATCGCACCTCAACTACTATCCAAGCAGAAAAGTAGACTAGAGGGAGGTAGAAATATCCAGTAACACTAACTAATGGAAGTAATAGAAAAGTGGGGTCGTACATGACTGAGTACGCGGCTATATGTATAGTTTTTCACTCTGCAGAGGTTGTACACCTTGACCCACTCAAATCGAAGCCAGTCGGGATCAAATCAACTGACAACGAAACACCGGTCTACTGAGAACGAGAACTAGTAGCCATGGTACCATCCTGCTTTCCCAGGTCTGGGCGCGTCCTCCCACGAGAGGTCTCCCCGGGACTGTGAAGCCTAACATGCGACTCGGGGAACGCGAGGTCAGCACCTTCTTCCCCTGCATTGATACCCTATCCTCCTGTAGGCTTGGCACCACACTTGCTAGCTTCGAACCGAATCCTTCCGCATAGAGATAAGTGGTGTCCACGTTTACATAGTCCCACTAAACATAGTTACCCCCAACCGGTTCCTTATATGCCGGGGCAAGCATCTTCGTCACATATGCGTATCTGCCACAGCAGTCCGCGATGGGCACCCATCACAGGTCTCACCCCTCAACTCCTCCAGTCCACCACATCTTACCGAAGGAAAACATGCACCCGCCACAGGTGCTCCACAGGATGTGACCATGCACTTCCTCGGTCCATAGGGCGTGCCCAACACACGCTCCCCAGCCCCTGATCTGAAGATCTGGTTAAATCGCTCACCCCCGGCTAAAGTCCTAGTCACCAACACCTCTGAGGTAGATCTCCACTCACGCCAAGACTATCACATATCCCACACAACACATGCAAAGCACCTCAACCATTCAACATGGTATGAGTAGGAGATCAAGGGGTTCAGATATATAAGAAGGGCATGCAGGTTCATCTCAACAATAACATTAAAGCGATAGCAATTCTAGCAAGCAATGCCTACTGGGGTTTCATATCATAGATGACTTCGTAGTTCTCCTGGGCCTCCGGGGTCTTCTCGTCGTCTAGGACGTCGGTCGACTTCTCAGCAACAGGGTCCTATTTGTAATTACGAATAAATACGAGGGCAAAATGCAATTATGCACAAAACTCTCAAATAAGACCAAAATAGCACCCAAAACCTATTCTAACGTGTAGATCATGATTTTAAAAAAAGTATGAAACTGGTTTCATATTTTTCGGAGCTTCGGTTAATTTATTATGAATTTTTGGAGTTTAAATCTATTTCTAAAAATATGAAATGAATTTCGGAAAACTGAATACACACAGGTTGACATGTGGCAGCCTCTGGGTGCACCACATGTCATGCTAACATCAGCACAGGGTTAGCCATTTGCTGACGTCAGCATGGCCATTGCTAACGAGTAACGAGCGGTGTCTCGGTCAATGTTGACCAAGTCAACGGGTCAAAGGGCCGACAAGTCAGTAGTCAGTCGGGTCCACAAGTCAGCAACGCTCTGTCACCAACAGGTGGGTCCTGTAGGTCAGGCTCGATTTAAAAGAAAAAGGGAAGGCGGCAAATGTTAACGGGCTCAAATCAGCAGGCCGGCTTGGCTCGGCCCAAGAGCCACTAGCTCGACTCGGGCGGATCGGCTCAGGTGGACTTCGGCTAATGGGGTCAAAAAGGGAAAATGGGTCTAGCTCGTGGAATTAAAGGGAATGGGCCATGCCCAGTAATAGCCCGTTCGTCCCCGGCCGCACTGACAGGCGGGGTCCGCGTGTCAGCGACACGGCAGATCCACTGCAGCACCAGGGGGTGTGGCCGAGTGTGCGTGCCTGTGTGCGTGCACAGCGATGAGCGGTGGGGAGTCGATGTCCCAGCGAGGCTTCGGCGGCGGAGCTTGGCGGCGATGGCGAACGCGGCACGGCCTAGCTTCGGGGTCGGTCTTGGCAGACCCCCATTCTTCCTCTCTGCTCGGCGGCAGCGAAGTCTTCTCTGGCTGTGCTGCTGTAGCGAAAATGGCCTCTCATGCCATATTTCAATATAATGTTTTGGCGATTGATGACGCACACAACACTTGGACTAATGTGATTATTAAGATGACTATTCTCAGGCTTTTAGGTTCAAGTGATGACAAAGAGAAGAGAGGCGTAGCAAGGCCCGAAGGGCCACCCCTACGGGGGTTCCGCTACCCGGTTAGCGGACGGGGGTCGAGGGGGAGCTCTTCGGTCCAAGGGACAAGATTTGAGGCATTTTGCTATCATCGGTTAAACCGACGTAGGGCAAAATGAACTCACCGGTGCAATCACAGAGAAGGTCTGCAGGCTAGGGTTTTACACCGGATGAACCGACGCTACGGAAATTGTATACGTCGGTGCATTGGCAGATGAAGACCGAGGAAAATGCCTACACCGGTTGAACCGACGATGCATCGGTCAATTGCATCGGTTCAGTTGTCCAGAGAGGTGGTTTTTGGAGGAACGTGAAGAAGTTACACTCACCGGTTAAACCGACGCTAATATTACATACACCGGTTGATTACATCGGTTAAACCGGCGATACACCGGTTGATTGATAACGGCTAGTTTTTCAAGTAGCAGTTTACATACACCGGTTGAACCGATGATGGCTTTTGGGGTACGTCGGATTAACCGGCGTTACGCAGTTTTCTGGCAGCTTTTCTCCAACGGCTATATTTGCTTATGCTGCCTATATATACCCCCAAGGCCAGGTCATTTGGGAGTGCTGGAGTTCAAGGAAGTATACAAGAGCTAAAGATCATCTCCAACCACTATAGAGCTTCATTATACATCATATAGGCTTAAGCACACTTGTGAGAGTGCTTAGTGCTTGTTTAGGCCTTAGTTCTTGAGAGAACTAGCTTGAGAGAAAGCCTTGCTGCGGCAAGCACCTTGTGTACTCGTCGTGTGACCCTCCGACTTGGTGTGGAGCGGCAATGACACTTTGTGCGGGGAAGGAGGCCCCTACTTGGTGTTAAAGCTCCAAGATAGTGAAGACGGTGCCGTGGTGACGCTTCGAGATAGACGGTGGCTGTGACCTCGTCTTTGTGACTTGGCGTCACTTAGCCTTTGCTTGTCGGGATCCTTGGAGGCGTGGCAAGACGGTGATCAAGCGAAGAGACTCGGCATCACACTTGTTCGTGTTGGACAAGTGGCCGTGGACGTAGAGAGGGACTTTGGTGTCCTAACCGAACCACGTTAAATCATGTGTCTTGATGTCTTCACGGGAGTTTGCATATCCTCTCCCTTACCACTTTACTTACCGCATTACGTTTCCGCATTTACTCTTTCTTGCTTACCTTTACTTTCCTAGTTAGTTTGATTAGGATTGACTATAGGTTGCAAGTCTTTTGGGGTAAGTAGAGGGTAGCATACATAAACCTTAGTCATAACTAGCATGTGTAGGACGTGTTAGGTTTATCTTATGCAATTAGATTGAGCCCTAGGTTAAAAAGCGATTAGCGACCCTATTCACCCCCTCCCCCTCTAGGGTCGGACACCCCGGTGATCCTTTCAGCTGCTTCCATGGCGGCAGCGGTGGCTTGGGCAATGACAGCTAGGGCGTAAAAGGGGCATCTTTTCGCGGATGTGGAGGTGCTCATGCGCGTGTGCGCGGGTCACGGCGTGGCGCCGGTGTTCCTAGGATTGGCGGAGCGGCATCGGTGCATGGCCGGCGACGTTCCTTCCTCCGCGAGGCTTGAAGTGCAGAAGCGATGACGAGGCGAAGTCCGGCTGGGCGAAGCTCGGCGAAGCGCGTCGGCGAGATGGAGTCCATCGGTGGTGAGGAATGCGTACGCGTGCATGTGCATGGCCATGACAAGGTTGTGGACATGCGTGTGAAGAGGTGCATGCGGAGCTGTCGGCAAAATGCCATAGTGGCATTCCCGTGTCCACCTAGTCCAGAGCGAGGTCTTGCAGAGCATGGACGAGGCGTGCTTGTGTGTGATCAGGACAAAAAAGGGTGTGACCTTGGTCTACATAGCGTGCGAGCTATGGTGCATGGCCATGGTTGCTCGGCTCGACACGTGGGGTTGGCATGGTGCAGGACCGGCGGCCGATGGGCTTGGCTTGGCTCGGGCGTCACCAAAGGTGCCGCCTTTGGGCTTCCCCGGCCAGGGGTGGGCATGCACAGGCTCTGGTTTGTCTGGCCGCGGCGGAACGGGGGTAAACGGTGGTGAGGGTCCCTGCACAAGATAGGTAGGACGGGGGGTTCCTATGGCTTGCTAAAGGATGGGTCATCGGCAAGACGCCGGTCAGCAGGACAGGGAGTTGGGGAGCAGTTCGATGGTGCTCACCGATGGGCTCGAGACTAGGCATACAAATTGGGTTGGGTACATGATTCTGAGTAGATAATACAAGTAGTTCATCCTTGATCTACTACAAGAGAGAGAGAGAGAGCAAGAGAGGTGAAAGGAGGCGCAGACCATCGGCGGCGGGTGCCGCGGCCGAGGAGGAGCTCTGGTTCGCCATTGCTCCAATGGCGGTGAGGAAGTCGGGGTCGGCGAGGCACGGATCCGGCGGCGACGGTGGTCGACGTGGGTAGCGGAAGCCCTCTGGCCTCCACCAGCACTGACCGGCGACGGGAGTGGAGGCGGTGAACGTTGTGGCGGCGCTGGCGGAACATCCCGTCGGCCTCGTGCTTCCCGTGATTGGATCAGGATGTGGGAAGGGTTTGTGGCAGCGGCAAACTTGGGATGACGAGCCCCGACCCCCTTCCCGTTTCTATATAGCGCGGGCAATGGGGGCCCACCAGCCATATAAGTTGGGCGCCCCCGATCAGGGCGCAATCAAGGGGATTTGGCCTGATCTTTGGATCGGGCCTGGAGATCACATCCAACATTCTCCCCCCTTGATCTCACATTTTTCTTATTCTTGTTCTTTATCTGAGTTTGGTCCATCCCATCACAGATCAGTGTGTAGGACGGACCTCGTCATGACAGTTATTACCGTCAGATTAACAGCCACAATCACTTTTCCGATCTGGAACATAATCTTGTTCTAGGGCTCTCTTTGTCTAGGAATCATAGGCTTTCCCTTAAACCCATGCCGGCTAAGTGTTCTCTGAACACATTGGGTGGCAGGCCTTTTGTAAGCGGATCCGCTAACATCTTGTTCGTTCTGATATGCGCCATTAGTTGATCTTTTTGAGAAACTGTTAATGTTTTTGTCGGTGTCCAGACCCGACGGCCAGGCACCAACTAGTGATGATGCTGCGCGGTCTCTAACCCTAGATGGTTGATGCAAGAGGCAACACAGTAATGCAAGGATTTATTCTGGTTTCGGCCGCGGGACCGTACGTCTAGCAAAGGTGTGCTAGGGCACTATACTATCTTGCACCAGAGTGCTTGTAGTAGGGGGTACAAGCGAGGCGAGAGAGGGAGGGAAGCTCCCAGGTCTCTGCTAAGTGATTGAGGCAAGTGCCAATATCGTGCTCTGGAGAGCAGGGTGAGTCGTGCGTCGTGCGGTGATCGAGTGTTTGTTGTCCGGATGAGAGGCCCGCCTCCTCATTTTATAGACACAAGGAGGGGCGGTGTACATGCACTGGGGGTCAGAAGTCGTCGTCTTCTCCCCGAATCGGGGGCGTGCAATGGATGTCTACTGTAGAAAGTACACTCTGCGGTACTGGAGATCATGGCGCCGGGCGTGACAGTTGTCCTGGGCGGCGTCCTGACCTCTTGGAGATTGCGCCGGCGTCCTTGTGGCTCCAGTGGGCGTCGTGGCAGTTGCTGTGGAGGGTACCGTCCTCCAAGCATGACGTGACAGAGCGTCAAGGGTCCTGCAGGCGGGGGTCTTGCTCCGGTCAAGGTCCCGACCGCGTTCAAGGGTCACGTCCATGCCGTCCGAGGGTTCTGCAGCGGAGAAAGTACGCGGAGTAGGCATCACAGTGGCAGGAGCAGTGCCGGGCACGTCTGTGCAGAGCGTCGCAGGCTCCCACAGTGCCGCTGCAGTGCTGGGGATGGCGGAGCAGTGACCGGAGTTGGCGGACGGGACCCTGGTCACAGCCGCTGTGCGGCATGGCGGCCTGACGCCGTTTGACCCGCGCTCTGCGGCGGAGTGGTTGGCATTTAATGCCCTTGTCCGACGGGCAGGTGAGTCGGTGGATCGTTAACTCCGTTAGCTGAGGGGTAGCCTCGAGTGAGGCGGAGTTAGTTCGCTCTCCCGAGGGTAGGTCCGCTACCCTCGAGTGAGGCAGAGATTGCTCCGCGGGTTCGAGGGGGTTCGGACGGGCCGTACAACAGAGCTGGGCTGTGAATTGGGCCTCTTTGGGTCCTGGAGAGGACTTTTGGTGTTGTTAGGAGAGTTAGGGCCGTCGAGTAATCCTTCTTTCCCTTCGGATCGGAGGACAACATAATTGAAAACATAGAGTCCGAAAAGAAAATTAGGCTACTGTTGACATCCGAGGAACAACCAAAACGAAGTGTGCCAATTACACCACTCAAACGATCGAGAGTTAATGAGAGTGATGACGATGAGGATGGTATGGAGGAGGAGGAGGAGGAGGAGGAGGATTTTGAACTTGATGCATACAAAGATTGGCTCATGGCCGAAGGCTCTGAAACAGGTAATACATATATATTGTCTCTGGTTCACTAAAGAATAGTGAGGTTTACTAACTTACCTATTATTGTTCGTTACTTGCAGATCTACGAGATGATTTCAGGGAAGAAACTATAAAAACATTCATAGAATGGTTAAGACACCAAGGCCATCTAAAAGACATCAGTACTTATTTGTTCTTTTGCACTTCTAATTTCTAATTAAATTTGTCAATGTACTTAGTTCATCTGTTATCCAATTTTTTGGCAGAGTGTTATAAAGCATTCGAGAAGCGCTGCGCAGAACCTAATGATGCAAATGGTAGCAGTGACCCACCTCCGACAGAATGGCCACGTCATGCTAGGAAAATAAAGAAGCTATAAGGTACATGATTGCAAATTAGCTACAGTCTTTATTCTTCAGTAGTTAATATAAGCTCTTATGTCTTTATTACTAGATGGTGGCAAGAAAACTGGACGTGGTACCTTGAAAGGGATTGCTGCAGTGGCCAAGAGAGGGATGCATCAAAAACTAAAAATTGAATTTTCCGCAAAGCGGGGTGGTCCATGTGGAGAAAACAGGCGTACATTTGTGGACAAAGTGGTTATGTTTACAAGGAAAAGGGCTCCACTAATTGGAGTTAGACGGTGGAAAAATGTGAAAGAAAATGTCAAGACTAGTATCACACATGCAGTTATGGTATGTAAATGACACAAGCATATTTATTCATTTATCTCATGCATATATAGTGGTAGACACTTCATCAGCTACCTACAAAAGGTTGCATTAAAAATATCCATTTTCTTTCGTACAGTCATGTTGGGATATCGAAGACACTGATGAAATGAAGCAAAAGATTTGGAAGATTGCACAACAGCGCTACAAAAGATGGCGAGCCACTTTTAGTGCTACCTACAAGACATTCAACACTTAAGATGAGAGGATGAAAAACAGGCCTGAAGACTTAGACATTGTGGAGTGGCATTATTTGATCAAGTACTTTGGATCTAAGAAGTTCAAGGTACAACACTACTTTACAAACCTAATTACAGAATCATCAGTTCAAATTTACATTGATAAACATTACTTGTTTGCTGAGTGCAGTTAGTTAGCAGCCAGAACTCTTCAAATCGACAGAATTTGAGAACAAATCATCTGATGGGTTCCAAACCATACTCGCGGTGCAGTTGGGCAAATGTAAATACTTCTTACATTGTTTTTCACTTTCAATACATAAAACAAATAATATGGTATTAAAGCATTTCATATTGCACTCACAGAGAGATAGAGAAGCTGGTGCAGAGCCAAGTACTTTGCAACTCTTTAAGGTTACGCACACACGACAAGGAATATGGTCTGGACACCTAGCAGAAAAAATTTACGTGAGTAATTATTCGATCGTAATCATGGTTACACACTATATTTTATTATTTCTATCAGAGCATTACATAAACTGCACCTTCCATTGTCTCTTTCCCTCAGTCTCAGACATCATGGAGACTGTCAACGTCGGAATCCAATGAACAGGAAGAATCTACATGTGCCGCAGCTGACCCCGTTGAAGAAGACCAAGCTTTCCAGGAAACGAACCTAGAAGCAACAGGAGCCAAATCTTCCATGTCATGTGGCCATGGTTACATGTCGACTCGTAGTAACAAACGAATCTTTCAGGATAGACTTGAAGATAAAAAAAAGAGATTCATCGACTTCAACAACTGATGGCACAGAAAAATGCTGAGAAGGAAGCAAAGAAGCAAAAGCTTGCAACTTAAACAGGAAGTGATGCAGGAGGTCATAACAATGATGGCACAAAATAATAATCTGCTGCCAACAGAAGAGGTAATGCATGAAATCAGATTGTACAATTTTCTTTGTAATGTCTTGAATTAACTAGCATCATGATAATGAGCAACTATAATTGCTTATGGTTGAGGTTTACTGCTACACGACTGCTGCCAATCTCTTACTTGCCTAATTATTGCACACATATATGCTATCCCTGCATCGAACGATACGGCATCAGATGAACATAGGAGCGCTGAGGTAAACATTCCTGCTGCCCCAACTGAGAATGGAGGTAGGAACGCTGAAGAAAACACTAGTAATGTTGAAACACCAGCACAACCTCCAGAGCGCCATCTGAACCAGGTACGTGATGAATTAGAACAATTCGTATCACCATGTTTTGTGCATTCAGATAGAGGCAAAATTAATTGTTGCCACATTACAATGCAGATTGGGCAACAAAGTCAAACCACAACAGAGAAAGAAAATGTTCCACCTCGTAGTTTAAAGGAAGCATCTAACATTTCTAAGAGTCTGTTCAACAATGATAAAAGTGCGAAAGCTGCAGCAGCTAGTAATAAGACATACATTACTCAACAACAGCTGCTACATAAAAGGAGATCAAGTAGAAAAAGACAACAACAGGTAAGGAACTGCCGTTTCTCTTTTGCAAACATGTACATGCCATAAGTTTGTCATCTCACTATGAACCATGTTTCTCTTAAGCTGCAGGAGAATCAAGGTTCGGCTGCAAACTAAGACTAATCATTGCACGTTTCCAACATATTTTGATGTGTGCATCAGCTTTGAGATTTGCAATCGCCGGGCCAATGGTTATGATCAATGTACATCTATTCTTAACTATGTTATTTTAATATGTGCACTTGACACTAGATGTTGCTTGATGTCGTAGACATTATTGGTTTTATGCTACAAAGAAGTTTGCATTTGAATACATTATGGGTTTGAGCCCTGCTTGTTTGTAATCCCTGGATTCTTATTTGATGCTTTGATGATTGGAATTGTGCTTTGCATAAATTTCTGTTATATTTGGATTTGTTCTGATATTGGCACGATTCATATGGGCGTTGGGATTTCATACACAGAATATAGCAACGAATCGTATCGTTGACGGGATAGACACCAATTAAAATGCGACGACTCGAACTGCCGTTGGGATATCTTATAATGACATAGCGACGTCTCGTACTATCGTTGGGACATCCTATAAGTATATAGCGACGACTTCAAGTGACGTTGTGATATCCTCCAAGGATATAGCAACAGCTACAACTGGCGTTGTGATAACCTACAAGGATATAGCAACAGCTGCAACTGGCGTTGTGATATCCTCCAATGGTATAGCGACAGCTGCAACTGGCGTTGTGATATCCTTTATGGATGTAGCGACGACACGTCCTGGCATTGTGACATCCTCTAAGGGTATAGCGACGCCAATATCTGGCATTGTGATAACATCTACGGATGTAGCGACGACATGTTCTGGCGTTGTGATATCCTCTACGGATGTAGCGACGACACGTCCAGGCATTGTGACATCCTCTAAGGGTATAGCGACGCCAATAACTGGTGTTGTGATATCTTCTAAGAATATAGCGACGACAAGTCCTGGCGTTGGTATATCCTTCAAATATATAGCGACGACTTCAAGAGGCGTTGTGACATCCTCTTAGGATATAGCCACGGGTAACAAATCGTTGCTATATCTTACAAGGATATTGCAACACCATATGAGTTATTGCCACACCTGGATATTGTTGCAATATATGCTATTGCAACCGAAATCTTCTATTGCACTAGTGCGTGATTGCATCTAACCTACGTGGTTGCAAAATCAACTATAGCAACCCTCGCACTGGTTAGCGCGACGACCAAAGTCGTTGCTTCAACAACATATTGCCACGCCGACCGTCGTTGCAACAAACCTGCATTATCCCAACTGAATAAACAGTGCGATGAGATAGCCTATTGCCACCTGGGTATATGCGATGCCCAGATTCTTTTTTCAACGATCCTAAATTCGTTGTTTTTCCTTGATATTGCAACGAAAATGGGCTTATTGCGATGATTTTGGGGTGTCGCGCAACGTGCATTTCCTGGTAGTGGTAGGGGATGCTTGTTCTGCACTGTAACAGCATTCAGACATCTATAATCCACACAAAAACGCCAAGTTGCATCTTTCTTTCTGACCAATAGTACATGAAAAGCATAAGGGCTGGTGCTTGGCCTAATAATGCCATTGTTGAGCATGTCTTTCAGTTGTTTCTCTATTTCAGACTTTTGGGCAGGAGCATATCTATATGGTCTGATGTTGACAGGTTGTGCTCTAGGGATCAGATCGATAGAATGGTCACATTATCATTCTGGACGTAGCTGGGTGGGTTCCTGAAAGACATGTTTGTATTGAGCAACTAGCCCCTGAATTTCCATTGGCCATTGATTAGGTGATTCAGACAATATGTGAATAGAAGCATCCTGATCAGGGACATGATAAGAGACAGATCTTGGCCACATTTGAATGCAGTGAGTAGGGCACCACGTCTGATCAAGCCCTTGATCTTACCAGCACTAATAGCAGTACATTTGGACAAATTAGCCTTGAGACCGTGCAAAGTAATTCTGGCCCCTTTGCGAGTGAACCTCATGATTTTCTTTCTCCAATCGACCCACATTATGGGCTTATTGCGATGATTTTGGGGTGTCGCGCAACGTGCATTTCCTGGTAGTGGTAGGGGATGCTTGTTCTGCACTGTAACAGCATTCAGACATCTATAATCCACACAAAACGCCAAGTTGCATCTTTCTTTCTGACCAATAGTACATGAAAAGCATAAGGGCTGGTGCTTGGCCTAATAATGCCATTGTTGAGCATGTCTTTCAGTTGTTTCTCTATTTCAGACTTTTGGGCAGGAGCATATCTATATGGTCTGATGTTGACAGGTTGTGCTCTAGGGATCAGATCGATAGAATGGTCCATTATCATTCTGGACGTAGCTGGGTGGGTTCCTGAAAGACATGTTTGTATTGAGCAACTAGCCCCTGAATTTCCATTGGCCATTGATTAGGTGATTCAGACAATATGTGAATAGAAGCATCCTGATCAGGGACATGATAAGAGACAGATCTTGGCCACATTTGAATGCAGTGAGTTAGGGCACCACGTCTGATCAAGCCCTTGATCTTACCAGCACTAATAGCAGTACATTTGGACAAATTAGCCTTGAGACCGTGCAAAGTAATTCTGGCCCCTTTGCGAGTGAACCTCATGATTTTCTTTCTCCAATCGACCCACATTGGATATTGGACTACAATCTTCCAGCCAATCTTCCGCCAAGATCATGTCATAACATTTGAGAGGCAAAATTCCTACATCAGAAACAAAGGAGTGCCCCTGAGTTGTCCACTGAAGGCCTTTAAGCACTTTGTTACACATCAACTGTGTGCCATTGCTACCAGAATCCACTAGGATAATGACTTCTCTATTGCCAAGACAACCTTGTAGTCTCATTGTTCTCCTTTTTGCAGGTGTTGCCGAAGCTTGTGGGGTAACTGCTAAAACCACAGCAGGTTCAGACTCCTCCTCACTAGAAGCACAATCATCATCTTCAGAGTCAGGTGGTTGGAGTGCATCAAATAACTCCTCTATAACATGTAGAGATACTTGAGCAGGACACTTGTGATTGTGACTCCGCTTCTCCCCACATTTGTAGCACAATCCATTTTTCTTTCTATGCTGCATTAATGACTTTAACTTGTCATCCTGATCAGACTTGTCAGTCTTGGGCTTAGTTTGCAGCACCTTATCAGAGAAGGGTAACTTTTGTTTGTCTGAAGATCCAGAATGCTTGGAGAAAGGTCTGCTGAATTCCTTCTGAACCCCACGAGTTCTGACAGCCTCCAACTCAGTTTCCTGCATTAGAGCTAAGGAACTTGCAGTCAACACATCTGATGGCCTATGAAGAGCAATTGCTGAACGAATTTCTTCTTTCAGACCCCCCAGAAATCTAGTGACAAAATAAGTATCATCATAGGCTGAATTGTACAGAAGAATGCCATGGGAAAGATTCTCAAACTGGTGCAGATAAGATGTAACCGAATCTATCTGTCGAAGAGTGTCCAGTTGGCGCAAGAGAAGCTGATACTGATCTTTGTCGAAACGAGCAAAGACAGCTGCACAAAATTCCTCCCAATCCAGAACACGACCCTTGTGCTCAAATGTCTGAAGCTAGGTTGCAGTCGGGCCATCGAAATTCAGGGCAGCAAACCGAGTCTTCAAGTTCTCTCCCACGGAGTACACCTCAAAAAACATGTCACAGCGATCACGCCACAGATGAGGGTTATCACCATCAAATTTCGGAAACTCAAGCTTAGGAAAGGGGGTATAGCGAGATGAGCTATCCCGCACAGAATCACGAGCAAAAGAAGGCAAAGGATCACCGTCAGAGATCGAACCCGTGACCGGGCGCGGCGGATGGGGGCCAAGGATCCCACCGTATGGTCGTCGTGGTGCCCGTTGGGCCGCTCACCAGTCGACGCGGAAGGACGCGTCGCCCCTGCTGGAGCCAGATTGAGATCGAACAGGTTCGTCCAACGCGGCAAGTGTTGGGGAGGCGCTGTGGCCGGCCGAGGTGGTGGTGGGGGTGGTGGTGGAGGTGGTGGCACCATCTCCAGCTGATGAAGTCTGGTCGCCAGCCGTTCAACCTGCGAGAGAAGCCGTTCGGTGGCCTCCTCTGAGGTCGCCTTCCACACCTCCAAACCCATGAACTTGTCCAGTGCTTGAGTCATCAAGGTCTCGAAGCTACTGAACTTCTGCACAAGGTCGTCCATGGCGGAGTTCATCTGGGCCTCAAATTTGGTAGGCTTGCGCGGCGCCAGATTGCAAACGCCACCAGGGAATGGTTTGCGGCGAGAACACGCATTCCAGACTACCTAAGCGGCGCGGTAGGGAGTGGGCGACGGCGCCAGAGCGGCTAACCGGTGTTGTGCGTTGGCCTCCGCCGACTGGGAGTCGCTGGGCGGGGCGGGGACGCCGGAGTCGGGCTGAATCCGGCGGAGCAGACCCAGCACACCGTGAGTGGTGATAGACTTTAGGATCACACTAGTGCACGGATCAGTGGGATTTCTCTCTCTTTCTTGATCTGAGTACAACAAAGTCCTAGATCTACAACGGTTCAGTGCCTGCAGAAGAGCTTGGTCCGGCCATCACGGGTTCGTTGATGGAGATCCGCTCAAAGGCGGCGACGATTGGTGCAGTGAAGTCGATGCCAGAGCGATGGCGTCGTGGTCGATGGCGGCGACGACGGGACAGAGCTGGCGGCGGTGAAGGCGATGAAGGTGGGGTTTCCCGCTGCTCCAGCGCTCCCTCTAGATCGGCTAGGGTTTAGGGATGTGGGTGAGGGTGCTGGCGGCGCGACGAACCTCGTGTCGAGTGCCCCGGCCCCTCACCCCCTTTTATTTAGCGCTGTACAGCGGGGGCCACCAACCATTAAGGGTTGGGCGCCCCCGATCAGGGCGCGGATTAAGGGCCTAATAGGTCGTTGGGCCTGTTAGGAAGGAGATCATTCCAACACTTGGCCCTCCACGGAATCGGCGGCAGCGGCGGATTAGGGAAGGGAGTAGCGTGGCTTAGGGTTTCAGGTGGCGGCCGCAGGGGCTCTTATAGGCGGCAAAGCGGGCGATGGATGGCGCTAATCGCGCAGGGGCGAGGCCGGGCCGCGCGAGCGGAGGCGGCGGCTGCGGGTCGCGCGAGCGGAGGCGGCCAGGGGAGCGGTGTTGGTAGCAGGGTGTGCACGCCGCGGCGGCCCTTGGCGCAGAGCGCACGGTCATGGGCGACGCGGGGCGGGGCAAGCTGTAGAGACGAGAGAGGGAGTGGTTGAAGGTTGAAGACAAAGCTGACATGCGGGCCCCTATTGTCATTGACTCAAAGTGAGAGGGTCAGTGCATAGGGAAAGGGTGGTGGGGAATCGGTGGCCGGTTGGGCCGAGTGGCCGAAATGGGCCGGTGCAGAGGGGGTGGTTAGCAGGCCGAGTGGCCTTAGGGGTTTTTGGGATCGGCCGAGTTAGATTAGGAAATTAGGTCCAGTTAGTAAGGGGTTTGTTAGTTTTTTGGAATTCATTTGAATGGCTTAATTCAAATACATTCTCATACAATTTCAGACGAAAATCATTCGAACCAAACTAAACATAGTAGATGCGAAAATATCCAAAACTCCAAATAAATCACACGAACATTAATATCCTTATAGTTATTTGATTTTAATTTTGCTAGGAATTTAGGATAGAGAATGGAATCAACCTTAAGTTATTCTGGTTATTATCACGTGCACAAGAAAAATTTTGGAAACTCGTATTTTTAGAATATATAATATTCCATAAAAATATGGAATGTTACAGTGCAGAAGTTACAGTGATAGCAGACGGCCATCGGGGAGGAGCTGGCCCAGATGAGCCGCTGCCTGCAAGCCACGGAGCAGCGGCCCGACCAGCTTCATGTTCTTCCTCGTCCGGCTCGCTACCCCAAGGGCTCCTCCCACCCCGTTTTCCCGATCTCACCCCCACCTCTGCTTGTAACACCGCACGTGCTTAAATGCTAAGCAACGAAACTCAAACATAACATCGTGCATAAAATCTAAAAGTCATTAAAAACAATTGCATATGTATGTATGTAGGTGTGCATGTATATGTGAATATATATACATGTATATATATAGAAATTTCCCTAAATAAGATGGTAAAACACACATATATTTTTGTTGCCATACAAGTTTAGTGAAAAGACAATTTGCAAATTTAAAATTTAAATACATTAAGTAACTAGGAATTCAAATTCTAGAAGTAAGAAATTAAATTAACTTTCAAACTGTAACTCAAATGAAATTTACTTGAAACAAAAGTTGGAGGTTTTAAAATTATCTACAACTTTCGTATTCAAAATTTCTCGAGTTTCCATATAGAATTCTGAAAAAAGTTAGTTTCAAAATCAGCCTCAAACCTTTCTCTCTCTCTTCTCTGTCTTCTCTCTCCCTCCCCTGTTTTCCCTCCTGCGCCCGACCATGGCAGGCCTCGACAGTCACCTGGCCGGCGAGGGCTGGCCAGCAGCGCCACGCTGCCCTTCCCCGACAGCCCATGGCGATCCTCTCCCCTCCCCTGGATCGTCCTCGTCCGGTTTAGCCTCGCCACACGGCGTCGTTCCTCTGCGCTCGCGCCACGAAGACGGCGCGACGCCGAGCCTTGATGCGCCCCTGTCCCTCACCTCGACCGGTCATCTGCCTTCGCTAGTAAGCTTCCTCGCCACTCCTCCCTCTCCCTCGGCGCCTATAAATATGCCAAAATACCCTTGAGTTTTATCGTCTTCTATATCTACATCCGCTGCCCCTCCCCATCCTTGCTCCCTCTGCCGCCCATCCCCCTCCCTGCGCCCTCTAGGGCGCGCAGGGCCGCGCTGCCCCCTCCCTTGACCGAGGAGCAGGGGCCATGCGCGCGGCGGAGCGGGCCATGTCTACGTGAGTGGGCTGCCTCCTCGCTCCTCCTTCCTCCGTCCATGGCCACCACGGCAGGATCCGTGCTGGTGCACCCCTCCTCCCGGCGGAGGCCATGGCGTGGCAGAGTTCGTGGCAGCCATGGCTGAGCTCGTGCCCGAAGGTGAGCAACATACATCGTCGGGCAAGGCGGACGGTGCGCGGCCGGAGGCGAGCAGTGCGCAGCGTCGCGGAGGTGGACCGGTCAGAGGATGTAGATATAGAAGATGATAAAACTCAATGGCTCTTTTGCATATATTCATGCCTCTTAAAGGGTTATGGACCTAACTGGCACAACTTAACAAGTTTAGGGTGCCAGATTTCGATTTTGCGAGCTTGTGGACCTAGGTGTCACCTGGGAACAAGTTCGAGGGCCGCTGGTGTATTTAACTCTAAATATAATTTAAATTTGTTGGTTTACAACTTTATAGTGAAATGTTGATCTAACTTGCCCGTCAACACAACTCATGCATATGCATTTCATGTAGACATGACCGCTCTCGCCAATGGAATGAACAAATCGATGCCTGAGCCCGAGAGTGAGCAGCGAGAAGCTCAAGATAATCTAACTGAAGCCGCCGAAGACCCGAACTAGAGTTCGAAAGAGTTCAAGGCTAACTTTGCTTAGAATGGCAAGCCCCGAAGCATAACTCTTATTTTCAACTTATGCAACTGTTATTTCTATATATAGTATTGTGCATTAAGTTTATAGGAGTTGAATGGAACTTTAGTTGCATGATTCTAGGTACCCATGTTCTGAATACTAGAGATAAAAGTCTGAGTAGATGCTCTGCTAATAAGGGCAGTAAAAGTTGAGTCATTTTCTGTCACTCACGAGAAAATATGAGGTAAATGTCTACTACATACTGCGTCGAGGGGCGGGGTCAGGTACAATGTTCATGGTTAAGGCCCCGTCTGTTTAGTGAAAAATGTTAGGACCGCAGTGTGTGGTAGTGGTGGTTAACCATTTGACCGTACTAACCACATGCTAAGAAATATGGTAATCAGTAAGCTAAAGAACTTGATTGGCTCGCTGAGTGAACTTTACTCTCACCCTCTTTAAACATTGTTCACATGCGGCCACATGCGGGTGCAGAGCTAGGCACCGATCCACAATCCGGAAAGAAAGAGAAAAAATTGCGTGGGTGACTCGATTCTCATGCGTGTGTTTTGGTCTGCCTTGCAAGGTTAATAAAATTCGATTCAAATTGTCCATATCTCGTGGTCATTGAGGCTCCTTAATACTTCTACCACATAGAGTAAAAAATGGAACAATGATGATGATAAATTTTATTGGATGCAAATTAATTCTTCCACCATGTGTGATTTTACATAGTTGCTTACGTAGAATAGTTAATTGAACTAGAATTTGATGCTAAAGCTTGAAAGTAAGGACTCATTTTTAGATGATTCTTGGCAAAACAAACCTCTCAAGTCAAAAGCCTTACATATCTAATAGTCGGCTTAGTATATTACACTAATCGGGCAATCTTGGTGAGTATTAATATACTCAGCCTTACTTGTGGTTTTGTTTTCATGTGAAAGTTTTGAGGACCATGCTCTTGGTTGGTTGGTGGAATGTGATACGAGCCCGGCCAATGATAATAATGTTGATTGATGTCATGTACAAGCTTCATCTTGATATTTTGTATCGTCGTTTAGAACTATCGTTTATTTTTTTTTCTGCACATGAACTCTGAATTACTTTTATGATTTCAAACTCGGTTTATAATAATAATTTAGTTTTAGAATTTGTGATGTACAATTTATGAAATAATGTAAACTCTGAACTCGCCTTCGTGTAGATTTGTCGGTACCCTGTAGCAGGGATACCCACTCCTACTACAGCAAGACATGACCCGCGTAGTTATCCGTAACTACTCCCAAAGGACGGAGCAGCCAGACCCCACGGGTCAGGCTCTTATCTCATCAGGCCAACGGCCCCAGACCCGTTTCCCGCTTGGGGACAAGTCCGGAGACGCCACGTGTCCCTGAGGAAGGGAAGCTCTGAGTTGACAGCCGAGACCCCGGACCCCCATAGGAGTCCGGGACCTCCCGCGTCCATCCAGACCTCCCACGCGGTAGAACCAACATACCGCCGGGGGTCCGGACCCGCCACGTGTCCCGGAGGCACGGGCGCGGGCTCGTGCGCGCACCTTCCGCTGGAAGACTCGCCCACCCACCGCATTCAATGCGGTGGGTTGAGGCGTGCTCGGCCACCGCGGCACGCGGGGCAGCCTTTGCCAGACCTCACTGTGCACCGCGAATTACCAAGGTACACAATGCAGCCGCCTGCGTCGCACCCACGCAGAGCCCGTCTACTGCATTAATTGGAAACGACGGCACGACACTTTTCCATCATGCTGCTTACGCCGCAAGCTACACGGCCGTTCAGCTACGTGGCAGGCGTCGCCGCTAGCTACGCCTGGCGCTGTTCCGACAAGACAGCGCCTAGACATGCTGAACGGAGAACTCCAGGAGCAGGCAAGGGAATCCAGGAGAGAGATCTCCTTCACCTGCGACGCCATAATGTATGAATAGTACATTATTCTATACCGCACCAGTTGGGCCCACCTGTCGGGGACCCAACGGCCATGTACGCGTCCCCTTGAGATATAGAAGGGAGGCGCTCGCTGTACACGACAAGCTCTCGGGATCACACACTCAGGCTCGCCCAAAATCTCGCAGACTCTCTCGGGGCAAGGCAATACAACACACAGTGGACGTAGGGTATTATGCTCCGGCGGCCCGAAGCACTCTAAACCCTTGGTGTTCATCGTGTTCTTGAGCGAGATCGAACTGGTCGCTAGCTAACCCCCGAGTACTCACCCTCTGGGCTTAGGCGGGTGCATTCCGCCACCCGGCTGTGATTTGCCACACCACGACAAAATTTTAGTATGCTTTTGGTTCGATCAAAGTTCAAATGGTTTTATCAGGATATTACCTAATAGACTTCAAATAGTTTTATCAAGATATTACCCAATAGACTGCTGGCTTACTCCGTTTTAAGTACTTTAGCTCTAAGCCTCTAATTGTCATTACGACGGTTAGGTTACCGTCTGCCACAGTGCCGGACTCTAAGAACATCTCCAAGAGTTTCTAATCTTACTTCCCTATCCTTATTTTAAAAAATAAATAAATAAACCTCTGCAATAGTTTTTTATACTAAATTCCTATCTCCTAACAATCGGTAAATCTCCCTATTCTGTGCGTAAAAATACGCACACCATCCCTCCTCCCGATCCTCCTCCCAGCGCCGTTTCTTTTTATCGCGGGCTTCTTCCCTGCGTTGCCGATTCGCTATGTCTTCCCTCTCGCTCTGGCAAAAGCTGCCGGCGATGATGCCGGGCATGATCCGGCGCAGGTCACGCCACGGCCCGACGCTACCTGCGAGGATGAAGTCGGCGGCGCGCTGCGCGACTTCCGCGAAGCACGAGCGGCGGACGCGGCCAGTACGGCGGCAGGCTGCAGCCGGCCCTCATGGGCACCAGGCCCAGCGTCGCCATCACCATTGCCGCGCTCGTGCTTGGCAGCATGCTGGTCTCCGCCGCCGCCGCGATGCACCATCTAGCGTTTACTGCCCCCAGCGCTGAGGAGCCAGCTGCCCAGCTCCAAAATCCTCCAGAACTTTCACGGCACTATGCCTCCCCCAATCATATATACCTACCAATTCAAGCCACCGAAAAATCACACAAAAAAACTAGTCAGATTCTTTTAATTCTTTCGAGCTCCAACTCTCTATTGTGCTCAATCGCCTCCTCCTCCCGTAGCCAGAGCAGAGGCGCGGTGGATCCACAAATTTTGATGATTGGGAAGAAGAAATGGGAATGGTAGGAGATGGATATTTTTTTCCTTTCCTATACCTATTTAGGGAGTTGGCAAATAACTGATTTGGGGAAGAAAATATAAAGAGCTAAGGCAAGGACTATGACGGCTTGGCAGTGTGCGGAGCAAAAGCCGCCGGTGATGCCCCCTCCTTCCAGCTGGCGGTTTTCCTTAAGTTTGTGAAGTGGAGCTGAAAAAATATTATGAAGTTGGTGAAATGAAGCAATTTTTTTTTAAACTGAAGTGCTCCCAAACAGACCTTTAAACACATTTCTATCACTCCAGTTCTATTTGGATGAAGCCTGAAAAAACACTCCTCTCCAATTTATAAGTATCTAGAAAAAGTCAAAATGACACACAATTTAAAATAAAGGACTACTAGTTATTTATTTTTCAGCTGCAAAGTCCAGACGTTCATGATTCAAAGAGAATGATATGGTCACCAACATCACAACAGATGGCCAAAACAACCATCTCTCCAAAAGAACCATGACATTACACACTACTGCACCTTCAGCTGAATTCATCAACCCCCGGAAAGGAAATCACAGTACTCTAACCGTTACATGGAAACACACGAAAGATGTATGGCCTGCCTCACAAGGCCCACGAATGTTTATTACAGACAAGCCGCCACCACACTCTTCCGGTTCGTAGTGGTCTTAGGTGCAAATAGCCACAAAGATAAATTGGCTAGGCAACAATCTTCAACCGCCCCCAGCCCCCTTCTTTTACCTTTTCTGGAAGCACCTTACGCCTCAGCAAATCTGCAATCAAGAAAACATGGTGCAAAGGGATCCACATTACTACTCTGTCAAATTGTTGAGCAAGCATTCTTCACCGATCAGGAGCACCCTTACCCCAATTCAGAAAGCTTCTGGTGGGCCTCAGCATAGTCAGCAAAGAAAGCATCCTCATCCTACAAATCAGGCAAAATCATCCAGGTCACAACCGACAAGCACAAGACAAAACTCTCCGGAAGAGGAGAAAACGCAAGGATCAAATATATACCGCTGCATATTTCTCAACAAGCGGGCGGAAGGATGGGTCAGAGAGGAGTGCTTTGTCACTTGGCAGCTGCAGAAGGCCTTCCTTCTCACCACTCAGAAGCTCCCTGCCAGAGTATTCAACTTTAACAAAGACTTGTCTCAAGGAGTTTGTAACCCTAAACCCTAAACCCACAAGGCTATTACCCGATCAATAGAGCTTGCTATTTAACTAGAAATAAGGGCATCCTTTGAAAGAAATAGCTCACTTACTTGAAGTAAGAGTTGTCAAAGATCAAAGGGTTGGAAGTCCAGGCTCCCTCAAAGCCAGACCTATCCTTGTGGCATCTTCCCTACATGAGATAGTCAATTACGCATAAGCAGCACCCTTCAAGTTCCGAAACACAAAAAATACAGAGGCTGGTTCAACAATTCCACCAACCAGGGTGTGACCACCAGAAAGCGCAACAATGTCCTGGTCGCTCAAACCCATCTGTGTGGAGAACACCTGCCTGAGGTGGTCAGAACCTGATGCAAGAGACCCCAACGAGTAAGTCCATCTAGGGATGTCAATGGTACAGATATTTCCCGACCGTATTCGATCCAGTTTGGAAGGATTTTTATCCCAATTCCAGATATTAAATATCTGTAACTGGTCCGTATCCGGATACTAAAAGTTACATTTTTATGATGTCAATATCCATTACAATCTTATCTGGCAAAAACTAACACTATCCGTATTTGAAAAAAAAAACAAATACGATATCAGCAATATCCATCCGTATTCGATCCGTTTACATCCCTAAGTCCATCTATCTCATTCCTACCAATTTATGGAAAATATAATTAAACCCTAAACCATTCTCACTTTATCACCCACACAACAAAGAAAGCAATCCAAGAACTGAAGGGAAATCTTGTTTGTGCATTTTCCTGCACTTGAGCTGTGTTTTTTTCCCCAAAAGAAGGATGCCACATAGTGCATCCAGAAGCATGCAAAAATTTTGGAACAAGACTCCCAACATGAGAACATATTTTTTAGAAAAAAAATGAATCACAAAAGGGAAGAAGCATAATCAAATACTTGCTACTGCTACTGCTACTGCTGAAATGCTCATATTTGAAGGGGAGGTATTATTGATGCATTCATTTCACGTCAACAGAATAAAACTAACATAAATGAAGCCATAAGCTTTGGCAATACAAAAACTATTTTCTAATTGTACCTTGGGTGGCATCAGGAAGGCGGCCTTCCGGTGGAGGCTCAGGCTTGTCCTACAGAATAAAAATGATGCTTTCATCAACACCTACGGCTAAATGGGTAAAGAAACAACAGTCCAAATCCATGCACAATAGCACATTCCCACATGATCTAATGTCTATTTCAAGCAAATACAAATACTATGGAAGGCTCTAGAGAGGATAATATTTTAAGCCTTAAACAACATCTCATAACACAGGAGATATAGCTCATTACTAATTACACGCTTACTATCTATTTTGACCTGGCCCAGCAAATAAATGATACATCCACGGAATGAGTACTACTTGAAAGAAACTTGCAATAATTCCATGTCAAGCATATTAGGCCTATGCAGAAGATCAATTGGCTCCATCATCACCCTATTACTACTCTATAATCATGGCAACTTTATTCAGCAAATGCAACACACGAATTTTTACATGTGGCATGTCATATGACAGATAAAGGAATGAAATGTAGACACGAAATTGCCAACCTATCAACAGTCCAACGAACCTACATAATGAGGGGCTGCAATAATTAGCATAGCACCACATAAATACAAGTTGGGGTAAGCTCATAGCACCACATAAATCCAGAGCCAAAAAGGCCTGATCAAAGACAGACAATATATAGAGTTAATCACTCGAAAGTATTCCAGCAAAGTCGAAGGACCCCACAGGGTGCTAATACAGTATTTCCGCACATCTGTATGTGTCCACATAAGCCAATAGGAAGATTTCAATTCTAGGTGTGCTGCAGGAGCAATTGATAGGCAGGTGTGCTGCAGGAGCAATTGGTAGGCAGAGGATAGGATTTGCTTGCTTAAACCCTAGCAAAATCTCAGGATTGTGTCGGGTTGGGTTGGGGCATGATTTGATGTTAACAAGAAGAATGGATCTGTCTTACCTGCCTCCCTGGGTGGAAGGGGACCTCAGGGCCGCCGGTGACCTCCACGGCCACGACCCCAGCAAGCTGCAGCGCCGTTAGAGCGGAAGATGTCATTCGATCCGGAACAAGGGGAATGTGTGATTGAAAGCGCAATCTCAGGCAGGCAGGTAACCTGGTAGAAATCAGCGTAGGATAGGATGGAGAACTGCTCCTTGATAGGTTCGAGCAGCCTGACGGCGATGTCGAGACCGGCGTTGGCTCCGTGCACCTGCTCAGCGGGGTTCTTCATAGTGCCGAAGGGCCCCCCGGTCTTGGTGGAGACATCGAAGGTGCCGGCGGAGTGCCAGCTGCGAGGGATTAAGCGAGTGACAACTGCACAGTGAGGAGGCCCGGCCAGATCGGGATGGTGGGGGCGAGGGGAATGAATGAAGAGAATCGGGCGGGCGGCTTACGCGAGGCGGAGCATGAGCGGGGCGCAGTTCTTCTCGGCGATGAGGCCGCGGAGCTTGCGCTTGGCCTTCTCGACCGCCTTGAGGTAGTCCTCGCTCACCGTGGGGTAGGCCTTCACCATGGCTGCTGACGTCACGATGCGGGAGAGGGGAGGAACCGAGGAAGGAAGGAAGGAGATGGATGCGTCCGGTGAGTGGGTGGGGGAGGCGGGCGTCGCGTTATATACGCGTAGACCGGCGGCACAGGGGAAGCTTCTAGTAGCGGGATCGAGGCCGTTGGGCGGCCGATCGTGCGGCTCCGATCGGGATGGGGGCCCACTGGACCGGCGTGCTCGCCTGCTCGGACGGTTCTGCCCCTTCCCCAGATCCAGTCATAGCGTCCGTGGCGGGCATTCCGGTAATTTCGAGCGGGGGTTGTGTGGGAACACGGCAGGGGCGTGGAGATTCCTCCGGGGAGAGGTGGCACGTGGTGTGCGCCGATTGGCAAGATTGACTGCTTGGCCCACGTCAGCTAGCTGCACTGCGGCAATTTTTTTTTGCCGCTCCAGCTCCTCTGTCGTTCTTTGTGGCATTGCATCGCACTATGTAGTGTACTACTCGTATGTATGTGCCTTAGAGTCTATAAATACCAGTATGCCACCTTTTGAAATTACTTGCTGCTTCACACTTCTTGAGAAAGGCTCCTTTCACACCTTTGAGCTTCAGAGTTCTCTTGCTCCTTGCTCCTTGCACCACCAGCCACAGCCAAACAAACATAGCCAAACCACAGCCAAGCCACTAGCCACAGTCATCAGTTTCACCTGGTCTCTCATGGTATTGGTATTCAGTCACCCAAACTACACTATTTGCACCCTTCGATTTTGTCACGGTAAAAATCCGGGCCATAGTCACAGAATTCGGAGTCGATGCCTCGTCCCACGACCCGGGAACGCCGTTCCGATTCGAGGGTCGGGGTCAAAGAGGGTCAGTGTCCCATTCAAGGTTGGATCGTGTCCCGGTTTGAGAGGGGTCGCAGCCCATTGCTAGCAGATTTAATTGGGATAAGAAGGTTATTGACAGCGGATTGAGGTGGTTTTTATTAGATAATAAGCTGAGTACGTGTAGTATGATCTAAATGTACTATTTTGTATGTTTCTTATATGCTTGTGCAGATTAGTTTCTTCATTTGTAGCACGCGCACACACACATATATATATATAGTTTTTGTCTTTTTAAAGACGCATCGACCCGAAAATATCGACCCGAATGAATTAGAGTCGCGTTCCACATAATAATTTATCGTTCCATAGAGATATACCCCCTTCGTACCACAATTTTATAAAGTGACGTCCCTCGACCCTCGACCCCGTTCCTCGACCCAGGAACTTTGTGACTATGGTCCGGGCACCTTTGCATTGCATTCGCACTAAACCAAGTCAAAGGACTAAGACTACGCTGTGTGCGACCATCATCTACCATTCCCAATATGATCCCCACTCTATAGCTACTACTCTCCTTCACAAATTGATTGAGGCTGCCAATGGCATCGGGGGCAACACAAAATCCTTGGCCAAAACACCTCCCTCGTTCCGTGTTCAGGATCCGCGCTACATCTGCTCCTGGATGATGTTATAAACAGATATCAATATCTCCACACTGATCAGGATGATAATAAGCCATTCCAGAAAATCCGACTTCCTGTTCTGAAGGATCTCCTGAAGAAACCTGATGTTGTGCTGCCAATTTCAAAAATATCGCACGCATCAGAAATACAGAAACACACAACCATAAAAACTTTCATTCAACCACTGAATTTTCTGCATCAAACCACCAGCCTTACCTCAACAAATTTCAACTTAAAGTCAAGGTTTCCAAATCTTTGGGTTAGCTCATATTCATCTCGAAGGTATTCCCAAATTTGAGCGTAGTTTGCATTTTTCCATGCTATGTCTGACCTGGAATCCACAAAGGTCTAGTGTAAACATGTGCTCAAATATAAACATAAAAGAGTTCATCTCAAAGTCAGAATCCAACAGCTATGGCAGGGAAACAAGGAGAAAACTGCATAAAGAAATAACACCGACAAATTAAATTACAGTAAACATATAAGTCAAATTCAGATCACAGATGGAAACTGAACTAGTATTTTTCCCCAACTCACAAAAGGCAGGCCAAATGAAACACGTTTCTTACAACAAGGCAGCGAATTTCAGAGGAACTATGCATTGAAAGGAATACCGCCTGACAGTCATGCAATGGTAAATAAGTAATTTGGGTTCGTTTTTTACAACAATTATGCAAGCTTGGTCTTTTCCCATCTACTTTACAAACCTGTACAGAATCACATAAAACTAAAGGTAAACTAAAAATAAAGCAAAAGCTTGTCTCCCATATGGAGACAAGCTAAGCAGCAGCTTCATGAACACCGGTGTACTGTCTGACTACGGGATGCACATATGCAACATCTCTGGCAGGAGAATGCACGTGTAATTATCAAACTCAAAGAAAAATTGCAAATGTTGCATGCAACAAAGGATATTAGCCTTTAGTGTCAGGGAATGGGACAAGGAATATTCATAAATTATTTACATTTAGGAAAACTAAACTAGTCAGCCAGAAGCTACGATACCTTTCAAAGAGTCCAAGCTTAAGAATAACATCTGCCAAGTTAGAGTTGGCCTTCCCTACGAGCTGGAAAAGCTTCTTCCTCTCCATAGTGAAGGTACCAGTTTTTTCCATACCACGATTGATATCTGTGAACTCAGCTACCATTCCATCCACCTATGAACAAAGATAATTGATTAGATTTCTTGATGTATCATCACAACATCTCTTCTTCTGAATTATACGTACTTGACGGATATAGTAGTCAAGAGCAATACTCTGACCCAGGACACTTCCAATCGTACGGATTCCATCAATACTCAGATCCCTAAGCACAATATAGTCAAGACCACCCTGCATCCATGTCTCCAAGGTAGGCTTCTCAACAACAGCATAATCTGCAGTTGGGAAAGGTTGTGTCATGGGCATGCTAACGTTTAGATGACACAACAGCCCCCATAACAATAAATGCAAAGAAGCGACAATAAAAAATAATGCAGATAGGTCAAGTTGCTAGGAATATATTTAGTGAAGCAAATACCATGTGCTCTCTGCCAAGTAACGCAACAGGATGGTAAACCTCTATATAAGCCAAGAACAGTTCTCGTCACAGAACTTACCATAACCCATGGGTGCCATCATCTGCAAATCAATAACTCCAGATATCATGGGATATTTTTGTCTGCAGTTGTTGATTGAAGAACACTATAGACATACAATAGAGTATAACCTTCTATAGATGCCTCTTATACCATGAGATACATTTAACTCTATTAGGATAGTACTAATGCAAGGAAACAATGATAACATCCAAAGCAGATAAAAAGAATGAGAAACTCTACTCCTTGAGGACAAGTGTTCTGGGCTTACCATCTTTTCTCATCTCTGGAAGTAAACCTGATGCATGCTTCTCGACAATTTTTAGGTATCCATCTGCTTCATGATCAGAAACATTAAACAGAACGATGGACCCATATTGGAAAACGACCATGTAGTGACAATGGCTCTCATCTATGACACCAGACTTAAAACCCTGTGAAATAATGATAAAACTAATCCAGTAAGTATGCTCTCTGCATGTCGTTAACAAACAATCTAGGAAAAAAAAAACAAACACAGACCTTTAGAAAGGCAATAAGTAGAACATGTACATATCATGAATCATAAGCAGGAGCATAATATGAACATATTGTACAAAGACAATCATCATATACTACCAAAATGCTGTCTCGGGAAACAACAAAAGACAGACCGAACTCTATCCTAACTTGCAATCCCAGTGAGCACAGGCAAATCAAGAATAGAGCTTTCAGATAGCCTTCTGCAAAGGCTGAGTTCAATAGCGATTATACAGGCATACAGTCGGGTGTGTGCGTGTTGTTGGGGGGGGGGGGGGGGGGGGGCAACACTATGACAAATGAAGCACAACATCGAAAAACAGTAAACTTCAGCCTGCCGTGGTGTTTCAAACTTGGAATTCAACATTGCAAATAAAGGAAATGCAGACAGCAGGGCATATTAACTTCCTTTTGGGTTTCAATTTTAAGAATCTGTTGAAACATTAGACTTTACTTTGCAGACCATAAGATGCCTTCAACATCTGCTGATTCTATCGTGATAATAAGAAAAAATAAGATTGGGTTAGGTACCTCGGGGTCTCCCTTGACATCGTAGTATCTAAGTACGACGTAGTTGGTGGCACGCGATGTAGGTGGGATGACATTGAAGGAATTCTGGGACTGGAGGCTCCGCAGGTCGATACTGGGAGAGGCCTCATCAAGCATCAGTTGATCGCGGAATCCGGAACAAACAAGCAGATTTTGGGAGAGATGAAACAATACCTGGTGCATAGGAAGAAGGCCTTGACGGGGACGACCCGTGTCTGGTTCTCCTGTGCAACCTCGAGAAGGTGCTCGTGGTAGTAGGCCTCGTCGTCGGAGGCGAGTTCTTCCGGCGGCGGCGGAGGCAAGGGCGCGGGCGGGGGTCCCTGGTCTTTGGAGTCGAGATGGTCCCTCCCGGGGGCGGGGGCCGGGGAGACGGATGCGAAGGGGCGGAGGAGGGGGAGGCGGGACGGGACGCCGTGGGGTTGGGGAGGCGGGAGGCGGCGCGGGCGGAGGAGGAGCAAGGAGGAAGGGAGGCGTGGAGGAGGAGGCGGGGAGCGAAGGGCTAGGGTTTGGAGGGCTCTGGCCGTGGTGCGCGAGGGGGAGAGGAGGAGGGGCCTCAGGAGGCTTTGGAGCCTTGACGACGCCTCCATGGCCGCCTACTCTGCTCTGCTCTGCTCTGCTAGAATGGATGTAGGAGCAGGCTCTTCTCCTCACTTCAATCCTCCCCCACATTGCAGGCAGCAAGCAAGCAAAGATATGGAGATTATTTGCTCCGCCGCTCGGCGACTGCCTGTGTGTGGGGTGAATCGCAAGGCCCAGCCCATATACAAGCCAGACCTGTTGCATTTTCCTGCACTAGAGGTGGCCACAACGTAGATAAGAATTCCTGGACCGTAGGATCGGCTGAACAGTTGAAGATGTAAATTTTGCAAAAATCTCTCAAATTTTGGTGAAATCATCCTGCAGTTCATGAATGACGATTCTGCAAAAGAGCTCCCGACTCTTGACGCAGGACCCACATATGTATTTAACCACACCAGTTTGCACCGAAGAATTGGCTATTATGTTGAGTCATCTCTAACAAATTCAATTGAATTTCAATAAATTCTAAGATATTAATGTGATGTTCTAGTACATCAGGTCTGACTCTTAACATTGGACTCACATATAGATCTAGTTACACTTATCATTTTAAGTCATATATCCAATAAATTTCAATCAATTTTATAAGCCTAATTACATAAGCCTGAAATTCTTATCCTTCAACCCTTTCCCCTCCGTACGGGCGCACGGCGGCCGCACGCCGGCATCGCGCAGGTACACTGGGGCAGCCTTGCACCTAGTCTCGCTCCCGCACAGCACGGCAGAGGTCGGCCATGACCTCACACCCACGCCGGCGCACCTGTAAGTGCATTTGTCCCCCCTCAATGGATTTTGACGATAATGACACTTACAATTAAGGAGCTAACGTGTTTATGAAGCTATGAGCAGGACCTAAAATCATTGAAATGAGAAAGAGCAATTAACGACACCATATTTGCTAAAGAGACGGTGGATGAGCTTCAACGAGGATCTTTTATAATTTTCTATTTTGAATTTTGAATTTGAGTATAGGATCACCGTACTATTAAGAGGGACGCGGAAATATAGTATGGAGTTGCTAAAGTGCTTAGAAGAACTAATAAAAAATCACTAGAGTCACTACACACACTCCACAGTTTTATCCCTGCAAAATTTGTATGGGTTGGAAGTTCCGACCCACCTCGGAAGTTCTCTGTTACTTCCGTGAAAACCCTCTCGGCCACCAGATATACACTGTACCAGAAGTTCCGACCCCCCCCCCCTCGGAATTTTTGTATTACTTCCGATAAGGGGCTCTCGGGCAAATTCCTGATTAACAGATCGGAAGTTCCGACCTAGTGTCAGAAGTTCCGATAAGTGCATAAAACGCCAAGTAATAGCTAGTTTTTGGGGCTCGAGTATTTATATCCCTCAGCCCCCCCACCATTCATTTGTTGCTGCTCCTCCCGACATGAACACACTCTTGAGCCTCCAAAACCTCTTTCCATTCCCTCCAAGAGCTAATCCTTGAGTTGATTCAAGATAGGGCTTGGACAAGAACAAGATTTGAGTGTGAGCTTGAGCTTTGACTTGTGATAGCAGCCATCACCATCTTGAGTGCACAAAGAGCATATCCACTCTTCCGATTCGTGTTTGTTACTCTCGGAGCTTGCTCCTAGACGGTTCGGCGTCGCCCGTGGAGCGCCCTCTCGTGTGTGAGCGCCCCGAGAAGTTTGAATCACCTTTGTGGACAAGAGCTAGTAAGTACTCAATCCTCCTAAGTGGTTGATTGGGTGAGGAAAAAGAGTTATAGGGCAACCCGGCTCTTTGTGAGCACCTCAACGGAGACATAGCTTCCTTTTGTGGAAGTGAACTTCAGGAACAAATCGTGTGTCACTTGCTCTTCATAATCATATCTTGTTTTAGCTGACTTTTGTGCTTGTTTTGTCCCAATCTACATTTGTGTAGTGTTTCTTTGTACAAGATCACTTGCAGGTTGCTCTAGAACACATTTGTGAACTTTTAGTTCAAACACAATCCCAGGTTTCTCCAAAAACTTTTGAATTCATTCAAATCATTATCCTTGTCGGAACTTCCTTCGTAGGGTCGGAAGTTCCGACAGACTAATCCGCTGCGGAGAATTTTTAAGTTTTTCAGGTTCGCCTATTCACCCCCGCTCTAGGCATCACCAAGATCCTTTCAGCACCCACACGCAGTCAGGTGCGGAGGCACCCCACATGACGGCCGCTGGCCTCGGCTCCGGCCTCCACTCCGCGAGCCATGACCTGGCTTCCAATCCGTTGTCCGCCTACACCCACCTGAAGCCCCGACAAGCGACCTCACCGACCTTGGCGCTTCGCCATACCGTGACCTCGTTGGCCTCGCTAGTTTGCGAATCAAGTAGGCCAGGAGGTACGACGGCATATCCCTTACCTAGATCTCAAATTTCATGCATCATCTAAGTGTCAAACTCGTACCGAGACTCATCCAATGTGGTCGTGTATGTGTTTGTCTTTTTGCATTTGTCAAGAAGTGAGCAATGTCGGCCCATAGTGCTTAAGTGGTTCTCAAGCTGATGCTGCATCTCACCTTGTGTGGTGTTGCTCTGTTTTGTAATAATTGTGACTATTATGTATTTACATTCGTATTTGAATACATGTGTGTTGATGCAAGGTTTCGAATTATGCTGGTTTGTAAAAAAAAAAGGTTTTGAGTTACCCATTGGGTTTCGGGGATCCAAGGGTTCTGATTTTGGGATAGATTTTCATCCGAATCGGAGTTCAAGGCGGGTTTAAATTCAAATTTTGGGTTTAGGTGCCTAAACACTCCACCCAATCGAAACCCAACCCATTACCATTCTTTGCCTAACCCTGACCTCCTCGAGGAGTATTGAACTCACCCACGAAATAAAGATGACAGCACCAGACGACCGAGAAACTCGTACTATAGCCCCCGGCCATGCCATGTCCTGCCAAAAGGAGATGGCGGACATGATAGAGGCTACATCAAGCGGCGCCGCTGACCAGGCAAACTTGACTTAGCATCGCGACGTGGTGGAACGCAACTAAAATGAGGCTCTAGCTAGGACATGTGTAGAGCTCCCAACCTCCCCCTCGCCAGGATATCAACCCCAGGGTGAGATACCCCTCCTTAATTGTAGCCTAGCCAACAGATATGGAGTTGGGCCTTCTTTCTTTCTCTCTAGACACTCTCGACTCTCTCTCTCACGCACACAACACTTGCTTGCAAGTACCCAGCACTCGATCACAAGAAACACAAAGCTGACCACCCACACTGGACATAGGATATGTTTATACCATTTTTTGGTACGTGTCAATCTGATAATAGGCAGCCGATGAGGAGTGGGCCGACGGAGGGCAGAAAGAAACATATTGGGTCTGTTGGCTAGAATGGATGTCGCAGCCAGTGGAGCTAAGGAAGGACTGATGGGATCACGTCAGCAAGTTATCTCGTAGATTTGGAGTCATTTGTTTAGGAAAATTTGTTTCTTGCGATTCAAGTTATAATCTCACCGTATCGGCAACGAGATCTATGTTTAGTTTATAAATAGCGGACCTCCGGCATTTGTAAATCTTGATCAACCACATCCAATAAAAACATTTACATTCATCGCATCTACTTTTCTCGCAGGCGGCTTCGCCATAGTTGCAGTAGTTTTTCTTTTTATGGGTTTCTTCTCAGCAAGCATGTTAATCGTTTGCTGGTAAGTTGTAAGTTGAGTTGCGTAGATAGATCCAGGTTGACGGTGCATCGCTTCTTCCTCTATCTATAGCGCTCAAAGTTATCGAGGGAGGTAGATCCGTCCGGCGGGGTCTGCCTTGTTCACCAATTTATCGATAAAAGCTATCAATTTGTTAGGTTAATTGATCCGTTAATCTAGCCTGTTGTTGCTTTTATCATCAGTTATCGGTACCAGCTTAGATCTTGTTAGGTTAATCCGTTTGATTTAGTTTGTTTTAAATTTTTACCACAAGGTATCGACATCTGCTTAGATCGTGCTAGGCTAATCCATTTAATCTAGTTTGATTTATGTTTTTGTCACAAGTTATCCAGTTTAGATCTATCTTGATCGACCACCTCTTGATCTTATCACGCAGGCCGATTTGGGTTTAGATCTAAGTGTTGCTCGGGATTTCTTCAAAAAAAAAGGTGTTCCTCGCGAGCTACATTGCTTTAAGCGTACCTTACTTTTCCCCAATCGGCTGCACGAGCCTATTGCTGGCGTCATCAGCATCGGCTGGCTAGCCGATAGCCTTTTGAATCTAGCGTCTACTTTTTTTTGTCAATTGTGGAGTGTGAAGATTTTCCATTCGGCGGGGAAATTTTTGCGTCAGCAGGACAATTGTCTTTGAGTGCTAAACTAAACCACACTAGTTTAGGATAATTTTCGAAACCAGTATAAACCTTTGTCTCTGATTGTTAGTCATCGAGCTGCGGAGAAACGCGACGTAATTTACTAGCCGGTAAATGAAAGAGAGAATTCCTTGTGTAGCGCAAGAAAAAAAACCTGCTGCTCTGTGTAGCACTGGAAATGTTTGTCGGCCCTATTTGACACCCAAAATTTTCTTTTGTTCCTTCCTTGGCACCAGGGCCGTCCCGGAGAATTCTGAGGCCCTGTGCAAAATCCTAGTTAAGGCCTAAACTTAAATGCTGAAAATGAAACAATGACCATTCATTCTATAAGTTTACGGCAACATAAGCTAGAACCGGATCTATACCATTGCTCGAATGTGTTGATAATTTTTACTCGAAAAAGCATCACACGCATACATAATCTTGGGCCCAGCTAATTAGCGCGCGCTAGCAGGAATACTAGCGCTCGATCCCGACAGTGGGTGATTTTTCCTTTTAAGGAAAGTTTCTCTCTCCACAATTTTCTACTTTCAGTAAGTTACTTAAAACATATATATGTATAACTTTCTTCGACATAACTATTATCGATAATTTTGCAGCATAAATTTTATGATACTTATAATTTTTATGCATAAATTTTTCCAACCAACTTTTATAGGATAATATTTTAACATGACCCGTATAAATTTGACGCATAACTTTTTAACTTCATTACTAAATGATAACTTTGAACATAATTTTCACGAAAACTTATCAGACAACTACAATTTTGCGTCATACAGCTTGTAAACGTATAACTTATCGGGATAAGTTTTCAACACAACTTCAATGAAAATATAATCAGGAAGACTTCTCGAACAACCTTTTACTAAGTTCATCATACAACTTCTAAAGCACAATGTTGGATATAATTTTTTAGGAGAATATTTCTAAAATATTTTTCAAAAGAATTTCTCTTGAAAAATACATAGTAGAAAGTGAAAGGAAAAAAACTGAAAAGAAAAGAAACTAGAAAAGAGAAAAAGAAAACAAATCAATAGTGGTGGGGGTGTCACGGACGCGGACAAATGACAAATCAATAGTGGGTGGGGGGGATGGTGTCACGGACAGCCGCGCGTCCTCTCGGCTGCAACGTCGCGCGGTACAGCTAGCGGGCGATTGCTGTTTTGGATTTCCGCATAATCTTCACTTAAAAAAACAACATTTTTTGGTGTCCCCTGAAATTTGAAAGCTACATTAACAAAAGTAAATGATGCACTAATCAATATTCAATAACCAAACATAAAGCCAGAAAGAAAGAAAATGCATGAGATGGCTTGGCCGCTTAAACTTGCGAGACGACAAGAGCCAGCATGGCCGAGCAGGGTGGGGCACAGACTGGGCATTGGTGATTGACGCTGCCGTCCTCTACTTGCTTGCCCTCACGCTACACTTGGACTTGGGAGCAGATGGAGCTGAACAGCATTGGAAGAGCAAGGGCGCAGGGAGCCAGCGCCAGGGAAGGTGCGCGTGTGTCGACGGTGCCACAGGCTACACCGTGCATTGGCAAGGCTTCCCCTGCGCCCTTGGCCGACTTGCCCATCGCACCTTGCCCGCTGCAGCAGCCAATCGGGCCTTGGCCGCCGCCCGAGCCCCACGAGGCTGCTCGTCACCGCAGACGCTCGCAGCCCGCCCGCGGCCAAAGGCAGCCCGCTGCCGCAGCCTACCCGTCACGACCGCCGCAGCCACCAACAACCTGTCCCGTCGCCGCATCTCCCCACGTCCTGCCCGCCGCGGCTGCCGCAGACGCCGCCTGCGGCCAGCCCGCAGCCGCAGCCACGAGTCCCCATGCTGCCTCCCGGGCAAAAGGGGTCGCCCCAAGTTCACGAGAGGACAAGGGTCGGGGTTTCTGAGAGGGGAACATATCTAGTGCAAACCAAGAACTTCGTGCAAACCCGTGCAAACCTACTAAAAAAAGTTTCAAAAAATTCTGAAAAAAATCATGAATGTGCTTCTCAGATTACATCATCCATATATAAAATTTCATGGTCAAATTCGTTTTACTCTAGAAGTTACAAAAAAGACAAATTTGAGATGCATTTGAACCATTATTGTTGTCAGAAAATTTGTCTTTTTTGTAACTTCTAGAGTAAGATGAATTTGACCATGAAATTTTATATATATATGAGGTAAGCTGAGAAGCACATTCATGATTTTTTTCAGAATTTTTTGAAACTTTGTTTAGTAGGTTTGCACGGGTTTGCACGAGGTCCTTGGTTTGCACTAGATACGTTGCCTTCTGAGAGAGGAGGTTCAGTCAACCAAGAGTATAAGTGTCCTTGAGGACGCAGTCCGTTGTCCCGGCCTAAGTCTAACCCACTCTCCACTGTGCCCGGGCTG
Organism: Panicum virgatum; assembly: GCF_016808335.1. Taxonomy (NCBI): domain Eukaryota; kingdom Viridiplantae; phylum Streptophyta; class Magnoliopsida; order Poales; family Poaceae; genus Panicum; species Panicum virgatum. Next base: position 70,000,448 of record NC_053146.1, read on the forward strand.
GCACGACCCGTCAACCGTGACAGGGGTTGGGCTGCCACCTCACACGACTCGGCACGGAGTTAGCAGGCCGTTCCGATGTTGGCCCGCTAATTCCAAAGGTCACCCAGCCCAGTCCACAGGCCACAGCGTGAGCCACAGGCCACACTCCAAAGACCCGCTAACTCAAACCTAGCTCCCAAGTGTTGACGCGAAAAGATCACACACCAAGCCTAAGAGCACCGTTCGCCAAGTTTAGACTGCAAATGCTTCAAACCGAGACATGCCAGTCAATTTAACCTGTAAATTGACAAAGAATCAACAAACCGTCAAATTCGAGAGCGTATCGGCTGAATTTCCGAATGACTCTCACGCAGTATATTGGCAAGGCGCTGCCGATACAGGAAACGACAACACATCGAACAGGATAAGCGTGTATTAAAAGCGATCTATAAGAAATCGACAAGAAATTGCCGATTTCGGTATGCAGCAGATGGCTAAATCTAAACCGACAAGTGCCAAGAGACAGTGCACAAATCCACGAATGTATGGATCTGAGCAAAGCTAAGCTCACAATAGATCTAATCGGCTCTGCAAGATTTAACGTGACAGCAAGAGAGATAATAGCCGATTAAACAGATTGTGAGCCGGATAAATTGTGAATAGATCTAAACGAGAAAACAGCGATGCACCAGAGATCAAAGCTTAGATAAATTCGATAACTTTTGAATAGATCTGAACGAAGCAACAACGATACGCCCGGAAGCTAAAGCTCAGATTTACTCGGTAAAACGAACACTTACCAGCAAACCAAGTCGCTGGAATGTGAGGCATCCTTGATAAGCTTGAAAGGACTCGCAGAAAAGAAAGTAGCGAAGCCGCTGACGAAAAAGTAAATTGCAGAAAAGTATAAAGTTTTGTTTGTTAGATGTGTATCAATCTTTTACAAAGACCGGGGTCATATATTTATACCCCATGCTAACCGAGTCCTAGCCGATTACGGCAAATACAACTCTGACTCAACAAAAACTAACTCTAATAAAGATACCGCCTTCCAAACCGAGACCCTCCAAGATATGATCAATTCTATCTTCCCGTCGACCGACGGAACTCCCAATCAGCAAGCCGCCACCTCCTTGTAATCGCCCCGCCGGTCGCCAGCCGCCAGCCCCCGCCTCCAATCCTCCACTGTCTCCCCTAGTCCCCTTCCCCTCCATCTCTGATGAGCTTCAAGCGGTCCGACCTCTGTTGTTGGGCTGGGCTATGTCGGGCTGGCCCGACACGAAACAAGCCTGTGGGCTCGTGCTTGGGCCGTCAGGGGACCCCGTGGGCTAGTACGACACGACCCGTAGAGATATTGGGCCGGGCTAGGCACAGCCCATTAAGAATGGGCCAGGGCGGGCCCGGGCCAGGGCCGCGCCGGGCGGCTTGAATGGCCATCTATAACCAAGAGCCCCACTATTTTTTTTTCACGGGTAGTTTCCACCAAACTTTGTTAACAGATGTAATGGAAGTGTTAAAAAGGGAATGAGATAAAGTTTTAGGTAAAGTCCACTTTTCAACCCTAAACCATCACGATTAGGGATGGCAACGAGTATAAATCCATCGAGTTTTGCCACCCCAAACCCAAATCCATGAAAAATATTTGAACCCATTAAAAAACCCATACCCGTGACGGGTTTAGAATTTTTGCCCAAACCCAAACCCATCGAGTTACCGGGTACCCACAGGTCATCCATGAGTCTACACTTACTATACAATTTTTTCTCATGATTAATAAGTTTAATATAGTAAACATCATTGTAGCGTATTATGAGTAAGGAATCTATGTTCACTTAAAATTACAAAAGAAAGTAAAAAATAAATAAAAACATCTATATTTAAATGATCATAACACTATACAAAGTCACAAATCCATCGTATGCATATACAACACGCCAATTGCAAAGCGACAACATCCATACCCACCACTTAAGGGTTCACCAAAATAAGAATTGAAGGAAAGGGATGTTCACGGGTTTAAAATGACAAAATAAAATGACAATTGCTCTATGTTGGATCGGGTTTAAAAAAACCCATGGGTTCACGGGTTCGAGTATTGTAGGAACAAACCCGTACCCATAAACCCAACGGGTAGTATTTTGTGCCCATTAATAAACCCACGAGTCAAAAAGGAGACCCAAATCTGTACCCTAATGGAGTAAAAACCCATCGGATTTCGGGTACCCATTGCCATCCCTAATCATGATCGTCCGATTTTCAAGCCGGAACTACAAAATCGGACATCCTGCACCAGCCAACTATCAAAACCGTGCAGATTACCCTCCTCAAACTCAAACCACCTGGTTTTGATCCACGTCACCCATCCCACGTGGCGCCAGTGGCCACTTCAGCTTTTCTTCTTTTACCGTCTCCTCTCCCTTTCTCTCACAGACAGGTGGTCCATCTGAGGAATGCCCTTACCATCCCACCCCGCGCCTCGCCGTCGCCAGGATCTGCGACCTGCTAGGATGGCCCGATTAGGGCGAGGGGGAGTTCGCGGCGGCGCGGGTGGACGCGGCTCTGCGGGAGGCGGTGGCAGCCGCATGACGGCGGCATGGCCCATGCGCATGCCGGCTGCACTGTCTGCCGCAATAGCGACCTGAAGACTCCGCCGCGGGTGGAGGGTGTGAGAAGGGAGCCCACTAGCACATGATCATGGCGTGGCTTGTTCTCCTCCTCATCCTCCATAGCGCGGCCACTTGTGCTAGCACTCGCCCCTCTCGGAGCCGAGTGTGTCCTCATGCTCCGGCACTGCCACAAGCACCCCTTCTCGCACCACCGGGGGAACAGGCCAGGGAGCACCACGGCCCCTCCCTAAACCCAACGCTGCCTTCACCTGATGATGAGGACATCGCTGCATCGGATGCGTACACGTTGAAGTCCGACTCGTCTTCAACTTGGACTTCGTTTCCTTCTCGGATTCCAGAAACAGTCTGCACCAAAAACGACGCCACGGCCACATACAGAGTCCGTTTGAGGAGATCTTTATATGGATGGAAAGATAATTTCATATCCTTTCTAACACCACCAGATTCAGGTCCATAGCTATTCGGAGTCGACGGGAATTAATGAAACAATTCGACATCCAGAATCTGGAAAGGTGCTGCGCCACCTCTTTTGGGCCAATGGCCCGTGTATCGTGTCGGGCCTTTAGCCCAAGTTGTGGGCGCCCCCTCCCTGGTCGCCCCAACCCTAGGACGCCCTAGCTTTTATATAAACTCAGTAGCCGCCGCTGCTTAGACTTGGGTTTTGTTTAGTCTTGAGTTTTCCTTTGAGGAACAAACATTGCATCGTTGTATCTGTGGCGACAAGTCCTTATACATTGATCCAAGGCCCCGTTCTTGATCTCCTCCACTGTGTCGATTAGTCCTTTGGAATCGAGTTCTTGAACCCCACTTGATTTTTGCTTCATTCACATCTGCAATTTCAGATTGCGAGTTTATCCTTTCTTGCTAGTGTTCTTCGATTCGCTTGCAGGAAAAGCCTTCTCGGTGAGGTCAATCAAGTTGTGCTTGGTTGATAACCAGCGGAGCGGTGGTGTAACGGTTGCAGGCTTCGAATTCGTGTCTGATTAGAAGTCGGATCGCCAACGTCACGTACTCCATCAATCGAATCTACCCTACCTCTCGGAAGATCGGGCCGCGTATACATCAAGTGGTATCAGGATTCAGGTTTACCGTGAGGTATATTTTCGTGTCTCCCTTTAGATTCATCTTGTTCCTTTACCTACAGTCCACAAAAAGCCCAAAAAAAATTACACTTTCCGCTGTCCCATAACCTGTTTTAGCCTCTGCAATTTTCGTTTCAGTTTCGCTTAGTTGAGTTTGTGTCCGTGGTCGAGTCTTGTTGCTGGCTTCGTGTGTTCGTAGTCGTAGTCAACCGCCGTCCTATCCACCTTTACCCCACCAACAAGTCGAGCCCTCACGCTACTTGACTTGCCCTCGCTAGCCGCCTTGTGTGAACTCTCGCCGCGCAAGCCCTAGATAGGTTGCAAGCCGCCTTGTGTTTTCGCCTTGCATCGCAGCCCTTCTTGATTTCATCTGGCGATACCCATGCTGCATACACCAGGGATACTTTGCCCTTGGTTGTTCGATTACTGAGAAGCTTTGCTCAGTGTGGTTCAGTGTTGGAGAATAGGGAAGCTTTGCCCTAGCCACCGTCACCCGATCTGCCAAGTTGTGCTATCTGAAAACCATAACTTGAGGTTCCTTCGGTAAAACGGGCATAACTTTTCGCTCGGTGCTCCGTTTTGGCTCAATTTTTTACAGCAGAAAGGTGACGAAATTTTGCACATGAGAAAAAATCGCTTTGCCATTTGGGGCCGATCTCAGAAATTCAAAAAAAATTCACAAACATTGAGTTTTTAGGGTCCGAAGTTGTTTTCAGATTATCAGGAAACGTTCCTGATTTTGTGTAGGCCACATCTCACCTCTGTTTAAGGTGAAATTTTTTGTGCTTCCATCTCTTGTGATCCTTGTTGAGAGAAAAATATAAAAAAAATAGTTGACAAAATAAGAAATCTTGATTCCTACTAGTGCTGGAGGGAAATCGGCAAAAAGAATAAAAACAACCGCGCAAGTGCTGTTTTGAGCTTTATCCATCGTTCTTGTTTCAACTTGTTGTGCTACTCCTAGGGACATATCTTAGCCAGCAATTGTGACTTGTGCCTTGGATACTTATTGAACTTTGCTATTCTGTTGCGTTTATTGCTAATCCCTTGCTACCATATTGTGCCTGTCCAAGCTACACATATTCTTCTGATCAGCACAGGTTCATCTTGCAACTGTTACACCCAGCTCAACACCAGATTGTACCATCCTGTTTGGCTTTGGTAAGAACACTTGCAAGACGGTGGTAAGCCGTTTGAGATTTTGCACTCCACTGTCACCACCATCCAATTCCTTTTAGTTGATAGGGATAATACTTTGGTGTTGTCTTTTGCTATCTGCTAACCATGCCAGGGACAGGAGGAGAGTCACCTACGGACTTCAACGAGTGTGTGTCAAAGAATGAACTGCAGAAACTTGTTGATGACCAGCGCAACTACATCGACGGGAAGTTTGATGAGCTGATGCGCACTATCAACAGTCTCGTCACCAGGGTTGAATATGTTGAACAACGTCACCCCCCACGGCGACACCGACGCCAACCTGATGAGGATGACGATGATGAGGATGAGGATGCCGACCTTGATGCTGACGCTCGTGCTGCGGACCGTCTTCGGCGCAATCGTCAAGGTATGGGAGGTAATCAAAATCGTGGTAACAATGATCCTTTTGCTAAAGCCAAATTTACCATGATTCCTTTCGCTGGCACTGCTGATCCTGAGGCTTATCTAGATTGGGAACTTGCTGTTGAACAAAAGTTTAATTCTCATTTGGTTCCTGCTGAGCATAGAGTTAGACTTGCTACTAGTGAATTTACTAGCTTTGCTTTATTTTGGTGGACTGATCTTTGCAATGCTGGTAATGCTGCTGCTGTGCCTCAAACTTGGCCTGTTTTGAAACAACGCATGAAGTCTCGTTTTGTTCCTCCTTATTACCAGCGTGATCTACGTTTAAAATTACAAAATTTAAAACAAGGTGATAAAGGAGTAGAGGAATATTATCAGGAATTGCTTATTGGTCTAGCACGTTGTGGTATTCATGAGGATGATGAGGACACTAGTGCTAGGTTCTTTGGTGGTTTAAATCGTGATATACAAGATATTCTTGATTACAAAGACTGGAATCGTTTTTCCCAATTGTATCATCTTGCTCTTAAGGCAGAAAGGGAAGTACAGGGACGCCGCATTGCCCAACATTCTTTCAGGTCTAACACTGGGAGATTATTTCAGCAGCGTTCCGACGTTGAGAAGCCCAAGGCGCCTGTTGCTAAGCCACCAGCAACACCACCAGTTCCTGTGCCAGTTTCTGAGGTAAGCAATGTATCTACAGTGCAGGCCCAACAACACAAGAAGCATGCTACGCTTGAAAGGGGGTCTTCGAGTAGATCATCTACAAACATCGTGTGCCATCGCTGCAAGGGCATGGGACATGTCATGAAGGATTGTCCAAGTGCTCGTGCTTTCATCACTGCTCCTGATGGTAATGGATATGTAAGTGCTAGTGATGTTGAGGATGATTTGGTCCTTGCAGCTAACATTGTTTCAGATTCGGAAGAAGATGAGGGTGAGGCAATTGATTCCATAGCTGCAACTGCGGATTTTCCTAGTCTTCTTGTGCAGCGTGTGTTGACTTCTAAAGCAGAACATGCGGATGAGGAGAAGCTCCAACGCAAGAATTTGTTCCACATGTTTTTCATCGTGCAGGATTGTCGTGTTCTCACCATAATTGATAGCGGAAGTTGCAGCAACTTGGTGAGTTCAGATTTGGTCAAGAAGCTTGGCTTGACCACTCGTTCTATCCCTCACCCCTACTACCTAGAATGGTTCAACAATTGTGGTAAGACTAAGGTAACTAAATCAGCACGCATCCACTTTTCTGTTGGTTCTTATCGTGCCTATGCTGATTTTGATGTTGTACCTATGCAATCATCATCATTATTGTTAGGACGACCATGAGAATTTGATACTGATGCTGCACACCATGGTAGAACTAATACATATACTTTCATGCATAAGGACAAAAAGATTACTTTGCTTCCTTTATCGCCGGCTGATATTAGGAAACATTTTAAAGAGCATGCTGAAAATGTTAGCAATAAATCATCTGATGCTAAACCGAATGGAATTAAATTGAAAGAAGGTGTTTATATTGCTACTACATCTGCTGCTGCTGAGCTTTGTGATAATCATGATGCACCTTGTTATACTATGCTTTGTCGATATAAATCTTTTCCAACTGCTCCTATGTCTTGCACAATGCATCCTGTTGTCCCTAACCTTTTGCAGGAGATTGATGATGGGATGGAGTCGAGGACGACTCCAATTCAAGAAGGGGAGGATGATGAGGACATCGCTGCATCGGATGCGTACACGTTGAAGTCCGACTCGTCTTCAACTTGGACTTCGTTTCCTTCTCGGATTCCAGAAACAGTCTGCACCAAAAACGACGCCACGGCCACATACGGAGTCCGTTTGAGGAGATCTTTATATGGATGGAAAGATAATTTCATATCCTTTCTAACTCCACCAGATTCAGGTCCATAGCTATTCGGAGTCGACGGGAATTAATGAAACAATTCGACATCCAGAATCTGGAAAGGTGCTGCGCCACCTCTTTTGGGCCAATGGCCCGTGTATCGTGTCGGGCCTTTAGCCCAAGTTGTGGGCGCCCCCTCCCTGGTCGCCCCAACCCTAGGACGCCCTAGCTTTTATATAAACTCAGTAGCCGCCGCCGCTTAGACTTGGGTTTTGTTTAGTCTTGAGTTTTCCTTTGAGGAACAGACATTGCATCGTTGTATCTGTGGCGACAAGTCCTTATACATTGATCCAGGGCCCCCGTTCTTGATCTCCTCCACTGTGTCGATTAGTCCTTTGGAATCGAGTTCTTGAACCCCACTTGATTTTTGCTTCATTCACATCTGCAATTTCAGATTGCGAGTTTATCCTTTCTTGCTAGTGTTCTTCGATTCGCTTGCAGGAAAAGCCTTCTCGGCGAGGTCAATCAAGTTGTGCTTGGTTGATAACCAGCGGAGCGGTGGTGTAACGGTTGCAGGCTTCGAATTCGTGTCTGATTAGAAGTCGGATCGCCAACGTCACGTACTCCATCAATCGAATCTACCTTACCTCTCGGAAGATCGGGCCGCGTCTACATCACCTGAGCCCTAAGGAAACTGGGGAACAGGCCACACTGCAGTGCCCCATGGCTATTCGGCCATGGCAGCGGCACGCGTTCCGGTCGCATTGGGCACAGAACCGGCTAACCAACCCATGCTTCTGTTGGCGGTCGTTAAGTGCGAAATATGACCTTCAACTATACTCATAAAAGAAGGAAAACTATACCTCTTACCCGCATATTTGTATCACTAACCTAGCTCCACAGTTGTTTTCGAGAATTTATGATTTCAGGAGCACAAGTCCGGAATAAGATGAAAACACGACGAATACGCAGACAGAAGTCATAGGCGATCGTGTCCTGTGTAACATGAGCAAAGGAGGCCCACAAATCAGACTAAATTGACCAACCAAACCCCGGCACCGACCATCTGACATCAGGACCCACCAGGCAGTGTACCAGCAAAGATCAGTGGGAAATGGCGCCAAGGGGGGGGGGGAGGGGTCGGCCGACCCCATCTGGCAGCCTCCGAGGCTGAGTTTTGGCGGGAAGCTTGATCCTATCCTCCTGAAGGCGGTCTAGCATGTTTCCATACAAGGAGATGGCGGGAACCGACCTCAAGCACTATATAAGGGGCCTCCCACCACTCTCTCTCACACACACCACTTGAAGGCCTCTCTCTACACTCTCTTTTGACTTGTACTCCTTAGGATAGTGGAGCTAGGCTAGAACTTTATCTCCTTAGCGAATCCAGTCGTCCTCGGGGTCGGCGAGCAATCCTTGGCCTCCGGTATGGCTTTGTATTCCAACTTTCTTTATGCTATTTATATTGAGTTCATTCTTGGTTATCTTGCTATGTTCGTAGCTTGCTTAGCCTTGATCTTTGCTTTACCAAGTTATAGTAGTTGCTTGCTTAGACCAGATGATCTGGGTAAGGATATCGGTTCGTTGTGCTTTCGGGCTTGCCTTAAACTCTTACATGTCCATCTGAAGGGTGGGGGACCCGGGGGTGCTAGGGTAGTGACCTCATATGCGGGCATGGTGCCCGGGTATGCGGGATCCTTCGGATATGACGGTGCTCCACGGTGTGACTGGGGTAGACCGCAGGTGGCGACAGCCCTGTCGGTTCGCCGGGAAGCTGCTTCTCGGTTAGCGTACTCCCCGACGTTCGGGTACAGTGTAGGAGTTCATGCAAAGATAAAATGGGACTAGATGTTCTCCAGTACGGGTCATTCTCCCCGATATCCCTAATTTCCCGGCACCTGCAGCTCTAAGCAATGTGGCTAACATAACTTATCTGCTAATATGAATAGTATACTAGGAACCTGTGCCTATGCTCCCACTAACCTTAGGATTGCTTGTTTATTCTTTATTCATGAGAGTTGGTTGTTCTGTGTGAGTCACATTACCCCTGATTATCATTTATTTATCACTTACCCCTGTATAGTCAGTGGTCTTCATCTTACTCATACGTGTCATGGTTATGCAACTAAGTAAATACACTTTACACAACCTAGCCATCCCTTGGGAAAATATAAATAACGATACCCTGAATACTTCCGGGTGAAATGCTACAATAGTATATCCGTGCGCTTGCGGATTTTTCTGTAAACGTTAAGACATACCAACACCAGCATTTCTGGCAGCGTTGCTAGGAACTAACCACTCCTAGTGGCGACGCTAAGAAATATCAACAAGCATTTCTGGCCCCGTTGCTGGGGATGGCACTAGGTGTTTACTAAAGTACATAAACATGGCAATATAAGTAAGAGGTAGCTACTGCTTATACAGGCTAATGTGTTTATCCTTTTGTTTTCTCCTAATTGGATGAAAACAGGGTAGTGTATGTCTGGTTTCTCCTTGCTGACAAACTTTGTTGAAAATCCCGAGAAGCTCGTGAGAAGGGTCCGACCTCGTGTCGTCCCTCCTCCGATCTCGCAGTCGACAAGCAAACCAGCTTCCCAAGCACCATCAATCACCGAACTTATGGCTGAGAAGACTCTCCGCGACTTCTCCGTCCCCTCAGCTGCCAATGTGGCAACTGGACCCAACGTTGATATTGGGGACGTGAACTTTGAGCTGAAGTCTAGCCTCATAAACATGGTGCAGGCTAGCCCATTCTGTGGCAAGCCGAATGAGGACGCCAACGCCCATCTCCAGAACTTTCTGGAGCTTTGCAAGACCGTAACCATACGGGGCGTTACAGCTGACGCCATCAGGCTCCACCTGTTTCCTTTCTCACTCCTGGGGAAAGCAAAGCAATGGTTTTATTAGAACAAGGAAGCCGTCAGCACGTGGGACAAATGTTCCACGGCGTTCCTCGCTAAATTCTTCCCGTTGGGTAAAACCAATGCCCTACGTGGAAGAATTTCAAATTTCCAGCAGACGGGGATGGAATCCATCCCAGAAGCTTGAGAGAGACTAAAGGAATACATACTCGCCTATCCTCATCATGGGATGGACGAGTGGCTCGTACTCCAAAGCTTCTACAACGGGCTAATGACAACATCCAAAGCCCATCTCGATGCTGCTGCTGGAGGAGCCTATCTCGATCTGACAATTGCCAAGGCTACGGCCTTAATCGAGAAGATGGTCTCCAACCAGTGCTGGAATGAGGAGCGTTCCTAGCCCAGAACCAAGGGCAGAATGCATACCGTGAAGGAAACGGACATGCTCGCCGCCAACCTGGACCTCCTAATGAAGAAGCTTGATGAAGGGAACCGACCACAGATGCCTGTTCCCGTCCATGCTATGAACTCATACTTTACGTGCGAAGTTTTTGGTGTGTTGGCACTCCTTAAGTACCTATTTTATCCCTTGTTTATCCTTGATAATGTCATGAATTTAATATCAAAATCACTAACCATCCTAACCCCGGCCTAATTATTGGTCATTTTCACATTTGCACATATATTTTGGAGGAACTTCGTTTTTGCAGTTTTTGGGCCTATTTTGGAGCATGAAATGATGAGACCCATGATCGAGCACTAACACGGAGAAAGATGAAGGCCAAAGCCCAAAGGAAGGACCAAAGCCCATGTTGATTCGAAGCCCATTCATGCACATCCATCCTCTAAGAGAGCCCAAAGGACCAAGCCCACGAAGATGAGATCAAGATACTTCGGGATTAAGCAAAGCAAATGAAGATTTAAGGAAGGATTCCCTATCCTATCCTTTCCTCGAAGATATCTCCAAGATAACGACGTCCAAAGGGGTGCAATCGTGAAGGACATAAACTCTAGAAGATGCGAGGAGTCTACACATGAAAGATGAGACCGAGGCAGCCCGAAAGAGGGTAGGCCGGCCGGCCTAGGCCCATGAGCAGGCCGGTCGGCCTAGGCCCATGAGCAGGCCGGCCGGCTAGGCCCATGAGCAGGCCGGCCTAGCTCGTTTCCGAGGCGGTTCGGCCTCCCCTTCGACCGGTGGCTTCCTCAGCTCATAAATAGCTCGCACCTTATTCAACTCGCGACATCCATCCACCCAGAACTCGACAAAAACCTAGGGCCAAGACCGGAGGGAGACGACAGCCGCCGCAAGTCTTCGAAGTTGTCTAGGAGATGGCTTAGGCCGCCCCTTACCGCCATGGCCTCCCTGTGTGGTTGTGCCATGGCGGAGTTCATGAGCTAGTTGGATTCATCGATGGTGTGCACACGGCAGTGATGATCCAAACACATATATTATGTGAGTAATGATAATCATGTCTTCCGAATCTATTAGCGATCATGTCTCTCCTTTTTGATTTTGTTCTTGCCTTGGGTGCGCTTATTCCTAGATCTATTCTCGAGATAGATTGCATGGGGTGTTCTTGTAGCTATGGTGGCTAGGAGTTCATACCGGATCTACCCAAGGGGATTCGACACGTCTAGCATGCTTCGGGGTGCTTTTGTCGAAAGGGAGCGTCGTGACAGGGCGTGGCCTGAGTAGGGGGGTTCTCGAGGGGTTGGATTGGAGGTTTTGATTTAAGGATGCTATTGATTGAGATGCATGATTTATTTGCTCGTTAGCTTGAACTACAACTAGATGACGATAGGCCTAGTCATGTCTTTGGTTTTGCTATGGTTACGCCTATGTTCATGGATGAGATCAACCTTTACACAACACTCATATCTATCAAAGGTTTACCCTATATGTGCAATTCATGCTTCATGTTAGGATAGATCCGTTAGATTAGATGGAAAACCTTAGGTAGTTCTTTGTCGATCCACGGATCGATAAACCTTGGGGGAGTACTCTAAGGGAAAAGCTACCATGATCCGTGCGCTTGCGGTACATAAATTGGGGCGCTAAGGAGCGTCAACAAGCTTTTCTGGCGCCGTTGTCGGGGATCGGCAACTCGAACCCTAGGTCGATCTATCTAGTTTTTTTAGACTAACCCTAATTTTTATTATTGCATATACCCTTGTTTTCTTTTTTGTGTCCTTGAAAGCAGGTGGAAAAAGCTAGACACCAAATTGGACTTCGAGAAGTCCATAATCCACTTCAACAAATTTTAACAATCAGCAACAAGATGATCGAGGAACCTCGACATGGAACATCGACAATGTCCACATTGACATGACGGCAACAACATCAAGATTCGCTCTTTAGTGGTAGGTGCTAACTTTTGTTAGTGGCCCATCATCCGCTATCGAGTCCCCACTCCCCAAAGCAAAAGATGATAAATAAGGTATGCCGCCGTGTCAATTAATTTTAAAGACTAATGTTTTTGGGAAGAATTGTTTGTTCAAGCAATAGGTATGAAGCATGCCCGCGAAGAAAATCGTGCGATCATCATCATCAATGAAGTGTTACTGTTGTAATGAGTTTTTCGCCCAAGATCAGAGAAGTACCATGAGCAAACAATAGATTATTTTGAAGCTCCATCAAGTTTTCTTTCCAACGGATCAAGAACCGTCAACTTTGGAGATCGGTGTGAAGAGTTATGGTAAAATCTTTCAACGCTGTGCGTTCTGAAATCCCTCTGGACAGATTGCAGCGCCGTAATAAAACAAGCATAACTTCTTCATCCGGAGTCCAATTGGGGCGAATGAACACTTGTTGGAAAGATAATTTGATGCAACTTGCAATGGAGCAGAAGTTGGTACATGTTCTGCACTGGATGAAGGGGAATTCAATGAGGACAGAGGCAGTTGCAATCGACGAAGAAGGTGATGATGATGTCAAAGGATGATTGGAAGACTGTGTACGCAAAAGCTGATGATTTGAAGTTGACCAAAGCTGGAGGCAACAAGATTAGAAGAACCACGACACCACCTATCTTCTCCAGTGGGATGCTCGATATACTTCTAATCGAGTGATGCTATCAAAGAAGGAAACCGTTCGGATCATCAACACGAAGAACAGGAGCATATTCCAATCCCGACACCTTGGGTAGAGCAAGAACAATGGAGAAGGCACATCATTGAAGCTGTGATATGCTGGCAATCAATGGTGATGACCTTGAAGCCTAGGGACGCATGACACTACGCACCAAAGACCACATGATCGAGATCATTGACATCTTTGGATGAATTCACAAGAAGATATTGTTCTCATCAATGTCCAGCTCGACCTCAAAAGCAATATCAGCATAGCTCCACGAAGTTCCCGTTCCAATGAATCAAGAACCAAGTCAATCGGAGATTCCTACAAGCGGGTATGTCCAAAACATTGAAGGTTGTGCACTCTGAAAATATCTGAACAGCACACAACAACAAAAGTGAAACGGGCATAACTCCCTCATTTGGACTCGGTTTAAGATGAATGACCACATGTTGGAAAGGTAATTTAATAAATATTTCAATAGGTCTATATTTTGGTATATGTTCTGTTGAGTATAAAGGAGAGATTCCACAAAGAAGAGGCAGGAGCAACGCGATGAGAACAAGATAGAGAAGATGACGATGACAACAATGAAGGGGAGCTTGGGCGATGCTTTCATCAAGCATACATAATAAAATTCATAGGCTTGGAGCAGAGGAAGAACCCCAATGACATTGTCAAATGAAGGCACAAGCGGTCGACCTTCGACAAACGAAGATGTTGCAAACAAACCACGACGGATTACAAGAGCGCAACATTCAACACATGGAGACGTGAGAAGCAAACCACGACGGACCACAAAGAGTGCATCAAGATGACATCTCGCACAAAGAACCACAACTCCAATGAGTATGAAAAAGCTCCTAGGCTAAGGTATACATTCTCAAGCTTCTATTAGTTTTGTTGATAATCTTTAAAAATCTCATGCTCGAACCGATAGTCGGAATGAAAGTTTAGATTCTATGCCTTGTTCTTTTCATGATAGGCTAGAGTTTCTTGAGAATGTTGATTTCATGCTTAAAGAACCTCTGCCTAATAATGAGCTCTGCGCTATGCAAGAAACACATGCTGCATTTAATTACACCATGCCTTGTTGATGAAATTTAATTGAGGATGTGATTATGTTGCATATGTTTACAAATAATTGCAAATCTCGATCTTGCTTTGCGCTTGGCCAAGCTCATGACCCTAAAAGAGCACATGTCAGGAGAAGCCCCGAATTTCACTAACCATGCAGGACATGAAACTCAAATGATGAGGAGGGAAACCGTGCCCAAAATTTTGAACACCATCATCAACATCTTCATGTTTCAAGAACGGACGTCGCTAAGCCTCATCAATTTTGTGCACAAGTCCAGAGATTTACAATGCAATAAAGTTAAATATTTAGGATCTCCATCAAGTCCTCGGTTCAACGCATCAATGATCGATACAATTGAAGACCCACGGGAGGAGCTATGTCTCAAACATCAGAGATGCACGTGCTGAAATCAGCATGGGGCAGATTGCAGTGACGGGGAAAAAGGGGCCTAACTCCCTCAATTGGAATGAATTTTGGGAAAATGAAGACTTGTTGGAAAGAAGATTTCGTGCACCTTGCATTGGATCAATTGGTTGGCGCAACTCCCAATCTGGATAGAGAGGAAAATCCGTGAAAAGAAAGGTAGCGACGAAGGACAACAAAGAAGGAGGTGACGATGATGTGAGAAACGATTGGGCAAGTTTTCCATTAAGCGTGATTGATCATGTCCAACTTGGGAAGTGGAATAAGAGCTGCATGGAACACCTTCACCTCTTGCATGAAGGACCATGGCTTCGCATCAGTTTGAAGGTAAGAAAGTCGAGCTCTATGACTTTAAATGAATTGCTTTGCGGAAGGCAACCCGATCTTTTATTTTATATATATTAATATGACCGTCTACATTGCACTCTTTAATCGGAATATCAAGTAACATTGTACCATTGCTCTAACAAAAACCACAACTTCATATTGTTCATTCTAAATGTTATTGAGGGAGCACTTTGTTATTTGATCTTGGGAAACTTGTAGACCTTTTTGTGTGCCTATTAGTGTTTTGAGTCTTTTTCTTTGTGTCTTTTTAAGAGATTTATGAAGCATTGCACCATCCTTTGGTTCTAAACTTGTGGCTAGTTAACTTAGGCTAACTTTTTGTTTTGTTTTAGACCACCTCATCATGTCATATTATTTTGTTCACCCACCCCGTGTTGCATTGCATACCATGTTGTTCGTCTCACCCTTGCATTGCATTGCATGTTGCATTTTAAAAAAACTTTTTCTAAAAAATATTGACTAGCCTCGCTTTTGAGATCCTAAAACCCTTAGGAAAACCACTCATAGAGCAATCCTAAAACCATAGGTTATGTTTTTCATTCAAAAAAATCTAACTTTTGTTTCTCTCTAGTTTTTTTAAAAAAACCACCTTAGATAGAATTTCTATACCCAACACTCTCTCTTCAAAATTTTTGTTTTAAGCCAAAAATATAGGAAACCCATAAACCTACTTCTAAAACCTTGTTAGCTCGGTTGCTTGGTCCTTTTCGATAAATAACCATTTCATTGACAAAAGCCTCACTTCTTATGAAGTGTCGCGGAGGCTTTTTGTCACTCTTAGCAATTGTTTTTGAATAAGCTAGTTGCGGAACATCATCGAAAGGTCCTTTCAACCAAGCTAACACTTGTTTTTGCTAACTTTGCATTTGCACTTTGCATCCATTCCATTGTTCATGCTCTCATTTTGCTAGCTTGGTCTCAATCTTATCGATGTATGCTTTCCTATCCATGTAATGCTTATCATGATAGCATTTACCTTTTGCAATCTTGTGTAAACGTGGTGTTTAAACTTGTTTGCGGACCTCCATCTTTAAGCTCTTTTGACCAAGATAGCAATCCATTTTGTTCTCATGTTGCTTTAGGTTGATTTATAAGCTTTGCAATGCGCTTTACCTTTCTTGCGTCGTGAAGAATTTTTAACCTTGAAATGAATATGGTGTTTTGACCTTGGTTATATCTTTATGGCTATATTGAAAATTAAGCAACCTAGTTGTAAACATGGTGTTTAGAACTTGGTGCAAACATTGTCGTTGTTTATATATCTTCCTTTCATCTGCATTTACACTTGCACACACGTACACTCATCAGATTTCGCTAAGCTACCTATCCCACAAGTTGAGATTCTAGGGATGGTTGGTTTGTTGACATTTGTCTCTACTCCCGACCGTCACTCCGGGGGTAGTGTGTGCACTTGATTGTTTTGCAGGCATGACAAAGCGTTCCCATGAATTCGTGATCAAAGAAGAAATCAAATTTGTCAACATCTCCAAAGTTCGAGAGCAAGCCCCGCTGTTTTCATCAAATTTTGCACATGGACAGAGATGTACAAGGAATAAAAAGTTTATATTAAGAAGCTCCATTAAATTCCCGTTCCAACGCATCCAAGATCAATGAATTTGAAGACCCGTACAAGGAGATATGGCAAGAACATTGGACGTTGCGCGTTCTGAAATTCGGGACAGATTGCAGCGCTGGGATGAAATGGACATAACTCTCTTGTTCGGAATCAATTTTTGGCGAATGAGGACTCGTTGAAAAGGAAAATTCGTGCACTTCGCAATGGAGCAATGTTTCAGTACATGTTCTGTTCTGGAAATTGAAAGAAAAATTCGTGAAGATGAAGCAGCAATGGGACAACGAGGAATTGAAGGAGGCGACGATGATGTGAAGCAGTGATTGGGACCATGACTTAGTACAAGAAGAAGTTGAAGGAAATTGAGGCAACAAAGGTGAAGACACATTGAAGATGATATTCATACACATGAGGGAAGGACTTCAAGAATTGCAAGATGGTCCATCTTCTCCTTCCACGCCTAGCATCATGCTAAGCATGGGGGAGGATTTCGTGGACAAGGAAGAAAGATCTCATGGAGTAAGATAATCACGGTTGCCATAAGATGCTCATGATTCTTCTTCTATGCTTAGCACAATGCTTAAGTATGGGGGAGGCCGCGCTACACTTCATTACGAGCATCGAGAAGGATGATAATTCTTCATCAACTCTCTCTTTTTCTAAATGCTTGTACATATATGCCTTCAACCATAGATGCAACCTTTGTATATATCTCTCAACCTATCACATGGCTTCTAGGAGGACAACCTAGTTTTGTTTTTGCTTTCAATAAGTGTAGGATCACCATAATTTGTGCTCACCACATTGATACATTTTGGCAATGCCTTTTGCTTATGGAAAAATGATGAAAGTTGCTGCCTTGTTTTACCTACGCTATGTTGTATATGACTTGACCATTTGCTCTCAATTAAATGGAATTAAAATGATTAAATATCGGCTCTTTTATTTGTGGAGGTTAAATGACTAAATTCTAGACCCACATATTCTATGTTGTTCTTTGATTTAAGTCTACCTTGTGTTGTTTAATTTGAAAACTTAATTCCTATGCTATCTACATTTGTGAATCTCTTGCAAAGTTCTACCTATCAAAGCCTATACATACATATTCTATCATGATGAAACCTTTAGATTGCAAACTTATATTTTGGTGAGTTGGATTAAGATTGATTTCTTTGGTATGAGACTAAGAAGCTGGTCATTCTGTTTTTTTTTGTGTAACCTTCTTTTTGCTAGCCTATTTATCCATGCATTGTGAGTTTCTATTTCGGGAATTTTGCAAACTTCGCTAGATATCCACCCTAAACCAAAAATATATTTTTGTGATTACCTCCTTGACCACAACCCAATTTGAGTATGGATTATCATTTTGACGGAATCAAAAGAATCAAGGGCACCATATAAAGAAAAGTTTTGGGAGAGAAGGCTCCCCGGAGATTCAAGTGGTTCTACGAAGAAGAAGGTGAATTTGAGATACTTACCCTACCTAGTTGGTTCTCCCACTATTCATACTCGAGGACGAGCATTCGTTCAAGCATGGAGGGATGGCTGGGTAAGTATTCTATGTTATCAAAAGTTCTAAGGAGCAAAAAAAAAGAAAAAAGAAAGAAAGAGAAAAATAGAAAAATGAAAAAAGGGAGAAAAGAAAAGAAAAATGAAAAAAAGAGAAGAATAAAATGTTCCTTACCTCTTTTTGGCTTCATTAATTTTCTAAGTTACTTTGAAGAACTATTCCATACTCAAATCTTCCAACCATGTGCAATCCGATAATGAGAACTTCATTTGTGTCTCGGAATCATCCATTTGCCACTTGCACATGTCCACCTATCTAAATGTGTGTGTTTCATCTTTCTCCCTTTCCAACATTATTTTCCAATGGCCTTTTGACTAGTCTTAGTAATTGATGAGGACACCACGAGTACGTCTACACCAGCAACACCTTCTCCAGCGCCTCCAGATGCACCTCCACCCCAGGCGCCACCTTCTGGGCCAATCACTCGGGTCCGTGCAAGAGAATTGAACTTCGTCATGCTACTGAAGAATGAAGGCCCAGAAGAATAGAAGCTGGCCCAACAGGAGGCCCAACCTTCTCAACCCTAGGCGTGAACAGTACTGCGGGTACTGTAGCGCGCCGCCCCTCCTGGCCGCCAGGGGCTGCGTCCCCTATTTAGATAGACTCCTCTTTTATTTTCAGACTTGAGTTTTGTTTACATCTAGCTTTAGCTACTCATGAACACGCGCAAATCAGCGCTGTCCTCGTGTATTCAGAACTCCACCCTCGAGTGATAATCAGATTGCTCGCATCTTTTTCTTATTCGTTCTTCGATTGCGGACAGGAAACGATCTTCGTGATCAGGCTGATCTTGCATCAACAAGGTCGGTAACCATAGGGAGTTGGTTCAGCGATTGCATTGGCGCTTTGGGCTCGCTCGTCGTAGTCGGATCATGAGGGTCATCTTCCGCCAAGTCGAATTCATCCCCACTCACCGAAAGATCGGGCACTCCGGCTCTATCAAGTGGTATCAGGTTTCTAGGTTGATCGGTGAGTTTATCTAGTGTTCTTCCCTTTCCTACAGTCCACAAAACCCAAAAAAAAATTATCAGGTTAGATCCTTGTCCCAGCACCCTTTTGAGCCTTGCACTTTCTTTCAATAATTTGCATTGTTGAATTTGTGTGCTTACGCGTTCAATTGTTGCTGGTTACTTTGTGTTCTATCCTTGTTTTCTTTTCTTCTAACCCTAGCGCCGCAACCATCTCTCTGCCGCTCGCCATCCCCCATGCGCCGGCCTTCTTCTGGATCGCGCTGGTCCCCTGATCGCCCTTCTTCTAGATTGCGCCTGCCCCTGATCGCCCTCCCCTGCCTTGTGTGTTTGGCAAGTCAAAAAAAAAGGAAAGAGAGAAACACAACCGCGCGCATGATTCCTGATCTGATCGACCTCAATTGAGAAAGTTTTGGTCGCCTCGGCAGTCCTACCATACAAGGGACGTCAGGATCTTGAGAGAGAGAGTGTGTGTGTGTGGTAACTTGCTCATTTGTATTCCTTTGCTCATATTATCAGTTTGTGAGTTTCTCCAAAAAAAAATAGAAACGAAGAAACAAAAAAAAAGAAAAAGGGTAACAGAAAGGAGGTTATCTCATTTGGGCGCATCACGCAGGACGCCCAGGTGTGCGCACCTGCTGCTCCTTGTTCTTCCCTCTTGTTTTTTTCCTTTTCCCCCATACCCTTGCTCAACTTTTGCACCTTGTTTCCAGCAGCCTTGATTACGTGTTTGGAACTATAATTCAACCTTGCATTATTGTTTGATTGTGCTAACCCTTGAATTGAGTGCAGCCTACCCAGAACTCTACATAGTTCTACGACGAGCAGACTTTGTTTCTCCAGGCAATCGCTCCTCCAATCTTTCGCCGGTTCTACCTGTTGGTTGCAGATCACCCCTGTGTGCTTGGTAAGAACGGATAAGAATTTGATAACAGCACTACTGTGAGTGCCTTGTGAACCATTACACCCTTGTTGTCGTAGGCTTTTTTTTGTGTGTTTGCGCTAACTATGGCAGGAGACGAAGGCACGACAGATGAAAAGCTGCAGGACATGCGGACACGAGTTGATGGACTAGCCGCGGACATGAAGACAATGCATGAACGGCTTGACTCGACGATCACGTCATCGAACGAGAGGTTCGATCAGCTCGACCTCGCTCAGATGGCCGCTAAGACCACGCTCGACACCATCGTGGCATGGCTCGACACATTGTCCACATCGATCACAGAGTTGCAGAAGGATTATGGCGGTGACACGGAACAGGAAGAGGGTACTCGCAGCGGTCGTGCCCGCCGTGTGGTACGTCATCAACATAATGACTCATTTGCTAAGATTAAATTTAAAATTCCGTCTTTTAATGGCAAATATGATCCTACTGCATATCTTGATTGGGAACTAGAGGTCGACCAAAAATTTTCATGCCATGATATTCCTGTTAATGCTCAAGTTAAAGCTGCTATTAGTGAATTTACTGATTTTGCTTTAATTTGGTGGCGTGAATATAAACAAAAACATCCCACTCCCACCACTTGGACTCAATTAAAAGCTGCCATGCGACACAGATTTGTCCCTTCATATTATGCACGAGATTTGCTTGAAAAAATGCAGTGCTTTCGACAAGGTCAACAATCTGTTGAGGACTATTATCAGGAGTTACAAAAAGGTATGATTCGTTGTGGTTTATTTGAGACAGACGACGCTGCTATGGCACGTTTTCGCGGTGGTTTGAACCGCGAAATTCAGGACATCCTTGATTATAAAGAATATTCTGATATGACCACATTGTTTGCATATGCTTGCAAAGCTGAACGTGAAGTGCAGGGACGCCGTTCGGAGACATATCCTAACTCTTTTGCAGGAAGAAGCCCGGCAACCAGCTCAGCGCCTGCTCTACCTGCGTCATCCACGACCAGCAGTACACCACGCGAGAGGTCGGCCAAACCTGCAGCACCCTCTCCCATAGGCGTTGTTCCTTCCACAGGATGTACACGGGATATTCAGTGCCATCATTGCAAAGGATTTGGGCACATGATTCGGGACTGCCCAAACAAGCGTACCTTACTCATCCGTGACAATGGTGAGTACTCTTCTGAAAGTGATTCTGAAGAAACTTGACATGCTATGCTTGCCACTGAACATGCAGCTAATGAGGAGGTACATGTCACCCCGGGTGATGCAGATAGGTATGAAAATCTTGTTGTGCAGCGTGTTCTTAGAACACAGGTCGTCCAGCCCGAGAAGAATCAGCGACACACTCTGTTCCATACAAAGGGCGTTGTGCAGGAGCGGTCGATCCGCATCATCATCGACAGTGGCAGCTGCAACAACTTGGCGAGTACCGTGCTGGTCGAGAAGTTGTCATTACCCACTCGTAAGCATCCGAACCCATATCATATTCAGTGGCTCAATGATGGTGGAAAAATTAGAGTAACACGGTCGGTGCGTGTCCCTTTCTCCATGGGTGCTTATTCTGATTTTGTCGATTGTGATGTTATTCCCTTGGAAGCATGCTCTTTGTTACTTGGTCGACCTTGGCAATATGATACTGATAGCTTGCATCATGGTCGTTCGAATCATTATTCTTTCATGTTTAAGGGTCAGAAAATAATTATACATCCAATGACACCTGAACAAATTGTTAAAGATGATCTTGCTCGAGCTGCTAGGAATGCTAAACAACTTGAACCATCACCATCGACCTCTAATTCTGAAATCAAGTTGAATGCTCCTATTTTACTTGCTACACGTGCTGATTTTGATGATCTCCGCGATGCTCATTTGCCCTGCTATGCACTTGTATGCTCTAGTATGCTCATTTCACTTGATGATGCACTGTCTTTGGATATTCCCCCTGCGATTGCTAACCTTTTGCAGGAGTACGCTGATGTCTTTCCCAAAGACTTGCCACAGGGTCTTCCACCGCTCCGTGGTATTGAGCATCAGATCGATCTCATCCCCGGCGCACAGCTTCCGAACCGCGCACCATACCGTACAAATCTGGATGAGACGAAGGAGATCCAGCGCCAGGTGCAGGCGTTGCTTGACAAGGGTTACATCCGTGAGTCTCTTAGCCCTTGCTCAGTTCCTGTGTTACTTTTTCTTTGGTTGCTTGACAAGGGTTACATCCGTGAGTCTCTTAGCCCTTGCTCAGTTCCTGTGTTACTTGTTCCAAAGAAAGATGGATCATGGCGTATGTGTGTAGACTGTCGTGCTATTAATAATATCACCATTCGTTATCGATATCCTATACCACGCCTTGATGATATGCTAGATGAGCTTAGTGGTGCCATTATTTTCACTAAGATTGATTTGCGTAGTGGTTACCACCAGATTAAAATGAAACTGGGTGATGAATGGAAAACGGCTTTTAAAACGAAATTTGGGTTATATGAATGGTTGGTTATGCCGTTTGGATTGACTAATGCTCCCAGTACCTTTATGCGCTTAATGAATGAAGTTCTAAGGCCTTTCATAGGATTGTTCGTTGTTGTCTATTTTGATGATATCCTAATTTACAGCAAGTCTATGCAAGAACATTTAGAACATTTGCGTGCTGTTTTTGATGCGTTGCGTGCTGCTCACTTGTTTGGTAACATAGAAAAATACATCTTTTGCACACAACGTGTCTCGTTTCTTGGCTATGTTGTTACTCCACAGGGCATTGAGGTGGACAGCAGCAAGATCGATGCCATTCGGGAATGGCCTACACCGACGACGGTCACACAAATTTGGAGCTTTCTTGGACTTGCCGGTTTCTACCGCAGGTTCGTCCGTGACTTTAGTTCCATTGCAGCACCTCTACATGAGCTTACAAAGAAAGGTGTGCCGTTTACTTGGAGTGATTCGCAGGAGATAGTGTTCAACACTTTGAAAGATAAGTTAACACATGCTCCTCTCTTGCAATTGCCTGATTTTAGTAAAATGTTTGAACTTGAATGTGATGCCAGCGGTATTGGGCTCGGTGCTGTTTTGTTACAAGAAGGAAAACCGGTTGCTTATTTTAGTGAGAAATTAAGCGGTGCTAGCCTGAGATATTCTACTTATGATAAAGAGCTTTATGCTTTAGTTCGCACTTTGCAAACATGGCAGCACTATCTTTGGCATCGCGAGTTTATAATCCATTCTGATCATGAGGCTTTGAAACATATTCGTACCCAAACAAATCTGAACCGTCGTCATGCTAATTGGGTAGAATTCATTGAGTCTTTCCCTTACATTATTAAACACAAGAATGGGAAGGAAAATGTCATTGCTGATGCTTTGTCTCGTCGATATACCATGCTGTCCCAGTTAGATTTTAAAATCTTTGGCTTGCAAACTTTGAAAGATCAATATGTCAATGATGCTGATTTTAAAGATATCTTAGCTCATTGTATGAATGGAAAACCATGGGGCAAATTTCACATGCAGGATGGGTTCCTGTTTCACGCTAACAAGCTGTGTGTTCCAGCAAGCTCGGTTCGTCTTTTGTTGTTACAGGAAGCACACGGAGGCGGTCTCATGGGACACTTTGGCGTCTACAAGATGCATGAGGTGCTGGCCGCCCACTTCTTTTGGCCCCGGATGCGCCGTGATGTCGAGCGCCTTGTTGCCCGCTGGACTACTTGTCAGAAAGCTAAGTCACGACTGAACAACCATGGTTTGTATATGCCTTTGCCTGTCCCTACTTCCCCTTGGCTTGATATTTCTATGGACTTTGTTTTGGGATTGCCTAGAACTAAGATGGGGAGGGATAGCATTTTCGTGGTTGTTGATAGATTCTCCAAAATGGCTCATTTTATACCATGTCATAAGACTGATGATGCTAGCAGTGTTGCTGAATTGTTCTTTCGAGAGATCATTCGTTTGCATGGTATTCCGAATACAATAGTCTCTGATCGTGATGCTAAGTTTCTCAGTCATTTTTGGAGATCTCTTTGGAATAAATTGGGAACTAAATTGTTGTTTAGCACAACTTGCCACCCTCAAACTGATGGACAAACTGAGGTGGTGAATAGAACTTTATCAACCATGCTTAGGGCTGTTTTAGACAAAAATTTGAGACGTTGGGAGGATTGTTTGCCTCATATTGAATTTGCGTACAATCGTGCAACGCATTCTTCTACAAAGATGTGCCCTTTTCAGATTGTATATGGCTACATTCCTCGGGCGCCTATTGATTTGTTTTCGCTTGATGCTGAGGACGCCCCACATATAGATGTTGTTGCACATGTTGAACACATGCTTAACCTTCATGAACAAACACAACAAAACATTCCTGCTACTAATGCTAAGTATCAGGTTGCTGGTAGTAAAGGAAGAAAACATGTTACTTTTGAACCAGGTGATATGGTTTGGTTGCATTTGCGAAAGGATCGTTTTCCTACTTTGCGTCGTTCTAAATTGATGCCTCGTGCTGCTGGTCCTTTTAAGGTGCTAACCAAGATTAATGATAATGCTTATGTGTAACACCCTAATTTAAATTCCGTCTTTTAATAATAAATTTAATTGGCTTTAATTAAATTTCTAGGTTTATTGTGTTTAGACTCTCATTTAATTTAATTTTTGTTCCATAAGTAGTTAAAATTTATCATAGGGATAATTTTGTTGTTGCATTCATGCTGGTGCATTATTTCATTTGTTTGAGTGAATAAGGTTTTGAATTCAAATTTGTTTGAATTCAAATTAGTTTGAGTTAGTAGTGAAGGAAATAGAATTAGAAAGGAAAACCAAAACAAGAAAACCCAACCCAGCTTGAAACCCGGCCCAAACCCCAACCGCTAGCAGCCCAGCTCGCGCGGCCCAGCTCTCCCTAACGCCGGCCCGGCCCCCTCTCCCTTTCCCTGTGCCGGCCCACACCCTCTACCCAACTTCCCTCCCCGCACGTGCTCTGGCCTAGCCGCGCGCACAGCCGCCCCTCCTCCCGTTTCGGCCCATGCCTCACGCCCCACACGGCCGCTCGCTGACGCCTTGGCCCCGCACGGCAGAACCTCCTTCAACCTCGCGCAACAACCGCACCATCTAATCCGTGATCCCCAGCGAACCTCCCATCTGCGGCACGCCTCCCCAAGATCACCGAGCCGCCCTACAAATAGCGCCCCACGCCTCTGAAACCCCATCCCATCCCGCTAGCGCCACCACCCAAACCCTAGCTGCCGTCTCCGCGCTACCCGGCCTCGCCGCGCCTCTGCTCCGCCGCGGACTAGTCGCTCCGCTGCACCGCGAGCCACCGCGAGCCCCGCGTTGGCCCCGCCACGACTCCAGAGAACTTCCCGTGCACTTTTGCCTCCCCATCCGCCGCGAGTAGGGCCGGAATCGCGCCGGAACCACCTCAGGTGAGCTTGTTGCACCGTCGCGATTGCTTGCCGCTGGTGCCGCTCCGCTCTCGCTGACCACTCCACTGGCTTCGTAGGAACACGACGCGTCGACCCGCACCGCCCAGGCGCCCGGAGGCCCCTTCCTCGACCCCGGCCACGAGCTCCGCCCCGACTTCGCCGCCGATTCTCGCCGGCGTCCACCTTGCACAGCCGCTCCGGCCACCACGAACCCCTGGTGAGTTTCAGCACCTTCTCCCACACTTTTTGCACTCGGTTCGGTATGCTGTAGCCCCTAGAAAACCCGGGACGGCTTGCTCCGGCGAGACCTCGCCGCGCCGAGCCGCCTCCACCGTCGAGCTCCACACTCCAGCCATCCCCGTGCCCAGCTTTTGCCACCAGTGGCTTACGCATACATCGTAGGTGCCTCCCGACCCAGCCCCCGTTCGAATCTGCCCCGGGAAGACCGAGTTCGGTCTTCTCCGGTCGTGCGCCGCCGCGGGAGCGCGCCGCCGGCGAGTCCCGTCGCCGCCGTCGCCCGCAGACCACACGGGCCGCTCGATCTTAAACCGGCGCTCGAGATTAGATCCCGATCCAGACAACCTTGAGCCCTCAGATCTTGATCCAACAGATCAGATCCAAACTTACCCCTTCGCGCTGCTCTTTTTGCTAAAGAGCCCCTGGGTTTTATTGAAATAAACCCGCAGTCCTAGCGCGTTGAAAAATAATTACATCCAGGCCCAGTTTTTAACACTTAGATCCCCGAACTTCTTTAATTTTGAACCCGCCGTCCAGCCCCTGTCCTTTTGCGAGTTAGACCCCAGAATTAATGTTTATTTATGTTTGGGCCCTTGGTTTTTGCAGAAAACCCCCTGGAACCTTAGATTTCTTGCAGTTTAGCCCCTGAACCTTGTTTTTAGCCTAGAAAATGCGTTTTAGCTCCGTTTTAGGCGTTTTTTATATCCACACGATCGTTGTAGCGCGTAGAATAGTTTTAGACTAGTTTAGTGTGCTATTTTTATGTATTGTTGTACTGTTTCTTAGTTTTTGCTCTTGTTTGCATGTATGTGTATATGTGGACTTGTTTTGGCCATGTGTTCGTGAGTAGACGTTGATCCATCTGAGGTGACCCAGTATCAGTACCCGGAGCAGTATCCGTCTTCAAATCAGTTTGAGCAGCATCAGGAGCAGTACGAGGAAGGCAAGTATAACATGAACAACACCTATCACTTTAATTACATTTTCATACTGCATTTTAATACTGTATGCCTATAAGGACTTTCCTAGTCACTTTATATTCTTTATATATAACCTTTGGGTTGCATTTTGGTTAGTTGTGCTAGGTGCCGCGCTATAACACCACTTGGTCCTTTTAAATTAATTTGATTAATGGTATATGCAACTTAATTCTGAGAGTGGCCCTCTGTGTGGCTTGAGTGGCTCACTTCTCATTAAAATTGGTTTTGTTAGAAACATGGTTTAGGGGGCCAGCACGGTGCTTACTGCCTGGTTGGCCACTCTCCATAAGGACCGGTTCATAGAGCGACAACCTGGGACAACAGCGCTACCACAAGACTGGAATGGGACGGTCTTGGCGTAATAATTAGGTCTTTTTGGTTTGGAGTAACTTACCGACGGGGCAAGGGTGGTAAGCTTCTATGTCCCTCGTACTGAGTGGCCTCGTCGATGACGCCTACTAGACCTGCTCCATAGTCGCCGATCTGACCCTCGCGGTTACTCCTTACCAACGAGATTCTTTGTAAAGGCCTCGTAGTGAGTTTGCTAGTCATCTCACCTAAGGAAGTGTGATGAACAACTGGCGTAGCTAACGACTTGTGGGTAAAGATGTGCAACCTCTGCAGAGTGTAAAACTGGTATACTAGCCGTGCTCACGGTTATGAGCGGCCCAGATCCTCCTTTTGATTAGTGGGGTTGTCTCCTTCCGACGAGGGAGGTGCCTCTCGGGGTTACCTTGTTGGCTTGGCTTCGGTTTGGTTCTCAGTAGTAGTATGAGTAATTCTGATTAATTACTATGTAACTGGGTTAATGGTAATTCATCAACTCGTAGTAAATAGCTTTAATAAAATTTTGCCAACACTTAAAAGCTTATGCAGTCAGTCAGCCAACCTTAGAGCCTCATAGTTTGTGTTATACTTGTTGAGTACAAGTTGTGTACTCACTCTTGCCTCTTCTCTACTTTTTCCTCTTGGCTACGCTACTGCTGCTCAGTTCCTGCCGACACGAGGGAGTTCGTCCAGCGCTACCAGGACTACGAGGACTTCTAGGTGTTCGTCTCCCAGTCGACATCCCTGTGGCGCCCTGCTCAGCTTCGGAGAGTTCTTTTATCGTATTTGTACTTCGTTTCCGTTGTATCAGACATTTTGTCATTAATGTAATAAATAACATTCGTATTCGCTTTATTATATCTTTTTACGTGATATGTGCTATGATATACTGTTCATTCTGTTGTATATACGTGTGACTTGATCCTGGCACGTATATGATTGCTCGGTTTATGTCCTTTTATAAACCGGGTGTTACATTATGTCCTTGACCTGCCATAACAAGGTCAGTAACCATAGGGAGTTGTTTCAGCGATTGCATTGGCGCTTAGGGCTCGCTCGTCGTAGTCTGATCGTGAGGGTCATCTTCCGCCAAGTCGAATTCATCCCCACTCACCGAAAGATCGGGCACTCCGGCTCTATCAGTAATTCCATTAGATCTCTCTCTTAGTTTGATAATATTTCAAGTATAATGTTTTGCTAGGATTGTTTTTACCTACCAAGCTCCACATAAGTCTTCCACTTTTATATATGAGTAGAATAGGCTGAAGACAATCTAGTGTAGGCTTGAGCGACTTGATGAGATGAGTGTTTCCATGATCTTTTGCAAGAGAACCTCACTTATGTTTGATATGCATTCTTTTGAAAACTCTTCACGATGAAACAAGGTAAAGGTTTGAAGTTCGCTTAAGTTTGAAAGCATTGCATTTATCTATTATTGTGGCTTGTTCTTTAATTGCTAGTCTATCTTCCGTAATGAAAAAGTAGCCGGTCACAACATGAACTTAAATGCTAAATACTTGAGAGAGCAATATGTCTTGTTATGTATGACTAAGTGCAGAGAGGACATTGAGGGGCAATGCTGATTTCTTTATAAGCAAAGCTCCTGGACTTACTCGAGGACGAGCAAGGTTTAAGCATGGGGGAATGATGGTGCTCCTTAAGTACCCATTTTATCCCTTGTTTATCCTTGATAATGGCATGAATTTAATATCAAAATCACTAACTGTCCTAACCCCGGCCTAATTATTGGTCATTTTCACATTTGCACATATATTTTGGAGGAACTTCGTTTTTGTAGGTTTTTGGCCTATTTTGAAGCATGAAATGACGAGGCCCATGATCGAGCGCTAACACGGAGAAAGACGAAGGCCAAAGCCCAAAGGAAGGACCAAAGCCCATGTTGATTCGAAGCCCATTCATGCACATCCATCCTCCAAGAGAGCCCAAAGGACCAAGCCCACGAAGATGAGATCAAGATACTTCGGGATTAAGCAAAGCAAATGAAGATTTAAGGAAGGATTCCCTATCCTATCCTTTCCTCGAAGATATCTCCAAGATAACGACGTTCAAAGGGGTGCAATCATGAAGGACATAAACTCTAGAAGATGCGAGAAGTCAACACGTGAAAGAGGAGACCGAGCCGGGCCCGAAAGAGGGTAGGCCGGCTGGCCTAGGCCCATGAGCCGGCCGGCCTAGCTCGTTTCCGAGGCGGTTCGGCCTCCCCTTCGACCGGTGGCTTCCTCGGCTCATAAATAGCTCGCACCTTATTCAATTCGCGGCATCCATCCACCCAGAACTCGACAAAAACCTAGGGCCAAGACCGGAGGGAGACGATGGCCGCCACAAGTCTTCGAAGTTGTCTAGGAGATGGCTTAGGCCGCCCTAGCCGCCATGGCCTCCCTGCGTGGTTGTGCCATGGTGGAGTTCATGAGCTAGTTGGATTCATCGATGGTGTGCACACGGCGGTGATGATCCAAACACATCTATTATGTGAGTAATGATAATCATGTCTTCCGAATCTATTAGCGATTATGTCTCTCCTTTTTTATTTCGTTCTTGCCTTGGGTGCGCTTATTCCTAGATCTATTCTCGAGGTAGATTGCATGGGGTGTTCTTGTAGCTATGGTGGCTAGGAGTTCATACCGGATCTACCCAAGGGGGTTCGACACATCTAGCATGCTTTGGGGTGCTTTTGTCCAAAGGGAGCGTCGTGACAGGGCGTGGCCTGAGTAGGGGGTTCCCGAGGGGTTGGATTGGAGGTTTTGATTTAAGGATGCTATTGATTGAGATGCATGATTTATTTGTTCGTTAGCTTGAACTACATCTAGATGACGATAGGCCTAGTCATGTCTTTGGTTTTGCTATGGTTAGGCCTATGTTCATGGATGGGATCAACCTTTACACAACACTCATATCTATCAAAGGTTTACTGTATATGTGCAATTCATGCTTCATGTTAGGATAGATCCGTTAGATTAGATGGAAAACCTTAGGTAGTTCTTTGTCGATCCACAGATTGATAAACCTTGGGGGAGTACTCTAAGGGAAAAGCTACCATGATCCGTGCGCTTGCGGGACATAAATTGGGGCGCTAAGGAGCGTCAACATGGTGACAGTGGACACTCGGGGAATGACTGCCCCGAGACCCGAGAAGATGCAGCCTACATCAATAACAACACCGGGTTTTGTCCACAAGGAGGCCAGGGGTGGGGTCAAACACGCCCACCATTCCAAGGAGGAGGTAACAATTTCAACCCAAATTTCAATTCGAACCAACCCTCCTTGAGAGACTTAGTCTTTGGCCAAGCTAAAATCAATGAATCTTTAAACAGAAAGCTTGCTGCCAATGATAAAATTTTAGAAAGCATACATGCTAAAGTTGAAACTCTTTCTTCTGCTCATAAAAACCAACTAAGTTTCAACAAAATGATAGAAAGTCAACTTGCTCAAATCGCTGCTGCTGTTCCTGTCTCTGAGAACGGGAAGATCCTGGGGCAACCCGAATCTCCCGTTGAAACTACAAATATGGTGTCTACCAGGTGGGGCAACCTTCCTCGGCAGACTTCGCAAACTAACTGCGCAGGCAGATACATTCCCCCAAGAAATGACACTTGGGATGGCCTGGTAGCAGCAATTCAAGAAGATCCAGGGGTCCCCATGATCAGCTGCTCAATCTACGATCAATACTATGAGCATGCACTCTGCGACCTGGGGGCCCGTGTCAACATTATGCCCATGGTAATATATGAGAAACTCTTATACCCTGCTCTCTCCCCAACATACATGTGTGTGCAGCGCGCAGACTCTACAATCTAGTATCCCGAAGGGATAGCCAAGAACATCCTGGTTCGTGTGTGAGACTCCTTCGTCCTTGCAGACTTTGTGGTCATGGATATAGAGGGTGACCTAGGAATCGAGCTCATCCTTGGGCGACCATTCGTAAGGGCCGCCAGAGCAAGGATAGATGTGGGAAGAGGAGAAATCTGCTTCCACATCAGGAAGGAGAACGTGTTCCTTAGATTCAAACAGGCACTACAAGAAATATGGTGATCTATGACGAAAATTTTATGACATTTTCATGGAGCGTCACAATTGCACACAATCTATGACGAATTTGAAGGTATGGACCCTAGGCCCAGAACTTTGTGACGTTTTATTGAATTAATCATAATTGAGCCCACAAAATATGACGTTTTATTGAATTCGTCATAATTGAGCCCACAAAACATGACGTTTTAACATTAATGTCATAAAAATCGTCATAGTTATTTTAACTATATGTTTTGACATTTTCATTTCTAATTCAAATTTTTTTCTTCTCTTATTTGATGCTTACGTGGCAGCTTAGTCAGCGCACACGTGGTTTGCCGAGCGGGGCCTACTTGCGAGCCAGGTCAGTAGCCTATTCAGCAGTCGAGCAGGGCCCACTTGCGCAGCACTAGGAGAACGGTAAAATAAAAAAAATCCGCCTTGCGCAGGGCCTGGGAATCGACCTCGCGACCTGCGGGCAGGAAGTGAAGACACTTACCACCACGTCACTTGCTTGCTTGTGATTATGTTGAGAACATTATTTCTTTTGTAGTGTTGTAGCATAACAGGACAAATTAAAAAGTGACATCCCGCGAGTCACGGGCCACAGGCGCAGCGCTGCATCCCGCGGCACCGGTGCCGCCACAGCATCCCGCATGACCGGCGCCGCCCTCCTCTCCGCGGCTCTTCCCCTCCGGCGCGCCCTCCCCTCCGCGGCTCCTCCCCTCCGGTGTGCCCTCCCCTCTGCGGCTCCTCCCCTCCGGGGTGGCCCTCCGCTGCGAGTCCTCCCCTTCAGCGCGGCCCACCGCCACGGCTCGTCCCCTCCGGCACGGTGGCCTTCTATAGCTTGGACATGCTGGAATCATCGATTGGTGGGCACCCGGCTCGTCTTTCCCCTTCTTCCTCGCATGAGCACCGGCCGTCATCCAAAGGTATATCATTTTTTTTCTTGGCTGTGTTGACTGTAGCTTATGGATTCAAGCAGATTTGTTAATTGGGGGTTTTTATGCAATGCTTGTCTAGATGGATCGAAGTTGGGTGCGTGGTAAATTATTTTCTCCAGAATACATAGATGGTGTCAAATAATTTATGAGCGTTGTTAAAGGGAAATTCAGTGACACTGTTGAAATTCTATGCCCCTACAATAGATGTCTTAATCAGAAGTACCTAGCTCAGGCTCTTGTGAAGAATCACATACTAATGAATGGCATGGGCAATAGCTATACTCGATGGATTCATGACGGAGAAGATTTAAATGTGGAAGTTATTGAGCATGTTCCCGCTGGTGATGTGCATGATAGTCATAATTGGTCCACAGATGGAATATGGGTGACAGAGGAGGACAACAATGATATTGATCCTTTGGAAGCATTTTTAGGAGACCTACATACTGCTGCAGCACAGGAAGATAGAGAGGTTGGAGAAAATGAGGATGGTGATACAGAACCTTGTGAGCAAGACACATTTTTTAGAATTGCCATGAAAGAGGCAAAGCGTATGCTCTATCCCGGTTGTACCAAATTTTCTAGGTTCTCGTTTGTGGTAAAGCTGCTTCATATGAATTCATTATACAGGATAAGCAATTCTGCTTTTACTGCAATATTGAAGCTATTGGCTGAAGCATTCCCAGAATACAATACCCTTCCAAAATCATATAATGAAGCAAAGAGCATTTTAAAGGAATTAGGTCTTGGGTATGAATCCATACATGTGTGTGAGAACAATTGTGTGCTGTTCAGGAAGAAATTTGCCAAGTTTGACAATTGCCCCATTTGTAGAATCTCTAGGTGGAAAGACCCAGAAAGGAAGAAGATTCCAGTGAAAGTGTTGCATCATTTTCCATTGGTACCGAGGATGAAAAGGATGTTTGCAACCAAAGAAGCATCATAAGAAGCTCAATGGCACAAGTTAAAGTGGCAACCCAGTGAGAAGGAAATGAGCCACCCAGCTGATGGTGAGGCATGGCAGGATTTTTACTGAGAATATCCAGATTTTGCAAATGATGCAAGAAACCTTAGACTTGGCATTGCTACTGATGGTTTCAATCCCTTTTCAGAGAAGAACACAAAATACAGCATGTGGCCTGTATTTGTTGTGCCATACAACCTTCCTCCTTGGGCATGCAGGAGTCAAAATTCATGATGGCTCTCTTATTCCAGGTCCTACATGCCCCGGGAAGGATTTTGATTTATTTCTGGAGCCTCTTATAGATGATTTACTTGAGCTTTGGAATGAGGTCCGTACATATGATGCTCTTACTCGGAAAACATTTAACCTTCGGGCTGCAGTTTTGTGGTGCATCCATGATTATCCAACTTTGAGCACTCTTTCTGGCCGTACCACAAAAGGATATTTTGCATGTATTCAATGTGACAAGCACCCTCTGTCATATGGCCTTAGGAGCAAAATTGGGTATGTTGGGCACTTTCGTTTCCTTCCAAAGGGACATCGTTTGCGAAGAAACAATGAGTATGCTGGACTTCATGAAAGCAGTGAGGCACCAGGTAAATTCTCTATAGATGAGTTGCTTGCTGAATTAGAGAAAGTTAAAGATATTAGGCCTGGGCAGCAACAGGAATGTGGGAAAAGGAAGCGTTCAGGCTTGGACAGGGTACGTGGGCCAAACATTTGGCAGCGGATGGTTAGTTTATGGAAGTTACCATATTGGAAAAAATTGAAGCTGAGACATAATCTTGATGTCATGCATATTGAGAAAAACATATGTGAGAATCTGATTAGGACAATTCTGAACATAATAGGGAAGACAAAGGACACTGTTAAAGCTAGGCTCGATCTAAAAGATTTGGGAATTAAAGAGGAGCTGCAATTAACAGAGGATGGAGATTCATGTGAGATGCCTAATTCTCGATATACCTTGTCCAAAGAAAAAAAGAAGGCATTTTGTGATTTTTTAAGGGAGGTAAAGTTTCCAGATGGTTTCGCTTCCAACATCTCAAGATGTGTAAGTGCTGATGGAACCAAGGTTCAAGGGCTAAAAACACATGACTGCCACATTCTGTTGCAAAGAATCTTACCAGCTGCCATGAGAGGGTTTTGGACAATGATATCTATGAAGCAATAGCAGAGTTAGGGAAGTTTTTCAGAGAGTTTGCAGCAAAACCCTTAACAAGGATGTGTTGGCTAAAATGAAGGAAAAGATCCCAACAATTTTGGTGAAGCTTGAGAAAATTTCCCCCCCGGCTCTCTTTGATGTGATGATGCACCTAGCTGTTCATTTACCTGATGAGGCATTGCTCCGAGGTACTGTGCAATATGGGTGGATGTACCCAATTGAGAGACAGTTGTATACTTTTAAGAGCTATGTGAGGAATAGGGCACTATCAGAAGGTTCAATTGCCGAGTCATATATTGCTGATGAATGCCTGACATTTTGCTCTAAATACATGGAATGTGTTGAAACAAGATTTAATCGGGAACCAAGAAATATAGGTTTTTCTAATGAGGAGACCTATGATGTGGATGTTTTTGGCCATGGAGTTCATTTTACTTCTGCACCTGAACTTGTATACGATGAGAATGGCTTTGATCGAATGGTGTGGTATGTGCTTCACAAATGTAGTCAAGTTGAGCAATATGTGGAGTAAGTTCTAAACTTCTAACTGTTGTATTCTATATACTTTTGTTTGACACTCATGTATTTAACGTATGCTATATTTTTTCAGAATGTTCAGAGATGAACTAAATAGAGAAGGAGTGCCTAACATTGAAAGAATTATTGGACAAGGATTTCATAATTGGTTCAGGAACCATGTTAGTTTGATTTACATTCAAATTGTTTATGTTTATTTCAATGCCAAATTTGTAGTATACATTTTGATCTATGTTTGTTTCATGCATTTGACAGATCTTTAGGTTGCGGAGTACTGATGAAGAGATAGACGAAGATCTCTTTTCCTTGGCTTGTGGTCCTATTTTTATAGTCAAGAAATACTCTTCATGCATTGTGAATGGTGTGCGGTTTAACACTGTTGATCATGATAAGAACAAGAAAACACAGAACAATGGAGTTATGGTACAAGGTGAACATAATGGTCAGGTCATTGATTTCTTTGGAATCTTGAAAGAGATAATTCAGTTACTCTATATTGGCGATGAGAGGTCAGTAGTTCTATTTAAATGTGACTGGTTTAAATTGGATGGAAAGAGGACTGAGCATAAATATGATGGCTTTTTTAAAAGCATCAATGTTGGAAACCTATGGTACAAGGATGATTCTTTAATCTTGGCAACTCAGGCTAAAAAGGTTTTCTATTTGCCAGATACTAAGGAGGGGGCAAATTGGCACGTTGTCCAGACATTTGACCATAGGCATCTTTATAATGTAAAAGAAACTGAGGGCGGCAGCTTTAGTTCTCCTGCATATCAAGAGAATGAGTGCTTTGAAGAGGATGGTACACGACACCCAATTTTAGACAAAACATGTGATACACCTTTAAATAGAGATGGTGAACAAGGCGCTAGGTTTGAAGCTGCTGAAATTTCTAGGTTGGTGATGGAAAGAAACCGAGAAGTGCATGAGATAGATGGCGAAGACGAAGACGATGACACACTGTTGGAGTACTGCAGCGATGATGAAGGAGGTGCTGCACTGGAGGTTGATAGTGATGATGAATAGCTACTTGTTTAGTTTGCAATTATCTAGTGTATGAACAATTTTAAATAATATGACCATGTATTTCTATGCACAAGACTATTTGAGATCATGTTCTGTGTATGCACAAGATTATTTTAATTAATTTGACCAGCTTGTTCTATTTTGAGATGGTGGAATGGTCCCATTTTGAAATTGCTATAGATTTCCCATCACGTTCAGCTTGAAGATTTTCTCAGAAAGGGTTGCTTGGAGATGATGCAATCTGCAGTTCACCAACAGCGATACAAGCTGAAAAAAGATTTCTTTGATTCTGTTCCTCTACATCTGGTTAGGAAAACTTCTCCCGTAAAAGTGATGAGTAATGAATAGTGGATTGATCTTGTGGAATCATGGATGACTCCCCAAAAAATGGTATTTTCCAGAAAACAGAACTCTATGCTTGTACATGCTAATCTTTCACGTTTCATACATGTATTTTCTTTTGATGTAGGAGGCAAGTTGAAAGAACAGAAAGAATCGAGGTGATGCAAAGTTCCACCAAACCACTGGCTCCTGTAGCTACCCAGTTTATGTAGAAAAAAAATTGGTAAGTTAGCTATGTTAATATGCACTTCATTTATTATGCTGCTGTCTCATATATAGCTGATGTACTGGAAAGTTAGTCATGTCTAAGCTTAAAGATTTCTAGTTCCATAAGATGCTAAGACCATTAGTTCTTGCTGCACCAATATAAATGTCTACTTGTTGTTCTTCAATTTGTTGCTATATTGCTCCAAAATAATGTTATAGGTGTGACCAAGTGTACCACCATGTAAATGTTGTTTCCAGAGAGAAGATGAGTACAAGGATAAAGAACCTGATGCCGTTGATTTGTTTAAGATGTGCCACTACAGCAACAAAAAGAAAGGATACACGCCCACTGTACAGTCTGCTATTGTAAGACAACATCTAATTGTGCTTTTTCAGAGATGCTTATTTTCTAATATCTTGTGATGATAAACCAATTTTCTATTGTTTGCTGCTTTCATCTTTGCTAGACTCAAATGGAAAATCAGTTGGCTGCACCAACAGAAGATGGACAACCCAAGTCTGCAACCCAAGTTGTAGGTGCTGTGCTTCATCAGAACACAAAAACCAATCACTTCCTTCAGAATGTGGGCATCCGGATTGTAAAGTGGAGGACTACACTACAAAATGTTCAAGCAGAATTGGAGATGGAGAAAAGAACCAATTCTGAGCTTCAATCGATCGTCAACAACCATCGTCAAGAAATGGATGGTTTGAAAAATCAAGTCCAGGGAACAGAACAAGCAAGGATCAAAGACCAAGAGGAGAATCAGAAGAAGCAAGATGAGATGGAGAAGAAAATTGAGCTGCTGCTAAGCCAAAATGGACAAAGCTGAGCATATGGTGGTCTGGTCTGGTAGCTTTTGGGTGGCCTTCATCTTTTGCTGAGTTATCTTGATGAAAACTATATTTTGTTGTTTCTGGTCAATTTTGTTGCCTTGGAAAATTGGATGGCTTGAATTCTACATTCTGGATTGTCATGTGGAATCTGTAATGTTACTGTTTTGTTGAGTTGTCATGTGAATTCTGGATAAATCTTGTTATTATGGCTGTGATGTAAATTCTGGATTAATCTTGTTTTGATTATTAATTTTGGCCTGAAATCCAGTTAGTTGATTATTAATATTGGGCTGAAATTTTTTTAGCTGATAATTAATCTAGGCCTGAAATCAGGCCCAATTTGGTGGCCCACTTTGAATTCGGCCCATCAACTCATGGGCTGTGTTGCTGATGTCAGCAGCCACATCACCTGCCACGTCGATTGCCACGTCACCTGCCATGTCAACCTCACTTTCTATGTCAGCAGCCATGTCATCGTCCACGTCAATTTACATGTCATCATTGCCATCCATGTCATCACCATGTCAGCAGCCACATCATCCTCCATGTCATCAATGTGTGACATGGCAATTGAATCTATGACGAAAATGATACTATTTGTGATGTTATTTTCATCATAGAAAACGGGCTTGGGTTGGGCTTCAGGGGCCCCAGAGAGATTCTATGATGGATATATAATATCATGGATCAAGCAATCTATGATGAAAATTTAAGAAATGTCACGAGGTGTGATCTGTGACGCTCAATACATGACGATATTTGAGATCATCATAGATACTATTTTATGATGGTTTTTTAGTGAACTGTGATGAAATTCAATAGTCATGGATCAACAGATTTTTTGTAGTGAGAGGGAAGAGCAGTGCATCCTGAACCGATAGGATGATGAAGGGCAGGCAATTTGGGATGCATCTGAATCCCCACTACCAAGACCTACGACCACAAGATCAAAGAAAAGACGTTTGAAGAAGGTGTGGCATAAGGTTGCAAGCTCGTCCTCGTCCAATTCTCCAGGATGAACCGAGCAGTGGTAAACACAGCAAGAGAAAGGTCCCGCTCGTTAGACTCAAAACGACGAGCCCTTACCGAAGGTAAATCGGTACGTATCTCATATTCACTCTCCACCATTTTTCTTTCCTCGATTTTTTTGATTTTCCCACTGTATTTTTGAATTTTCAAAACACCCTTGCATGCCAGAAACTTTTCTAGAACTTTTCTTTCTTTCACAAAAATCCAAAAACATTTCCGAGCATGAAAAATCCTTTGAACAATAATTTTGATCATATTTCGATGCAAAGTTTGGCCGGGCACCCAAAATTTCAAAACTTATAGCCGTTAGGGAGCCCCTGGGCCCTGACTGTCAGTCAGTGGGCCCACAGGGGGGCTGGCCGAACCCTAGGGTCGGCCGACCCCACCTGGCAACAGCTCCCTGCCACCTTTCTCCAACGGCTAGTGATCTTTGTGTTCAGCTCCTAGCCGTTGTGCCCGGGCATTCTCTCTTTAAATAGAGGCCGAGGGGTGGGTGTTGAGCTCTCACACTCATTCACTCACTCCCTCTCAAACTCTCTCAAACTTTGCTCTCGGGTTTTCATTGAATTTTTGCTCAAGATTTGAATTCAAGAGACCTCTCTCTCATTTCTTTGCTGCAAGAAAGAAGGAGCAACTCACAGGTAAGAACATTCATTTTGGTTTCACTAACGTAACCCATTTTGAGTTGTATTTGTTTTTGTTCCATCATGAAAGGCATAGGATGGAAGGTCCCGTTGGGTTGTATAACAACTCGGTACTTTTGCAGGCCAAGGTCTTGGAGTACTGGTCCCCCGCTGCTCTTCCAGAGGGGGACCCTGGGAAGGACGCCGCTGCCCCCGCTGAGCTGCGCGAGCCGGCAGAGGAGAAGGCCGAGTTCTCCTCCAACTCCTCCATGGGGAGTGAGCCCGATGTGGAGATCACCAGAGCCTCGGGGCCGCCGCCATCGGCCGCCCTGAGGAGGAAGACGCGCCGCACCGTCAGGAAGATCCAGTTGTCAAAGGCTGGGTTGGCGGTGGTGCAACAGTCGTTGAGGAGCTCGACCCAAAGGGGGCGAGCAAAGTCCGGGGAGCATCGGTGCCCCGGACACTGCTGAGGTGGGGTCAGCATCTGCCGGCCCTCAGGTTGAGAAGGAAGTGGCACAGGTGCTGGGCCAACTGTGCGGGGAGGAGACGCCCCCGCGCGCCGGCTCTGGAACTCCGCCGGCCGCGCCGCTGAGGCTGAAGTTCCCGCTGCGTCGCAGCAGCGGGTAAGCTCCGCAATCTTGATCCCATTCTGTCTTTATTTTTGTTTCCTGGAGTCGTTCTTAGTGCCCTTGTTGTTGGTGTAGGAGGGCAATGCTCAGTGGCACCAAGAGGAGGGTTGAGGAGTCGTCCAATGAGGGCGGCTCCAGTGATGCCGCGAAGCTTGCCTCGCCGTGGGCGCGCCCCGCAAAGAGCCGCGCCCGCCGCGAGGAGGAGGAGAAGAAGGAGGAGGAGGCCAGCAACAGGGTCTCCCCCCTCCAAATGATGTGGAGATGTAGGATCCGCCCCGCGATGAAGGGGCAGTGGGTGTGGAGGTCGGGTGTAACACCTCCAGTGTTTAGCACTGTTTAAACATGCAATTAATGTGAAATGACAAGTTAATTTCCCCCACCCCCCAAATTTTCAATTACTTAAAAAGTCCGAAATCCATTTAAATAAACCAAAAAGTCAACTCTCACACCTTAGCCCAAATGAACTTTTGCCCAAAACAAAAGTTGTAGAGTTTGACAAGGCAAACAACTTTCGTATTCAAAATTTTTCAAGTTACAACATGAAATT
Organism: Panicum virgatum; assembly: GCF_016808335.1. Taxonomy (NCBI): domain Eukaryota; kingdom Viridiplantae; phylum Streptophyta; class Magnoliopsida; order Poales; family Poaceae; genus Panicum; species Panicum virgatum. Next base: position 70,040,185 of record NC_053146.1, read on the forward strand.
TGGAGAAAACCCCGAAAAACAATGGGTTTAGGGGGTTTTCATTTAAACTTGATTTCAATTTTTTAACATTGAAATCTTTGCTCAAATGAATTTTGTCCTGAAAGGAAAGTTGTAGGAAATTGAATTTTGAGCAACTTTCGTATTCAAACTTTTTCGAGTTTCAATTGAAAATCTGGAGTTTGACGCGAGTCAAAGCGTTGATCTCTTTCTTTGTCTCTCTACTCTCTTTCTCTCTCCCCCCTTTCCTCCTCCCTGCGCTCGCGGTATGGCACTCGAGCACCGAGCTCGCTGCGCCGCTGCACGCCGTGCTCGCTGCCCGGCCATGAGTACCTCGCGCGCACGCCCGCCCGCTGACCTTCCCCCTCCCCCATCCCGTCGAGCCTGCCGCGCTCTGCCCCGTAGAAGAGCACACCGCAAACGACGAGCACTCGACGCTGCGCCAGTGACGCCGCGCTGCTGTTGCCTCGCCGCCCGCCCGCACGCTACCCCGCCATCATCGCCTCGCCAGTGACGCCGCGCTGCTGTTGCCTCGCCGCCCGCCCGCACGCTACCCCGCCATCATCACCTCGCCATCGTCGCGCTGCTGCCACCGATGCCCCCAACCCCCCTCGCTGCGCCCTGACCCGCCATTAAGGCAGCTCGGTGAGCACGCCATCAGTGACTTCACGGCTAGATCGGAACATCCTACACGTGACTAGGCTTAATGAACATAACAGACAACTAAACCATAACCCAAAACAGAGGCCTAAGAACTAGCAAGAGCCGATTCCCGGAACAATCCCTATCAAGGCTAAGATAAAGCATCTATTACACCACCGGATCATCCAATCCGTTTGCAAGGCCTAACCTAGCAGATATTACGCCAACTCTTAAGATAAGAGCAAACCATAACAGATTGGATCTACTAGACATAAAAGAAGCAGGGTATTGCCTCTGTGCAACTAATTCTATGCGACAAGAACTAGCATGAGATTGAAACGTGACTGCACAGAGACAACATGATATTCGTAGATGATAAGCAACGAAGCACAACAGATCTACTAAAAGCCATGCTACGAACATCAGGATAACTAGTACTACTCGCCATCAAAAATGCTTCAGTACGAGTAATACCAAGGTAAAAGCAAGAACAATACTGCCCTTATCGCAAGAAGTGATCAGGGCAACATGGCACTTACTTGGATGAAACCCTAGGATTAGGGGTGGCGATGCGCCGAGAGTTGTTGTTTGCGAGACGTGATGACGCTCTCCTTTACGAATAACAAAGGATACATATTTATAGTCCGGAGACTTGGGAAACAATCTAAACTAATCTTGTCCCGATCGGACTCTATCTCTAATCTTAAACTAAATCTAAGGATATATGGCCCATGTGGCCCAGATGCTCATGCAGGAGCCGATTTACAAGTCTTCTTAGTCTTCTGCTTTAAGCCCATCTTGTGTTCGGCCCATAAATTAATCCTGTTAATTTATGACGATAACACATGCCCCCTGGTTTTGGCAATGATAGTTCCAAAACCAATCTTCCTGTTAATGCTCATTAAACACACTGCAACCACCAAGGAAGACGCAACGTCTCTGCAACTGGCTCCTCGTAGAACGTGAAAACTGCCGATCCAACTCCCATCTTTTCACTATTTAATCTCACCCAAATCGGCTCTTCTCCACAGCAAACTCCTTCTCCTTCTCAAAGCCAGTAGCACAGAAAACCCCAATCCTTCACCAGCCATGGCCATCTCTTCTTCCTCCGGCTCCAACTCCTTTGGAGATTCCTCTTCTTCCTCTTCTCCCTCTTCCTCTTCTTCCCTTTCTGCCTCCTCCATTGATCCTATCTCAGAGAGCCGAGAGCCGACCCCCAAATGGGACCCAACAGCAGCCTACGAGGCGCTGGCTCCTCTGCACTGGGATGCAGAGGAGTTCGACTTCAGGGTCGCCTCCGAAGAGGACGAACCCATGACTGAAGGAGAGGAAGACCTCCAGTTCCCTTTCCAAGAGGAACTGGAGAGCAGCGAAGATGACGCCTTCTCCTGGGAAGGAGCAGACTCCTCCGAAGAAATCGGCTCTTCTTCCAGCGACGACACGGCGGCAGGAGGAAACCCCCACCAATTCCTCAAAGCCCCCAAGGAGGGAAGCGAAGAGGGAAGCAGCAGCGGCGGCGGGCGAAGCAGCAGCAGCGCCGAGGACGACGGCAGCAGCAGCGGCGACGACGGCGACGACGGCGGTGGAGACGCAATGTCGCGAAGGCCGAAGCGTCATAGGAATTCAGACACCTATGACTGGTAGATGTACGTAGCATTGTAAGGGTAGAATCACAAAGCCGAAGGATCGATTCCTTTGTAAAATCGGCTTTCCTTATAATGAACTTTCCTTTAATGAAATCAATTTTCTCTTCAATTCCATATGTCTTCGTTTACTTTCCAAAAAGCCGATGGCAACGCATCAGGCTTCCATAAATATCCAAGAGCCGACAAAATTCAAACTAGAAGCAACCCGCACAAGAGTAGAGTGTTCCTTCCACCTTGAACTCGACAAACTCTTGAAACCGAGCATAATTCGAAAACCAAGCTCCACAAATTCGAGCAAGAACTCTCCAAACAGCCGGAATTCGAATTAGAGCCTACAACAATCAAACCCTAAGTCAATGGATCTGAACCATGGCAGATTCTGCAGCTCAGATGACAAGCTCTGTAATCAATGATGCGGCAATCTGCGGCCTAAAGGTAATATTCGGCCTAATCCTTTAGTTTTCTTCAGCTTACTAAGCTTCTGAAACTAAAACTCTGAAACATGACACCATACGCATACTTTTGAATTTCTGAACTTCAGGTGTCAGACATCCTTCTGCCACATCCCTCCAATCCAAAATCTTTCTGTCTTGGCCCACAAACCCACGAAAATCTCATAGATTTGATCTCTTGTGAGGCAAATAGGATCCCTTTTGTGAGTCAAAACATCGATCTGAACCTCTGGGCCGACTGCTTAAGAGCCTGGCCTAACCCCCCTGAGAGTTGGATTACATGGTACAGCAGAGTAGCAAAAGCTCATATGCCCTTGTGGCAGAATTTGAACATAGCCGATGCACTTAGTTTATCACTGTCACCCCTTGACAAAGATGAAAATCTTCTGAAAACCATCGGCTACTTCTGGTTTGATGCCCTGAATTGTTTCCTCTTTGGTCATGGACCCATGACCATTACTCTACTGGATGTTACCATGATGACTGGCCTAGACATTAGTTCTCCTAATCCTGCTGCTCACAAAATGGCAGAAGTCCCCTTCAAGCTTTCTTCCAAAGTTAACTGCACAAACTGGTGTACTTATATGAATCAGCACATGAAAACAAAAGCCCAGTTACTGAGAAGGAACACACAGCCTTCCTAAATCTTTGGCTAGAGCACTTCATCTTTTGTGGTCCTTCTCTAGCTCCGACTAAGAACTATCTTCCCTTGGCCTATCACCTGGCCCATGGCAATCGCACCGGCCTAGGTAAACTTTTTCTTGGAGAAACCTACAGATATCTCCATTTGATGACATCTAACTTGCTTAACCAAAAGAAACTGAGAACTGGAGGCCCTTGGTGGTTTATTCAGTTGTGGGCACAACTGTACTTTCAGCACCATATCCCAAGCTTCCAAGGCCTGACCAAGAACTCTTTCCCTGATGAGAGTGGAAAACCAGTTAGATGTACTAGCTACGGCCAAGCTTTGTTCAGCCTTCCTGGCAGTAAATTAAACTCAACAGATGCAGCAAATTGGTTCAGAGTCTTCTACAAAGGACTAGATAATCCTCTCTACTTCCCATTTACCGAATCTGAATCCTTTGAGAACCCAACTGCCTTCAGATTAGATAACTTTGCCGATGATGACAACACTCGGCATTTATACTCTTTAATGATCCGACCTGGCTTCCTCCCTGTTGGCATCAGCACCTCTAATAGAATTATCAAGCCAGGTTATGAATCTTACCAGCCAGCCATAGCAGCTCGGCAATTCGGCCTAGGACAGGTTCCTCCCCACTTCCATATTCACCACTTGGTGGAGAGTAGAGCCGATCTGCCTGACGGTCTCACCAGTTCAAGATGCTACAGCATGTTTGATGACCTCCACATCCCAATACCAGCCGATCTGTCCTTTACCTCCTCATCAATCGGCTTTGATACTTGGTGGAACATGTGGAAAACTCATGTCTTCAGAAAAGCTCTAGGTCCTCGACTACAGCAAATCGATCCCGAATATGTAATCCCCGAGGAAGAGGTACTGAATTTATGCACTTTATTCCCTCCAAACTCTATATTCCTTTCTCTTGGATAATCCCGCTTTCTTTGTTAGCAGCAACAAGATGGTCCAGAACCTATGACCAGCAACGGGGAGCCATTCCACTTTCTTCCAACTGCTCCTGATGTACTCTTTTGCAAAGAATCACCACCAATGAAGAAAGTGATAATGTCTGTTCAGCCAGACTTACTTCAGTCGGCTTCCAAGCGAAGACAAACTTCTGCAAGCGTTGCCCCCTGAGTCTTGACCAAGAAAAGGAAAATGATCACGAGGCGAGTGATCAAGAAACCAGCACCAACTTCCCCGAGTCCATCAGAGTCTAATACCAACCAGGTAACTCATTTCTCTGAAACTTCTTCTTTATCTCATACATGTGTACTTTGGTTGACTGTAATTCTATTTTCAGGACGCAGCTGAAGACATCCCCAATGCAGAAAGCCTGGAACAACATGAGATGGCTGCAACCCCTGATGCACTGATGGAGGTAAACGAGGAACAAGCCGATACAGTCAATGTTCTCGATGTCAACACCAGCTCTAACAGGACGATTGCTCCTGAATCGCCCAACACTTCTTCAGAACAGGTAACATTACAAAACCAATTCTGAATCAGCCGATAGCTTCATAGATGCATCCTGCTCTAACTCCAGAAATGTCCATAGGATTTTGACATTTCAGGTTTACTTTCCTTTGACCCGGCATCAATGGGTCTGACTCTCCCTGGAGCAGAAACATCATCTTTATAGCAATCGGCTAGCTTGGCACATCAGCTTCAACTCATCAAGGATCTACAATCTGCTCCGATCACTGCTCTGGTTGATGATTTCAGCAAGATAAAGAACATCTTCGAGCAAATAGAAACCCAACTTCCGGAGCCGTTGCAAATCAAGCTCTAGCCAGCCAGCAACCTTCCATTCTTTCGGATAGAAGTGAATAAAGCACAACAACGGATGGAAGCACGTCGCTCTCAAGCTTCTCTGAAAGTTGACATTACCCAAAAGTGCAAGGCCCTCAACCAGAAGAAGGCAACTCTAGATACCAAAGCTGACGTGTCTGTCAACAAGAAACGACTCGACCTCCTGAAGAAAGAGCTGGCAGAACTCGAAGAAAAGGTTCGTACCACCAAGAAGCTCATCCAGGCCAAAGAAACTTCCATTGCAAACTCCGAACAACAGACCTAGGAAATAACCGAGCAGATACAAGCAGAGTTTGTAGAGATAAGCACCTTGAGTCGGCAGATAGTAACAGGTGATGACAAGGATGATGAAGCAATCATAGCACGAGCAGACACCGTCTGTATAGAAGCCATCCATGTCATAGAAGAATTCCTGAACCAGTAGATAGGCTCAAGATACAATTAGTACTGCCTGTTAACCTGAAACTTGTAACTGTTTTAAAAATATCTTAAGTCGATGGTTATACATCGGCTGTTTCGTTCCTCATATTTATTTTACTATTTTTTTACCGGCCAACTCAATGTGTTGGCCTATCTCTTTTCTTTTCTCTTTTTTGTATTGGCCAACTAAATGTGTTGGCCTGTCATGATGATTTTTTTTGCGGCCAACTCAACGTGTTGGCCCATTACACTGCAGCCAGATGGATCTCATCGGCTTTTCGTTACTCGCCTTCCCACATGCTCGGGAAATACTTCTTGAGATGTTGGCCATTGACTAGCAACAGGAAACTTGATGCCGTCCAATTCCTCGAGCATGTATGCATTCCCAGGCAAGACCTTATCAACCTTGTACGGCCCATGCCAAGTTGGAGACCATTTACCAAACTTTTTATCTTTAGTTCCCAATGGCAATACTGCCTCCCAAACCAAGTCCCCAACCTGGAAATCCTTAGGCCTGACCTTCTTGTTGTACGCACGAGCAACTTTAGCCTTATTTTCTTTGATCTTCTCCAGCGACCAAAGCCTTAGTTCTGTCAGGTCCTCCACATTATCGTTCATCAAGGCTGCATACTGTTCAGCGGATAGATCATTCTGAAATTCGACACGCCTTGATCCGGCCGTGATCTCCCATGGTAACACAGCGTCTTGGCCGTAGACTAGATGGTACGGCGACGTCTTGGTGGATCCATGACATGAAATACGATATGCCCACAAAGCTTCTGATAACACCTCATGCCAGCGCCTAGGATATTCATCGATCTTTCTCTTTATGAGCTTGATGAGGCTCTGATTGGATGCTTCAGCCTGTCCATTAGCTTGGGCATAATATGGAGATGATCTGATCAGCTTAATTCCCATGTCATCGGCAAACTTTCTGAATTCCTCCGATATGAAGACCGATCCTCCATCGGTCGTAATAGTTTGAGGAATTCCAAATCTATGGATGATGTGCTCTTTGACAAAGCTGATCACATCTCTTGACGCTACTGAACTCATGGGTACTGCCTCCACCCACTTTGTGAAATAATCTGTGGCAGCTAAGACCCATTGGTGACCCTTGCTAGACGATGGGTTAATCTGACCAATCATGTCCATGGCCCAACCTCTGAATGGCCACGGCTTGATGATAGGATTCATTACTGATGCTGGCACTATCTGAATTTTGCCAAACCTCTGACATGCCTGACATCCTTTATAATATTTGAAACAATCTTCAAGCATGGTAGGCCAATAATATCCCGATCGCCTAATCAGCCACTTCATCTTATGAGCCAATTGGTGAGTACCGCAAGCTCCTTCATGAACCTTATGCAAGAGACGATTTGACTCTGAAGGTCCCAGACATTTAAGTAATAATCCTTCCAAGGTCCTGTAGAACATGTCATCCCCTATCAGAACATACTTCATGGCCTTGAGTCTTATCCTTCTGGGTGCCCCCCCGAGCCGAATCCTTCAAGTAATTGTAGATATCGGCTCTCCAGTCTCCGGGTTCTAGAAATTGAACCTCTACGTCAACTCCATCGGCTGCTTCCCTGTACCCGAAAGCCATCTGTGCCAAATCATTGGCTTCATTGTTCAGAGTTCTGCGTATCCAGTGGAAATTGATGTACCTGAATTGCGACATCAACTCACGGCACTGCATCCATATTGGGAAAAGAGCCTCGCTCTCGCATCTATATTCTTTTGTGAGCTGAGGGATCACCAGCTTTGAATCTCCAAAAATTTCCACCGCTTCCGCACCAGCTTCAAGGAGCAGTTCCATCCCTTTGCGAACGGCTTCATATTCCACCAAATTATTAGTGCATGGGGCAGTCATTCTGATGGAAAAGGAGTAAGTCGCCCCACGCGGCGAGACCAACAGAATTCCCACACCGCACCCATCATCACAAGCCGATCCGTCAAAAAACATAGCCCAAGCACAAATAAATAATGCAGCAATATCAGTGCTGATCCTGTCTGCAACAAGATCCGCCAGTGCTTGTCCTTTGACCGCTTTCGCAGGCTGATACCGAATATCAAACTCTGATAATGCAAACATCCATTTTCCCAAGCCGGCCTTTTAGGACAGGAGCCGACAGCATGTGCTTTATGACATCCGATTTGCATATGACAATTGTTTCCGCCGAGAGCAAAATATGGCCGAAGCTTTGTACATGTAAAGTATAAGCAAAGACAAAGCTTCTCGATTTCAGGATACCTGGTCTCGGCGTCTAACATGCGCCTGCTGAGGTAGAAAACCACCCTCTCTTTGCCGTCGTGCTTCTGGACTAATACCGAAGCAATAGAAGTGTCACCCACAGAAAGGTACACGTAGAACGGCCTATCTTGCTGAGGAGGAACCAACACTAGAGGCTTTGACAAATATTTCTTGATTTCATCGAAAGCTTGCTGCTGTTCTGCCCCCCAGCGAAACTCATTATCGGATTTGATCTTTACTAAACCCATGAATGGTTCAATGCGCCCAGACAGATTAGAAATGAATCGTCTGACAAAATTAATTTTACTGATGTGCTTTTGCAACTCTTTCTTCATAGTCGGTGGCTTCATTGTCTTCACAGCTTCCTGACTTTTCAGGCCGATCTCGATTCCCCGTTCATGCACCAAGAATCCCAAAAATTGACCGGCCGATACTCCAAAGGCACATTTCTTTGGGTTCATTTTGAGCCCAAACCTTCGAGTCCGTTCCAAAACTTGGCGCAGATCTTCTAGATGCCCCCCAGCTGACTTGGACTTTACCACAACATCGTCAATATAAATCTCTACCAATTTGCCGATGAGATCATGAAAAATGTAATTCATGGCACGTTGGTACATTGCACCGGCATTTTTCAGTCCAAAGGTCATCACAAAATATTCGAACAAGCCGACCGCGCCTGGTACTCTGAACGCGGTCTTTTTCACATCTTCTGGGGCCATGAAGATCTGGTTGTAACCGGCATTGCATCCATAAAACTCATCATTTTGTGGCCGGCAGCTGTGTTGATCAATGTTTCTGCAACAGGCATTGGGTATTTGTCTTTTGGCGTTGCTCTGTTGAGATCTCTAAAATTGACGCAGACACGCCATCGGCCATCCTTTTTTTTGCACCGGTACCACACTTGAGATCCATTCTGCATACCGGCATGGCCTGATGAACCCAGCATCCAGCATCTTCTCCACCTCTTTCTTGACTTCTTCTAGGACTTCGGCCTTCATCTGACGTGCTCGTTGCTGAAATGGCCGAAACCCTTTCTTAAGCGGGAGCCGATGCTCGACGATGCTTCTCGGTGTAATCCCATGCAAAATAGTCCCGGTACTCTTTCAGTAGTGCAATCATCTCCTCTCGCAAGGCCGGATCCAACTTCTTGCTGATAAATGTCGGCCATGGCTTATCACCAGGACCGATGTCAACCTATTCCAAATCATCAGCCGACGTGAACCCGTATCCGAGTTTGCCATCATCTGAGAAACCAGCTGCGAACGCAAGCGAGTCCTCGTTATCCACAAGATATGTGGCAAACACAGGGAGATGACAAGAAAAATTATTTGGCCAACCGCACGGGATGGCCGCCTCTATAATTCCATCATCATTCGAAACCGAATAGTCCATGAGTGACCAACTGCCAGAGCAGGCCATCGTGTGTACATGATGTAACAATTCCGAACCCAAACAGGATTTTTCTATTTTTTGGGGCCGATCGCAGGGACCGGCCTCTCTATTTCTATTACATCCCGTAGCATGCCAGGATGCGTCTACTCTGTGAGGCCAGTGGATAAGACCAGCCTCAGTCCGTTTTTTATCGCCTCGATCCGATCACAGTCTTCCAGGGCGATCCCTGAGATCGGCTCTTGTCCATCTGCGTCCCAGGCATTCATATCTGCAAGCGAGACTTCGCTGGAATCATCTGCATGGACCACTTCTACTTCATCTCCATCCCATTGGACCAGATACTGATGCATTATGGAAGGGATACAGCAGTTGGCATGGATCCAGTCCCTCCCAAGTAGTACTGTGTACGTACTCTTGCTGTTGACGATGAAGAACGATGTTGGCACAGTCTTGCGACTCACTTTCAGCTCCACATTTAGGACCCCCATCGCCTCTGATGGCTGTCCATTGAAGTCATTAAACATCACATTGGTCTTGATCAGATCGGCAGAAGAATGACCCAATCGGCGCAGCACAGAGTATGGCATCAGGTTGACTGCGGCACCAGTGTCGACCAACATCCTGTTTACAGGCTTGCCATTGATGAAGCCCTTGAGATACAATCCCTTCAGGTGCTTGTAGTTCTTCTCCTTGGGCTTCTCGAAGATGATCGGCTGTGGACCCAGATCCAGCTATGCGACAGCCAATTCTTCCAGTTGGGGTGCCCGAAACTCCGATGGGAGCACGAATACCATGTTCACATCAGCCGATGGCCTCTCATCGGCTTTTGTCTGCTTGGGGCGCCACTCTTTTCTGGGAGGGCTCCTTTCCTCTCTTCGTGGTCGCCTGAATTGCTCCGCGAGATTCAGACGCGCTTTCCAGATTGCGCAAGCGCTGTACTCTGCGCTTCTGCGACCGATTAAGCCCGTCAGGACACCACCGTGGGCGATGGTACCTGTCTTCTTCTTCTCCTTGCTCGGAATCGCCCCTGGTTGGCCTCTTCATATGGTCCTCATGACGTGTTCCGGTCCCTAGGCGCCGGAACACAGATGTCTTGTCCTGCTGGTATCCTCGAGGCCTGCACTCCAAGCAATCATCTATAGTAGGCAATCGGCTCATGCCGGAATTCCAACAGTACCTGAAGAATGGGCAATGCCAGTGGTCGCGTACAGCCTGGCGTCTCTCCAGTGTCCTTCCTGAGCGGTGCTCATATTCGTCTTCTTCCGATTCATATCGGCGCCGCAACTTGTACTGGTACTGGTACTTTTCCAGAAGCCGATTAGAAGCTGGAAGCTGATTACGGATGTGACACACTTGTTCTTCAGTGACATGTTGCTGCCCTGGCTTGTCTTCATCCTGCGACCGCTTGCTAGAAGCGGCATCTCTATTCTGCTGGTCATGGCGGCACACGGGTCCCACCATGTTGATCTGGAACGCCAAATCCTGGCCCTTGGATCCGAAATCTGACAGCTCCACCACGTTAGCTTGCGGGAAGGGTTTGGTGTCAACCTTCATCGTGTGTTGGGCCAGGATTAATCGGCCTGGCTCGATAGCCGATTGTATCTGACGACGTAGCTCCTTGCACTCACCCGTGGAATGAGTGAACGAGTGGTGTCATTTGCAGTACAGTCTTCCCTGCAGCTCTTGGGCCGTCGGCAACTTGTGATTCTCTGGGAGCTTCAGCTGTTTTTCTTTGAGGAGCAGATCAAATATCTGCTCCGCCTTGGTCACGTCGAAGTCGAAGCCCTTCAGAAGCCCCCTGCTGTTTGACCCACTTGCACGGGACAGGGTTTGCCCCCCGAGTCCACTCTGCCACGGCTACTTCTTGCTCCTCGCCAGTCATCAGATTCTTCCGCCTGTGCCATGTTTACATGGCGCTTGAACTTGTCCTAGTACAGCTCAGGATGGTAATGCTCGTATGCTGTAAGCTTCTGCACTAGGTGCGCCAGAGATGTGAACTCCAACTGAAAAGCCGCATCCTTGATCGGCTTAGCGAGTCCAAGGACAGCCAGATCGACTGCCTCCTTCTCTGTGATGCGCGACGAGTAGCATCGGTTCTTGACCTCCCTGAAGCGCTATATGTATTCTGACACAGTCTCTCCTCGCTTCTACCTGACTTGGGCGAGGTTGGCAATTCCAGCTTCAGCAGCCTCCGAATCGTACTGGGTATGGAATTGATCTTCAAGCTGCCTCCAAGTTCGAATTGAATCCGGAGCCAGCGATGCATACCATCCAAAAGCTAGGCCTGTATGGGATTGGCCGAAGAACCGGACCCTCAACGGATCCGATACTGAGATCATCCCAAGCTGCGTTAAGTATCGGCTCACGTGCTCTATGGAGCTGGCTCCTTCTGACCCGTTGAATTTGGTGAACTCAGGGAGCCGATACTTGGGTGGCAGTGGAATCAAGTCATAGTCGTTGGGATACGGCTTGGAATAGCCGATCGCTTTCCTCTTGGGCAGGATGCCAAACTGGTCTCTCAGTATTGTGATGACCTGCTCCACACTAAGGACTCCTGGGGCCGATGGCTCAGCACTCGGCCCAGTAGCGTACTTTGCCAGCCACGCTTGTTTCTCTACGTCTGCTCCAGAAGCTCCTGGGTTTACCATATGCACCAAGCGTGTTGGATTGACGCTGTCAGGGATGTAAGCGCACGTGTAGCCGTGCGGAATCTCCTTGGGTGGCTCGGTGAGGAACTGGCCTTCTCCAGGATCACTGCCGATCTTGTGGACGACGTAGATCGGCGCGCTCTGTGGTTTTGGAGCCGCGAATGAGAATGGCAATTGCGGCCTAGAATGCAGTGCAGCTTCCTCTGTGTGACTCCCCAGGGTTGGCCCCGACGGAGAGTACTGGTTCTTGATTATCTCCTGGATGACGCGGTGCGCCATGCGCTCGAGTTCGTTCATCAGGCTCTGAGAGTGCCGATGAAGCGCATGGGCCACCATGTAGTTCATCTCCTGACGCAGGGCTCTGGTGCGCTCTTCAGATGGTACAGACAGATCTACATTGTCAAGAGCGCCTTCTGGTGAGAACCCCTTCCACCTGATGCCATGGTTGCGGGTCTTCTCAAAAGAGCCGATGAGATCGGCTTCCAGCAGAGCTTTGATCTCATCATACTTCTTCTTGTGTTTAGGAGGGAGCTCTTCATACGTGACGGGCTTGGGAGCGGGTTCTTGATCTTGAGCTCCAGTCATTGTTGCAGTGGACGTTGTTGCCGAGAAGCATCCCACCGGGCGTGCCAGAATGTGTTGTCGGTCGAAACCCACCGGCGAGCAGCGACGGGCAACACGAAGAGCCGGGAGGTCGCCGGGGCGCTGGCAGGCACTGCTCCCTCGTCGACGGCCCGCAATTCCGTCACGTGCCCGGAGAATGTATGGAAAGCCGGGCGTGCCACCTGACCTATACCCGACCAGGAGGGTGCGAACGTGCTCCAAACTGTTTCCTGCATACAAAGACACGTGTAAATGTAAGTCCGAGCCATGGTCGGCTCCCTGGGACGACTCTTGCATCGGCTTTAAAGAGCCGATCGAGTCCTGGTGTCAGATTGGATCTGTGTCTATCTGGATATTGATGAATAAAGCAAATAACTATAAAAATTGCTTCAATTAAATCTAATTGATCTAATCCACGATGGTAACAACTTCACGGCTAGATCGGAACATCCTACACGTGACTAGGCTTAATGAACATAACAGACAACTAAACCATAACCCAAAACAGAGGCCTAAGAACTAGCAAGAGCCGATTCCCGGAACAATCCCTATCAAGGCTAAGATAAAGCATCTATTACACCACCGGATCATCCAATCCGTTTGCAAGGCCTAACCTAGCAGATATTATGCCAACTCTTAAGATAAGAGCAAACCATAACAGATTAGATCTACTAGACATAAAAGAAGCAGGGTGTTGCCTCTGTGCAACTAATTCTATGCGACAAGAACTAGCATGAGATTGAAACGTGACTGCACAGAGACAACATGATATTCGTAGATGATAAGCAACGAAGCACAACAGATCTACTAAAAGCCATGCTACGAACATCAGGATAACTAGTACTACTCGCCATCAAAAATGCTTCAGTACGAGTAATACCAAGGTAAAAGCAAGAACAATACTGCCCTGATCGCAAGAAGCGATCAGGGCAGCATGACACTTACTTGGATGAAACCCTAGGATTAGGGGTGGCGATGCTCCGAGAGATGTTGTTTGCGAGACGTGACGATGCTCTCCTTTACGAATAACAAAGGATACATATTTATAGTCCGGAGACTTGGGAAACAATCTAAACTAATCTTGTCCCGATCGGACTCTATCTCTAATCTTAAACTAAATCTAAGGATACATGGCCCATGTGGCCCAGCTGCTCACGCAGGAGCCGATTTACAAGTCTTCTTAGTCTTCTGCTTTAAGCCCATCTTGCTTTCAGCCCATAAATTAATCCTGTTAATTTATGACGATAACACATGCCCCCCTGGTTTTGGCAATGATAGTTCCAAAACCAATATGTCGCTTCATCTTCCCGTTAATGCTCATTAAACACACTGCAACCACCAAGGAAGACGCAACGTCTCTGCAACTGGCTCCTCGTAGAACGTGAAAACTGCCGTTCCAACTCCCATCTTTTCACTATTTAATCTCACCCAAATCGGCTCTTCTCCACAGCAAACTCCTTCTCCTTCTCAAAGCCAGTAGCATAGAAAACCCCAATCCTTCACCAGCCATGGCCATCTCTTCTTCCTCCGGCTCCAACTCCTTTGGAGATTCCTCTTCTTCCTCTTCTCCCTCTTCCTCTTCTTCCCTTTCTGCCTCCTCCATTGATCCTATCTCAGAGAGCCGAGAGCCGACCCCCGAATGGGACCCAACAGCAGCCTACGAGGCGCTGGCTCCTCTGCACTAGGATGCAGAGGAGTTCGACTTCAGTGTCGCCTCCGAAGAGGACGAACCCATGACTGAAGGAGAGGAAGACCTCCAGTTCCCTTTCCAAGAGGAACTGGAGAGCAGCGAAGACGACGCCTTCTCCTGGGAAGGAGCCGACTCCTCCGAAGAAATCGGCTCTTCTTCCAGCGACGACACGGCGGCAGGAGGAAACCCCCACCAGTTCCTCAAAGCTCCCTGTGCGCCGCCGGCGCGCCTGCTCCGGCCACCCCGAGCCCAACCGAGAGCGTCCCAAGGTTCCTCTCACCCTCCTCGTGATGCTCCCCCATTTCCCCTCGCCGCCGGCGAGCTCCCCCGCCGGGAAACGCCACTGCCGCCTCCTCCTCTGTTCCAGCTCCGGCCAGGGGCATTTTTGTGAGCCCCCAAAACATTTCAGGGGCGTAGATGCAAGTTGTCGTTTCCTTTTTCTTTTGTTTTAAAAAAACAGTGAACTTGTAAATTAGTTTAAAAATCATAGAAAAATCAGAAAATGTAAACTCAACTGTTCTGGAATCTTTGCAAAGAGATCTACAACTTTTGTTACATGCACTTTTTCATTTTCTCAATAGTTTTGCTTTATTTAAAATGCAAAGAAAATATGGCTTTTATTATATCCCAAGTTACATGCATGATCTGTTGGCCATTTTTGGTCAGTGTGTTACAGGTTAGATGCCTAGCCTTGTGTAAAGGTTTCGTGGACTTTTGATATGCCTAGCTGTCAGTTTATTTAAGTCTTGATGTATGCCTAGGATAGATAGTTTTATTTATCCAAGTTGTTATGATATGTTTCATGGGTTAAAACTTTTACAGTACCTGTATTTTCGTTCCCAGAGTCTACAAAAAAAGTTTGAGAATTTTTTTGTTAAACCCAACTGGACCAAATGTTTTTTGGTAAGGATAGATACGTTAAATCATGAAAAATAGTTCCTGCACATGAAAAATTCTAATAATTTTTCTATGGGTTAAATTTGAGTTTATAACCATTCTGGTAAAAGATGAAGCTCTAGAGCTTGCTATTTTTGTTTGTAGGTTTTAAACTAGGTTTTTGTAGCTTTATTTTGTCCTATTTATCATGTTCTGTTACTTGCTCTGTTAAATCTGAAAAATTTACAGTAGACTTACTACTAGTTTATGAGCACTCAGTAAAATTTTTATCATCTTTACTTATAGGGTTTGTTCTGTATAAATGAATCTTAGTCCTAGTAGTAGCTGTTTAATGTATTTTTAATAATTAATATGCTCAGTGAAAATAGCTGAAAATTTTATGGCAGGTTTGTACTTAAGTAATTGACTCTCCATAAAAATTTTATATTCAGAAGCTATACCTACCAGCTGTTTGGAATTTTCCATGCTTGCACTTGAAAGCAATCTTTCTAAAAATAACAAAACCCTCACTTACTTAAGGGGAAATAATTAATCTAGATAATACTCTATAAACATTTGCCCAAGAAGATGTAAAGAAAATGTTTTACAACTCTTTAGTGAACTAAATTAAGTTTGTTACCATCACCACAACTCATGCATGTGCATTTTCATATAGATTTGACTACTCTCGCCGACGGTACGTACGAGCTGGTGCCGGAGTCTGAGAATGAGCTGTGTGAAGCTCAAGTTAATCTAACTGAAATTACTAAAGACCTGAACTAGAGTTCAGAAGAGCCCAAGGCTAGCTCCGCTCAGGAAGGCAAGCCCCGGAGCATGTCCTACCTATTTTAAATTTATGCAACTGCTTATATTCCTATTTATTTGTGCATTTAAGTTTGTAGGAATTGTATGGAACCTTAGTTGCTTGATCCTAGGTACCTATTCTTGAACACTAGTATGTGTAGGTCGCTAGTTGGCTATGCTAATGGGTCGGTAGAAGTCGAGTGATTTCCTGTCACTCGCGAGCTCATAGGAGTTGAATGCTTACTACACACTGAAATATAAGGTTTACGGGTGGGGTTGTTGTACTTGTGATACCCCGTCTGTTTAGCGAAAATGGATAAGGCCGCGGTGTGTGGTAGTGGTGGTTAAGCATTTGAACGTACTAACCACATGCCGAGAATATGGTAATTGGTAAGCTTAAGTAACTGATGGAACCGGCCATGGAACATACTCCCCACTGTCTGGTCTTTGGTCACGCACGGGTGCAGGGCACCCTAGGGCGGTGGGCCTGTTCCATGCCCGGGGAAAAAGGGGAAAAGTCGCATGGGTGATTTCATTCCCCATGCGTGTGTTTAGGTCTGCCTGGCCAGGTTAACAAATTCGATTCGAATCATCCGTCTCTCACGGATATTGAGACTGCTTAACCCTTTTGCCACATAGAGTAAGAAGTGGAACAATGATGATGAGGAATATGATTGAATGATGAAAAATAATTGTCTTTCACCATGCATGCTATTGGATAGATGCTAATGTAGAATAGTTAATCGAACTAGAACTTGAAAGCTAAAATCTGAAAATAAGGACTTACTCTTTGTTGCTTTTCGGCAAAAACAAACCCCTCAAGCCAAAAGCCTTGCATGTCTAGTTAGAGGGTTAAATATATCCTAGTCGGGTAAGCCTTGCTGAGTATTAGTA
This sequence comes from Panicum virgatum, assembly GCF_016808335.1. Taxonomy (NCBI): domain Eukaryota; kingdom Viridiplantae; phylum Streptophyta; class Magnoliopsida; order Poales; family Poaceae; genus Panicum; species Panicum virgatum. The sequence continues at coordinate 70,056,958 of NC_053146.1, forward strand.
TACTCAGCCTTGCTTGTGGCTCAACTTTGTATTCAGGTGACACGTTTGAAGATCAAGTAGCTAGCTTGACTTGGCCGTGTGTTTTACCTCCTGGTTGGTCGGTGGAATGGGATACGACTCCGGCCAACGATGACAGTGCCGAGTGATGTCATGTACGGGCTTCATCATGACATCTTGTATCGTCGTTTAGAACTCGCTTCATTTTCCGCTGCAGTTGAACCCTGAACTACTTTCAATTTGAACTTCAAGTACCTTTCTGAGATTCAAACTTGGTTTGTAATAATTAAGTTAAGACTCTTTAATGTAATGTATTTGTGAAATGTTGTACTCTCTGGACTCACCTTCGTGTGGGTTGTATGTAAGCTTTGGGTTCGATCGACGCTCAGGTGGATTCTTCGGGACTTTACCTGACAGCCCTGCCGGATTACTCCGTTTGAAGTGCGTGTTAGCCGGGATTACCTTTAGGGTGATGGTTAGCGCACTTGAGCCGGATTAATTTGGGCGGTGCTGCCACATCGGGGCCTTGGAAGTCCCGGCTATTGAGGTGGTCAGGACCACGGAGGTCCCGGCCATCGAGGCGGAGAGGACCCGAGCCGAGCCCACTGAGGGGGTCAGGCCCCCGCCGGCAAAGGAGGAGGGTGAGGAAGACGAGACACTCGGCAGCCACATGGTCGAGTGCGCCAAGTTGACCCATGAATGGGTCGAGGTAAGTCTCCTGCCTCGCTCCATTTTTGAAGCCGACTATTTTTGCAGGCGTTGTCTTGTAACACATAGTTATTTGTCAGGCTCTCGTAGACATGTCGGAGTAGGCCGCCCAAGAGCTCGAGGCCAGGGTGGCCGAGTTGGAGGCACGGAGCCGCCATCTGGAGGCCGACAAGGTCAAGGCCGAGGATGCTCTACGCAAGGAGAAGCGCGGTATGTAGTCGGAGTCATGTTTGCCGAGTTATTTGCGCGCTTGTTTGTCTCTGACTTGCTTTTGTTTAGAGCTGGAGGCCTGCACCAAGGCCAATGAGGAGCTGCAGAAGCTCCGAGAGGTGGCCGAAGCGCGGGTGGCCGCCACCGAGGAGAAGCTTCGCCTGGAGCGGGAGGCTCGGCGAGGTACGACCCGGAGATCATACGCTATGTTCATTCTGTCATGTTCTTCGGCTTGGGCTAACCCAGCCGGGTGCTTTTTGCAGAAGCGAAGGATCAGGTGGCACAGGGCCGGGCGATGCTGGATCGCCTGAGCAGGCCGCTGGAGGCGCTGCTTGGGGCTTTCGAGCTCGAGGGCGTGGCGGCTGCGGAGAGCCTGGCTGAGAGGCTAGAGGCGTCCCGCGGCCGGCTAGAGGCCTGCATCAGAGGAGCTGCCAAGGATGCAGTGCAGCATACCCTAGGTCTTGTGAAGACCCACCTCCCAGAAGTGGATCTGGACACGGTGGGAGACGGCATTCCCGAGGACTGCTCTGACGCCGAGTGGGAGGCCAACCATGCCGCCGTCCTGGAGATCGTCGAGCGCATTGTGGCCGAGCTGTAGGCTGCTGGTCTCTAGGAGTTTTTGCTGCAAGGAAAGTTGGTCAGAGTGGACCAGCTAAGGACAATGTTTATGTAAATAATGCTTTAATTTTATTTGTTGTTAATGTTATGCCCACGGTCCGGGTTCTTTTCTGAATTTGCCGAGTAGGTGGAAAGCGATCTCTAAGCCCTTTGATTAGCGCTTGAGAGTAGATCATCAATGTGCGCGCTTGGTCAGGGTGACACAGAGTGGTTCCTGAATGCACTCAGCTGAGCTCAGTAAAGACGAACCGGGTTGTTCCTGTCCAACTGGTCGGACTCCGAGTGGGGGCTGGCTGAGTGGCCGGAACATAGCCCCCGAGCGTGTTGAAAACGACTCGGTAAAGAACAAAGAGTAAGTAGAATGCAATATTTAGAATATAGAAAACTTTACTGAATGAGTAGCTGGGTACATAACTTTGCATTTCCTATGCTTCTACGGATAGAAGCGACGCAGGTGTTTGATATTCCATGGGTTGCCCACATCTGTACCGTCTGGCCTCTGTAGGTGGTAGGTTCCTAGAACCACTATCCCACTGACTACAAAGGGGCCCTCCCATGGGGAAGACAGCTTGTGAGTGCCTGTGGTTGACTGGATTCGTCGCAAAAACTAGGTCGCCGACATTGAAGTCGCGCTCGTGAACATTACGATCATGGTAGCGCCGGAGCTGCTATTCATATCTCACATGCTAGATGGAATCATGGTAGCGATGGTAGCGGTGCTCCTCTGCCGAGTCGATGTCGGTGCATCGAGCTGCTTCGGCTTCATTCTCGTTGTAGTTCTGGATGCGCGGAGCACCAAAAGCAATGTCCGATGGCAAGACTACTTCAGAACCGCACACCATGAAGAATGGCGGGTAGCCGGTAGCCCGGCTCCTTTGTGTGCGTAGTCCCCAAACTACTCTGGGTAGTTGTTGGAACCACTTTGCACCATACTTTTCGATCGGGTCAAAAATTCTGGCTTTGAGCCCCTGGCGGATCAAGCCGTTGGCCCTTTCAACTTGTCCATTGCACCTGGGGTGCGCCACGGAGGCATAGTAGACGTCGATGCAGCTTTCTTGGCAATAGTCCCAGCACTCGGAGCCCGTGAATGAAGTACCCAGATCTGTGATGATCTGGTTAGGCACCCCGAATCGGTGTGATATCTCCTCAATGAACTCGGCTGCCTTGGCTACTGTGGTGCCTGTCACCGGCTTGACTTCGATCCATTTTGTGAACTTGTTGATGGCCACGAATATGTGATTGTATCCGCCGACGGCCGTCTTTAGGGGTCCCACCGAGTCGAGTCACCAGCAAGCGAATGGCCAGGACGGCGGTATGGTCCGTGTTGACGCTCCTTAGCGCCCCAATTTGTATACCGCAAGCGCACGGTTCGTGTAGCTTTTCCCTTAGAGTATTCCTCCAAGGTTTATCAATCCATGGATCGACAAAGAACTACCTAAGGTTTTCCATCTAATCTAACGGATCTATCCTAACATGAAGCATTGATTGCATATAAAGGGTAAACCTTTGACAGATAAGACTGATGTGTAAAGGTTGATCTCATCCATGAACATAGGCTTAATCATAGCAAAACCAAAGACATGACTAGGCCTATCGTCATCTTGTTGTAGTTCATGCTAATGAGCAAATAAATCATGCATCTCAATCAAAAGCATCTTTAAACTCAAAATCTCCAATCCGATCCATCGATACTCCGCCTACTCTGTGGAGACGGCCTATCACGACGCCCCCCTTTTGAACGAAATACCCTGAAGCAAGTCGAACCCTCTTTGGTAGTTCCGCCATGAACCTCTAGCCACCATGACTACAGGATCATGCTAAGCGATCTATCTCGATAATAGATCTAAGATGAAGCAAACCCAAAGAAAAGAACGAAATCGAAAGAGAGAACATGATCGCTAATAGATTCGGAAGACATGATTATCATTACTCACATAATAGATTAGTTTGGATCGTCACCACCGAGTACATACCATTGACGACTCCAACTAGCTCATGAACTCCACCATGGCACAACCACGCAGGGAGGCCATGGCGGCTAGGGGTGGCCTAAGCCATCTCCAAGACAACTTCAAAGACTTGCGGCGACTGTCGTCTCCCTCCGGTCTTGGCCCTAGGTTTTCGTCGAGTTCTGGGTGGATGGATGCCTCGAGTTGAATAAGGTGCGAGCTATTTATAAGCCGAGGAAGCGACCGGTCGAAGGGGAGGCCAAACCACCTCAGAAACGGGCTAGGCCGGCCGGCCCCATGGGCCTAGGCCGGCTTACCCCCTTTCGGGCTCGCCTCGGTCTCATTTTTCGCGTGCAGACTCCTCGCATCTTCTAGAGTTTATGTCCTTCACGATTGCACCCCTTTTGACGTCGTTATCTTGGAGATATCTTCGAGGAAAGGATAGGATAGGGAATCCTTCCTTAAATCTTCATTTGCTTTGCTTAATCCCGAAGTACCTTGATCTCATCTTCGTGCGCTTGGTCCTTTGGGCTATCTTGGAGGATGGATGTGCATGAATGGGCTTCGAATCAACATGGGCTTTGGTCCTCCCTTTGGGCTTTGGCCTTCGTCTTTCTCCGTGTTAGCGCTCGATCACGGCCTCATCATTTCATGCTCCAAAATAGGCTAAAAACCTGCAAAAACAATGTTCCTCCAAAATATATGTGCATATGTGAAAATGACCAATAATTAGGCCAGGGTTAGGACGGTTAGTGATTTTGATATTGAATTCATGCCATTATCAAGGATAAACAAGGGATAAAATGGGTACTTAAGGAGCGCCAACATTCCCCTCATGCTTAAACCTTGCTCGTCCTCGAGTAAGTCCAGGAGCTTTGCTTATAAAGAAATCACCATTGCCCCTCAATGTCCTCTCTGCACTTAGTCATACATAACAAGACATATTGCTCTCTCAAGTACTTAGCATTTAAGTTCATGTTTTGACCGGCTATTTTTTCATTATGGAAGATAGACTAGCAATTAAAGAACAAGCCACAATAATAGATAAATGCAATGCTCTCAAACTTAAGTGAATTTCAAACCTTTACCTTGTTTCATCGTGAAGAGTTTTCAAAAGAATACATATCAAACATAAGTGAGGTTCTCTTGCAAAAGATCATGGAAATACTCATCTCATCAAGTCTCTCAAGCCTACATTTGATTGTCTTCAACCTATTCTACTCATATATAAAAGTGGAAGGCTTATGTGGAGCTTGGTAGGTAAAAACAATCCTAGCAAAACATTATATCTGAAATATAGTCAAACTAAGAGAGAGATCTATTGGATTTACTGAGACTTGTCAAAAAGGCCATTAGAAAATAATGTTGGAGAGGGAGAAAGATGAAACACACACATTTAGATAGGTGGACATGTGCAAGTGGCAAATGGATGATCCCGAGACACAAATGAAGTTCTCGTTATCGGATTGCACATGGTTGGAAGATTTGAGTATGGAATAGTTCTTCAAAGTAACGTGGAAAATTAATGAAGCCAAAAAGAGCTAAGGAGCATTTTATTCTTCTCTCTTTTTTTCTTTCCTTTTCTCCCTTTTTTCATTTTTCTATTTTTCTCTTTCTTTCTTTTTTTCTTTCTTTTTGCTCCTTAGAACTTTTGATAGCATAGAATACTTACCCAGCCATCCCCCCATGCTTGAACGAATGCTCGTCCTCGAGTATGAATAGTGGGAGAACCAACTAGCTAGGGTAAGTATCTCAAATTCACCTTCTTCTTCGTAGAACCGCTTGAATCTCCGGGGAGCCTTGTCTCCCAAAATTTTTCTTTATATGGTGCCCTTGATTCTTTTGATTCCGTCGAAATGATAATCCATACTCAAATTGGGTTGTGGTCAAGGAGGTAATCACAAAAAGATATTTTTGGTTTAGGGTTGATATCCAGCGAGGTTTGCAAAATTCCCGAAGTAGAAACTCACAATGCATGGATAAATAGGCTAGCAAAAAGAAGTTTACACAAAAAAATGGAATGACCAGCTTCTTAGTCTCATACCAAAGAAATCAATTTTAATCCAACTCATCCAAATATAAGTTTGCAATCTAAAGGTTTCATCATGAAAGAATATGTATGTATAGGCTTTGGTAGGTAGGACTTTGCAAGAGATTTACAAATGTAGATAGCATAGAAATTAAGTTTTCAAATTAAACAATCACAAGGTGTAAGGTCATCGGTAGACTTAAATCAAAGAGCAACATAGAATATGTGGGTTTAGAATTTAGTCATTTAACCTCCACAAATAAAAGAGCCGGTATTTAATCATTTTAATTCCATTTAATTGAGAGCAAATGGTCAAGTCATATACAACATAGCGTAGGTAAAACAAAGCGTGATTGTGCTAAGCATGGAAGAAGAATCATGAGCATCTTGTGCTAAGCGGCCTCCCCCATACTTAAGCATTGTGCTAAGCATGGAAGAAGAATCATGAGCATCTTGTGGCAACCGTGATTATCTTACTTCATGAGATCTTTCTTCCTTGTCCACGAAATCCTCCCCCATGCTTAGCATGATGCTAGGTGTGGAAGGAGAAGATGGATCATCTTGAAATTCTTGAAGTCCTTCCCTCATGTGTATGAATATCATCTTCAATGTGTCTTCACCTTTGTTGCCTCAATTTCCTTCAACTTCTTCTTGTACTAAGTCATGGTCCCAATCATTGCTTCACATCGTCGTCGCCTCCTTCAATTCCTCGTTGTCCCATTGCTGCCTCATCTTCACGAATTTTTTTAATTTCCAGAACAGAACATGTATTGAAACATTGCTCCATTGCGAAGTGCATGAATTTTCCTTTCCAACGAGTCCTCATTCACCCAAAACTAATTCCGAACAAGAGAGTTATGTCCATTTCATCCCAGCGCTGCAATCTGTCTCGACGAAGTTCAGAACACACTACATCCAATGTTCTTGCCATATCTCCTTGTACGGGTCTTCAAATTCATTGATCTTGGATGCGTTGGAACGGGAATTTCATGGAGCTTCTGAATATCAACTTTTTCTTCCTTGTACATCTCTGTCCATGTGCAAAATTTGATGAAAACAGCGGGGCTTGCTTTCGAACTTTGGAGATGTTGACGAATTTGATTTCTTCTTTGATCACGAATTCATGGGAACGCTTTGTCATGCCTGTAAAATAATTGAAGTGCACAATCTACCCCCAAGGTGATAGTTGGGAGTAGAAACAATTGCCAACAAACCAAAAACATCCCCTAAGATACTTAACTTGTGGCATAATTAGTCTAGTGAAAATTAAACCTAATGGGTGTATGTGAATGCAAGTGGGAGGTGTGTGTATGCAAATGAGAGGAAAATGGATTGCTATCTTGGTCAAAAGAGCTTAAAGATGGAGGTCCGCAAACAAGTTTAAATACCACGTTTACACAAGATTGCAAAAGGTAAATGCTATCATGATAAGCATTACATGGATAGGAAAGCATACATCAATAAGATTGAGACCAAGCTAAAAAAATGAGGGCATGAACAATGGAATGGATGCAAAGTGCAAATGCAAAGTTAGAAAAAACAAGTGTTAGCAAGGTTGAAAGGACCTTTCGATGTTGTTCCGCAACTAGTTTATTCAAAAACAATTGCTAAGAGTGTCAAAAAGCCTTCGCGACACTTCATAAGAAGTGAGGCTTTTGTCAATGAAAAGGTTATTTATCGAAAAAGGATCAAGCAACCGAGCTAACAAGGTTTTAGAAGTAGGTTTATGGGTTTCCTATATTTTTGGCTTAAAACAAAATTTTGAAGAGAGAGTGTTGGGTATAGAAATTCTATATAAGGTGGTTTCAAAAAAAACTAGAGAGAAACAAAAGTTAGATTTTTTTTGAATGAAAAACATACCCTATGGTTTTGGGATTGCTCTGTGAGTGGTTTTCCTAAGGGTTTTAGGATCTCAAAAGCGAGGCTAGTCAATATTTTTAGAAAAGGTTTTTTTTTAATGCAACATGCAATGCAATGCAAGGGTGAGACGAACAACATGGTATGCAATGCAACACGGGGTGGGTGAATAAAATGATATGACATGATGAGGTGGTCTAAAACAAAACAAAAAGTTAGCCTAAGTTAATTAGCCACAAGTTTAAAATCAAAGGGTGGTGCAATGCTTCATAAATTTCTCTAAAAAGACACAAAGAAAAAGACTCAAAACACTAATAGGCACACAAAAAGGTCTACAAATTTCCCAAGATCAAATAACAAAGTGCTCCCTCAATAACATTTAGAATGAACAACATGAAGTTGTGGTTTTTGTTAGAGCAATGGTACAATGTTACTTGATATTCCGATTAAAGAGTGCAATGTAGACGGTCATATTAATATATATAAAATAAAAGATCGGGTTGCCTCCCGCAAAGCGCTTCATTTAGAGTCATAGAGCTCGACTTTTTTACATACCTTCTCATTGATGCGAAGCCATGGTCCTTCATGCAAGAGGTGAAGGTGTTCCATGCAGCTCTTATTCCACTTCTCATGTTGGACATGATCAATCACGCTTAATGGAAAACTTGCTCAATCGTCTCTCACATCATGGTCACCTCCTTCTTTGTTGTCCTTCGTCGCTACCTTTCTTTCCATGGATTTTCCTCTCTGTCCAGATTGCGAATTGCGCCAAACAATTGATCCAATGCAAGGTGCATGAAATCTTCTTTCCAAAAAGTCTTCATTTGCCAAAACGCATTCCAATTGAGGGAGTTATGCCCCTTTTTCCCCGTCACTGCAATCTGCCCCGTGCTGATTTCAGCACGTGCATCTCCGATGTTTGAGACATAGCTCCTCCCGTGGGACTTCAATTGTATCGATCATGGATGTGTTGAACCGAGGACTTGATGGAGATCCTGAATATTCAACTTTCTTGCATTGTAAATTTCTGGACTTGTGCACAAAATTGATGAGGCTTAGCGACGTCCGTTCTTGAAACTTGAAGATGTTGATGATGGTGTTCAAAATTTTGGGCACAGTTTCTCTCCTCATCATTTGAGTTTCATGTCCTGCATGGTTAGTGAAATTCGGGGCTTCTCCCGACATGTGCTCTTTTAGGGTCATGAGCTTGACCAAGCGCAAAGCAAGATTGAGATTTGCAATTATTTGTAAACATATGCAACATAATCACATCCTCAATTAAATTTCATCAACAAGGCATGGTGTAATTAAATGCAGCATGTGTTTCTTGCATAGCGCGGAGCTCATTATTAGGCAGAAGTTCTTTAAGCATGAAATCAACCTTCTCAAGAAACTCTAGCCTATCATCATGAAAAGAACAAGGCATAGAATTTAAACTTTCATTCCGACTATTGGTTCGAGCATGAGATTTTTAACGATTATCAACAAAACCAATAGAAGCTGGAGAATTCACTGTATACCTTAGCCTCGGAGCTTTTTCATACTCATTGGAGTCGTGGTGCTTTGTGCAAGATGTCATCTTGATGCACTCCTCGTGGTCCATTATGATTTGCTTCTCACGTCTCCATGTGTTGAATGTTGCGCTCTTGTAATCCGTCGTGGTTTGTTTGCAACATCCTCGTTTGTCGAAGGTCGACCGCTTGTGCCTTCATTTGCCAATATCATTAGGGTTCTTCCTCTGCTCCAAGCTTCTGAATTTTATCATGTACGCTTGATGAAAACATCGCCCAAGCTCATCTTCATTGTTGTCATCGTCATCTTTTCTATCTTGTTCTCATCGCGTCGCTCCTGCCTCTTCTTCATGGAATCTCTGATGTATACTCAACAGAACATATACCAAAATATAGCTCTATTGAAAATTTTATGAAATTACCTTTCCAACGAGTGGTCATTCGCTTTAAACGGAGTCAAAACGAGGGAGTTATGCCCGTTTTACTTTTGGCGCTGCGTGCTGTCGAGAAATTTTCAGAGTGCACAACCTTCAATGTTTTGGCCATACCCACTTGTAGGAATCTCCGATTGACTTGGTTCTTGATTCGTTGGGACGGGAACTTCATGGAGCTTTTGAATATCGAAAAATATGCTGCTATTTGCTTCTGAGGTTGAGCAGAATATTGATGATAACAATGACTTCTTACGAACCGATCCGAAGATGTCGATGATCTTGATCTTGTGGTCTTCAGAGCGTCTTGTTGTGCATCCTTGGCTTCAAGGTCATCACCATTGATTCACCAGCGAGTAGCATGGCTCCAATGGTCTGTCTCCATGGTTCTTGATTTGCCTAAGGTGTCGGGATCGAAGGAGGCTCCCGTGCTTTGTGTCGATGATCAGAGCGGTCTATTTCTTTGATTGCACTCGACTAGAAGCTTCTTGAGCATCCCATGGAGAAGATGGGTGGCATCATGGTTCCTCTAATCTTGTTTCCTCTAGTGTTGGTCAACTTCAAATCATCAACTTTTGTGCACAAGGTTCTCCAAACATCTTGCGACATCGTCATCACTTTCTCCATTGTTTGTTGCTGCCTCTTTTTCGTTGAATTCCTTGATCATCCTGCACAGAAAATGTATCAAAATTCTACTCCATGGAAAGACTTATGAAATTACCTTTTCAACGAGTGGTCATTGATCCCAAATGGACTCCGGATGAAGAAGTTATGGTCGTTTTACTCCGGCACTACGCTCTGTCCCGAGACATTTCAGAACGCGCAGCGTTGAAAGATTTTACCATAACTCTTCACACCAATCTCCAAAATCATGATTCTTGATGCGTTGGAAAGTAAACTTGATGGAGCTTCAAAATAATCTATTATTTGCTCATGGTACTTCTCTAATCTTGGACGAAAAACTCATTACAACAGTAACACTTTGGAGATGATGATGATCCGATCGCACGATTTTCTTCGCGGCATGCTTCATACCTATTGCTTGAACAAACAATTTTTCCCAAAAACATTAGTCTTTAAAATCAATTGACACGGCGGCGTAACTCATTTATCATCTTTTACTTTGGGGAGTGGGGACTCGATAGCGGATGCTGGGCCACTAACAAAAGTTAGCACCTACCACTAAAGAGCGGGTCTTCACGTAGCCATCAACTTGCTTGAGTGAGATTGGACTTGTCAAAGTACGGACGTTGAGAACTTCTCAATCGTTTTGTGTCTAGGATTTTACCTCCATTCATGGACACAAACAAGAAACACAGGATATATGCAATAATAAAATTAGGGTTAGTCCAAAAACTAGAAAGATCGCCCTAGGGTTCGTGTTGCCGATCCCCGGCAACGGCGCTAGAAAAGCTTGTTGATGCTCCTTAGCGCCCCGATTTGTATACCGCAAGTGCACGGTTCATGTAGCTTTTCCCTTAGAGTGTTCCCCCAAGGTTTATCAATCCGTGGATCGACAAAGAACTACCTAAGGTTTTCCATCTAATCTAACGGATCTATCCTAACATGAAGCATTGATTGCATATAAAGGGTAAACCTTTGACAGATAAGAGTGATGTGTAAAAGTTGATCTCATCCATGAACATAGGCTTAATCATAGCAAAACCAAAGACATGACTAGGCCTATCGTCATCTAGTTGTAGTTCAAGCTAACAAGCAAATAAATCATGCATCTCAATCAAAAGCATCTTTAAACTCAAAATCTCCAATCCGATCCATTGATACTCCGCCTACTCTGTGGAGACGGCCTGTCACGACGCCCCCCTTTTGAACGAAATACACTGAAGCAAGTCGAACCCCCTTTGGTAGTTCCGCCATGAACCTCTAGCCACCATGACTACAAGATCATGTTAAGCGATCTATCTCGATAATAGATCTAAGATGAAGCAAACCCAAAGAAAAGAATGAAATCGAAAGAGAGAACATGATTGCTAATAGATTCGGAAGACATGATTATCATTACTCACATAATAGATTCGTTTGGATCGTCACCACCGAGTACATACCATTGACGACTCCAACTAGCTCATGAACTCCACCATGGCACAACCACGCAGGGAGGCCATGGCGGCTAGGGGTGGCCTAAGCCATCTCCTAGACAACTTCAAAGACTTGCGGCGGCCGTCGTCTCCCTCCGGTCTTGGCCCTAGGTTTTCGTCGAGTTCTGGGTGGATGGATGCCTCGAGTTGAATAAGGTGCGAGCTATTTATAAGCCGAGGAAGCCACTGGTCGAAGGGGAGGCCAAACCGCCTCAGAAATGGGCTAGGCCGGCCAGCCCCATGGGCCTAGGCCGGCCGGCCTACCCCCTTTCGGGCTCGCCTCGGTCTCATTTTTCGCGTGCAGACTCCTCGCATCTTCTAGAGTTTATGTCCTTCACGATTGCACCCCTTTTGACGTCGTTATCCTTGGAGATATCTTCGAGGAAAGGATAGGATAGGGAATCCTTCCTTAAATCTTCATTTGCTTTGCTTAATCCCGAAGTATCTTGATCTCATCTTCGTGCTCTTGGTCCTTTGGGCTCTCTTGGAGGATGGATGTGCAGGAATGGGCTTCGAATCAACATGGGCTTTGGTCCTCCCTTTGGGCTTTGGCCTTTGTCTTTCTCCGTGTTAGCGCTCGATCACGGCCTCGTCATTTCATGCTCCAAAATAGGCCAAAAACCTGCAAAAACGAAGTTCCTCCAAAATATATGTGCATATGTGAAAATGACCAATAATTAGGCCGGGGTTAGGACGGTTAGTGATTTTGATATTGAATTCATGCCATTATCAAGGATAAACAAGGGATAAAAGGGGTACTTAAGGAGCGCCAACAGTCCGTAAGGCCTGAGCCGGGACATGCTGCTGCTTGGAGAAGAACTGGCACCCAGGACATCGCCTGATGATGTTTCGGGCGTCGGCCAGAGCCGTGGGCCAGTAGAAGCCTGATCGAAAGGCTTTCCCCACAAGGGTAGAGGCACCCGTGTGGTTGCCGCAGATACCCGAGTGGATATCGCTAAGGAGTCAGACTCCTTCGTCCTATGCAACACATTTGCACAGGGTTCCTAAGGAAGTCGAGTGCCTGAACAGCTCGGTTCCTATGACGACGTAGTTGCTTGACCGGCGAGCAAGCTTCTCATGTTCCTTTCCTTTTGGGTAGCTTTTGTAGTTTTTCATGAAGACAATGATTGGGGAGCGCCAGTCAGTATCAAGGGTTAGGACCTCCTGTCCTATGGCCGGGACCAAGTCGGGCTTTGTGAGAAGTTCCTCTTCCATCTTGACCGTAGGGCTGTTGAGTGCTTGAACAAACACGCCGGGTGGTACGATGGACCGCTTGGATCCGAGCTTGGACAGGACATCAGCCGCCACGTTGTCGTCCCTGGGGACGTGGTGGAACTCCAGACCATAAAACTTGGTTTCGAGCCTCCTGATCTCCCTGCAATAGGCATCCATCTTTTCCTTGGTGCACACCCAGTCCTTGTTGACTTGCTGTATGATGACTTTGGAGTCGCCATATGCCAACAGACGCTTGATGCCGAGTGTAACAGCGATCCGGAGACTGTGAATGAGAGCTTCATACTCGGCAGCATTGTTGGTGGCCTTGAAAAGTAGTTGGAGGACGTACTTGAGTTGTTCACCTTTCGAGGAGATGAAGAGGACTCCAGCGCCGGCTCCGTCACGATTGAGGGCACCGTCAAAGTACATGATCCAGTGCTCGGATTTGGTGTCTGTTGGAGGATCTTGGATCTCGGTCCACTCGGCAACGAAGTCGGCCAATGCCTGAGACGTGATGGTGGACCGCGGCGTGAATTCAATCGAGAATGCGTCAAGTTCTACTGACCATTTGATGACTCGGCCGTTGGTGTCCTTGTTGTGGAGGATGTCACCGAGTGGATATGATGAGGCCACCTTGATCTTGTGAGCCTAGAAGTAGTGCCGGAGCTTTCTTGACGTGATGAGGATAGCGTATAGCAGCTTCTGCACTTGGGGGTAGCGTGCCTTGGATTCGCCGAGTACTTCACTGATGAAGTAGACAGGTTGCTGTACCTTGTAGATGTGACCCGGCTCGTCGTGTTCGACGACCAAGACAGTACTTACTATGCTGGTAGTGGCGGCGATGTACAGGAGGAGGACTTCCCCGTCTTCTGGTGCTGTTAGGACATGCGGCGAGGTAAGGAAATCCTTGAGCTCCTGGAATGCTTTGGAAGCATCGTCGTTCCACTCGAACTTGTCAGACTTCCCGAGAAGTTTGAAGAAGGGTAGGCCTCTGTCATCGACTCGGCTTATGAACCGACTCAAGGTAGCCATGCACCCTGTGAGCTTCATCAGGTCCTTTTTGCTCCTGGGAGGCTTCATGAACCTAATGGCGTTGACCTTGGTGGGGTTGGCTTCGATGCCCCGGCTACTAACTATGAAGCCGAGTAGTTTTCCAGACGGGACACCGAACACACACTTGGTCGGGTTGAGCTTCCATTTAAATTTCCTAAGATTTTCAAATGTCTCGGAGAGGTCTATAATGAACTGGTCATTACATTTTGTCTTGACGACGATGTCATCGACATAGGCCTCGATGTTGCGCCCGATCTGCCCCTGGAGGCATCTCTGAATGGCCTTCTAGTAGGTCGCGCCAGCGTTCTTGAGGCCGAACGTCATGGTGTTGTAGCAATAGGCCCCGAAGGGGGTGACCAAGGATGTCTTCTCCTGATCTGACTCCTTGAGGGCTATCTGGTGGTACCCTGAGTAACAGTTAAGAAAAGAAAGAAGAACGCACCCGACCGTCGAGTCGACAACTTGGTCGATGCGTGGTAGAGGAAAGGGGTCCTTAGGGCAGTGTTTGTTGAGGTCGGTATAGTCAACACACATTCTCCATTCACCATTTTTCTTTTTTTACAAGGACTGGGTTTGCCAGCCATTTTGGGTGTGCGACTTCTCGGATGAAACCGGCGGCTAGGAGCCGGGTTACTTCTACCCTAATAGCCTCCTTCCGATCTTGCGCGAAGCGGCGGAGCCGTTGTTTGACGGGCTTCGCCTTCTTGTCCAGATCTAAGGAGTGCTTAGCCTCCTCCCTTGGGACCCCGGGCATGTCAGATGGCTTCCATATTCCAGTGTGTTTGGCGCAATTCTGTGTCAACATACTTTTTGGCGACTCTGCTGGGGACAGATTAATCTGGTTTTAAAACTAATCTAATCTACTCCTTTCAGAAGATGGGCTCTTTAGAGATCGACAAGGAAAACATCATCACGGCTACAATGGAGGAGCTCACCGAAGAGGAGAGCAAGGCCTACCCTCTTGTGGAGGAGCACGTCAAGGCACAATTCTTGAAGGGCTTCAAGAAGGATCGTGGTGGCCTCGTCAAGAGGGTGGAGGAATTCGTACTGCCATCTCTCAAGCTTAGCAAGGATAAGATTGAGGAGATCTCCAATGTAAGCCTCTCTTCCTCTGATATTTTTGATAGAATGTCATCCATGATGGATCAAAAAATTATTGCTGCACAAGCTGCTGCGGGTGATGTTTTAATTAAATTTAGTAGTGATGTTGATGCGCTTAAAGGTAAACAACCCATGTCAGATCCTAACTCATTAGATCCGAGTTCGGCTACCCCTGAGTTCACATCTGAGCCACTCGTTCTCAGGGCAAACCCCGCCACCGTCAACTATGCACACAGCACCAGTTGGACCGGTCTCACCGACTGGTCAGACCGGTTACGCAACCGGTCAGACCGGTTACTCAGGGACAGTGCCGTCACCGGTGCCCCTCGAGACGATTCCAAATTCGGCTGCCCCTGGCCGAACTAATGAATTGTCACTGTATACACCACCTCTCACTACTGTTGTAGCTGGAGGATCGCGAGGATCTAGACCTAACCAAGGATCGATCCCAACTTCTTCACAAACGATGTCACATGGAAATTCTAATGCACATCGTTTTTCTGAGTTTTATACCAGCCAGCACTATCAGGCCGATCAACTTAAGTTCAAAGAAGATCTGGCAAATGCGATTAAAAGTAAGCTTGGGGTGGATATGGGTACTACACGTTTATATCAAAAACCTTATCCCGCTGAGTTTGATTTTACTCCTTTTCCTGCTGGTTGGCGTATTCCTAAGTTTGCTAAATTTAATGGTGATGATTCTCGTACAACTTGGGAACACGTTAGTCAATATGTCTTGCAATTAGGAGAGGCCGGTTTCAATGATGCTTTGCGTGTACATTTATTTTCTTTATCTTTGACTGGAACAACTTTCTCTTGGTTTTCCTCACTTGCTCCTAATTCTATTCGCAATTGGGCTCAGTTGGAGCATAAGTTTCATGATCACTTCTTTAGTGGGGAAACCGAAGCAAGGACATGATGAATCTTCTTCAGATTATTTCAAAAGATTTAAAGAAATTAAAAGTCGGTGTTTTAGTTTGATGATTTCTGAAAAAGATTTGGTGGATTTGGCATTTAATGGTTTACGTTCTTATTTGAAAGAGAAACTCGAGGGCTTTGAATATCATACTGTGAATTTCTTGCAAGTCAAAGTCATGGGTTTAGAGTTTAAACTTAAAAATGCCAAAGATACTTTGAAGCCACATCGGTCCAACACACATATTCTTGATCATGATTCGGATAGTTCGGACGATGATAGCAAGGAAGTATATGCTGCTGAGTTTGTTTGGCCATCAAAGGCCAAACCCGGTTCAGTTCCGTCTCCCAAGCCGATTCAAAAGAATCGGCAAGAGGAGCTGAAATTTACTTTTGATGTTTCTAAATGTGATCGGATTTTTGATGAATTGCTTAAGAATGGTAACATCCGATTGTCGCATGCTATTCCATCTCCCGACGAACTTAAACGACATGCATATTGTAAGTGGCATAACTCTACATCTCATGCTACTAATGATTGTAATGTTTTTCGTCGACATGTACAATCGGCCATTAATGAAGGACGATTGGTACTTTCAGAGATGCAAATTGACAAGGCTCCTTTCCCTGTTCATACGCTGGAATTGAACAATCCAAAGGTGCTCATTCAGCCGGAACAAGCCGAAGGAGCTAAGGGGAAGCATGTTGTCATCGGTGATCCAAGACCGATGAATACAAGTGGCAAGATCCTTGCCCGGGAAGTTATCAAAGAGAAGACTGATGATGGAAAGGATACTCTGAAGATCATTGTCAGAAATCCCAGACTCGGGGGGCAAGGAAGCTCTCCACCAGAAAATCAGTCTGCTGATCAGGCACGACCTGTCAGACCGGTGTCTCCGACCAGTCAGATCGGTCCGACCGGTCAGACCGGTTCCTCCAGCCAGTCAGACCGCTCTGGTGACCATCCCCTGACTTTCAAGCCAAAGCGTCCGGAAGTGGGTACTTGGAAGACTAACGAGGTGAAGGTGCGGGGAAGAACTGCTATTCAGAAGCCCACCTTCAACCAGTTGTTGAACAAGTACACAAAGGCCGTTCAAAATGATCGGCCTTTGTACACAAAGGTAGACATTGGTGATGGAACTATTCCTAGGCCGACCTTTGTAAACAAAAATTTATCGGCTGAATATAAAGCCGATTTGGTTAATTTATTGAAGGAATACGTTGATTGCTTTGCTTGGGAGTATCATGAAATGCCCGGTTTAAGTCGTGATCTTGTTGAGCATCGTTTACCGATTAAAGCTGGTTTTAGACCATATAAACAACCAGTTAGGCGTTTCAATCCTATTATTTATGACCAAGTTAAAACTGAAATTAATCGTTTACTGGATGCTGGATTTATTCGGCCTTGTCGTTATGCTGATTGGATCTCTAATATTGTGCCCGTCGAGAAAAAGGATTTGGGGAAAATTAGAGTGTGCATTGGTTTTAGAGATCTTAATAAAGCTATTCCCAAGGATGAATATCCTATGCCTATGGCTGATATGTTGATCAATGAGGCTTCCGAACATCGTGTCATTAGTTTTCTTGGTGGTAATGCCGGTTACAATCAAATATTTATGGCCAAAGAAGATATATCTAAAACGGCCTTTAGATGTCCAGGATTTGTCGGGTTGTTTGAGTGGGTTGTTATGACTTTTGGTTTGAAAAATGCGGGTGCTACTTATCAAAGAGCTATGAATTTAATCTTCCATGATTTGCTTGGTGTCATTTTGGAGGTGTACATTGATGATATTGTCATTAAATCGGCCGGTTTGGATCATCATTTAGCCGATTTGAGACTTGCTCTTGAGAGGATGCACCGGTATGGTTTGAAATTGAATCCACTCAAATATGCTTTTGGTGTATCGGCTGGAAAGTTTCTTGGCTTCATTATTCATGAGAAGGGAATAGAGGTTGATCCTAAAAGAATTGAAGCCATGAGGAAGGTTGAAGCCCCTACATGCAAGAAGGATTTATAGACGTTCTTGGGCAAGGTAAATTTCTTGAGAAGGTTTATATCTAACTTGTCCGGGAAGATTGATGCTTTTACTCCTATTCTTCGGTTAAAAGATGAAACCGAATTTACTTGGGGGGCAAAACAGCAAGAAGAGTTTGAGAAGATCAATATTTATTTATCTTCGCCACCCATACTCAAAGCACCTAGGAGAGGAGTACCTTTCAGACTTTATGTGGCTGCAGAAGACAAGGTTATTGGTGCTGTTTTGACTCAAGAAACCGAAGGGAAGGAGTATATCATTGCATATCTAAGCCGACGACTTATTGATGCGGAGACAAGGTATACATTTATTGAGAAGTTGTGTTTGTCTCTTTATTATGCTTGTACCAAATTAAGGCATTATCTACTATCTAGTACTTGCATAGTAGTGTGTCAAACCGATGTGATCAAACATATGATACAAAAACCGATTTTGAGTGGTAGAATCGGCAAGTGGGCTTATGCTTTGGTTGAATATGATTTGGCTTGTGAACCTTTAAAATCTATGAGAGGCCAAATTGTAGCGGATTTTATTGTTGATCATCGGATTAATGACAAGCATGATCTAGAAGTCGGCTATATTACTTGCACACCATGGAAGTTGTACTTTGATGGATCGGTTTGTGATGATGGTCAAGGGATTGGTGCTATTCTTATTTCTCCGAATGGTGCCGTTTTTGAGTTTTCAAACCGATTGGAAGAAGAATGCACAAATAACCAAGTTGAGTATGAAGCGCTTCTATTTGGCTTGGAATTCTTGCAATCCATGGGTGTGAAACATGTTGAAGCCTTTGGGGATTCTCTTCTAGTGGTGCAGCAAGTATCCAAGGTATGCCAGTGCTATAATGGTTCTCTAAATGCATATCTTGATAAATGCCTCGATATTATTTCCTCCTTCGATGAATTTATTATTAAACATATACCGAGGGAAGAGAATGGAAAGGCAAATACTCTGGCTCAGCAAGCATCTGGCTATAATGTTACGAAAAAATATTTCAACATTCGCAAGCCGATGCAAACGAAAGTCGAGTTTCTGGTTCTGGACACACCGGTCCGACCAGTCAGCGAGACCGGTCTGACCGGTGATGCTGCTGATGGTTTTGGTTCGACCAAAAAAGATGATTCAATTATCTCGGCCGACGCCCAGGATTGGAGGGTCCCTCTTATATCATATTTGAGAGATCCTGTCCGTGGTGCGGAGAGAAATATTCGGCGTTTTGGCTTTCAAGTATGTTTTAATTGACGATGAACTTTATCATCGAACTGTTGAAGATTTGCTTCTCAAATGTTTAGACTCGGATCAGGCTCGGGTTGCTATGGGTGAGGTTCATGAAGGTTTTTGTGGTACTCATCAATCGGCTCCCAAGATGAAGTGGTTACTCAGAAGAGCCGGTTTCTATTGGCCCACCATGCTATCCGATTGTTTTAGATACTTTAAAGGGTGTGAAGAATGTCATCGATTTGGTGATTTGCAATTGGTGCCTGCTGTGTTGATGCATCCTATTATTAAACCATGGTCATTCCGAGGTTGGGGGTTAGATTTTATTGGACAAATTAATCCTCCATCTTCAAAGGGGCATCGCTTCGTGTTAGTTGCTACAGATTATTTTACTAAGTGGACCGAAGCAGTTTCTTTGAAGAATATGACACATAGGGAGGTAATGGAGTTCATTACTGAACATATTATTCGTAGATTCGGCATTCCACAAACTTTGACAACGGATCAAGGTTCTTCATTTATATCAAAAGAGGTGCGTGACTTTGCCGAATCTTATAAGATTAAGTTGCTCAATTCATCTCCATACTATGCTCAGGCCAATGGACAGGCAGAGTATAGTAATAAGATTTTGATCAAACTTGTCAAGAAGAAAATAGAAGAAAATCCTAAGAGGTGGCATGAAGTGTTATCCAAAGCATTGTGGGCTCATCGTATATCTAGACATGGTGCTACTAAGGTTACTCCTTTTGAGCTTGTGTATGGTCAAGAGGCCGTTTTACCCGTTGATGTAAATCTGGACGCATATAGGTTGGCAAAGCAAAATGACCTCTCCGCTGTTGATTACCATGATTTGATGATGGATAATATTGATGAGGTGACCGACAAGCATTTGAAGGCTTTGAAGGAGATTGAGAAAGACAAGCTTCGGGTGGCCAGAGCTTACAACAAAAAGGTAAAACTTAAATCTTTTCAGGTTGGGGATCTTGTTTGGAAGACAATTTTGCCTCTTGGGATGAAAAGCAACAAGTTTGGCAAATGGTCGCCAAGTTGGGAGGGTCCATACAAGATTATCAAAGTTATCTTCGGAAATTCGTATATGGTGGAGACGGTGCAAGGTGAACGTCTACCCAGGGCTATCAATGGGATATACTTGAAGAAATTCTATCCTAGCGTATGGCAAAGTCCGTGAAGACGAAGATGGCCAGTATTGGATATCGCACTTAGTTTTATTTTTAGACTTGTATGCTCCGTGTAAAACATGTACATCAGGATAGTTCCTGCTTTTTGGCTTGTGAAACTCACCAAAAAGCAAGGGGGCATATGTTGACAGCCAAATTTGGCACCTGCTGAGGTCGACCGGTCTGATCGGTCGGGCCGACCGGTCAGACCGGTCTGGTTTGTATAGTCCGAGTAGAATTAGGGTTTTTGTAAAGAGTCCTCATGTAATCCTACTCGTGAAGGGGTACGTCTTCCCCGGCCTATAAATATAAAGGCTAAGGCCGATTGAGGTTATTCCCAATCGAATCAATACAAAAATCGCATTACTTTTATCTCTCAAACCCTAGCCTTTTCCAACCCTAGATTGCTTTCTTCCTTCGTCTCGACGGCGTTTGAAGACGTTCTGAGTGGCCTGCCGACCTCAGAGCAACCCTACGATCACGAGCTCCAACGGGGTCCCTCCCGAGCTCGCTGTTCTAGGTCTTTGCGAGTTCCCTGCCTGCACCGGTCAGACCGGTCGGCGAAACCGGTCAGACCGGTCCGCCTAGGGTTTTCGCTGTGTTGATCGTTTTGACAATCGTCGCGCGTTCTAGTGCATTCAAGTGTGTTTGCTGCAATTATGTGTCAACACAAACTACGAAGGCGGCGCAGCAGCGAGGAGAGGCAAAACCCTAACTCGATTAGATGTGTTTTGGTAGAGGTCGACATGTCAGATATATAGAAGATCCCACGACCTCACGTCGTGATCGGTTCCGAAAAATTAGGAAACCGATTAGGATTCCATATCTCAGTAGACTTAAGGGCTAAATAACCAAAAGCAAAACTAGCAAAATGAAGCAGTGCCCCCGTAAGGCGAGGGGCCGGATTTCGGCGGACCATTCACGCTTACGTCGTGCGCCCGTGTATTTCGCCACGCCACGCCACGCCCGGCGAGCGCGCGTGCGTGTGGAGCTCCCCTTCTCCCTCCACACACATAGATTGGAGAGGTGAATACAACCTCCATATTTAAGTTGGTTATACTCCACTTCAACTAGCAAGGTGGGACTAAAGGATTGCACACTAGTTCACTTCCTCATGCACTACATGGGCCTTTGAGATTTTCTTGGAATTTCTGAAATTTGTCATGGGCCAAGCCCAAATTCCATCAATCCCCCACCAGATCTCAAATACCCATTAGAGATTTTTCCTGTCTCTCACTATTGTTTATATTCCAGTGTTTCAACAAGGACTATTAAGTTGAACTCTTGCTTAGAACTTCAAGCTACACTCATTCACAACTTGAACAATGGACTAAGCCTTGAATTGCAAGTTTTGTGCGAACAAGATACACTCAAAGCCCGAACCAGTACACAGTAGCCAGTAGCCTGCTCCGCGGGTGGAACATATACGTCTTACTCCCTAGTCTCTTCATGAGTTTACTAGAGATCACCCAAATCTCACAGACTGCGATGTTAGCCGGTCAGACTCATATGGGTGTGTTCTTTCAAGAATGCTCTGTAGGATAGCATCTTTGCTCATCAGAGCCAACAGAAACACATTAAGGCAAATAGCCAACCTGCCTTACAGCAACTGAGAGTATGCATCTTCACTCAGAGAGGGTCTAATCATTACTCTCCTCAGTTCATTAACAACTTGTTCTTCCCAACTCCTAATTCACGGGATCTACGATCGCATAGGTTGGCTTACCACTGTGGCAACTTATACGGGTCTCATACCCATCTCCCTTGATGCACTACCTATCACATTCCATGATAATCCTTTTGTAAAGGGATCTACCAGGTTTTTGTCTGTTTGAATATAATTCACACTTATCATTCCGGAGTTTCTCAACTTCCTGACAGACTTCAGTCATCTTTTGACATGTCTTGATGACTTTGCATTATCCTTAGCACTGTTCACTTTGACTATCACTGTTTGATTGTCACAGTTCATAAGGATAGCCGTCACTAGTTTCTCAACCACAGGCAAGTCCACCAAGAGCTCACGCAGCCACTCTGCCTCAACAGTGGCTGTGTCCAAAGTAGTAAGTTCTGCTTCCATGGTTAACCGCGTTAAAATGGTCTGTTTGCAAGACCTTCATGATATCGCACCACCTCCAAGGGTAAACACATACCCACTCGTGGCATATAGCTCATCAGCGTCAGAAATCCAGTTCGAATCACTATATCCCTCAAGCACAGCATGGTGCCTAGAATAGTGAATCCAATAACTCATAGTACCTACTAGATAACGCATAACCCTTTCAAATGCATGCCAATGATCAGTACCCAGGTTTGACATGAACCTGCTCAATTTGCTCACAACAAAAGATATGTCGGGTCTCATTGCGCTAGCTAAGTACATGAGTGAACCAATAATCTGTGAATATCTCAATTCATATTTGGCAATTTTTCTGTTCTTTCTCAACATCACACTAGGGTCATAAGGTGTTGGAGAAGGCTTGCTGTCGATATAGCCTAAGAGGCTCAAGACCTTTTTCCACATAATGGGATTGTGAAAGAGTAATCCCATTCTCAACCTTAACAAGCTTGATGTTCAGGATAACATCAGCTTCTCCCAGATCTTTCATATCAAAGCTCTTTGATAGAAAGGACTTGACCACATTGATCACATCAATGTTTGTGCCAAAGATCAGTATGTCATCCACATACAAGCATAATATAACTCCTCCACCCCCACCATAGCGATAGTACACACATCTATCAGCCTCATTAATGACAAAGCCTGTAGAAGTTAAAGTTCTGTCGAACTTCCCATGCCATTGCTTAGGTGCTTGTTTCAAGCCATACAAAGACTTCAAGAGCTTACACACCTTGTTTTCTTGAGCTTTCACTACAAATCCATCAGGCTGATCCATGTAGATCTCCTCATCCAACTCTCCATTTAGGAAAGCTGTCTTAACATCAATCTGATGAATGATAAGACCATATGAGAAAGCCAAGAAAAGTAGTGCTCGAATAGTGGTCAATCTAGCGACAGGTGAGTAAGTATCAAAGAAGTCTTCGCCTTCCTTTTGTGTGTACCCTTTGGCAACAAGCCGAGCCTTGTACTTATCAATAGTACCATCAGGCTTAAGCTAGTTCTTGAATATCCACTTACACCCCACTGGTTTGCAACCATAGGGTCGTTCAGTGAGCTCCCATGTCCCATTAGAAAGAATTGAGTCCATCTCACTTTGGACTGCTTCTTTCCAATCATCTGCATCTGGAGATGCATACGCCTCTGCAATGGACGTGGGAGTATTGTCCACAAGGTACACAGTGAAATCATCACCAAAGGATTTCGCAATCCTTTGTCTCTTGCTCCTTCTAGGAGCTTCACTGTCATCCTTCTCTAGGACGTGCTCATGCTCATCGGATTGTTCAGAAGACTCGATAGGTTCAGCTGGTTGAGGAGTTAACTCAGTTGAAAATCTAGAATTGCTATGCATATCTTTCATAGGAAATATATTCACAAAAAATATTGCATCACGAGATTCCATAATAGTATCAACATGCACATCTGGTACCTCAGATTAACCACTAAAAATCTATAAGCAATGCTCCTCTGAGCATATTCTAGAAAGACACAATCCACTGTCTTAGGTCCCAACTTGCACTTCTTTGGAATAGGCACATTAACTTTCGTTAAGCACCCCCACGTGCGCAGATAAGAAAGTGATGGTTTTCTCCCATTCCACATCTCATATGGAGTTTGATCTTGATTCTTGTTTGAAACTTTATTCAGAAAGTCAATACAACCTTCTCCCACCATGCCTTAGAAAGACCAGCTGTGTCTAACATGGAGTTAACCAAGTCAGTCACCGTGCGGTTTTTCCTCTCTGCAATCCCGTTTGATTTGGGAGAATAGGGAGGCGTCCTCTCATGAATAATTCCATGATCCTCACAGAATTCATCAAATATTTTGGGAAAATACTCGCCACCACGATCTGACCTTAGACGCTTGATCTCTCTCTAGTTGATTCTCAACTTCAACTTTATAGATTGTAAAGTAGTCTAACGCTTAGTCCTTAGTTCACATCAAATAAACATAGCAAAATCTAGTCGCATCGTCAATTAACATCATGAAGTATCTCTTTCCACCTTTTGTCAACACACCATTCATCTCACATAGATCAGAATGTATGAGTTCTAGAGGTGCCAAGTGTCTCTCCTCAGCAGCCTTGTGAGGCTTCCGAGGTTGTTTTGATTGCACACAGCTATGACACTTAGAACCTTTGCCAATGGTGAATTTTGGAATTAAACACATGCTGGAAAGCCGAGACATCAAACCAAAATTAACATGACACAAACATGAATGCCAAACACTTGCGTCATCGCTAACGTTGCCACAAATATGGTTCACCGACTTATTACAAAATTCAGCAAGAGAAAAGCAGAACAAGCCTCCGCAATCATAGCCTTTACCAATGAATTGTCCATGTTTCGACACGACAAATTTATTGGACTCTAACACTACCTTAAACCTATCCTTGCATAGGACTGACCCGCTGACCAGATTCTTATTGATAGTGGGCATATGCTGCACGTTCCTCAGCTGCATGATCTTTCCCGAAGTAAACTTCAGATCTACCTTGTCAACACCATGAACAGAAGCATGTGACCCATTCCCCACCAGCATGGAGAAGTCTCGGATGGTCTGGTAAGAAGAAAGCATGGAGATGTCAGCACACACATGAACATTAGCACCCGTATCAAGCCACCAACTCATGGATTGAAAAACTGAAAGAACTGTAGGTAAATTACCGTAGCCATCTCCAGTGTTGCCCATGGTCACAATGTTGACGTCTTTGGACTCATTTGCTTTCTTGGCCCTGCGGTCTACCCGATCTGGGTACTCCTTGGAGAAGTGTCCAAGCTTACCACATGCATAACACTTTTCCAAAGCCTTGTTCTTCTTCTTCTTGAAGGTAGAGGTCTTGTTAGGCTTGTTGTTGTTCCCTTTGTTCTTGCCATGTGGGAACTTCTGGACTAGATTGGCGCTGGACTGACCTTGATCTCCTTTCTTAGGCACGTCCTTCTTCCAAGCCTTCTCCTCAACATCAAGAGTTGCTATCAGATTTTCAACTGATATCTCCTATCTCTTGTGTTTCAGAGTTGTGGCGAAGTTTCTCCACTGGGAAGGCAACTTTGCAATAATGCAACAAACCACAAACTTGTCGGGAATAGTACACTTAAGGAGATCAAGATCATTGACAATGCACTGCACCTCATGTGCCTGTTCCACCACAGAACAATTATTCACCATCATGTAGTCATGGAAACTGTCCATGAGGTATAGTTCATTGCCCGCATCTGTTGCATCATGCTTTGCAACTAGAGCATCACACAACGTCTTAGCCTCTGTCTCATCAATGTACACATGCACCAATCCGTCTGACAGATTGCTAATGATACATCCGACAAAGAGATTATTGGCCTCATCGTACTTCTTCTGCTCTTCAACATTAAGTAATGAGGACATGGGTTCCCGATCTTCCGTCAGGTTCTGGATAACTCTCGTTGTAGGCGGAGCGAGACACACCGATCCGGCTTCAGATCCTAAGACCCGAATCCAGCAATCTTAGCACCACAACTCCTCTGGTTATCAACCGTGTCACAACCCGGTTGACCTCGCCAAGAAGGCTAATCCCTGCAAGCGCAACGAAAAACACAAGCAAGAACTCGAAAGAACGCAGCTCAATTGAAGCACTCTGCAGATGAAAGATTAATCTCAAAGTTGGGGTCTCACAAACCGACACGGCGGCGAAACTGTTCTCGACAGAATAATCTAAGCAAAACCCAAGTAACCTAATGGTGGCTGCTGTGTATATAGAAGAGAGAGGCTAGGGGCGGCCAAGGGGGTGGCCGGGCAACCCTAGGGAGTACAAGGCCTTCGGGCCCAAAAACTAGCGTCGCTGCATCCAGGCAGATTCTGGTCGTCATGTTGTTTCGATGATTCACATCGACTCCGAGCGTATTTTGATATGGGATCAGTTGGATTGGAAAGCTTATCTCCTTAGCTTTTCAACGATATATAGAACGCCCAAAACGGAGCCCGTATGTGGCCTGGGCGTCCATTTTCGTGAGGCCTGCTCCTGCAGTCCGAACCGGACTCACGAATAAATCGGACTTCAATGTGGATTGGGCTTTGAACTCTATCTTCGCTTGGGCCTTGGTCATATGCGTATTGGTCATGTCCTCATCATTCTCCCCTTCTTGGTTTTGAGTCATCCTCGACTCAAAGTCGCTGATGCTTGCAGAAGTAGTTGTTCCCATTCTTGACATGATCCTGCGTTGCTCCCCTTCTTGAAATTGAACCTGTTGTGACAAAACAAACAAAGAAGAACAAGAGGAACTCTGCGTGATAGGATTAGTCTTAAAATAGCCCTCTTTTCCATCAAATTGTTGCACAGCAAAACGAGATTTCAGATTTGAACACATATAAACACGATGCACCATGTACTCTCCTTTACAATTATAATTGCCAATAAAGTGATATGTACATCGAGATAACCATGGCAATCCAACACATTTGAATTTCTCCTCCAAACTACTAAGTGCACACAAAGTATCAAACTCTATATAACCCAAAGTATTTAAAGAAGACAATAATTTCCTTTCATCCTTTTCTGTAGCAATTGGAATCAAATGTTTATTTTTAGCATAAGTCTTTGGTTCCAAAACAAAAGGATCAGTTTCCTTCACAAGTTGTGGCACAGGGATAAATATAGAACTATCACACAACTCTTCTTTATCACAAAAATCAGTAGAATATTTATCATGTGACAAAGTCAATTCAAATTTGGTGTCCACTAAATGTTGCTCTATTATAGCATGAGTGGCGGACAATTTCAGCACATCAAGAGAGCTCTTACCTGAGACAATTACCTGTTCATTCTCTATCACCTTGTCTTCTGTTTTAGATACATGCTGCAAAATATTAGATCCAACAGAAGACAAAGCGATATCTTTAATTTGTACAAAATCAGATTTAGAGGAAGGCATTGTAACATCTGAAATAATCCATTCTTTTCTAAAAGGCTCATTCTTTCTTCTCTCTGCTCTTTCAAGATCGGCTTCTAAAATTTCAGTTGCAGACATAGATTTAAATGTAATTTTTCTTCCATTGTAGTTGAAAGAATATCTATTTGCAACCTTTTTATGTACCACATCATTTATATTAATCCATGGCATTCCTAGCAATAAATGACATGCTTGCATGGGTACTATATCAAAATCAGCACTACTCTTGTAAAAACCAATGCTAAATTCAATATGTGCAAATTCAGTTATCTTAATCTTATCGTAAGAATTTACCCATTGCATGTAGTATGGATGTGGATGTGGCTTTGTGGTCAGACCAAGCTTCTCGACCAGCTCTAAACTTGCAAGGTTGTTGCAAGTCTCACCATCAATGATGACTCGGCAACGTCGTTCCATCACGGCAAAGAAAGTCTGGAACAAATTGTTGAATTGATTTTGCTCCACTTTCTCCATTTGAGAACTCAACACTCGTTGAGCAATCTCAGTGTTTCCTGACATTGTTAGTAAGTAGACAAGAGAAAACACAAAAGGTTATCCCTATCAACTACTATATGTGGATGTGGATGGTGGAAACACAATCTCGCACGTCTTACCAAGCTCTTACAAGTGTTCTTACCAATGCAAAGCAGAGGATGGTACAACCGGTGGCTGGTTCGTGATACCTGTGAGGAAGTGGTACCAAGATTGCAAGATCCTCTGGGTGTACTGATCTGAAGTAATATGTGGAGCTTCGAGGGGCTTTATTTAGTAGCAAGGATTAGCACAATTGAAAATCAGATAGCAAAAATTGAATAAATATCCAAAGTACTTATCAATGTTGCTGGCCTAAACGTGTTCCTAGAACTAGTTCAAGCAAGCAAGCGACATATACCAAGCACAAAGGACATGCAAGCACTTCTGATTTTTTTTTGTGCGGCTCTTTTTTATGCACTTTCCTTTTTCTTTCTTTCTTTTTCTATTCAAAAGAGCCACAAGAGCAAGAGACAACTCCACTCTATCACAAAATTGTTGTATGTAAATTACAGATTTGCTACACAAACTTATACAGGCTGTTTGACAAATTTAGAGACCTCAAACACGAAAACTTACAACATGAAAGTTGTAGATCCTCCTTTTCTCTTTCTTTGAAATATATGGAAAGTCT
Organism: Panicum virgatum; assembly: GCF_016808335.1. Classification (NCBI taxonomy): domain Eukaryota; kingdom Viridiplantae; phylum Streptophyta; class Magnoliopsida; order Poales; family Poaceae; genus Panicum; species Panicum virgatum. The sequence continues at coordinate 70,085,292 of NC_053146.1, forward strand.
CTTTTGGATAAAGGAAGTAGAAGATATTGACCCCGAAATACAGACTTCTCAGAAATTTCTGGGTCACCAACAGATTGACTTCCCGATCTTCCGCCAGGTTCTGGATAACTCTCGTTGTAGGCGGAGCGAGACACACCGATCCGGCTTCAGATCCTAAGACCCGAATCCAGCAATCTTAGCACCACAACTCCTCTGGTTATTAACCATGTCACAACTCGGTTGACCTCACCAAGAAGGCTAATCCCTACAAGCGCAACGAAGAACACAACCAAGAACTCGAAAGAACGCAGCTCAATTGAAGTGACTCTGCAGATGAAAGATTAATCTCAAAGTTGGGGTCTCACAAACCGATACGGCGGCAAAACTGTTCTCGACAGAATAATCTAAGCAAAACCCAAGTAACCTAATGGCGGCTGCTGTGTATATAGAAGAGAGAGGCTAGGGGGCGGCCAAGGGGGTGGCCGGGCAACCCTAGGGAGTACAAGGCCTTCAGGCCCAAAAACTAGCGTCCCTGCATCCAGGCAGATTCTGGTCGTCATGTTGTTTCGATGATTCCCATCGACTCCGAGCGTATTTTGATATGGAATCAGTTGGGTTGGAAAGCTTATCTCCTTAGCTTTCCAACGATATATAGAACGCTCAAAACATAGCCTGTATGTGGCCTGGGCGTCCGTTTTCGTGAGGCCTGCTCCTGCAGTCCGAACCGGACTCGCGAATAAATCGGACTTCAATGTGGATTGGGCTTTGAACTCTATCTTCGCTTGGGCCTTGGTCATATGCATATTGGTCATGTCCTCATCATTAAGTACACCATCAGTCTTGTCAAGTCTCATGTCCCAGATGTGCATAGCAGTAAACCAGAGGCGAATCTTTGATTTCCAGATTTTAAAGTTCACGCCAGTAAATTTTTCCGGCCTGAGTGACTCAGCAAAACCAGCCATTGTTAAATCAACAGATTGCCTATAATTAGGTTTTTGGATTATTGGAAAAATAGACAACTGTAAGTTTAAGTTCCGAACTAGATTTAACATGACGAGAATTAAACCTGGCATGCAAGACTCTAACATACTAGACAGTACGAACATCGTAAATATGATCTCAGAAAACATGATCACGAAATACGTACTGTGCGGGAGCTGCCGGGAAGATGAACGGCGCAGACTGGATGAAGACGATCCTACAAATAGATCGCAGCAACCGACGCTGCAGACGACGGTACGCCGCAACTCCAGACTTGGACAAAGGACGAGCTGTGGCGAAGAAGACGAGCAGTCGCACTTGGTGCTTTCCTAAAACCTGATTCGCCCTGCTCTCCCAAGAAGAAGAGCGAACGGTTTTGGGGACCTGCTCTCCCGTTTGCCGGTGCACACCGGCGCTCGGGATGGAGCAAACTACGAAGGCGGCGCAGCAGCGAGGAGAGGCAAAACCCTAACTCGATTAGATGTGTTTTGGTAGAGGCCGGCGGGTTAGATATATAGAAGAGCCCATGACCTCACATCGTGATCAGTTCCGAAAAATTAGGAAACCGATTAGGATTCCATATCTCAGCAGACTAAAAGGCCAAATAACCAAAAACAAAAACAGCAAGTATTTCACCACTCCATGCCCGCCCCGGCGAGCGAGCATGCGCACGTGTGGAGCTCCCCTTCTCCCCACACACATAGCTTGTATAGGTGAATACAACCTCCATATTTAAGTTGGTTATACTCCACTTCAACTAGCAAGGTGGGACTAAAGGATTGCATACTAGTTCACTTCATCATACACTACATGGGCCTTTGAGATTTTCTTGGAATTTCTGAAATTTGTCATGGGCCAAGCCCAAATTTCATCAAATCACCTTGACATCATTTTTCTCTTCTATACAAATTGATTGTCCATGCTTTATCCCCTTCTTCAAATCAGTTCAATATGTGAAATTGAAAGGACCTTGATGTCGTCTAGAGGGGTGACTAGACTTTTCTGCAAATTACAACACTTAATTGCAATTGTTAGCATTCAGACCAGTCAGTCCGGTTGAGCAGACCGATCAGATCGGTCCAACACAGAGAGCACACTAAAACTAGAGGAACTACCCTCCTCGAGCTCTAACACAAACCAAACTTGGTGGAGCAATTCTATAGATGTTTTCTAGTGTTTCTAACAAGTACGTGCACATAGAACAACCACGACCAAATAGATCGATGCGGAATTAACAAGTATTAGAGAATTGAGAATTGAGACAAACCAAGTGTAGACACGAGGATTTGTTTTCTGAAGTTCGCATTCACCGTTGTGGACCCTATGCCTCTGTTGAGGAACTCATTGGGTTTGATTCTTTTTCAACTCGATACCTTGAGTTTGGTCTATTTCAACCGCTCCTCGTTTCCACAAGATGTGATATTTTTCCTTACAAAGGTAAGATCCCGACCCTCATAAACTTGCTGCTAGCTGGCAATGCCTAGCTATCTAGAATGCTTCACGAGTTGCTTTGACGTCAATTACAAGTGCTCAAGCTATGAAATGCTCTCTAGTTCTCTCACACAATCACTCTCTCAACCCAACTTAAAAATTTGTAACCAAATTTAGCACAACTCACAAAGAGAGGTTGGGGAGAGCTTGCTGATTAGAGAACAAGTTTTGGGAAGCTTAGCATGCAGAAGGAACCAATAGTCCATGAAAGAGAGGGTCAAAGGGTATAAATACCCAACTTCTCAAAACTAGCTGTTAGTACTATCAGGGACCTACCGGTCAGATTGGTGTGACCAACTAGTTAGACCGGTTTTTAGATAAAACTAGCCATTGGCAGTGTGAGCCCGAGCAGAAACACCTCCAAGACAAAGAGCTTCACCGCTCACAGTTAGTAACCAATGGTTTCTTGATTGTCACTTGGGTAAGTCTATGAGCACTTTTTGGTGTTGGCAATCAACCAATATTACATCCCTTTTGATGGTACGATATACCTGCACTCAATATCAATAGAAATAGCAAGTCAATCACTTGAACTTGTATGTCTTGCCATACTTCATCTTTTTTTTAACTTGGAATATTCAAAATGCTTATCATCTTGAGCATATTCAATTTGAGTTTATCTTGAGCTTTAAGCCACTTGACTATATGATTAAAAAATGACTTGATGCTTCACGTTGCTTTGCTCTCCAAGGTTTGACATGATGCTTTAAAATCCTTCAAGTACTGGCTACTTCACCCTAGCAAAGATCTTAGAGCATCTCCAAGGGTCTTTCTAAATTTCACTCTCTAAATCATTATTTGAAAATTCATGTACATAAAAATCACTCTCTGTAAATCTTCACTCTCCAACAGTTTTTCTATATCTTGTTTACACTCTAGAGAGCCATTTTCGTTATCTATCTTTGGCTAGCGAGAAATCTGGAATAGATGATGGCTACATTTGGGTAACCACTTAGCTAAGCTGTTGGAGACTACTTTTCCATTAAAATCTCTATTTCTAACAGTTAGGATGAATATAGAGAGTCTCTTGGAGTTGCTCTTATGGTCTAAGTCATCACTTGACTATCCTTTGTTTAGTCGTCACTTGCTTGATTTCTTCAACCTATCTTACCTTTTTTGAGCTTAGCTTTTTTATGCCATCAACAATTAGTACTCAATTGTAAATCCATGTCTTCATATGCTTATCTTGCATTATGACCATACAATTTTAACAAACCACTTTCCATAATGCTAAGCCATAGATAGAAACCACTTTAGATATGCATGACTATGTGTTTCTATTTTACATTGCATGTTGCTTGTCATTCATCAATATATTCCTTTATTTGATTGCATATCACAAGCCAATCCCATGAATTGATTTTTAAATAAATTTCTACTCAACGACTCTTTAACAAACATGTTAGCCCTTTAATCGTTTTGTCATACAATTCACCAAAACTCATTAGAGGCCTAGATGCACTTTCACAAATAGTGTCAAAGTTTCTTTCCTACACAAGTTGGTAGGTAATTCAAAATTCAAAGCTATCATCGCATATCTATTCCATTTAGGTGTCAAAAACCCATAAATTGCATTTTCTTGGTGGCCTTATTATTGAAAGTGTAATTTCTTCTCCAGAGTTTAGGAAACTCAACTAGATATCTTTCTGATATCTTTTTGAACATAGTTTGGATTGCAACTGTATACATCAGAAGAAGCAAGTTTTCTTGTCCTCCTGCTGCATTTGCAAAATATATCTTTTGTGTACTGACATTTTTATTTGAAAGAAAGGTTGCATATTTTAAGGGGGGGAGGGGAGTGGAAAGAAATACTCCCTCCATTTCAAATTGTAGTCATTCCAACTTTCTTGGAGAGTCAAATTATTTTTATGTTTGACAAAAATTTTAGTAAAGATACAGATTTATAGCACCAGATATATACTATGAAAGTATATTAATAATCTAGTTATACTTATTTGGTATAATAATTGTTAGTATTTTATTATATAAACTTGGTCAAACTTTAAATGTTTTAGCTCTTCAAGAAAGTTGAAATAACTTATAATTTGGAACGGAGGGAGTATTACACACAAATGTGAAAGCATTGCACTTGGGTATCGAGCGCCATGTGAAGCAAGCTGAGAAAAAGCCACGAAGAATCAACATGGAGGATGGGCTGTTGCTCTCTGCCCCAAGTCCAAACTGAAGGCCAAAGCAAGCACTACTATGACTACGAGGAATAAGGGAGATAAAGCATGAGGAGGGAAAAAGGATTCACCTGAAGCCACACAAGACAAAGCAAAAGAAGATGCAAAGGAAGGCACACAAAAAGCACGGCTCCTCAGCCACACCAAGAGAAGGATAAGAGAAAGAAGGATGATGCCTGCAGAATCTCTGATGGCACGCAGCATTGTTCTGCAGCCATGGCTCAGTCCCAAGGCTATTCACCAAAGTGACATTCAACTGCCCAGCCCAGCCCAGCCCGGCCTAAGTCGTGCCCGTGGTTCCCTTCTTTTAACGGCGATTCGTGTGTTTTGGCCTGGATGGAGATGCAAATTAAACCAGATAAATCATCAAATGATAATCTAGGAGTGATGCCTTCATCCATGGCCATTCATTAAATATAGTATAGGTTTTTGCATTTGGGTGCTTGTTAGTTTCATCCTCTCTCTCTCTCTCTCTGTCTCTTTCTTTATTTTTGTCTTTGTTTGAAAAAAAAATGAGTTTGCATGTGTGCCTGTACTTGGGCATCAGACCACTTTAGCTCTCTTGCTACTAGTGTGCTACTGTCTGGAGCTGGCTGGAAGATGCACTTTGCACAGATGGATGAATGAAGTGATGCATGGTAGGATACCCCCGAATATATATCTGGATTGTGGTTGGCTCTTTAGATAGGTACACCTTTGTGGCCACAAAGTATGGGGAAGGTCGAGCACAAATAATAGGAGGCATGTTTCCTTTATTTTTTCCCGCTCTTCCTTCCTTTCCCCTCGACTCCATCAGTCGAGGAAGAAAAGAAAAGAAACAACAAATGATACAATATCCTTCAGTTTAACTTTGCCGCTCTGGTCCTCCTTAAATTTGTGATCGGTGTGGTGTGCAACACCATATTTTGATCCTTGATATCTCACAATGTTCATGACCATAAAATATTTTCAAATATCAACACAATAATCTTAGGTTTGTGTTGTATATATAATCTACAAATGAAAGTCTAAGTCTCTGTTAAATATTAAAGAAATTTGAACCTTAATCAGCAGCGTCCTTATTCTCAAATACACACACACAGCAATACTATTCTACACTCTAGGTGTAGCGTTTATTCTACATCCAGTAGTCAAATTACTAACCGAACTTATCAGAAATTATTGAACCGAGTTATCGTATTACTGAATCATGTTAAGTAAAATGGTGTTCAGTAACTGCATACAACGGTTATTACTGAAAATTTGTTCAGTAATTAGTTGGATATAGAATAGTGTTCGCCAGCTTAATTGGCCTGGCCCACACCAAAAATGGGTTGCAGCCTATGAAACAATTGTACGTTGGAAGTTGGAGTGATATGAGCTTCACTTTGCAGCACAAACCAAAAAAGAAAAGAGAAGTTGGAATGATATTTCTTCATGTACTGTTATTTTACTGAAAGGGTCTCTTACTTTTATTCGTGATTACTTGCTGTTGTCCGAAACAACGTAGATTTTTCAAAACTAGTATGATCAAAGGGATGTAGCGCACCTTTTGTTTAGATACTATAGGGACACACAAGTGTAATATAATTTGCTACAAAAATGAAAAAAAAATTCTGATAGGTTACTAGGAATGGGCACTCAATCAGTCACAAGTCACAACACTATTTTCTTTTCTTAAAAAAGGTAAGACGAGAGGAGAGGGAGCGGTGCGGGACAAAAATGTTTTCTGAACTGCTGATATCATATTAAGTGATTGAGGTGAGAAATAGAAAATGGTTCGCAGACTCGTCCCGTCAGATGAACTAGGTTTATTTTAAGATGCAATTTAGACTCGAGCATTTGATATAAAACAAATAATACTATATATGCCTGTATATGTAGGGGCCCATTTGGGAGGGTTCCTTCCTAGATGACGGCTTCATTAGTGAAGCTAAAAGCCGGTAAAACACAAAAACTAGTTTCACCTGCCTTCTAATTTATTTTAGCACTGCCTTATAAAAATAGATTCATGCTAAAATATCTCGATTTGTGTAAAACAGATGAATCCGAAGCCGAAATAAACCTTGCTAAACAGGATATCTTAAACCTTACATCTTCAATATTTAGACTAGTCTTAGTGTATAATTTTATTGTACTATTATTAAAACTGAGAATTTGACAATCAATCTGGATTAGTGTTATGGAGATGAAACTCCTATCTCCTCCTAAAAAACTCTCTTTCTTTCTTCTCTCTTCTCGTGATCATGATGACTCTGTTATATTAGCAATTAGCAATTTACTGATCTATATAACCCACTAAGTGTTATAATTGTATTTCTCTCAATTCTCATACTGCCACGTCATCAACCCACTAAGTGTCATGCTGCCATGTCATCAACCCACTAAGTGTCATAATTTCTATTTCTCTCCTATCATGTTTTCCATGTATTTCCACTATGTTGCGGTTCATCATAAGTATAAATAAAGAAGAAACCCAATATCCAAACTTTTTATTTATCAACTAAATATTACTCTATGTAACATACATATGTTAAATTTCCCTCTCTTTATTTTCTTTTATTATTGCCTCTTAAATGTTATTTTTATTTTCAATGTATTTCTTTTTATTATTGCCTCATGAATGGTATTTTTATTTATCAATTAAGTATTAATCTATCTAATATTAATAAATAAATAAATTTATATTTACTCCAAAAATGCAAAACAATTAGTCTCCTATAGTCTTTCTGTCTTCTAATATTGATGCATCCCACTAGGAATGTTAATTTATATTTCTCTTAAACCTTATTGAGTCACCAACGATGGAAGAAGCACTTCATCCACCTTCTGACCCTATCTCTTCATTTCTCTCATGTTTGTAACTTGATCATCCAAATTGTAGTTTCCATAAGTCTCTCTGTCTACCAATACCACCACCACCCCTTCCACTTCTTCTGATATGTACACCCCCAACACTCTATATATTTTGTCCGGTCGAAGCCCATCGCAGCGTTGCACACACACTCGACTCCATTATTCTATTCGGTTCTGGCAGCTCCTTGTCTTCCCTAGTTATTTCACTACTCTAAAATTCTACCTTGCGTCATTGTGGTTTGCAGGAAGAGCATCGTGCAGCAGAGACGTCGTCAATCCATATGTGTTCTCCACCTCCTGCCCCTAAGAGTTAAGGAGTAGAGTTGTTGCACGTGTTTCCTTTTCCACCATCACTAGAGTACTAATTCTGTCATTTACAAAATCTATGCTCGGGGAACCATGGATTCATGGTCACTGATTTTTTTTTGCAGGATTGTTCCTGTCTCTTCTCTTCCTTACATATTCATTCATTGTGTTATAATATTAGTTCTATGTTTGGTTGCTCTTTAATATTTTAATATTTGATACAATTATATTTGTACAACTTATTTCAATTATCAATATTACACATAACTGCATTCCTCACACTTTAATTTTTTTTCAAAATATTTGTAGAAACTTTGCTTAGCCAAGAGAGTCGATACAAAGTCGAATCACTTGCAGACTTTTCCATTTCCTCCCAGAATAAAATTAAAGCGATCTTACCATACCTATTATGATTTCTCTTTTTTTCAGTTTCATCAACTTGAATTTTTTATATGTGCACCAACTTTAGTATTTAAGCATATCTTATATATAATCATGCCATATATCTCAAATGCTATAATTGACTGCAACATCATATCTCCATCTTTTCAGTACACTCAACTTTAACATTTTTATCCAAAAATTCTGCAGCACCTCTCGCGAGGTATTCAACTAGTATGATATAAAATTTCACGAAACTGCTATGAAACCTCCGCTTAAACGGTGGCATACCCGGCGTCCCGTTGGGATTCCAGGGCGGGAGTATGACGCCGCTAAGCAAGCAAGGTTAACGGCGTGACGATCTTTCCCGCCGCGCCGAGCGGGATGGGATGGCCCGGCCCATCGGCAGGCCGAGCTGGACGGAGCGGTGTGGCCGCCAGGCGGGCCCGGGAGGCCATGTGGGGTGATATGCTCGCGGATCTCTGGGAGGCGCGCGGCTTTTGATTTCGTCGGATCTCGGGGTGGGCCACCACCGCCGCTGCCCACCTCGATTTGCTCCACGTCATCGCCCCCTCCCAATATTTATCTGCTCCTTGTGTGGAGATGGGCAACGACTCCCCCTCCGCCGCCGCAGGTCTCCGCCTCCGGCTGTCATGCCACTGCCTTCTCCTCCGCCCTCCGTTTCCTGACTCAGCCGCCGCCCCAAGGTACCTCCTCTCCTCTAATCGAGGCGTTCCATTCTGGGGACGGATCATGGATGTAATAATAATCTGCAAAATCCCGTCTGCAGTTTAGCTTTTTGGCAAGGCACGACCTCCCTCCGTCCCTCCTCCATTTGCTGACTCGCCTACACTAGAAAGGTATGCTGGCTGCTCCGCCCGCGTTCAATTCTTGGCGATCGTTGTTGCTAGGACTGGAGCGAGGACAAATCTGGATCCCACTCTGAACGAGCAAAATATACGACACTAGCAAATAGTAGCTCATCTTGCTTCCTCGTTCATTCTCTGAACCTATCTTCGTTCTGCTCATCTGTCTCCTCAACCACCTTCTTGTTTGCGCGCAGTGGATTTCTGAGTTGTTGGATGCAACAGAGGTGCTCTCCAAGGCAAGCGTAACATGTGCCCAACCATCTATTCATTAACTCAAGACCTGCCTCGGATCAATCCCGCCACTTTCGTCTACCTCTTCGAGTCTGGCTGATGGAAGGTGCCCGTCAGCAACCGGGCGTGGACGGACCTTTCCTCAGAGATGCCAGACTGCTTGGGAACGGCGCCGTGGGTGTGGCTGGAGACTATGGGCTCCAGCAGGGGGAGGACGACTTGAGGAGCAGTGATCCGGATGGCCCGCTCAGCGGGCCAACCGCTGGTCTGCAGCAGGGTGACATGGAAAACCACCAGCAGGTCTGTTGGGAGCGCGTCCTCCAGAAGAAGACTATCAAAGTCTTGCTCGTGGAGAGTGATGATTCAACTAGGCAGGTGGTCAGTGCCCTGCTTCGTCACTGCATGTATGAAGGTTTGTTTCGTCCCAATTCATCCTTCTGACCCCTCTATCAGTTACTTGAAAAGATCTGTTTTTACTTAACAGCTGTCTCTATTTAGTAGTGCCCACTACTTATGGACTAATCCCAACAAAATTCCATCACACCAATAGGGGGAGGTGTGTGTGTGTGTGTGTAGGGGTGGGCAATTGGTCAGACCGAACCGATCAGTTCGATTCATCAGTCTTTTTCAAAGTTCGGTCTTCAGAAATTTGAGACTGATCGGTCTTTTCTAAAACACAGGACCGAGACATTTCGGTCTCGGTTAGTTCGGTTCGGTCATGGCTGAACTAAAAAAAAGGCATGTGATAGCATAATTAATTAGAAATTGACAGCATTTTGCCTCTTTCAAAGCGCAAATCACAAGCAGTACATAATAGATGAAAAGACCAACACAGAATTACAGTTGTTTATATATCTACAGTTAACACTTCTATTGGGCTGGGCTGTTTTTGGGCTACGTAATGGGCCTTATACATAGTTTGGTCAATTCGGTTAACCGTGCTCAAAGACCGAACTAACCGTAGAAAGTTCGGTTACCTGGAGGCCAAGACCGAACTGCTGACTGAACATTTCGGTTTCGGTCTTTTCGGTCTCGGTTCCTGTCTTTTCGGTTCGGTCTTCGGTCCTCGGTTAATTATGCCCAGTCCTATGTGTGTGTGTGTGTGTGTGTGTTGGTAGAGCTGGGCATTCGGTTCCTCGGTTCTTTTGAAAATTTTGTCCCAGGAAATAGGAAGCGATCGGTTCTTTTTCAGATGTAGGAATCGATGAATTTTGGTTTCGGCGGTTCCGGTTCTAACCGAAGGAACCAAAATTTTTCAGGATGCATAAAATAGCCCATTCAATAGCAAATTTTAGGAGCATTTGAACTGAATTGATGTAGCAAATTTCAGGAGCATTTCAATAGTTCACTGCAGGATGCAATTGATGTAGCCTTTGTGGACAAGACAGAGAAAAGGGGAAGGAGAAGTGGCTGTGGGTGCCTGCATCGGTCAGCTGCGAGCGCTGGCCGTGTGGCAGGCGCTGGGTGGCTAGGGTCCCTGGGTCGAGGTTGGGGACTCGGCCACTCGGGGGGCGCTGGCCATGGCACCGTGCAGCGGGTGCAGTTTGCACGCGCTGGGCCACTGGCCTGGCCGGGGGCGTCTGGCTGAGGTGGCGGGTTCGGCGAGAGCTGAGCGTTGGGTAGCGGCGGGGGCCGGGTAGGAGGCGGTGGGGCTGGGGGCGCCGGCGGCCAAGGGGTGGATGGCACTGGCGAAGACGTGAAGTGGCAGGAGTGCGGATGGTGGGGACGGGGACGTTAGATGCGGATGACGGTCAGTGAGAGTGCGGGACTGGGTGGGAGCCTGGGGGAGTGGGAGGTGCGGTGCGGGGGGTGTGGGTTAGGTTTCACCCCTAGGGTTGGCTATTGGTCTGATGGGGGCTTAATGAGTTAATGGGATGAATGCTATTAATCTTTGTTCCCTCGATTAACCGAGAACTGAACTGAATTAACCGAGTAAATTCGGTTCCCAAGAGGAACCAAACTTCTCGGTTCTCGATTAAATTTGCCCAGTCCTATGTGTCTTTGTGTGTGTGTGTGTGGGGGGGGGGGGGGCTCAGGTTCAGAACCACAATATGAGTGGCCTAATGGCCGATCCATCGCAAACATTGGCCTACCCACCATGCCATGATTCCAGTTAAGACTAAATTCATGCTTCAGCTTCATCAGGTGAATTGTGTGAGCTACTTAATGTATTAGCCACTAATTTTGGATAATATTTTTTTAGAAAATGGAAATTGTTCTGTCCTCTACAAGTTGGTTTATTACAAATGGAGAACAAACATAACCGAAAGAATAAATTAAACGGGACGGAGTCCATTATTATTCGTCCATCCATTCTTGGCAAAAAAGGTCCATGGCCTTGACCTCTAATCTCAAGCTTGTCGAATGGAAGATCTTCATTACCTCCTTAGTCCTCACAGAGCAACGCCCACAACCGTTGTAAATAGCCTGCACAAAGGAAGGGTACTGTTTTTTTTTTCTTGAAAACAATATCATTACAGCAACACCAAATAGCCCAGCAAAGAGCTGTTTAAACCCACAAAGATAGTTAATTTATCTTTTTCTCTCTCTTTTTTTCCCCCAATAAGCCAGCTCCTAGCATATGTGACATAGATCATGGTGGTGTTAACCCAGTAGCGATATGAACTATTCTCCAAATGGACCGCATGATGACATTCAATGCTTAATTGTTTCATTGCAGTTACGGAAACAATACTTTTGGTTCCTGTCCAATTCCTTTTTGCTAGATTACCCTTTGTTAATATGGCTCCATGTCGAAGGTACCACAATAATATTTTTAATTTTAACCGGAATTTCCAGCCTCAAAATGAGAAAACAACACCCAGATTTAGCATGTATTGATGCATGAAGCATACTGAAAATTGACCATACTTATGTAATCCCAAGTAAAAGTGTATTTCTCATTTGATAAATGAATATGGGCTATTTTGGCTACTAAGTTATGCCAATCAATAAGCCTCTTACCCGTTAGCGCCCTACAGGAAGAAATATCTAGTGTCATTTGCCCCATTATGGTATGGTGATTAAGGACCATATTATATAGGATAGAGAACCGCTCCTTGAGAGGTATAGAACCTACCCAAGTGTCTTCTCAAAATCTAGCTTCGAACCCATCTTTTAGTTTGAATTTTGGAAGCCCTTGTAAAAAAATGTGAATCACCTGGTTTAATTTCCACCCTTGGCAAGGTCTTTGAGTTCACATACTTATTCCTGAGTAGGGTCTGCCATGTCCCTTGTTCATTTATCAACTGAAAAAGCCATTTACCCACAAGACATTTCTCCAGTTGGAGAACAGCTACACAATACTAGCGATAAAGGAAACCTTTTTCTGGTTTAAACCAGGATATCATACGAGTCTGACCATGTATTTTTTACTACTAGACATGTAATGCAGTAGAAGAATTGTTTAGTTGCATGTAGTTTTGCTAGCAAAATGTGCACTACTGGATCTAGGGCAAGTGGTATGTCTTTACAGTTTAAATGCTTGTGGCCCATCATGATTCTAAAACTGTAGTTTTCATAATTCATTTGAGTCAATTAGCGGATCCAATCCGGTTGGCTCTAGGACATATGTCCAACAATCTCCTGTTTGCATTAGAGTCAACCATACAAGTATTTTAATGCTCAAGCCCTTTAAGTGTGCGATCTGTTAGGTTCATGTATAGACATTTGTGACTCTTTAAAAAAATTTCTGGACCATAAATCATGGCACCTAGTAGGACATATTGATTCCTAAATTCACATAAAGTTCATATTGGTTGAACCTTGATGTACACGTGCACTGATCCTTTGCCGCATGATACTAGTCAAGTTCAAGGTGAGATTTGTACCACCCTTGTGATAGCTCTACCATTCACTTGATCTTGTATTGGATTATTTCACACAACTAATCTGTTTTGTCATATTTAGGTTAACCTCTTTAGCATGGCCTGGCTGTGCACTTTCTTAGTCCATCCACATCGAGGGGGTCCAACAATATCTCTCTCGTTTTTTGGGAGGGGAATATTCCATCTTGATGCACCAATATCCCATTCCATATTTCATTATGAATTTGAAAACTATTTTTTTTGTTTTTACATAAAGGAAGTTTCTGTTGAAATCAAGACAACCACATCAAGGTGATACAGCCATTTTGAAATTGCCCCCGACCTTTGCATGACTAGGATACATACAACCCATGAAACACGTGCACCAAAAGTTTTAATTGGATACAAAAGAAATTGCTAGGGATCATCAATTTGAAGACTAGGTTGCTATCTGTGCTCCTGGGTTAAACTCTCCCTAACCACCTGCTCCAAGTGCTGACATGCTGCTATAACAAAATCTTGTGAACCTGGATTATAAAGTGGGTAACTAAGAAATAATCAAGAGAAGAATTTTTGTTCTTGGCAAAAACAATATCATTCCTACATAGCCATAGTGACCAACTCGTAGCAGCCGCCCCCAACTAAGTAGTGGTTTCAAGTCCTTTCTAATTCCCCATAGCCAACTAACAAACAAATGTGAGTCCTGAAGCCATATGAATATGAAAAAAACTGCTTTTATAGCTACCCAATTACAGAGTAGCATTTGGTAGCTCCAAAATGCACCATCACACACAGTGAGAAACAGTTTCTATCTCGGGTAGTGAGAAACAGTTTCTATCTCGGGTCTAAGGAGTAGGTATTACATGAGCTCTTGATGGCACATATTAACATAACGGTCCCAACAAAAGTCTTGAAACAGGTCAAGTCCAACACCATGCTCCAAGCATCTTTCAGCACTGTTGTTAGGGTTTAGGGTTTAAGCACCATTACCCTAAAGTCCTAAACCCTTGGTATCTCCATATATATGGTCCATGAAACACGACCATAATTCAATACATGTGCTGGTTTATTGCTAACAAATAGTCACACACTTGCTAACCAATTGCCTCTCATGCATGCATGTGGTTCAACAAGCATCTGAACTTTCTTTCTTTTTTCCCCATGATGTAGGGTTGCATGTGCATATTAATTGCTTTCCCATCTTCTCTTCGTACATTTCTTTCTCATTTAGTGTACATAGCTGCTGGGGAGCACTGACTTGTTTAGTCAAAGGTAGTGGCACGATACAGTAGTTGTTAGGCATCGCCCCACTTCTGGATGTTTGTGAATGAGAAACTGGACTGATAACATAGTAGAACTCCTTACTTTATTTTTCCTAATATATATACTTCCTTCATTTTACAATATACTTACTTTTGTGCATAGACAAAGGAAACTCAACGTTGATCAAAATAAGTAATGAATCAACCTATAATTAGGTGTCTATCCCTTGAAACTCATAAAGAATGCTCTACATGGGTTGTTTTTTCCCCTCCACAAGCCAGACTTGAATCTATGAATCTATGAAACTCATAAAGAACTCATAAAGATGCTATCGAGGCTATGGACATACATTGTGATACAAAGGGAGTATTTCTTACTGACCGAATCTATGAATACTATGATGTATTGTTACTACATATAGAATTATTGTACCTTTAAGTATTATGGCTTAATAATTTTCTTCAATTTGAATTGTTGGAAGGAGGAAGGGGATGTAAAAGAAGAGAGTCTAAAGCTTCTCTTACAAAAAAGCACCAGCCAAAAAGCAGCGGATGGCTAGATAGCAGGGTGGGAACTTGTTGTGCAACAAAATCCATCCTTTCGACTAGGATGAGTGCCATATATACTCTACGCCTGACCTTCTGGCCCAGAGTAGTTTGGTAGGAGAAACCCCTCTTTACGCAACCTGAAATTCCAAAATTGTTAAAGTTGGATTGTTGGACAAGGTGGCTATCTAGTTGGTCTATCATTCGAACCAACAATTCTCAAAATAATGATGTTATAATATAGATATAGACTTAAATGGAAATAAATTGATGGTAATCATTGGAACAGATTATTCAGTGTGTACAGTTGATGTTTGCACAAATTAAATCGTTTCTTTATGCAACATTACATACCTCATCCACAGTTCTCTTGCTCCTTAAAAGGAAAAACCTTTTTTCTTTTGAAAAGAAACAGCAGGGGAAACCCCAACCTTGCAAACAATATTAGTTCGTTTAGTCACTTAGGATAGCAAGATGGTTTTTTCAAGCTTGAATTTTTTAAAGTTCTGATCTTGGTTGATCACTTAAGGCACTGCAATAGTCTTCATTAGAGGTGAGATTGATGATCCTCGGTCTACCTGAGTTCAGCTGTGCTCATGAACCACTAAACTACCATTTCAATCGCAAGTAGACAAATAATATAAGCATATAAGGCGATATGGAAACAAGATCTAAG
The DNA here is from genome assembly GCF_016808335.1 of Panicum virgatum. Classification (NCBI taxonomy): domain Eukaryota; kingdom Viridiplantae; phylum Streptophyta; class Magnoliopsida; order Poales; family Poaceae; genus Panicum; species Panicum virgatum. The sequence goes on from NC_053146.1 coordinate 70,100,841, forward strand.
CATCAACCTATAAGCCATGTTGGTGACTGTTTTGTTTGTTTGACTTTGTTGTTTTGAGTTCGGAGCTAATTGCACTTGAGTGATGTTTTGCACATATAATATTTTTTTAGTTGTGGCCATTGACTGACTGTTGATGTTCTTCAAAAACTGAGTTATTCTATTCATTTTTTTCAGTTATCCCGGCCGAAAACGGTCAGCAAGCATGGAGTTATCTTGAAGATATGCAAAACAGCATAGATCTTGTTTTGGCTGAGGTTTTTATGCCTGGTGTATCTGGAATATCTCTGCTGAGTAGGATCATGAGCCACAATATTTGCAAGAATATTCCAATGATTAGTAAGTAAACTTCGTCAACTCTATATTGCAATTCTTATAATGAACAGAATGTTGCTTTCAGCATTTATTTAGTTCCAATGCTTTTAGCTGCTACACTGATGTGGTTTGTGTGCAGTGATGTCTTCGAATGATGCCATGGGTACTGTCTTTAAATGTTTGTCAAAAGGTGCTGTTGACTTTTTAGTCAAGCCTATACGTAAGAATGAACTTAAGAACCTTTGGCAGCATGTGTGGAGACGGTGCCACAGTGTAAGTCGTTAGTGGTCTGGTTTACATATTATATTTTCTAGAAAATTGACCAAGGTTTACATATTATATTTTCTTGAAAGTCCATCAAGTACTAATTTGCTGCTTCAGTTTCAAGTTTTATTCTAATGCTTCGACTTTATTTCTGGTTCTCTGATGTATGGTTACTCTAAGCTAGAATTACCTGTTTTGGAACTCAGTCCAGTGGTAGTGGAAGCGAAAGTGGCATTCAGACACAGGAGTGTGCCAAATCAAAAAGCGGTGATGAATCCGATAACAACAGTGGTAGCAATGAAGACGAAGACGACGATGACGCAAGCATGGGACTTAATGCAAGGGATGGCAGTGATAATGGCAGTGGCACTCAAGTATGAGATTTGATGATTTTTTACTTGTTTATAAAGCTTTTTTTTGTCGGACACTTTATAAGCTTATTACTAGCTGTCATCATGTTATCCGAAGTATGAACTGAGTATCACTTAGAGTACAAGAAACTATTTTGACTGAACTTGTCTATAATCACCAAATGAAGTGTATTTGAGGTCATTTCACATAGTAGCTACGTTTAATTACATTTAGAACCACAGAATTAGATGATGTGTTCCTGCCACTGCTAAGCATTGAATTCATGTGGATCTGCATGCAATTCTATAAGTTTGCACACAAACTAGAGAATCCTTGTGATTTGGTTTAATTGCACCTAAGACACTTAAGTTCATATTGCCTGTGTTCTACTTTTTAGGCCAAAAAAAAAAAGACTGTAAGTGCCCCTTGTATGCTATACATGTATATGTTAGTCTAGTTTGCTTAAATAGTAGCAAGCACTCAATATAACCAGTTCTTAGTCCAGAATTCATTTAGAAATATGTGGCCATGCAAAACTTGAAAATGAATTGTTAGTTCAGAAACAAATGATTTTTTTTCCATATGTACAGACAATGAGTTTTGACATCCATTAGAAATATGTGGCTGTGCAAAACTTAAAAATGAATTGTTTGATTCAGAAACAAATGATTTTTATCGTATGTACAGCCAGTGATTTTTGACACCCATTTAGAAATATGTGCCTGTGCAAAACTTGAAAATGAATTGTTTAGTTCAGAAACAAATGATTTTTGTCACACAGCCAATGATTTTGACATTACAAGTTTGTACTGTTTAGTTCAGAAACAAATGATTTTTGTCACACAGCCAATGATTTTGACATTACAAGTTTGTACATGCAGCAGCCATGTTTGAAATTTTCACCTTTGCCACTTTGGTTTTCAATGCCATGTGTTTCCAGATCCACATTGTCAGACCCAATAGAGAATATTTTGTAACTTGGGAGTGACATATATACAGTTACTTCTAAACACAATGGAAAAAATTGCGCTTTTAGACTTGGATCCGTTAATTGAACTTTAATTCTTGTTAAACTTGTAGTTTCCAAATTGGCTGGGTTAACCTCTTTCCCTTTCCCCTTTTGTTTCTTTGGAATTTCTTTTGCACCGCTGTTGCTTTTTAATATAAATGTTTATAGTATTCTCATATGTACAACACAGTTATTACTAACAGTGTTAGGGAATCGGTACTGTATTTACAAAATGAACTAAGGTCATCATCGAATATTTCTCTGATCTGGTTGTGCAACAAATCAAATTTCATTATGTATCAATCAAAAGCATACTCTGTGCTGGGCACTCGATAAATCAAAGGTTCTCTGACAGAATTTACATGAAGCTGCGTATAGTTTCTGTTAGTTATCGTGGTCTTGAATTAGAGTTGGACAGCTGTAGATGTACTGAAACACTTCATATGAATAATCAAATTCACCTTTGAATAATACACATGGCTTTGCTGTTTGTGTTTAACTGGCCCTTAGAATTTGAGATTAGGCCTCCGGATTCAGTTACAACGCCAGATAGAGAATAAGAATCGAAGTATGTGTCAAAACTGCATCTATTAGGTCTATTTGCATATCCTACCATCAGACCACTATACATAACCTGATATGACAAGGATATAAGGGGTTTTATTACACATATTAATCAGGACACGATAAACAATCATTGGACAAACCTTTAATAATTGGATACCTCATAAGCAGGAAAAAAGAATCTACAGAGCTTGGTAACATGTGAAAAACAATAGCATTGCGGTGTGTGGGTCTTTTATGAGGTGGGATTTAAATGATCTGATGGGGTTGGGTGGCAATCAGAGAATGGTAAGTACATAATGTGAAGCATTTGAGATGCTAGACTCTTGGGAAAAGTGGTAGGTCGGTATGCATATTTCTGCATGATAACTAGATCCGGAAAGTATTTGGATAACAACTCAACAAAGTGTGTAACTCAAAACCTAGGAAGTAAATATTGGACTGCTATACGATAGAACTAATGTATTTCATGATGTGATATCATACTATTTTTATTTTAACTGATTATGAACAGGAGTGATCTACTCCTCTTTCTATAATTGTTGATGAACTGATTTTTCCCTTTTTGACTAAGCCTATGTATTTCATTATTCTCGTTTATTTTGCACAAAGCCAACCCTATTTTGTTTCTGTACTGAGCTATCTCACTGATAGGTGGGGTCTAGGCCCATGTATCAGTGAAAGATCTCAGCGGTAAACTGGCAATTAACACAATCTTCCTGACTAGCATCACTAGGTGGAGTAGCTATATCAACAGCATGGGCACATTTTAACTCATTTCCTTGTCAATTTGTTAAAAGGCGCAGAGCTCGTGGACTAAGCGTGCTGTGGAGATTGACAGTCCACAGGCTATGTCTCCAGATCAGTTAGCTGATCCACCTGATAGCACTTGTGCACAAGTGATCCACCCAAAATCGGAGATATGTAGCAACAGATGGCTACCAGGTACAAACAGCAGGAACTTCAAGAAGCAAAAAGACACTAATGGTATGGTATGCTTAACTGATTCAACATGCAATTTTACAAAATAAACTTCCTGACTATTGTTGATTAAATTTGTCAATTGCTTTCAGACGTGGGGAAGGACTTGGAGATAGGTGCCCCTAGAAATTTAAATATGGATCGTCAATCTTCCCCAAACGAGAGACCCATCAAACCAGCAGAAAACAATTCAAAGGAGTCAATGATGGAAAATTTGGAGGAGCCAACTGTTCGAGCTGCTGATCTAATTGGTTCGATGGCCAAAAACATGGATGCCCACCAGGCAGCAAAAGCTGCAGATGCCCCTAATTGCTCTTCCAAAGTGCCAGAAGGGAAAGATATGAACCGTGATAATGTTTCGCCATTACTTGAGTTGAGTTTGAAGAGGTCGAGATCATCTGCAGATTGTGCCAATACAGTCCAAGATGAACAACGGAATATATTAAGACGATCAGATCCCTCAGCATTCACAAGGTGCAAAACATAATATCAGTGTCATTAGTGAGTTATGAAAGCAACAGTACGTTGCGTACTAACTGTTGCTTTTGTTGCAAGGTACCATACATCTGTGGCTTCCAATCAAGGTGGGACAGGATTTGTCGGGAGCTGTTCGCCGCATGATAACAGCTCTGAAGCTATGAAAACGGACTCTACTTACAACATGAAGTCAAATTCAGATGCTGCTCCGATAAAACAAGTCTCCAATGGCAGTAGCAATAACAATGACATGGGTTCCACTACAAAGAATGTTGTGACAAAGCCTACTGCAAATGAGAGAGTGATGTCACCCTCAGCTATTAAGGCTAATGCACACACATCAGCGTTTCATCCTGTGCATCACTGGATGGTTCCAGCTAATGCAGCAGGAAAAGTGAAGGCTGATGAAATGGCAAACAATGCAACTAAGCATGGTCACCCTGGTGAAGTGCAAAGCAACCTCGTGCAACACCCTAGTCAAATGCTTTATGTCCATTTTGATGTGTCACGGGAGAATGGTGGGTCAGGAGCTCTGCAATGTGGTTCCTCCAACGTATTTGATCCTCCACTTGAAGGTCAAGCTGCCAACTATGGTGTGATTGGGAGCAACTCAGGCAGTAACAATGGAACCAATGGGCAGAATGGAAGCACCGCTGGTGCAAGTATGGCTGCTGCAAATGGTGAAAGGACAAACACGGAGATTGCTAATGGTGCCATTGAAAAAGGTGGACCTGGATGTGGCAATGGGAGTGGAAGTGGCAACGGCAATGACACATATGTGAAACGCTTCGCCCCAGCCATTACACCCCGAGAAGCACGACTGATGAAATATTGGGAGAAAAAGAAAGATCGAAACTTTGGGAAAAAGGTAGCCTGTTTTCAATTGAATGTTTCTATAGGCAGTGATTTAGGACCTTCTCATTTCCAACATACATGAACCAGCAAATAGTGTATCATCAAAAAAGTTTGCTTCAAAGGTTGGCTAAGTAGAATCTCGTACATACATGTTGTTTCAAAGGAATTATAAACATTATGTTTCTACTGCAAATAGGTAAGTATAATTGAAATACATTATGCTCAGAGATTACGAGCCTAACTTCTTTTACTTGATACAGCTGTGCTGTGGATATGTCTTTTCGGAAATTTGATTAATTGTTACTCTCAACATTTTGTGGCATACCTGAAATAAGCTACGAAGAAATGATTCTGTATTTTTGTTTCCCCTTCTTTGTTTGTGTATGATGTGTTTGAGAAAGCTTTGGTTAGGACCGGTTTCTTTCTGATGGCTGTCTGCCATTTTCAGGTGCGGTACCAGAGCAGAAAGAGGTTGGCCGATCAGCGGCCACGGGTCCGTGGACAGTTCGTGAAGCAAGATCAGGGCAGACGGGAAGGAGCTGGAGATAGATGACCCCCCTGGTGTGGCTCCTGCTCTGGCATGACTGCATTGGACTCCAAACACTTGACAATTATACAGTTGATCCTTCATTCCCATCATTGGTTTCTCCACATTCAGTGTCTACTACCTACCCTAGAAAGAATAAACAACGAACTCCTATCAATCAGTCCCCGTAAGCATGTAGAGGAGGAAGTGCATGGGCTGTAATTCTACGTGCGGATTCATGCTCGCTCCTATGTAACTAAGCATGTACAAGTGTACTCGTAATGTCTGAACCCCAGTACTGTTGTGTGTTGTCATGGTTTGGTCTTGGGTCAATTGTCAACAGAATGCACTGCGCAGCAGTTGGCTTGCTGCTGGTGCGGTGCGTCAGTTTCAGTCAATATATGTCATCTTTGCGTACTGTCGTGTTCCTTCGTCGTTGTTAACAGTTGTTCCCTGCCGAATGAAGTAGTGCCCGACTGACTTTACTGAACACAGTAGGTATGTTTTTTCCTCTGCATGTATGCAAACTAGGTAGCTGAATATACATGCATGATTACATGAGGAAGCATGCAACTACATATACCAATGCCCATTCACGCTCTTGTATAAAGATCAGTAGCGTTTCAAGATCTTTGCATCCATTCGATATAGCGATCTTGAAATCAATAAAACTTCCTTTGTTGAAAAAGCTATTTGATGCACAAAGGGATGCGTTTTCGTGGCTTCAACACTCACGGCGAGAAGTCCTTTGACCTTTATATGTTCCTTGTATCCACGGTATGCTACTGAATAAATGCAGTGAGGCTGGCAGTGATATGCAAAGAAACATTTGCATTTGGCGTACATTGAAATACGCGTCTCCTAAAGTTTGAAATCGAACAATTTTGTCACATTTCTCATTTTTGCTTTCATCTTGTACGTTCCCAAGGTGTGTTGTGACTAGAGGCCCTATTCGCTGTGCTGGTGCTGGAGGCTGCTACTGGAGTGGTGTGAGAGAAAAACACTGTTGGCTGGCTGGTGACTGGAGGCTGCTGCTGGAGTGGTGTGAGAGGAAAATACTACTGGCTGGCTGGAGGCTGCTGGAGTGTTCATTATGCATAGCAGCTACCACACGAGTTTGCACCGTATCAAAAACGATGCAGATGAATCTTGTACAAAACTTCAGATGACGACGTTGAAGCAACTTTGTCTTTAAGCACAAACAGAACAGGATTTTGACGAAGCTGACCACAAATTCTTTAAGCACAATTTCAAAATAATATATATGATTATCATTCCCTCACAACCCTAATTAACCCTGTAGGATTCTCTGATTCTTGCCCTAAACAAGAATCAAGTGCTATATAACTGTCTACAGCTGCAACCACAAGAAGCTACTCCTAATAGACTATTTGTTTCACCAATACCCTAGAATTGAGCTTTTATATGCTGAGGTGAAAACAAAGAAACAATTTTTTTTATCTTCCTTTTGTTCAATTTTTTGATCTTTCAAGACAGGAGTAATAACAATCAAACAATCCACTTGAATTTAACTTTTTCTGGAATATGATTTTTTTCAAACTATATAGAGGACCCGATAGAAAGTTATTCATGAAAATGGCCGCTGCGTTCGTTGACAGCGCATCCGTACAGGTACAGGGGGTTCTAGAAGCAGCAAGGAGTTGGACTCTGCCTCTTCCTCCTTTCCTCTCTTCACCGGAGGGAGGAGGGCCGGAGGCCCGCACCGCATGCAGTCTTCTACTCCTCCGCCCTTGGGTTCCCCATCCTCTCCCCTGCTCTCTCCTCGGCAAGGAGAGAACCGGAGCGAGCCATGGAAAGCTGCTTCCCCTGCCTCGGGGGCGCCAAGAAGAAGAGGCCGCCGGAGAAGCCTCAGATCCCATCCTCCTCAGGTGAGGTGATCCTCCTCCCCCCAAAGGTGGCCCCTTTCTTGGGGCTCTCTTCCGCGCTGTGCGCGGCGGGTTCCGTGATTTCGACTCCATAATTCATCTCATCAACAGTCTTCCTGCCCCCGCCCCAAACTCCCAAACTTTGGGTTTTTGGGCCAACCATTCATTTCTAAAACCTCCTTTTATTTCGCAATTCGGCTTGGGGAATGAGAATGAATGGTGCACACCACTTTCATGACTTGTATCCGGTCATGCCCTTCCTTTTTGCTCAGGCATGTGTCGATTGTTCCTGTTACTGCTGCAGAGAAACCCAACCTGGGGCCATCGCCCAGTGTGATGAAGCAGGACTCGTTGGAGGTGAACAAGGACGCTGCAAATAAGGACATCGTCTTGAGCAATGGATCTGACCATCACCAAATCGCTGCGCAGACCTTCACTTTCAGGGACCTCGCGGTGGCCACAAGGAACTTCAGACCTGATTGCCTTCTTGGTGGGGGTGGATTTGGCCGAGTGTATAAAGGCTATCTGAACTGTGTCAACCAGGTGAGTCTCTTGCTTCCCTGCCTGTTTGATTACTCACTCTCTAAAGTTCAAGTTGTAACTGATTTAGTACAAACCTGCAAAACATTCCCTATAAAATGTGATGATGAATATACAAGACATAGGCTACTATTAGGTTCCTTTGATTACATCCCCCCACAAATTCCATGGATGCACACCCAACAATCCAGCAATGCCATAGCATGTTGTGCATGTGTAGGAAAACTCAAATGTTTCTGATGGCAAGTGCATTTTAACATGGCATGCCGTTCCTTACCATGATAGGTTGTTGCTATAAAGCAGCTTGACCGTAACGGATTACAAGGCAACAGGGAGTTTCTTGTAGAAGTTCTGATGCTAAGCTTGCTGCATCACCCAAATCTTGTCAGCCTTATTGGCTACTGTGCCGATGGCGATCAGAGGCTCTTGGTTTATGAATATATGCCTCTAGGTTCTCTTGAGGATCACCTTCATGGTATGCTATTTAAATCCTGCACTGCTGTATTTTCCTTTTGAATTGATAGCACTGTTACTGGACGGTTAAAATTTGTATACTCACAGCTGCTTATTATTTTACTCAGATCCTTCCCCAGATAAGGCGCAGCTTGATTGGAATACAAGGATGAAGATAGCTGCTGGTGCAGCGAAAGGTCTAGAGTATTTACATGACAAAGCCAGTCCTCCTGTCATATACCGTGACTTGAAATGTTCGAACATCTTGCTTGGAGAGGGTTATCACCCAAAGCTTTCTGATTTTGGATTGGCAAAGCTTGGTCCAGTCGGTGATAAAACTCATGTTTCCACAAGAGTGATGGGGACATATGGGTATTGTGCCCCTGAGTATGCTATGACCGGACAGTTGACCCTAAAGTCAGACATTTATAGTTTTGGACATGTTTCCTTCAAAGTGTTCGAGTCAGAGGAAGCAACTGGACTAATCTGCTCACAGATATTTTTTGATTTACTATCTCCAAGTCTTTCCTTCTGGACCACACTGCTCCCAGTAAAAGCATTTCCATTACTAATATTTCCCTCGGCAACTTCCGTTAGTGGCTCAGAAGCTTCAGTTGATGAACCTTGTTTATTAGAGTCATACTTCTTGCCTAAAGTATCTATACTACCTGAGCGAAGGAGATGAGTCTGACTGATTATTCTCAATGGATATTCACCTTTAAAAATATTACCTTGAGCAAAGTTTCCACTTCCACTCTCATTTTCTGATGAACCCTGGCATACTTCTTCCGATGAGATATCTGCATTGCCCTTGCCTGAGTTATCAACACCATTCTCATTTCTGGAACAGACAAACTGATCGATATGGTTGTCAGAATACATGGACATTTTATTTCTGACTAGAACGCAATTTTCTGTTGGCAATTTTTCCCCATCACCATTCTTAGATCCATGGATGCCATCATTACCATTATCATTTACAACTTCCGAGGCATCTTCTCTATCTTGACCCAAACGATCACTTAGAGTTGGTGCCTCTATGTCTATGAATTGCCCACTCTTGCTCTTTTCCGTAAAGTACTCCAGGTTCATATCTGTTGAAACCATTGCACCATCTCCTACATCAGTCGACAAATTATACAGGTCTTCAGGGTCTAAAGATCCAAGTGCCTTTGAGATATTAATTATGCAACTAAGGACTTCAGAAAAGCATACGCTGATAGAAACTTCATCCTCAACAATTGATCTTTCAAGAATTCGGGCACCATTCAACTCGTCCTCTAATAGCTTGAGGTGTGCATTTAAATCGCTTTGGTCATCACGAAGTGCCATCTCGTCTTGTAACTCATCCAATTTATTCTTGAGGTTCTCATTCTCTTGTTTCAGTTGATTGATTTGTGCTGACTGTTTTGGGAACTTGAGCTCCAAGCTGACAACTTTATCAACAAGTTCATCAACATTATCTGCAATCGCCTCTGAAGAGGATTCAGAACTGTTGGCAAAAAAATTGTCAATTTTTTCATATACGGGCTGCAACTCAAGTATTCTCTGGGTGACTGGACAAACCCTTGTGCTCACCAACGTGTTAATGCTGCTAGCGTCTCCTGGAGGTGTGGCAGTGTTGCCATTCATAGCATACAACTGTGCTTGGAGAGACTTTGTCTTTTCGGACTCCATGGCTGCAATCCTAACCAACTCCTCAAAATGACGTACCAGCCGAGATATGGTACCCTGACAAGATCTAAGAGCTGCTATTGTCATCAAAGCACGTGCTTCATCATCGTGAATGGCTGCATGAGCGTCGAATTTGTCTTGAATGAGACAAATTTCCTGCTGCGAATCTGCAATCTGCTTCTCAATCTCCCAGCACCTAGCAATGCCACTCTCATAAGAACTCTTAACATATTCTTTCTCGGTTTGCAGGACAAGTATAGCCTTCTGAAGTCTGCTGATCTCCTCTTGTGCCTCCTCTGTGGTCATGTGTGGAGCAGAGGCTAGCTTGTTCTGGCCTGACGGACCTTGTCTCTTTCTGTTGAGAATTTCTTCAACCGAGGACTTGTGTATCTTGTTCGAGTTGATTGGTGTGATTGCTTTGGGGAGGTCACCATCTTCATCATCCTCTTGTAACATTGCATATTGCACCTCCTCTGGACATGCGGTAGCAATAGTGTGGTTGGCCTTATGGAGCTCCTTGGATATATGGTCGTAGCGTTCAACGAGGGCTCTGTAGGCCCTGTAGACTTGCTCCACATGGCTTATCACCTCCGGTCTTGTGCGGTAGTACATCTCGGCCCTCTTGCCAAAGGAATCGGCCTCCTGCCCGAGGAGTTTAAGCATGATCTTGACTCGATTCTCCATATCTGCAAAGGGATCCAATCCAATCACATGGGAGGGGGAGGGGGAGGAGGAGGGGGATGGTGGAAGAAGAAGAAGAACTGACCCTGGAGGTTTGCGTCGAGCCATTTGGACTGGGTGGTGCGGATGTGGCTCGCCCACCACCACGAGTAGGCGTTGCTCGCCGCCCGCTGCAGCATATCTTGACATGAATCGATCAGAGCTCCTTGGGCGGCGCGGCGGCGGCGGGCGTTCGATCAGATCCCCCTCCTACGTCTGGGCTGTTGATATAGGTTGACTGGCTCGAGACTTGAGAGCTCCTTTCTTGCCTTGCCGCTGCCGGGAGGGAGAGGAGGAGACTAATCTGCTTGCCCCCGCTTTCCTCTTTCTTTCTTGGCGGAGTGCCGGAGTCCGTCGCTGAGTCAACCTATAGTGACTTGCCTACCGCAAGTCACCGAATCTGGATCCGTTCTTGAGACGGCAAAGGCGAAGACGAAGCAAAGCAAAGCAGATGCCTTCGATCTGCGTGCCCACCACCAGCAGTTTGAGCGCGGGCAGCATGGCAGATCACATGTACTACACGAATAAACAAGCAACCCATCAAATCCAGCTACACCTACACGTGTCGCGGCAGATCTCAAAAACAGTAAACTAAGGCTATCCGCACTACTTTAGACTCGTCCTCTAAAAAATATTCTATTCTAATCATAAATATTCTCTTCTCTACATCCAATTTCACCGCAGCCATCTATACTCTATATCTTACTCTGTCCCAACTACCAACCCTTTCTATTTTTTTACCACACCCCCTCCTCTCTCTCCCCACCCTCTTCCTCACATGACTGCGCCCTCCTTCCTTCCTCCCTCCCTCCTCCAGTCCTCCTCCCCCTCCCTCCCTCCCACCCCACCGGTGTGGGCCGAGCGCCGCACCGCCCTACAGCTCCTCCCTCCCTCCCTCGAGCTCTGCGCGGCGCGCGACTCCATCGCAGATGCGCCCCTCCTCCCTCGAGCTCTGCGCGACGCGGCAGCGGAGGCGGCCGGGGAGCTTGCAGCGGACGCGCGACAGCCGGCCGGCGAGCTTGCAGCGGACGTGCGACGGCCGGCCGGCGCGGCGCTCGCCCTCGCCGCGTGCGGGCGTGGCTCGACGGGCGATCACGGCGCGGCGCTCGACGGGCGTGCCACGGCGTGGCGCTCGATGGGCGTGCCACGGGCGGGCGGCGCTCGACGGGCGGCCACCGCTCGGCGAGCTCGGCGGGCGGGTCCTCCCTCCGCGGCGCCTGCTCCTTCCTCCCTCCTCCGCGAGCATTGCTGGATCTGGGCTCGGCGGCGTGGAGCTCCGCCGCGCCGAGCTCCCTCCATCTCCGGCGCGCCCGGGAGGGGCCCTCTCCGGCGGCCTCGAGCTCGGTGTAGGGGAGGTCGGGCGTGAGCGGAAATCGCGGCCCGGCAGAGCGGCGACCTCGCGCTGGCTTGCTCTGTCTCGGCAGCAACGCCGAGGAACCGCCAGCATCGGCCGGTAGCGGTGTCCTTCACCTTCTCTAGGAATAGCGGAAGCGGATGTCTCCGCTTGCTTACCGTGCCCCTCCCAGGACCCCGCTGCAGCAATTTTTACGCTAAAGGCGTACTGCAGTGCGTGGTACCAGAAGGCAGTGCAGGTAGCCTAAGGCCTTGTTTAGTTAGTTCCCTTCAAAATTTCAAAACTTTACAAGATTTCACATCACATCGAATTTTTAAACGCATACATAAAGTATTAAATGTAGCTAAAGAAAATAACTAATTACATAGTTTGTTTATAATTTGCGAGACGAATTTTTTGAATCTAGTTAATTCATGACGGGACAATAATTACCAAGTACAAATAAAAATGCTACAGTACTTTACAGATTTACTTCAATGCATCTAAACAAGACCTAAGAACAATTATTTGGATAGCTTGAGGCAGTACGGGAGCGGTTAAAATATCTCGGCTGCTAAGTTATGAGTGGACTATAAAATCATAAAGTTTAGAAATGGAAATAGCTCAACATAAAACACTCGTCTCACCTGAACATGTGATTCGCTTTTATCAGTGGTCAAAAACTGAAAAGCGAATCGAGCCAGTGATTTCTGCTGAGCCAAGGAATATAGAAGTTAAGGCTCTGTTTGGATTTTATGGTATTTTTCAGTCTTCCAATTTGGATGTTAAATAGGAGGAATATAATTGCGGGTTAATTTGCACAAATAAGCTCTTTCTCAATGGAGAGTATTATGGGATGTGAGAGAAATTTCATCCCCACAAAACTCATCCTGCACGGTTACCTAAAAGCATCTCCAAGAGTTTGCTAAATGAGGTTGGCATCCTAGAAAATTTGGCAAAACAAGAAAATTTTGTCTCCAACAGTTTGGGAAACAAGGTTGGCATTTTTAGCAAGTTGGCATTTTTCCGGTCCGCACGCGCATCTTTCCGCGCGCGTATTCGGCTGCGCATCGCCGGCGCTGGACTTCCCGCGCGGTCGAGGAAACTTCGTCGCCTCTTTCCCGCGCCAAGCCTGTGTCCCGCCGCCTCCTTGGTCGCGTTTTTTTTCGTGGCCGCGACCGTCCAGTTCCATCGCCAAGGCCGCCGCCTCCCCAGCAGATCGATCCCGTCGCTCTCCTCGCCAAGGCCGCCAGGTCAGGTTCGTTCTTCCTCCTCGATTTTGTTTTTTCCTTGGCCGTTGTTTCTCCGATGGGCTCGAAGCCGACGGAGTCCAAGACGCCGTCGCCTCCTCCCGCGCCGCAGAGTCTCTCCCGCGCCCGGCGCACCGCCGGCGGATGGCCGAGCTCTCGCCGTTCCCCGTTGCTCCGCCCTCGCCGCCTTGCCCTCCAGCCAAGCGCTTCACCTCCACACTGCCCATCTCGATTCGAATCCGCGCGACGCGCCCCTGCTGAGCCGGTGAGAAGATGCCGCGGCTGACGCCGCGGACGTGACGCTGATCCTGGACTACGCCCTGGGCGACCCCGGCGTCCATGCGCTGCTTGCCGCGCTGCCCTTCCCCTCCGACCCGGCCCATTGCCACATACAGACCCTGTTCGATATGCATCACCAAGACCCATGGCCATCAGTACACCGAGTTCAGTAAGTTGTTGGCAAGAATTTTTTGAATTATGGTTTGTCGGTGTCGGTGCAGCCGTTGGTGCTTAAAGGGATTGGATTGAAGGCGATGGGTGGGACTTTGGAGCATTTAGGCTTGGGATCAGTGGTTAATTGGCTGTGAATAAGAGATTGAGAGGGACAGAAGAGGATTGTAGCCTTGTAGGTGCAGGGATATCATATATCTGGGTGTATAGAGAACTTCACTTCAGTTGTTCAGTCAGACATAAGAACAGAACTTCAGTTCATTTGTTCAGTCAACTGCTACTTGTTCTTTTTTGTATCACAGCTATTATCAGTTTTTTAATCTTATATTATTTAGTTCGATTCTTTTAACATTATCGTTTTTTTTGTATCAGTCATTGATCTCATTTTTTTTAGACTCATTCAAATGGAAGGAGATGGATTCTTGACAGACATTCTTCTCAATTAAGATCATGGTGGTTTTGCTGGTGGTATGGAGGACAACCTCAACATTCCGATCACACAAGGCATTATTTCCGAAGGTCAACAAGCCCATGTGGAAGTGCAGCCAAGTCGCAACACAAAGGGATCCAAGAGGACAAAAAATTTTGATTGGAAGGAAGACGAAGTTGTATGCTCTGGTTGGTTGAACGTTAGCAAAGATCCCATTAACGGTGCCAATCAATCTCGTTCCACATTTTGGAGTAGAGTTCATGCTTTCTTTGAGGAACACAAGCAAACTGCAGCTGTGAGGACAGAGAGTTCCATTATGCATAGGTGGCTGACAATTCAGTCACAAGTGAACAAGTATTGTTGTTGCTATGATAAGATTGAGCGTAGGAATCAAAGTGGACAAACTATCCAAGACAAGGTATACAATATGTGTTGAATATTTACTTTAATCAATTTGGTTTATTTGAACCGCACATTTTATATATTGCCAAATTCTCTCAATAGATTTCAGAAGCATCCAAGTTGTACCAGGGATTAGACAATGATAATAAGTCATTCACTCTTATACATTGTTGGAATATATTGAAGGAGGAGGACAAGTGGAAAGCCAAGAGGATTGAACTTGCCGAGCTGGAAAAACTATCAAACAAGAAAAAACAGAAGTCCAGACCAAGGGATACAGAAGGCACCAACAATGATGAAGATGCAGCAAAGGAAGTTGCTCCAGAAACCGAAGCAAGCAAAAGGCCACCGGGGGTAAAGAAGGCAAAAGAAGCACTTAGGCGAGGCGGTGGTGGTGATGCTTGCATGGAAGCTTTGGACAAGATGTGGTCCAAGAATGATAGCTGCTAGCTGCAATGAATTGCCACCTGAATGATAGCTGCAATGATCCTGCTAGCTGCTGTGACGATGGCGCGGCGCGCGGCGACGGGAGGAATGGGTGACGGGAGGAATGGGCGACGGGATATGAAGCGGTAGTTGATTAGGTATTTTTTTGTGGGCCTCCTTTTAGTTTTACCAAGCCCAAATGGCAAACTCTTGGAGATAGTCTTCTTTTTAACTTGGCATATATTTTAGCAAGTTGCCAAATCACAAGATTTGCCAAGTTAATTTTGCCAAACACTTGGAGATGCTCTAATTCTCAAATTTAGTAATTGTGTCATAAAACTGTACGCTGAGATAGAGTAAATGATGGTTAGAGTCCATTAGCTCTATTTAGTTCCATTTTATTCCATTATTATTAGACCCTGACTAATGCCCATCCAAACAGGACCTATGTGTAACATTGAAATGTGTGTGTTTACTCACATATGTGTTCGTCTGCAATTTAAATATTTCTACAATAAATGTAGTTCATGCGAAGTGAGGGACCGAAACTGGCGACCAGAGGGGGGTGAATGGGAGCCGAACAAAATTTCTTCGAAATTTGAATCGTCGGCCTATGTCCCAAAATCACCGCAAGCCCTCGAACCTAGGTCAGCGAGAATAGCTATGGACAAGCTATCTCGAAGCAAAAGACCCAGGTCGCAGCGCGGAAGCAAAGCGAGTCGAAACGCAGAATTGGACTGCAGAGACCGGTCAGACCGGTTGCACAGACCGGTCGGGCTGGGAAATCAAACTCCAGACCGGTTACTCAGACCGGTCAGACCGGTCGCTCCCAGACAGCCCACCAACAAAGCTTCAAATGTCAAATCTCGAGCAAACGAAGTCCAAATCCAACGAAACTTGGAGGAAAGCTTCGCATCTACCCCATGAACATATTCCCAAAAGATCTTTCCCAAAAGATTAACAGATCGTGAGAAATTAAGAGAAGATCAAAGAGAATTGGGGTTTTCTCAAGAACCCAAAAATCTCAATCTGTGAGAACTCGCGATTCCTGCGGGTTTGGCACTAGGCTAGATAGATTAGAATCGTCACAACGAGTCCATCAAACCATGAATCGAAGAACTTGACTCCTCCGAACACAAAACACCTCAAAGGAGGAAAAATCAAGTCAAAAAACACAAAGGGAAGGGGAGGACAAAAAGCTCAGCACACACGGGTGAATCTCAACACAATTTCATTCATAATTCACGGAGGAATTCACCTATACAAAGGCTAGAGCCAACCACACCATCATCCACCCTCTAAATCGAAGAGATTAGCTATAATCTAACCTCCCTTTGCGTTGGAGACCTTGGCCCTAACCTACAGCAGGGGCAGGGAGAAGGAAAAACGAAGAGAAAACAAAAGGCTCAAGAGACTCCACCAGCCACGGGCTGGTGGGGGGTATTTATACCAGGCTGCTGCGGCCAGACCGGTCAGACCGGTCGGGTCAGCAGCACCCCGCTGTACAGCCTCGATCGACGGCGGAGCTTCTTTCTTCGACTCGAAGTCTTTGCTGCGATGCCGCCACGTCGACGAAGATCCGGTCCGCGGTTTTGGAGGGTCCGCAAAACCCGGGTAGGTGGCCGGTTTTGAGAAAACCGCCAAAACCTCACGCGCGGGAAGATTCCCGCCTCCACGCCGTGGCCCTAGACGCCGTTCCCGCCTCGGCCTTCTACCGGCCCTAGACGCCGCCCGACGCCCGTCACCTCCTCGCCCGCAGTGAGGCCCTAGACGCCGTCGACACACGTCGCCTCCGTCAGTCCCGAGACCGACGCCCGTGCCTCCACGACTTGGCATCTTCAACCGCCGTATGCCTCCTTGGTTTTGTGGCGCAAACCAAGAAACCCGCCTTCCGTCGCCGCTTGCGCCCTCGATCCAGGAGTGGACGTCACAGCTGCCGCCCGGTCCGAGCTCCGGTCCCGGATGCCCTTCACCGCCGTCCACCGCACGGTCCATCGGCCACAACACCTCCACAGCAGCTCCCCGTCGACACTCGACGCCCGTGTACCCGCAATCCAAAGACCAAGCGCACGATCACACCGCACGGTTGACAATTCACTCATCACAGTCAGGATAGAGTACTCTCGTTCCTTAATCTCCCCCTTGATGAGTGCATTGTGAACACACCACCTGAAAACAGAGAAGTGATAAAAAGAGAAACAAGAAAGTGAAGAACTCAAGCAAGTGACAGAGAAGCTCTGAAAGTCAAGAATAGTCACTTACTCAAGCACAGATCGATTCCCTAAGACAAGGGCAACGGCTCGACGCAATCGATCAAAAGCCAAAACATGACTCCTCAAAGACAGAGGTAACGCTCGACGCAGTCATGCAAGAAGCAGAGGGAAAACGAGAAAACCAGGAGCCAAAATCAAAGTAGAAACTCCCCCTCTCACAAGTGCAACTCTCCCAAAATGATGCACTCTCAAAGCCCTGTGCACAAGTTTTTCAAAAAACAAACAAGTCTCCCCCTTGTTCGATCACTTCTCCCAAAATTCTCCCCCTTGTTAGCACATGCACACATCAAGCCTAAAAAGACCTAAAGCTCCCCCTAAAGCTGAGACTCCCCCTGAACAGATGCTATACAATGAATGCAATGTAGGAGGTGTAAGCGAAAGCATTCAGGGATACAAGGATATGAGCAACATCTAGTCACAAGCACGTGTGCATCCATAAACAAGACCTGCATCTAGCTCAACAGGGTATATCAAATCAGTCTAGAGCTAGGCAAGTTCATTTTAGGAGAAATAAAAGCATCACCCATGATCTAGCACTAACAAGTAGGGAATGGAAAGCAGTGGTAATCAAACTCATACAGGTGAGCCAAACCAGCCAAAACAAGTTGCCAACATTTATTTTTCAATCAAATTTATAGAAAACAATTCTTAATGCCAGGGGTTGAAAGCTTGTCATGCTTTACTTAGTAACAAGGCCAAGCCTATGCCAAAAAGACAATCAGAAGTTTAAAGCACTCGTTTCAGTCATACACAGACTTGCCCGGGTTCTCACAAGTGCAAAGTGAGCCGTCCCGAAAGCTCGATCAGTGCGACAAGCAATCCCACCTGGATCTTTTCAATCCATTTCAAGAATAGTTCAAGCAATTTTATCAGATTTAGATCATTTCAAGTATGAATTGCTGAACGAAAAGCTACACTAGCATGAATATGATAGCAAAGCATATCAACACGCCCTAACATGCTAGTAGCCAAGACAGGGTGATCATGTTTTTAGATTTTCAAATCAAAATAGCTTAACTCAGATGATGTCATATACACAGTGGAGCAAGCTATACATGATTAAGTTTATCAACTCACACTAGCAGGCACTAGAAGATCATAGCAATGTATACAAGAATGCTAGTGCAAGTGAGACAATGCAAAATGCAAACATGTACAATGCATATGCACAATGCAACTACCAAACCTAGAAAACAAAGAGAAGCAAATAAAATCTACAAAGCTAACCAAAGAAAAGTCAGCAATCAAAAGGGGGTAACAAACCCCAAGCTCCCCTCGCAAGTGAGCAAAGGTGTCCTGCTCAAGCGGTTTGGTGAGAATATCTGCGGTTTGCCTCTCTGAAGGGACATGGACCAAGTCTATGTGGCCTCTCTCATGGTTATCTCGCAAGAAATGGAACCGGATATCTATGTGTTTGGTTCTGGAGTGTAGGACAGGGTTCTTTGCAATGCTAATGGCTGACATGTTGTCTACAAAGATGGGAACCCTACCAAAACTCAACCCATAATCCTGCAAAGTTTGCTTCATCCAAAAGATCTGGGAGCAGCAGCTAGCAGCGGCAACATACTTAGCTTCTGTGGAAGAAAGCGCTACGCTAGCCTGCTTGCGAGAGGACCAAGACACCAAAGATGTACCGAGAAATTGACAAGTGCCGGATGTTGACTTACGATCCAACCGACACCCACCGAAATCGGCATCAGAAAAGCTCACCAAAACCAGAGAAGAATCCGCAGAAAACCAAAGACCAAATTCATGGGTGAATTTCAGATACCTTAAGATGCGTTTCACCACCTGCCTGTGGGAGGTGCGCGGAGAAGCTTGGTAGCGCGCACAAAGGCCGACTCCGAACTGAATGTCCGGCCGGGTCGCCGTCAGGTACAGGAGAGAGCCGATCATGCTCCTGTACTCCTTCTGGTCCACCGCCTCGCCGTCCAAGTCCTCATCAAGCGCCGTCGAAGTGCTGATCAGAGTCGGCTGAGGTGACAAGTCACTCATGTCGAACTTCCGCAGCAAGTCCCTGGTGTACTTGGCTTGATGGACGAATGTGCCCTGAGGAGTTTGCTTGATCTGCAGCCCGAGGAAGAACTGCAGCTCACCCATCATGCTCATCTCGAACTTCCTGGACATCTTCTCAGAAAACTTGAAGACAAGAGCGTGAGAAGAGCCACCAAAGATAATATCATCCACGTATATCTGAACCAAAAGAAAATCAGTGCCAGATCGCATGAGGAACAAAGTTTTATCAACTCATCCCATTTTAAAGCCCTGAGCCAGCAAAAAGGTTTTCAGTCTATCATACCAAGCTCTAGGTGCCTGTTTCAAACCGTAAAGAGCTTTCTGAAGTTTATAAACATGGTTTGGAAACTTGGGATTTTCGAAACCAGGGGGTTGCTTCACATAAACTTCTTCGATAAAACCATTCAAGAAGGCAGATTTAACATCCATTTGGAAAATCTTAAAACCCTTGGAAGCAGCAAATGTAAGAAAGATTCGAATAGCTTCCAAACGAGCAACAGGGGCAAAAGTTTCCTCAAAATCAATACCCTCTTTTTGGCAAAACCCTTGGGCAACAAGACGAGCCTTGTTCCGAACAACCAAACCATCCTCACCCTGCTTGTTTTTGAAAACCCACTTCATTCCAATGGGATTACAAGCAGGTGGAGGCTCGACTAAGACCCAAACTTGGTTTCTTTCAAAGTTTTCAAGTTCCTCATGCATGGCATTGACCCAATTAGAATCAGAAAGAGCGTGTCCAATATCTTTGGGCTCAAAAGAGGCAACAAACGCTGAATGAGCAAAGCCAGCGATACTTGTTACCTTGGACCTGATGACTCGCTCGTTGAGATCACCTAGCATCTGTTGAGGTGGATGGCGACACTGAATGTGTCGCGGTGCTTCCCGTGTCGAAGTCGCCTCCTCCTCAACCAAAGCTGGTGCCTCCTCAGGTGCAGCTGGTGAAGCCTGAGTCACCTCCTCGATCAGCCCCCGTGAAGTAGACGTAGTCGGATCGGGGCCGTCATCATCGTCCGAGCTCGTGGCGGAGGCAACTGGGTCCACAGCACGCGTGGTAGCCTCAGCCTCGCCCTCCGCAGCTTCTTCCTCCTCATCTTCAAAGATGGAGGTGCCGAGCTCATCATCTCCTACAACTTCAAAGACAGAAGAATTGCACGGTGCAGTCTCGTCGAACGTGACTTCACAAGTCTCTCTGACGATGTTAGTATCAATAATCAGCACACGGTATGCTCTAGAGTGAGAAGCATAACCGAGAAAAATGCCGTCAGACGAACGAGACTCAAACTTATCAAGATTTCCATCTTTTAGCACAAAGCACCGGCAACCGAAAACTCTGAGATGGTCAACACGGGGCTGGCGTCCAAACCGCAACTCATAAGAAGTCATGCGCATGAAAGCACGCAAGAAAATACGGTTGGACACGTAACAAGCGGTGTTAACCGCCTCAGCCCAGTATTTGCGAGGAGTCCTATGCTCATCGAGCATCGTCCTCGCCATCTCAACCAACGTCTGATTTTTCCGCTCTACAACTCCATTCTGCTGTGGAGTGTAGGGAGAAGAATACTGGTGTTCGAGCCCTTGATCACTGCAAAAGGCATCAAAACGAGCGTTTTTGAATTATGTGCCATTGTCACTGCGGATCGCTCTCATGGCCTGGGGTAACTCGTTTTCCAACCTCAAGATCAAGTCTCGAACAAACTCAAAAGCCTCATCTTTGGTTCTCATGAAAAAGACCCAAGAATAGCCAGAAAAGTCGTCCACAATCACAAGAACGTACCACTTCCCACCAACAGACATCACCCGAGAAAGACCGACAGTGTCCATGTGTAGCAACTCTCCAGGGTGAGAGGTCATCACCTGATTGATAGACGGATGTGAAGTGGCAATCATCTTCCCGTGGTGACACGGATGGCAAACAAGGTCCTTTTCAAACTTCAATTTGGGCAATCCTAGGATCAGGCCAAGTGAGCTCAGTCTCGACAACAAGTCAATGCTCAAATGTCCAAGTCTCCTATGCCACTTCCACAGATCAGAAGAAGGACCAGCAAACAAGCAACGAGAAGGGCCAAGAGGAGTTCCAGAGAAGTCAACCAAGAAAACCCGATCGCGAGGTGTAATCCGACAAACCAAATCTCCTCTGGAATCAAGAACACGCGAACAGCCCTCCTTGTAGTGAACCTCAAACCCCTCATCAAGAAGTTGCGAAACAGAGAGCAAATTAAAGCCAAGATTTGAAACCAAAGCAACTTCTCTCAGGGTAAAGCGATCAGAAACTCGAACAGCGCCAAGTCCACGTACCTTTCCTCTTCCATTATCCCCGAACATAATGTACTCCTTTGAGCGCATCGGGGTGAGGCTGGAGAACCATTTGTCATTTCCGGTTATGTGGCGCGAACAACCGGAGTCCATGATCCACCTGTTCTCCAAGCCTCCGACCTGCACATCAGTAGTGAGACAAAGGGTGAGCAAATGTCTCAACACTGGGGTTAGCAAAGTGAGAAGCAAACCAGTGTCGAGCCATTTGCTCTACAGAAGGGTTAGCAAAACCAGACAAAGCGTATCCCCCGTCCCGTCTACCGCGTGACTGACGAACACCACCGCGAGGAAAGCGTGGAGCCTCAAAACCTCCTCCAAAGCCTCGGTCCCGTGGTCCATAGCCGTACTGAAAATGACCAGGAGCACGGCCGGCAAAGCGACCACCCGCTGGAGCACGGTAACCACCACCGTCTCCCTGACCTCCACCTACACAGCGCGCCCTAGCATCTTGCCTACCACCACGCCGAGAAGGACCATGCACCCAAGCAGAGTACATGTCCGCCTTCCGTCTCTCCTGCTCTCACCTCACAGCCCGCTTCCTCCTGAAGCAAAATTCCTCCAGGTGACCTTCCCTGTCACAGAACTCGCAGTGGTACCTCACCTCACACTTGGGAGGTGGAGGCCTAGCCTGCGGACGGGGAGGAGCAGCCCCCTTCTTCTGGGCAACCTGGGCTGCGGCAGCAGGGAGTGTGTCGAGGGAATTCCTCAGCACATTGGGCTTGGGAACCCAAACCTGCTTCTGCGGAGGTGCTTTCGGTGGTTCTTTAAGCACACCATCCGCAGGGTCAACAAGTGAAGGTTGTGTGCTCGTGCTAGCAGTGTTTCCAGCAGCCTTGCCAATCTTACCATACAACCTGTCAAAGTCTGACTTCGTGTATGTGTAACCGACCCCAAACCCATCACCACGCTTGAACTGCTTAATCATCATGCCCAACTGCGGCTCACTGCTAGAAACCCAACTCAGAATCGCCCTAAGATAGGTATTCTCATTCTCCAGGTTGGCTTTCTCTACCGCAAGATTATCCAAATCAGAGATCAAACTAGGGCAAATAGAGCAGTCAATAGGTGGGCTAGACTCTACGACCTTAGTCTTTCCAAAAGACTTGATCAAAGCGTTCTTCTCCTCTAGCTCCGACCTAAGCGTGGGACAAAGCTTACAAGCGCCAAGCAAAGCAGGCCTAGATCTAAGCTCCTCTAGTTCACAAACAACAGTAGCAAACTTGGACTGCAAAGAAGTTAGATCAGACTTGAAGATAGGACACTCATCGCATTCAAGCACATCACTAATAATGGGAGCGTCCTTGACAAGTTCAAGCTCATGCTTGGCCTTGGCTAGCTCGTGAGACACGTCAGAAAGCGAAGTCTTAGCAACATCTAAGTTCGCGACGTTCTCATCATGCTTGGCACGGAGAGCAACAAGATCATTCATGTGAGATATGCAGCCAGCGCACTCATCCTCACTAGATTTCTCCCTAGCACAAGCCAGCTGAGCCCTAAGCTTTCTACGCTCTCTAGCTGCTTCCTTAAGTAGCCTCTTCTGGTTGTCGAGAGCGGCGTACAACTCCCTAACCTCTGTATCAAGCAGGTCGATCGTGGAGTTTACCTTTGAATCGCTCTCGAATCCAGGAGAAGAGCCGGAGTGCGTCGGTGTAGCATGCCCACCTGAAGATGCACGAGCACCATCGGCTTCGCCCGCCATGGTGCAGAAGCTCTTGCGCCAACCGGCCGCCAAGCAAAGGCCGATGAAGCCGGTGGCTTCCTTGTCCCGCTTCTTCTTCTTGTCGTCATCGTCGGAGGTCGGTGAAGAAGAGAGGTCGGTGTCGGAGCTCTTGTCAAGGTCGCTGAGCTGCGCCAGGAAGGCCTTCTCCCGTTTCTTGGCCTTGTACTGGAAGCGCTTCTTGAGCGACTCCTTGTCGAAGCGTCCTCCCCGGTCACGACTGCGGTGCTTGTGGCGCCGACGCTCCTTGTTGGAGCCTCCCTCGTCGCAGTCGCGGTGGCGATAGTAGTCGAAGGAGTTGTTCTGGCCACCGCCAGACTTCTTGGGGCAATCGGCGATGAAGTGATTCAGATCGCCGCAGTTGTAGCACCCGGGGTTCTTCTTCCTCTGCCTGTTGTGGTAGACGCGCTGGAACTTGCTGATGAGGAGGCACAAATCGTCATCACCCAGCGTCTCCAGCTGCTCATCTGAGACAGAAGTCAATGAGGCAAGAGAAAAGCCAAGACAAGAGTTAGCGTTAGAGCTCGATCCACCACCTGGGCCAGTCACAAGAGCGATGCTCTTGGAAGGAGGGGCACCATTGAGCTTGGCTCGTGTCTGGTTATCCACCTCCGTGGCCTTGAGCTTGCTGAAAAGCTCGTTCACGGTCAGAGTCTCATAGCCTGTAGACACAATGATCGTGTTCACCTTGAGATCCCACACAGAGCGGTCAAGTGCGTAGAGCAACTTGAGAGCCTTCTCGTGCTCTGTGTAAATGATGGTTAGAGTCCATTAGCTCTATTTAGTTCCATTTTATTCCATTATTATTAGACCCTGACTAATGCCCATCCAAACAGGACCTATGTGTAACATTGAAATGTGTGTGTTTACTCACATATGTGTTCGTCTGCAATTTAAATATTTCTACAATAAATGTAGTTCATGCGAAGTGAGGGACCGAAACTGGCGACCAGAGGGGGGGGTGAATGGGAGCTGATCAAAATTTCTTCGAAATTTGAAATGTCGGCCTATGTCCCAAAATCACCGCAAGCCCTCGAACCTAGGTCAGCGAGAATAGCTATGGACAAGCTATCTCGAAGCAGAAGACCCAGGTCGCAGCGCGGAAGCAAAGCGAGTCGAAACACAGAACTGGACTGCAGAGACCGGTCAGACCGGTTGCACAGACCAGTCAGGCTGGGAAATCAAACTCCAGACCGGTCAGACCGGTTACTCAGACCGGTCAGACCGGTCGCTCCCAGACAGCCCACCAACAAAGCTCCAAATGTCAAATCTCGAGCAAACGAAGTCCAAATCCAACGAAACTTGGAGGAAAGCTTCGCATCTACCCCATGAACATATTCCCAAAAGATCTTTCCCAAAAGATTAACAGATCGTGTGAAATTAAGAGAAGATCAAAGAGAATTGGGGTTTTCTCAAGAACCCAAAAATCTCAATCTGTGAGAACTCGCGATTCCTGCGGGTTTGGCACTAGGCTAGATAGATTAGAATCGTCACAACGAGTCCATCAAACCACGAATCGAAGAACTTGACTCCTCCGAAACACAAAACACCTCAAAGGAGGAAAAATCAAGTCCAAAAACACAAAGGGGAAGGGGAGGACAAAAAGCTCAGCACACACGGGTGAATCTCAACACAATTTCATTCATAATTCACGGAGGAATTCACCTATACAAAGGCTAGAGCCAACCACACCATCATCCACCCTCTAAATCGAAGAGATTAGCTATAATCTAACCTCCCTTTGCGTTGGAGACCTTGGCCCTAACCTACAGCAGGGGCAGGGAGAAGGAAAAACGAAGAGAAAACAAAAGGCTCAAGAGACTCCACCAGCCACGGGCTGGTGGGGGGTATTTATACCAGGCTGCTGCGGCCAGACCGGTCAGACCGGTTGGGTCAGCAGCACCCCGCTGTACAGCCTCGATCGACGGCGGAGCTTCTTTCTTCGACTCGAAGTCTTTGCTGCGATGCCGCCACGTCGACGAAGATCCGGTCCGCGGTTTTGGAGAGTCCGCGAAACCCGGGTAGGTGGCCAGTTTTGAGAAAACCGCCAAAACCTCACGCGCGGGAAGATTCCCGCCTCCACTACGTGGCCCTAGACGCTGTTCCCGTCTCGTCCTTCTGACGGCCCTAGACGCCGCCCGTCACCTCCTCGCCCGCAGCGAGGCCCTAGACGCCGTCGACACCCGTCGCCTCCATCAGTCCCGAGACCGATGCCCGTGCCTCCACGACTTGGCATCTTCAACCGCCGTCCGCCTCCTTGGTTTTGTGGCGCAAACCAAGAAACCCGCCTTCCATCGCCGCTTGCGCCCTCGATCCAGGAGTGGATGCCACAGCTGCCGCCCGGTCCGAGCTCCGGTCCCGGCTGCCCTTACACCGCCGTCCACCACACGGTCCATCGGCCACAGCACCTCCACGGCAGCTCCCCGTCACACTCGACGCCCGTGTTCCTACAATCCAAAGACCAAGCGTACGATCACACCGCACGGTTGACAATTCACTCATCACAGGCAGGATAGAGTACTCTCGTTCCTCACGAAGTAATTCGAATAAATACATTATTGAGTTCTCAAAAAGGTACATAACTGTATAAAAATTATCGTTAAATTTTTAATGAACAAATGTGACAGAGGAGATAAGCTGAGAGGGAGTAAAGGGTAGGGAACAACACCACGCCGTAGCGAACAACCACATACATCTGTAACGCTCCTATGTCATCGTCGCATCTTATCGTTACCTCTGATCACGCGCATGCACCACGGTGTGTTCACCCTTAGCTAAATAGACATTTTAATCCGTCAACTTTGATCTAAAGATCATGTTCATCCCTCAATTTTTAGATAGGTCAACATAGTTCCTCAACTTTTGTTTTTTTAAACAAACTCATCCTTTTGCTATATTATACTCTATAATAACAAGAGGTTTATGCAAAAATAAAGTTCTCTTTACACTTGTCTCCTTCCCCTTTTAAATTCCTCAACAATTTATTATTACTAAAAAGTATTTAGCCAATGCAAGCAATCAGTGTAGTGGCATGAGCATCAATGCATTTAGGTGCTCAACATCACAATACTAAATTTATAACATAGATTTTTTTATTCATGTATCACATTATATTGCTGGTGTTTGAAGAGTGGAAATTAAGGAGGAGACGAAGAAACTAAGAATAAAAAGAAATTTTGCATTTATATCATATTATTATGGAGTATAATATTTGCATAAGGATAGATGGATATGACTACAAAATGAAAGTAGATGGACTATAGTGGTCAATTTAAAAGTTGAGGGATGAATTTAACATTTACAATAAAGTTGGAGGATCAAAATAGCTATTAGGGGGCGATCATTTGAAGGGAAAAAATGACATGGGAGGTCAATTGCAAGGAAAACAAAAGAGAAAGAATATAAGAAGGGGCGAAGGTATGTTGTAACTAGGGGGCTGCATTAGCATCCAAAAAATGGAAAAAACAGAGATTCGATCTATTTTTCACCACCATAAAAACCAAACTTTATACATCCACACTACACCCTCCAATTTGTTGTAGCTTCGCTACTGAGAAAGGAGGAAGCTAGAGGAGAAAGGAAGAAACTGGAGAACAAGTATATATATTAATTACAAGGGCTGTAGAATTAATAAATTAGCGGTGAACTAAATAATAGACCACCTAGCTAGGCGGCAGCAGCAGGGGCGCACGCGCAGGGAAGGAGGCGAGTGAGCTGGGACAGCACCTTGCCTGCTTTCGCTTTCCATCTATTGGTCTGTGTTGACAGCCAAAATTGGCCCCAACCGGTCTGACCGGTCGAGGCACTGTGGCCTGTCCGGTAGGGACCGACCGGTCCAGGTAGAGTCCGAATACAACTAGGGTTTTTCATAGATTTAGATCTTGTAATAGGATTTCTTGCGGGACAAGTCCACCCACCCTATAAATATAAAGGGCCACGGCCGATTGAGACATCCTATCGATCAAAATACATCAATACATTACTTTTCTTTATGTTTATTGCCTTTACTTTTGTCTCTAAACCCTAGCTCCTTCCAACCCTTTTCTGCCATTCTTCCTTCGTCTCCGCGACGTCTGAAGGTGTTCTAGGTGGCCTGCCGATCCTAGAACAACCCTACGCGCGTTTGCCCTGACGGGGTCCCTCCCGGGCGAGCGTTCGTCGGATTTCGCCGTTCTGCACCGGCGAACCGGTCTGACCAGTTACCCCGACCGGTCTGACCGGTCTGAGCATCGGCGCTGCAAATTGTGCCGTCGCTCGCTGCGCGATCAAGTGCGTTCGTGTGTTGGCCCTAGATTGGCGCCAACATATTTTGGCGACTCCGCTGGGGAAGAAAGATCTTGGTTGTAAAACCGATCTAATCTACTCCATCTACTACCATGGTGAAGCTGTCGAATCCTGATGAGATCGATCCCGATAACATCAGCAGACCGTCTGTTGATGAATTGCCGCCCGCGGATCGTCAAGCTTATGAAGCCTTCATAAAGGAGTGTGAAGAGGAGAACAAGCGGCGCAAGGAAAAGGAACTTTAAGAAAAGCGTCGGTGGTTCTTGTCTCACTTCTCCAAGAATCGGAAGGGTGATATCTCTAAAGACAAGGAGGTGGTCATTCTTTCGGATGAAGATGAGCAAGCCAAATCAAGTGCTACTATAAGTGCTACAACACCGCCTACTTTAGAGCAAATTACTCAATTGGTGGTTAATGGTCAAGAAAAGATTCTTGCTACTATTCAAAATATGATTGATAAATCATTAGGCAAGCACCCTTTGATTGATGATAGTGGTACCCTTAGACCTAATATTGATGGAACTTTTTATCATAATACTATGCATCTTGAATCATCAGCAGCACATGCACCCCAATACGGCATGCCGATGAATTTTTATGGTCAGAAAACTCCAGAGCAGTATCACGCGCATGGAGCGGTCGGACCGGTCTCGCAGACCGATCAGATCGGTCATGGAGCTGTCGGACCGGTCTCGCAGACCGGTCAGACCGGTCATGGAGGACCGGTTCCAATCGGTCCGACCGGTTCTGGAGCTTTAGTTGCATATCCATCGGTCCTGAACCAATTACTAGTGTACCTTATGTTTCAGCTGGCTTTAGCTGAATGAATAATTCATACACTATGCCTCCTCAGGGTTCAGGTTATTCATATGGTACAATACCAAATAATGGACATTTGTAGCAAATACCATATATACAACCGAATCATATACCGCATGTGCCGAATAGCTCTAATACCAATGTTCAAAGGCCAAATGATTCTTATTTTAATCAAATACTTGAGAAGCATAAGAAAGATTTGGCTGTTATGTTTAAAGAAACTTTGGCGTAGAATTGAAGGACAAAACTCTAGTCTGTCAAAAGCCTTATCCCGAGAGTTTTGATTCCATACCATATCCTCAGAATTTCAAGGTGTCTGAATTTATTAAATTCACTGGGGAGGATAGTAGAACTACATGGGAGCATATTAGTCAGTTTAATGCGCAAATGGGAATTTATGGGAGTCTTGATCATTTGAAAATTAGAATGTTCCCTTTGTCTTTATCTGGCACTGCTTTTTCATGGTTTTCGGCATTAGTACCTAATTCTGTGCAAACTTGGTCTCAACTAGAGCGTAAATTTCATGATCATTTTTATAATGGTGAAAATGAGTTGAGGCTATGTCATTAAACATCGGTTAAGCAAAAGCATGATGAGTCTGTTGCTGAATTTATTAGAAGATTTAGAGATACAAAAAACCGATGTTATAGCTTGGTTATTTCTGAAAAGGATCTTGCCGAATTAGCTCTTAATGGTTTGAGATCTCATATTAAAGAAAAATTAGAAGGATATGAGTTTCTAACTGTTAATCAAGTGTTGCAGAGGGCTTTGGCTCAAGAAAGCCGAAGCAAAGAGTCTAAGTTTAAACCCGATCGTCTTAGTATGCATATGCTACAAGGAGAATCTTCAGACGATGAGGATAATGAAGTATATGCTGCTAAATTTGTATGGTCATCTAGTGATAAGCCCAGAACTTGTACTTCTTTAAAGCCGATTTCTAAAAATCGGCAAGATGAGATTAAATTCACCTTTGATGTGATAAAGTGTGATAGAATTTTTGATGAATTGGCAAAACTTGGGAAGATTAAGTTCTCTCACACTATTCCATCAGCGGAGGAATTGAAGCGGCGTGCATATTGTAAGTTACACAATATTTTTTCTCATGCCACTAATGATTGCAATGTTCTTCATAGACAAATACAATCGGCTATAAATGAAGGACGATTGGTTGTTTCTACGATGCAAATTGATCAAAATCTTTTTCCCGTTCATACACTTGAGTTGTCAAATCCAAAAGTATTGATTCGGCCGCATCAAACCAAATCGACTAAAGGGAAAAATGTGGTGGTTGGTGAGGAAAGGCATGAGAAAAAGGTGCTGCAGAGCAAGACTCCTCGAGTTGCAACAGAGGCTTCAACGCTCGGGGGACAGGACAAGGAAAAAAGGGGACGATAGCGAGTCGACCGGTCTGACCGGTTCAAAAGGCGGTCTGACCAGTCCGACCAGTCTGACCGGTTCTAGAACTGGTCTGACCGGTGCGCCCAGTAAATCTAGGAACTCCTCCAAAATCAAGACAAGGCCGAATTTTAAGGAACTCTTGGCCAAATATGAGATGAAAGGGAGTGCTCAGAGACAGAAGGGGCGACCAAGCAAAGTTAAGGATACGGGATCATCATCAAGACATCAAGAGCAATCGAGTCGAGGTAATTATACTTCATCTAGTGGACCGATTGCTCCATGGTATTGCTGGTATCCTTACTTTTATACACCTATGGATTATAGTAGGATGCATATGCAATCATATTATATTCAATATCCTCCTATGTATCCAAATCATGCATTATTATAAAGACCGATTGTTGCTAGCAATAATCCAGTCAAACAAGATGTTGATTGCAGCAAAGAGAATGAAAAGAGCAAGGAGCAAGATTCAAAGTATTTACAGCCGAGGTGGTGTCCCTCAGGCTTGTCTCATACTCAGAAGCGAAGGCTGCAACGTATGCGCAAGAAGGAGTCGATGGAACAGCAAGTGGAGGCCGTGCCGAAGATGTCAGCGATAATGAAGAAGGTGTGGCGGCCCAAACAAGTTGTTTCAACATCGATTTGAGCAAAACATGGCCGATTACTGTTTATCGCCTTTAGTACAAAAAATGGCCGATGTAGTGTTAATTATCGCCCTTAGACAATTTTGGTTCAGAAGAATGTTTTTTGGCAAGCAAGCTTTACCAAAAAACAGAGGGGCATATGTTGACAGCCAAAATTGGCACCAACCGGTCTGACCGGTCGAGGCACTGTGGCCTGTCCGGTTGGGACCGACCGGTCTGACCGGTAGGTCCGACCGGTCTGACCGGTCCAGGTAGAGTCCGAATACAATTAGGGTTTTTCATAGATTTAGATCTTGTAATAGGATTTCTTGCGGGATAAATCCACCCACCGTATAAATATAAAGGGCCACGGCCGATTGAGACATCCAATCGATCAAAATACATCAATACATTACTTTTCTTTATGTTTATTGCCTTTACTTTTGTCTCTAAACCCTAGCTCCTTCCAACCCTTTTCTACCATTCTTCCTTCGTCTCCGCGATGTCTGAAGGCGTTCTAGGTGGCCTGCCGATCCTAGAACAACCCTACGCGCATTTGCCTTGACGGGGTCCCTCCCAGGCGAGTGTTCATCGGATTTCGCCGTTCTGCACCGGCGAACCGGTTTGACCGGTTACCCTGACCGGTCTGAGCATCGGCGCTGCAAATTGTGCCGTCGCTCGCTGCGCGATCAAGCGCGTTCGTGTGTTGGCCCTGGATTGGCACCAACAGTCTGGTTGCTGCTGCAGGTTGCACCGACAGCTGCTGCCGCTATGTGGTCGTCGTCGTCACTCGTCAATCCTGCGGCGCCGGAGCAGCAAGGCGTCGGCGAGACCTCCTCGGCTGGTCGTGGCCTCCGCCTCCGCCTCATCCTTGGTGGCAAAGACGTAGCTCTTGAGGTACGCTTGCCGCCTACGCTGGGCCGCGTCGCCGTCTCTCCCGGGCGTCTTGTCGGCGATGGAGCGCAAGAACTCGGCGTCGGACGCCGGGCCGTAGCAATGCCGGCGCCTCACCTGCACGGCGTCCTCGGCGCACGACACCTGCTTGCACGACACCATCATCGCGATAATAGCTCTCTCACTCTGCTTATTAATATCTCGACGACAATCCATAGATCAAATGATGAAGGACTGCTGCTCACCTAATTAAACCGCTCATTAATTGGACTGCTAATTTTCAGCCACCACGTAAGGTAGCAGTCCACATCATCGTCTTTAATTAGGTTGATGTGATCTCCCTCAAGTAATTTTTTTCTTACAATAATTGGTCTCCCATGCTATCCCTTATTTTCAACTGATCTTGATCTGCATCTTGCTGAACAAAAAAAGCACTATTGCACCGTACTATTTTATATGTTGTTCGTATTTATTCGGCAATGCTACATTATCAATATAACAAGGTACATTGTTAGTGCAATGAACCCATGCCAACCTTTGCAGTTGCAACTAGAAGATTGAATCAAGTGCAACTGGACTGAACTGTCCTAGCTAGCCCAATAGTTCCAAATCGATTGCAAATGCAACTAGATGTCACCATACATTTGCATTTGAGGCTGATGAACTACTAGTTACAAGTTGGAGTACTATGTGTAGAAGATGTGAGAATGGCAACAACACATCTATTGATAATTGCCTGTGCATATTTGTACATGTACATATCTGATTGAATCAGCAACTAACTGAGCACTAACCAAGTATAGCTACATGCACGGAGAGCCTGTGAACGTGTGCAGCTGAAGAATGGGTCACTAACCCCCCCCCCCCCCCCCCCCCCCCCCGCTTATGAGCATCATCGTTGCCGGAGACGCACAAACTAGTTCTGAAGTCTTCGAAGGTTGACGCAGATAGTCCTTTGGTCATCATGTCTGCGAATTGTTGATGAGTCGGTACATGTAAGACACGGCAGTGGCCAAGAGCAACCTTGTCGAAATGAACATCCAACTCGATGTGCTTTGTTCTGCGATGATGAACTGGATTCTTGCTCATGTAACACGCTGAAACATTGTCACAAAACACCACCGTGGCATTGTCCTAAGGGCAGCCAAGCTCGCCAAGGAGCTGTCGAAACCATGTGCACTCAGCTACCGCATTGGCCCCACCACGATACTCGGCTTCGGCGCTCGAGCGTGACACTGTGCTTTGGTGCTTGGAAGATCAAGAGACCATGGCGTCGTTAAGGAACACACAGAACCCAGAAGTGGAGCGGCGTGTGTCCGGGCAGCCGGCCTAGTCGGCATTTGAGTAAGCAACTAGGTCAAGTTGCTGAGAGCCACGGAGATGGAGACCGAGGGAGCATGTTCCACGAACGTACCTGAGGATTCGTTTGACTAAAGATTGGCGGTCTGTCATTGGTGCATGCATATGTAAGCAGGCCTGTTGCACAGCATACTGAAGATCGGGGCGTGTCATCGTCAGATATTGTAGAGCCCCGATGATGCTGAGATATGACGAGCCTTCAGCATCGGAGAGCGGCGTGCTAGAGAGAGCCGAGAGCTTGCCAGCGGTATCAATAGGAGTAGAGCATGAGCGACAATCTGTCATACCGGCACGATCCAGGAGATCAAGGGCATACTGGTGCTAATGGAGAAAGAAGCCATTGTTGGATCGATGCACTTGAATGCCGAGAAAATAGTGCAGCGACCCCATATCCTTGAGCTTGAATTCTCCATTGCTCGTGGTTGTCATCTCACGAAGCAGTGCTGGTGATGATGCCGTGATGACAATGTTGTCAACATAGAGGAGGAGGTACACCGTGTCTTGGCCGTGGCGAAGAACAAACGGAGAGCTGTCTGATCTTGTTGGGGTGAAGCCGAGGTCGCCAAGGAATGTTGCAAAGCGAGTGTACCAGGCGCAGGGCCTGCTTAAGGACATAGAGGCTCTTGTTGAGCTTGCAGACTTGTTTGTTGCGCACTAGATCGATGAAGCTGGCCGGCTGGCGAGCGAAGATGTTCTCTTTGATGAAGCCATGTAGGAAGGCATTGTTCACGTCGAGTTGGTGGACTGGCTAGCCGCGTGAGCTTGCCAGGGTGAGCACGGTGTGCACGGTCGTAGACTTGACGATAGGGCAATATGTTTCATCATAGTCGATGCCCTCTTGCTGTGCAAACCTGCGCACGACCCACCTTGCCTTGTAGCGGTCGAAGCTCACTTCATCCTTGTACTTGATGCGAAACACCCATTTTCCACTGACAATGTTGGCACCGGGCGGCGTTCGGACAAGCTCCCAAGTTTTGTTGGCGACGAGAGCCTCGAATTCGGCTTGCATGGTCACGGCCAGTTCGGATCTTGGAGTGCGGTGTGCACAGACTTGGGTATCATGGAGATTGATGACATGGTGACGACGCCCGCGTACCGAGGGTTTGGCTTGAACGTTCCAACCTGGGAACGTGTTGTCATTGGGTGCAGATCGGCCGCACTGCAACGATTGGTGGGGATGAGTGCATGTCCGCATCAGGCGCTGGTGAACGTGTCCCGGGTGTTCGGGATGGCGTGGGCGAGGAAGACGGTGGTGCATCGTCGTTGCAGCCCGGAGAACCCGGTGACGCCGGTAGAACCGGGATGTCCAGGGATGTTGGGGAAGCCGGCGCAGCAGGTGGTGGTGAGGAGGTCGTGGTAGCCTGCTGGTGCGACGACAACGCAGCTGAAGGCGCGGATCGCGCGGACTGTTGAGTGGACCTGGTCCGTGGTGAGGGCGGCGCTGGGTCGCCCGCTGCGACATGGTAAGATGACCATAGGTTGTACGCAAGTGCGGCAGTGGGCGCCATGGTTGCAGACGACCGGAATGGGAAGACGCCCTTGTCGAAGTAGACGTGTTGAGAAATAATGACTCGCTGCATAGCCAAGTCGTAGCACCAATAGCCTCTGTGATCCTTCGAAAAACCAATGAAGACACAAGCAACCGAGAGAGGTGCGAGCTTGTTTGCACTTGTGGCTGTGTGATGTTAGGGTAACATATACAACCAAAGACACGTAGCCATGTGTAGTCTGGTAACTGGTTGTATAGGAGTTGAAAGGGTGTGTCAAGCAGCTTTGGTTTGCATAGTCGTCAATTGAGAAGAAACGTGGATGCCTGAAGGGCTTTAACCCAGAATTTTGATGGCATGCCAGCGTGAAGGAGAAGAGCCCGAGTGCCATCATTGAGTGTACGCAAGATGCGCTCGGCCTTCCCATTTTGAGGTGATGTATAAGGACAGGAGAGACGAATAAGAATGCCATTGTGAGAGTAGAAGGACCGCAGAGCTTGATTGTCAAACTCTCGTCCATTGTCAGACTGAAACGCAAGAACAGGATGTCCAAATTACGTGCGAGCATAAACATGAAAATTCATGATCGTGCCGGCAACCTCGGATTTGTGGCGCACTGAGAACGTCCACACAAAATGAGTATAGTCATCCAGCAAAGCAAGATAATATTGAAAGCTAGAAAAGTTCAACGCCGGTGAGGTCCAAACATCACAATGGATTAATTTAAAAGGGGCTGAAGTTTTGGAGTAAGAAGGAGAAAATGGAAGGCGAACATGTTTGCCTACACGACAAGCATGACATGTGTGTGATAGATCCTTATTACAACTGAAAGTGGAAGCACGAAGAAGACTCTAAAAAGAATCTCTACCGGGATGGCCGAGCCGCTGATGCCAGAGATCAGCCGAAGTTGTGACGAGGCAGTGAGGTGATGAAGGTGAAGTAGCCGTGACTGGGTAGAGATCACCATCGCTATCACTGTGGAGAATCACTCCCTTCGTGTGCAAATCCTTTACAGAGAAGCCGAACTTGTCAAATTCAATTGTAATAGGGTTTTCACGAGTAAGAGAACGCATAGAAATTAAGTTTTTGATGAGAGAGGGAGAAATGAGAATGTTGTCAAGAACCAGAGGTGTAGATGAGGTGGGAACTGTGGCAGTGGCAGTGTGCGTGATCGGAAGTGAAGAACCATTGCCAACAATGACACAAGAAGAGTTAGAATGAGGGGTGAGAGAGGAGAATTTACCAGAGCCCGACGCCATTTGAGAGGAGGCGCCGGTGTCTAGAAACCATTGGCCACCGGGTGTCGGCTACTTAAGGGAGAGGTTGGTGAGCGTGGCGAGAAGTTGAGGATCAAGCTGCGCCGTCGAGCTCGCAGGCAAGGAGTCGGTGGCGACATGAGACTACGGTCCAGGCCCTCTAGGACGAGGGCCGAGAACATCGGTGGTGGGGCGCGGCGCCGGAGGAAACGGCCACACCTAAACCATGCCCGTCTAGGGGTTAACATTGGGGAAGAACCCTTGTTGGGCGATGCTAGGAGCTGGTGCGGGCGACATCGAGGACGACGTCGAGCGGGCCGCCGGCTTGTTTTTCTTCTTTTTGTGGAGGTGGGGGAGGAGGTCGGGTGGTCGGTGTTGCTGGAGCAAGAACCGCCAGGGGTTGCAGATGCAGCAGGAGGAGGGTGGACTCCGCTGTGATGTGCTTCAACGATGAGTGCAGTCGCGGCCTCCAGCTTTGCCGACTCGGAGAGCCGATGTTCCTCGAGTTGGAGCATGGATCACGCTTTGTGAAACGAAGGGAGCCGCTTGCGAAGAGTGAGGTGAGGAATGTAATGTTGGAGGCTGGGGTTCAAACCGCGGATGATGTTCTGGACGAGATCGTTGCTGGTGATCGGAGAGTCGAGGTCGCCGAAGCGATCAGCCATGGCTTTCATGCGCGTGCAGTATGTGAGCACAAACATGTCGCCCTGGATAAAGCTATGAAATTCTGCGTTGAGGTAGATGGCGCGCGCGTTCTTGTTTGCCCAGAACAGATAACGGATGCCGCGCTAGAGAGAGTGCGCGGTGTCGTCATCGGTGGAGACAGCGATGAGGAGGTCGGGGGAGATGTGATTGTAAAGCCACGAGAGATGGCATAATCATTTTGAACCCAGTCAGAGTCCCCCGGCGGAGTGGTGCCGTCGATGTGGTCGCCGAGCCCGTACTGGCCGAAGACGGCCGAGAACGCACGAGTCCAGGCGGTGTAGTTGGCGTCGTTGAGGTCCAGCACGATGGGCACTCGTGACTAGATGTTGATGCCATGAACGACCATCGGAGGAGCAGGGTCGGTGGTGATGTGCAGGGTGTTGGGGATGGCGGCGTCGGAGTCGGAGTCCGATGAGGAAGAAGACGAGGAAGAGCTCATGGTGGCGTCGGGTGGGAGAGAGGAGGAAGGCAACAGATTTTTAGGATTGTAGATCGCGAGATACCATGTAGAAGATGTGAGAATGGCAACAACACATCTATTGATAATTGGCTGTGCATATTTATACATGTACATATCTGATTGAGTCAGCAACTAACTGAGCACTAACCAAGTATCCTAGCTACATGCACGGAGAGCCTACGAACGTGTGCAGCTGAAGAATGGGTCGCTAAACACTATGTGGGTGGGTACATTAATTCTTTAAAAAACTACACCGGGTGCATTACACATATGTATGTATGTATGTATGTATGTATGTATGTATGTATGTATGTATGTATGTATGTATGTATGTATGTATGTATGTGATGTGCAGTTAGCAAATATACTCGTGTGTTGCAATAAAAAAATTATGTTGGCTGGAATTGCATATATAGATTTGGAGCGTGCCATTTTTTATAAGAAGAATTAACAACTCCAGCCCCATAAAGTTTGAGAAGATTTTTTATACTGATCGAACTGCCATTAAAATCACAGGAATACTAGGGATAGCATGTCCGATGCGTCGGACGCCCTGTTGGGGGAGCCACCTTCGGGACTAAGGTGCGGCGACCCGAAGGCCCAAAGACCGAGAACGAGCCGATCGCGCGTGCTCTGGCCGGCAGAGGCCATGGAGCGAAGCATCAGCGGCGAAGGCCTCCAAGTGAAGACCCCGAGTCTAGACGAGGAGAGCGACCCGGACTCGGCACGGTAGCGAATGGGAGCCAGCGAAGGCCGAGAAGCGAAGGGTTGTTGAGCGAAGGGGAAATGAATGACCTGAATGGCAAAGGTCGAGCCCGGCGAAGGTCAAACCCGAAGGCCCTGCGGGAGACGTTCGGTAGCGAAGGTATCGGAGTCGTCAGGAGGCCCACTTGTCGGTCCAGCTGTAATCCACTATCGTGTTTGTTAATGTAATATTACCTGGAAACCCATGGAATATTCTGTAATTGTGGCGGTTGAAGGGCAGTATGGGAAATTTACACCCGCGGGCAGCTGAGCTGCCGGCTATAAATACCCCCCGTAACTGATGGTGATGGGACATTGAATACAGAGCGATTACTCCCTTGCTTTGATTTTCGTGCTGTTACTGTGATTGTGATTGTTTTCTTGAGGGTTCGCCCTCGACGAACCGAACTGTTGTGATACTCCTTTGCTCCGAAGGGTGTCCTACGCCAAAAGTTTTGGTGCCCACCCGCGGTTCATCCTAACACGACCACATGGCAGCGAAGAAGAAACCAAACCCTGGCGCTTCGGAGGAGGCCAATGCCTTGACCGAAGCCCCGCCTTCCACAAACGACGCTCTCGTCACGACGAACAACGACAATGAAGACCAAGTCGAAAACATCGAGAGCGAAGACCTCGCCGAAGGGAAATTCGAGGTCAACCTCCACAACCTTGGCATCACCGCCGAAGACATCCAAGCCTTGAAGAGAATCGACGAGCGTCTCATCGAGCGACTTCTTCACGCGTAGCAAGCTCAAGCAGGCACGTCAAACGCGCCGGTGGCAACAAGATCGAAGGGCAAAGGGTGTGAGCTCACCGCACAAGAGCTGGAGGAGCAACTCAACAAGCTAAGAGAAGAAGAGCTTCGCTACTAGGCAATGCGGCAAGCCATCCGTGATCGTCTGGTGATGATGAAGCGCCCTCGCCAAGCCCTGAAGCCCGTGCAGTAGGCACCTCAGCCCCAAAGGCTCCGCCAACAACCCATTCACATCGAAGAGGAACCGTACTCAGAAGAAGAGGAAGGTGAATATGTCATGCCGCATCAGCAATGACCACAACAAGGCCTCGCCATGCCTTTTTCGGCAGAGTTCGAAGAGCTCCCGTGGTCTCCACGCTTCAACCCAACTATTCTTCCACAATTCGACGGAGACTCCGACCCAAAAGATTTCCTCCTCAAGTACGAAGTGGCCATCGAAGCAACTGGAGGCGGCCCGGC
The DNA here is from genome assembly GCF_016808335.1 of Panicum virgatum. NCBI lineage: Eukaryota > Viridiplantae > Streptophyta > Magnoliopsida > Poales > Poaceae > Panicum > Panicum virgatum. The sequence goes on from NC_053146.1 coordinate 70,139,308, forward strand.
TTGCAAGGTCAAAGCATTCGTTCTTCCGTTGAAGGGCATCGCTCAACATTGGTACTCCAACCTCCCAAGTGGCCACATCCACAACTGGTACCAGCTCCGAAGGGAGCTCACTGCTACTTTCAGAGCGCCAAAGCCTGAAGAAGTCAACTCATGTGACTTCCACAATTTGAAGCAAGAAGGGTCCACACTACAAGAGTACTTGCACTGTCTCGTCAGGCTTCGCGCAAGGGCTCTAGATGTAGCAAAGAAGACCATCATCAACGCCGCGATAGCGGGTCTGAGCCTTGGCCCATGCAGGGAGTACCTCGAGCGCCGTAGGCCGAAGACCCTGAACAGGATCTTCGAGATTATGCAAGAGTATTGCATCTCAGACAAGGGTAAGCGTCGAACAATCGAAGAGATGAATGAGAAGAGATTGCGCAATCGCGATCGACTGAAGCCGCATCAGACTGAATAGGCAAAGACCCCAAAGGCCGTGAACACAGTCTCCGGTGACGAAGCCCGTGACTCCCGGCCTCAAAACAACAGAGGAGGGATTAGTGACCGAAGCAATTCCATCCGCGGTCGCAGGGAAAATTCTGACCAAAGGCAGAAAGTACCCGACTGCTGTATTCATGGCAGAGATAAGGGTCATTGGACGAGTGATTGCCCCCTCGTCAAGGAGAAGAAAGAAGAGTTCGACCGAAGCACAAACACCCAACAACTGCCGAAGCCCGTCAACTACACTCACAACAACCAGCCGCGAGGCTCGCCCCCACAAATCCAGTGGTAGCCTTCGCAACAACCTCATTGGACTTCGGCATACCCCACTCTATTCCCATCTTTCCCAACCTTCCACTACAACCCCACATATACCCCACCAGCCCTCCCGACCCCTTCGGCACCCCAACTCCCACAAATCCCAGAGAGAATTCCTTATTTGCCATCAAAATTGAGAGTGCTTCCTTATTTGCCATCGTGAAAACTTTCTTTCCTTATCTGCCATTGAGTCAAATTTTGTTTCCCTTCTTGCCATTCCATCCCATCTGTTAGGGTAACGGTGTTAGAGACCATATGAAAAGACTATTTTACCCTCGGTTCACCTTGCCGTGTGTGCGCGGGAGAGAGCCGAGCCCGCGGCGAGGAGCGGCCGGCGCTGCCACGACCGCCTGCCGAGCGATGGCGAGCAGGAGCTCCCTCCCCTTCTCTCCCTTGGCCCATATGATGAAGCGGAGGAGCAGGGGACGCGGAGGAGCAAGGGAGGCCGGGCCTTCCTCCTCTCCGGCAGATCCCGGCGACCGCAAGCCTCCTTCCCCTTATCTCCCTCCTCTCCGACGGATCCCGGGCGCGGCCAAGCGAGGTGGGCGGAGCTGCTGCCTGTCCCCCTCCTTGTCGTCTTCCTTGCCGCTGCGGCCCAGAGCAGGAGAGACCAGCAGGGCCTCGTGCTGCCGTCGAGCTTCTCCCCGGTGGGCGAACGACGCATGGCGGGAGGCCGAACTCCGCGCCGTCTAGGGCCAGATCGTGGGCGGCCGAGGTTCGAGCACGATGCCGCGGCCCGCGGGCGGGAGCGCGGCGTGGCCGGCAGGGGCGGGCGCGCGCGGTGGGGCTAGCAGCGCCGGCCGCGGCGGCGTGGCCAGCAGGGGAGGGTGCGCGCGGCGGCCGCTGCCGCGGTCCCTGCTCCATCCTCCCGTAGCTGCAGCTCCACGCAGGGGGCAGCAGATGCGGCGGCGGGCACGTCGACGACGGAGGACCCGTGGTCGCCACACCGCCTGTCACTGCGCACCACGGCCGCAGCACCGGATCTTGTCAGCGGTGAAGGCTGCATCCCCCACTTCCCTCCCTCGGCGGCCATGGCGGGCGTGGGCGTGGTGCGGGCAGATCCAGCAGCCCCTCCTCCGCCAGCGGCGGAGCGGCGTGGCGCGGCGGGGGCGGAATGCCGCGTGCAGGATGGCGGGGAGCGGCGAAGGCGGAGCGGCGCGGCGTGGCCCTGCTCCCTCCACGAGCTAGGGCACGCAGGGGGGCCTGCTCGAGCTCTGCCGTGCGAGCTCGGTACACGCCATGGCGGGCCTCCTCGAGCTCCGCCGCGCAAGCTCGGCCGCGCGCCATGGCGGGTCTCCTCGAGCTCCGTCTCGCGAGCTCGGCCATACCATGGCGGTCTCCTCGAGCTTGGCCGAATCTGGAGGCCATGGCGGGGCATGTGCGCGTCAGGGAAGGGGGGGCACACGATCCGCTGCCGCCTGGGCTGCTCCCGCGGCAGGGGGGCGCCCCTGCTCTCACCCAATCGATTTGGGGCTGATGGGAGAGGTAACGGGAGTTTGTACCGAGGGTAAAATGGTCATTTCATCTGCTCTCTACTACTATTATCCTATCAGACGGACGGAAAAGGGAAAATAGGGAAACAAAGTTTAGCTCAATGGCAAATTGGGAAAGAAAACTTTTTCAATGGCAAATAGGGAAGCACTGTAAATTTTGATGGCAAATAAGGAATTTTCTCCAAATCCCAACCCATTCGGCGCCACATCAAGGGTGGCACCCACAACCCCCACCACAAGCTTCTGCCTATCTCCCTCCACCTCCAAAGTTAGAACCTAGCACAATCCCGAAAAGAGGCAATGATCCCGTCGGAGGCACGGTAAATGTCATCAACGCCATCTCCGGCGGATCAAATGATCATGTACACGAGACGAAGCGGCAGAGAAAGGAATACCTCCGCACAGTCTCGCATGTGTGCGAAGGCAAACAATTCTGCACTCCCTGGTCCCACGTCCCAATCACATTTTCCAAAGCTGACCTCAGGCTTCAACACTACCCACACAACGACCCCCTTGTCATCCGCGCAAATATCGGCAGAAATTCTATACACTTCGTGGGAAATGACGTTGGTCGAAACCTTGTTGACAATGGAAGTTCTGTAGATGTTCTCACTTGGCAATGGTTCGTCAAGATGGGATTCACAGAGAAGAACCTGCACAAATCTCAGTACCCGCTCATCGGCTTCGGAAGGAAGCAAAATCGAAGCCCTCGGAGAAGGCAACACCCAGAGAACGGAGCTCATAACCTTCAATGTGGTAGATATAGCCTACCCATACAATGTCATCTTCGGCCGCAACAGCATCATCAAGTTCGCGGCAGTTATCAACCAAGCTTACCTCTACATGAAAATGCCGGCAGCCGGAGGGGTCATCACGATCCTCGGCAATCAAGAAGAAGCAAGAAGATGCGAAGACAATGCAGCGTGTGCCATGAAAAATATCCACGCAATCGAAGCTGACAATGCCGAAGAAGAAGAAGAAGAAGAAGAAGAAGAAGAAGAAGAGGGAGTCATGCCTGCCGAACACACAAAGAAAGTCCCGCTCTGCGAAGATGTACCCGATCACACGGTAATGATTGGCAAAGGGCTTGAGGACGCCGAACAGGTTAGGTTAATCCAGTTCTTGAGGAACAACCAGGATGTCTTCGCATGGTCGTCTTCGGACCTGCGAGGAGTCAGCCGAGAAGTCATGGAACAATCTCTGAGAGTCGACCCGAAGGTCAAGCCGCGGAAGCAACACCTTTGCACGATGTCCGAAGACCGCAAGAAAGCCGCACAAAGCGAAGTCCAGAAGTTGCTCCATGCGGGTGTAATCCGCGAAGTGCAGTACCCAGAATGGCTGGCCAATGTAGTCATGGTCCAAAGAAGAATGGCAGTTGGAGAATGTGCATCGACTTCACCACGCTCAACAAATTCTGTTCGAAGGATGAGTTTCCTTTGCCTTGCATCGAAACTCTGGTAGATGCAGCGGCAGGGTCGGAGATGTTAAGCATGTTAGATTGTTTTTTCAGCTATCACCAGATCTTCATGAAGAAATCGGATGAAGAAAAGACCAACTTCACTACTCCCTTCGGCACGTACTGCTATGTGAGGATGCCTGAGGGGCTTCGTAATGCAGGATGCACATTCAACGAAACCATCACAGCGGTATTGGACACCCAACTTGACAGAAACATTTCTCCGTACGTCGAGGATGCCATCGTGCGAAGCAAAAAGCGCGAAGAACACATCTCAGATCTTTGAGAGACCTTCGCCAACCTTCGCAAACACGGGCTCAAATTGAACCCAGAAAAGTGTGTCTTCAGCGTCAGAAAGGGAAAACTTCTAGGATGCATGATCACAGAGAGAGGCATCGAGGCAAATCCGGTAAAGATCGAAGCCATCAGAAGAATGCAACCACCCACGACGAAGAAGGGGGTACAGAAGTTGATAGGCCATCTGGCTTCACTAAACAGGTTCATTTCACGGTCTGCAGAAAAGTCATTCCCTTTCTTCAAGGTGTTGAAAGGCTCCGAAAATTTTCACTGGGGTCCTGAGCAAGACAAAGCTTTCGAAGAACTAAAACAGTACTTGGAAAACCTCGCCGTAATGACAAGCCCTTCGCCTGGAGCAGAGTTTCTGCTGTATATTGCAACTTCGAGCTCCGCAGTGAGTGCAACATTAGTTGAAGAGAGAATAGTCGAAGACAATTTGAAGCAGCTACCAATCTACTTTGTATCCGAAGCCCTTAGCGGATCGAAGTTGCTATATTCGGAAACGGAAAAGATGGCTTATGCAGTGGTAATGGCAGCTAGGAAGCTTCGCCATTATTTTCAGAGCTTTAAAATCAAGGTCCCAACATCTTTTCCCCTTCGGGTCATCTTTGAGAACAGAGAGGCCTCAGGAAGGATTGAAAAATGGGCAACACAGCTGGCATCACACACCATTGATTTTGTCCCTCGAAGTGCAATTAAGTCTCAAGTCCTGGCAGACTTCGTTGCTGACTGGACACCATCAGCATCTTCGCAAAGCCCTTCGGTCATTGAAGCAATCTGGCAGCTAGAATGTGATGGAGCTTACTGCAAGAATAGTTCAAGCGCTTCGGCAGTCCTCACAGCACCTTCGAGGACTCAACTCAAGTATGCAGCAAGGCTGGACTTCCCAGGATGCACGAACAATGTCGCTGAATACGAAGGCTTGCTTCTAGGCCTTCGCAAGGCACGAGCACTTGGAGCAAGGAGGCTATCTATCAAGTCCGACTCCGAGCTCATCACCAACCACATAGGCAAAACTTACAGAGCACTCAAACCCGAGCTAGCGAAATATCTGGCAGCAGTCTGTAGCATGGAGAAGTATTTTTGGGCTTCAGCGTGCGAAGCTTCCTAGACTACAGAACAAATAGGCAGATGTTTTGGCAAAGGCTGCAGCAGAAAACGATCCACTGCCTCTGGACGTATTTTTTGAAACACTCAGGAGCGGCTCAGTAAATTGCGCCGAAGAGCCAGCAAAATTCGTCAATGCAATCTCAAGCGAAGACTAGAGGTCGACAATCATGGCCTACCTTCGAGGACACTTCATCCCAGAGGATGAGAAGGAGGAGAAATGACTGGCCCTTAGGGCGCGAAGCTACTCAATCATCAGCAACACACTGTATCGAGGGGGTGTCTGTGCACCTTTGCTAAAGTACATTTCGCAAGTCGAAGGCAGACAGCTGCTGCAAGAAATACACACAGGCATGTGCTCTTCGCACATCAGAACGAGGGCTCTGGTGGGAAAAGCATTTCGCGAAGGTTTCTATTGGCCTTCGGCTGTGGCGGACGCCCACAAAATTGTGCGCACATGCCCCAATTGTCGGAAGCACGCCCATTACAGCAAGTTCCCGCCAGAGGAAGTCTACCTAATACCTCCGGTCTGGCCCCTCGCGCGGTGGGGCATCGACATCGTTGGCCCCCTGCAAATAGCACCAGGCAACTTCAATTATGCAGCAGTCGCACTGGAGTACTTCTCAAAGTGGATCGAAGCCAAGGCGCTTCTCGATATCACGGTCGCAACCTTGCAGAAAATTTTCTTGCTAAACATATTATGCCGCTTTGGCGTACCCAAAGAAGTCACAGTGGACAATGGTAAGCAGTTCGATTGTACCACATTCAGGGAGTTCTGTCATCAATTGGGCACCAAGTTGTGCTTCGCTTCAGTATACCATCCGCAGTCGAATAGAGCCGTCGAAAGAGAAAATGGTATCATCTTCTCTGGAATCAAGAAGAACATCACCAAGCAGCCGAAGGGCAAATGGGTTGACGAGCTGCCAAAGGTAATCTGGTCGCATAACACAACGGAGTCAAGGGCAACAAAGTTCACTCCCTTCAAGCTCCTCTATGGCGAAGAGGCAATGACACTAGAAGAACTTCATCATGGATCTTATAGAACCGAAGCTCCTAACAAAGATATCAAGCCAACAATCGACACAATCGAAGCCATCAAAACACAAGCAGCCATTAACCTTGGCAAGTACCAGGATGAAACCCGAAGGTGGCGCAACAAGAAGGTGAGACCTCGCGAAATCAAAGAGGGCGATCTCATTCTTCACCACATCCCGAAGAGCAGGATACAAGGCAAAATGTACAGCAAATGGGAAGGACCATTCCTGGTCACTTCAATGGCAAGACCCGATGCTTGTAGGCTTCGCACACTAGAAGGCATTGAAGACCCGTACTCTTGGAACAAGGATATGCTTTAGCGCTACTATGTCTAGCTTCCCTCAATTTTTTGTAATAAATTGTAATCCTTTTTTTTGTACTAGCTTGAACAATGTATTCAAGGGCTCGTACTCTTTTCCTCACAGGGGAAGCCTTCGTGCAATCCTTGTGGTTGTCGAAGGTGTGAGGTTTTTAACGAGGCGGCAATCCTATGTAACCCCTTGTGAAATATAAACAAGGTCCCCAAAAAAGAACATCATTCATATGAGAAGGCACATAAGCGTCTATCCCCCTTCGTCATAGCGAAGGGGGGAGTCATCGGTGCATTAAACGTGAATGCCACTTCGAGAAATGAGCCAAGGGCTCACGAAGCTGAATGGCCCGCAGCACCCTTGGGTCTCAGTTCTTAATTTTTCCTAGTCGAAAAAACATTCTGCGCAATGCGCCGAAGGCATGTAAACACCTATCATGCGAAAGCCGAAGGCCAGGGCCCACCTAAGCATGCTAAAGAGCCGAAGGCCCCCTCTACAGAAAAGACCCTCCGCGCGGAAGCACCGAGGGCATGGAAAGTCCTATCGTGTAAAAGCCGAAGGCTAGGGCCCACCTAAGCGAGCAAAAGTACCGAAGGTCCCTCTATCAAAATCCCTTCAAAACAAAGTTCTGAAGGCACTTTGCATTTTCTATCAACGAATGTGGCGTGCCCCACTCCTCCAAGAACGCAAAAGGGGGGGGTGACGCTTCACGATTAAACATGTTGTGTACTTGCAGTCATGGGCCACTCCAGCAAATAAAGGGGGGGTGGCGCTTTGCAATTAATCAAGGGCTTTGCCCAATTTGTTGCAAAAAAAATGAGCTTACATCACAAGTGCAAAGGGGGCTTCGCACACTCGAAGACCCATACTCTTAGAACGAAAGTGTCGCCCTCCAAGAACGCAAAAAGGGGGGTGGCACTTCGCAAACAAAATACAATGCGTCCTCGATGGGATAGACTTTTCATCAATAATGGTATCGCTCCGCGGATAAATGTGTGATGTACTTTAAGGCTTTAGGTCACCCCAAATGACAAAGAGGGGGTGGCGCTTCGCAGGTAACCAATACTACAAGGATAGTAGAAAGGGGGGGCTTCGCCCAGTTTATTACATTCAAATCTTGATTACATTTACACCACAATTACAAGCAGGACTTTGCATAGTCGAAGACCCATATTCGTGGAACGAAAAGTGCCGCCCTCCGAACACGCAAGAGGGGGGGGTGGCGCTTCGCTAACAAAATCAATAGCGTCCTTGAAGGGACTTACTTTTCGTTAAAACAAGGACAAACATACGACATTCGCAACACATCTGTTAGGTAACAAAATTACTTTTACAAAGAGGGCTTCGCCCATCAAATCATTTACATAGTTACATCTGATGTTTCCTCTTCGAATATTATGCGGTCCATGTCTTCGATGACCATGCGGACCGCGCGGTCTACTATCTCTTCGGCCGTCTTCCGCAAATATGCTTCGAATGCCAGCCCAAAAAATGTACGAAGCCCGCCATAAGTCTCATTCGGACACAATGTCCCCTCGCCGATGAAACGCGAAGTGTCTGGCGTCAGAGACTTCATCGGCAAGTTTCGGTTTAGGTTCAAGTAGCCCCATCGTGGGTGCATAAGGACGATTTGTGTCTAGAATACGCTTTGTCTCACGACAAAGCGAACGGTCAGCGAGAATCTTCGCTTGCTTTTCCGCGTCACGTGAAAACTCAGCCCAAAAATGTTTGGCCTTTGCATTATCATTATCATTTCTCCGTTCCAAATATTCCCACCATTCCCCAAATGAACCCCAGGGATGATCATAATAATACTTCGCCCACGCCCCACCGGCAACACGAAAAGAACCACGTTGCATCCATAAAGGCCGAATACCTTTGGTGATCCGTGCAGGTTCCAACGTAGGGTCCTGCGCAGACACCGAAGGTGTTAGTTTCTTACAAAACATGTCCATTTCGCAATAGTTACATCAAGAATTTATTGCCCCGCGGCATTTACATCGTCAGCTGTAGGAGCGCCCCAGCCGTCTTCGCCCCCCGTAGTCGCTGCCGCTCTGCCCGCCGAAGTACCCTAGAGATTCCCAGCATTGGCGGGGCCGAGGAAGGTGCGCGCGTAGGCTTCGGCGTTGTCTTGAAGTTGCAAAGGAAATCGAAGTCAATATCAAAACAAAAGGAAGTGATAATGCCCCAAGGCACAGAAACACACCTGTTTCTGCAGTCGCTCTGCTTCAGCCCGAACGAGGTCCCTCCCGCTTGTCTTGAAAAAACTTGCTATGAAGTTCTTGGCAATGTTCTTTGGAAGGGGGGCAGCGCTTCGGGGCGGACCTCATTTGGCGAAGGCCACTCAAAAGTAGCATCGCACATTGATCGTAGTTGGGCCTTCATCACGATGGCTTCTACACCTCACCCATCAGGAAGAAACTTGCAAATGGCGGCGCTAAGAGACCACACCGCTACCGCAACGCTTAGGTCACCCATCGCACGGTTGCCAGAGGTAGCCACAGAAACACAGGCGCAAAGCCAGTGGAACAATTCGAATATTGAAATAGAGTTGGCTGCCGGAGAAAGGTCGGGAGCAGACAGGCCCATAGTCCTCAAGAAGGCAGCAATCTCGAGCTAGAGAGGTTCAGCACTTATTCGCGATAGGCATTGATCGCTTGAGTAGCTTCCTGCTCTCGGAACTCCGCGTCCTTCAGTTCTTGGGTCTTCGCCACCAGTAGTCAGCGAACTTCAGTCGTCTCAGCCTTGGCGGCCTCGGCTTCCCGGCGGGCGGTTTGCAGCTCCGCTTTCGCTTCAGTTCGTGAAGTGGACAGCTCAGCTTCAAGCGCGGCTTTCTCTTTCTCCAAGCCAGGGACCTACTGCTCCAAGCATGCAATGCACAAAGGCCCACGCTCTGCACTCAACTGGCGGCTGGCGCACCTCGCAGCCACATAAGCCTTTAGAGCAAGATCTTCAGCGCAGCGCAGAGCGTGCCCAGGCCCGGTCATCATAAGCCTTCGCTCCATAAGCGTAAAGCAAAAGGCGTCGCCCGCCTCAGCTAGGTAATCCCGCTCGTGCTGACCGCTCTCGATCCGAAGATTCCTGACAATCTGGCCATCGATCAGCCTTGTATTCCCTATCCCTAGAGCCTCTGCGACTTCGGCGGGATTTGATTGACTCATTAAATTGCCACTGCTCTCTGAGGAGCTCGAGCTATCTGTGCTGCCTTCCACAACAACCTGCTTCCCATTCGCGGACGTGCTACCTGCACACTGGGTGTGCCCGGATTCACCCAAGTCCTCCATGTTCACCTCCTCCTCCTCCCTCGAAGAGGATGAAGCCGTCTTCTTGAGAGGTTTCTCTACCTCTGAAGCGAAAATGGCCTCTCATGCCATATTTCAATATAATATTTTGGTGATTGATATAGACAACACAACACTTGGACTAATATGATTGTTAAGATGACCATTCTCAGGCTTTTAGGTTCAAGTGATGACAAAGAGAAGATAGGCGTAGCTAGGCCCGAAGGGCCGCACCTACGGGAGCCGCCCCTCGCGGGTCTCAGGGCAGCGCCCTGAAACCTCTTCGGTCCAAAGGACAAGAATTGAAGAGACCGTGAAGAAATCCAAGTCGAAAAGATCAAAACGAAGACAATTTGCTATCACTAGTTAAACCGATGATGAGCAAATTGCACTCATCGGTGCAATGAACACATAAGCTGCGAGCTAGGGTTTGCCACCGGATTAACCGGCGTTGGGTGTTTTACACTCACCGGTGTAATGGACTTGGAGGCCGAAGAAGCAGCAGGAGTTTTACAGGCACCGGTTAAACCGGCGATCAAGGCAAAGTGAACGTCGGTGTAGTTGTCCAGAGAGTTGGTTTTCGGGAACTCTGGGACAGTTACATGCACCGGTTAAACCGGCGATGAAGATACATTCACCGGTTGATTACGTCGGTTGATTAAGGTAGCCGTTGAAGTATAACGGCTAGTTGGAAAAAGGTGCTCACCGGTTAAACCGGTGATGACACAAAGTGGATCATCGGTTTAACCGGTGATAGCGCTTTTTGTCAGCCATTTTTCCAACGGCTCTTTTGGGGTGTGTGGGCTATATATACCCCCCAAGGCTGGTTGCTGCATATGATTGGACGCCAGAAAAGTTGAAGGAAGTGTTGCCCAAACAAACTAACATCTCCAACCATCCTAGCAAAGCTTAGTGTCATATCTAGCTTGTGAGAAGCTTTGAGAGAGTGCTTTGTGCACTTGTATAGGGATTAGTTCTTGCGAGAGCTCCCTTGAGCAAAGTCTTGCTGCGGCAAGCAACAATGTACTCGTCGTGTGACCCTCCGACTTGGTGTGGAGCGGCAACGACACTTTGTGCGGGGAAGGAGACCCCTCTTGGTGAGAAGATCCGATAGTGAAGACGGTGCCGTTGGTGACGCTTCGAGAGAGACGGTGGAAGTGGCCTTGTCTTGGTGACTTGGCGCCACTTAGCCTTTGCTTGCCAGAAGCCTTGGTGGCGAACGCAAGATGGTGATCAAGCGAAGAGACTCGGCATCACACTTGTTCTTGTTGGACAAGTGGCCGTGGACGTAGGGAGGGACTTGGTGTCCTAACCGAACCACATTAAATCGTGTGTCTTGGTGTCTTCATGGGAGTTTGCATATTCTCTCCCTTACCTCTTTACTTACCATATTATGTTTCCGCATTTACTCTATCTTGCGTGCCTTTACTTTCCTAGTTAGTTTGATTAGGTTTGGCTATAGGTTGCAAGTCTTTTAGGGGTAAGTAGAGAGTAGCATAGATAAACCTTAGTCATAAATAGCATGTGTAGGACGTGTTAGGTTTATCTTATGCAAATAGATTGAGCCCTAGGATAAAAAGCGATTAGCGACCCTATTCACCCCCTCCCCCTCTAGGGTCGGACACCCCAGTGATCCTTACAATTGGTATCAGAGCCTGGTCTCACACCTCTTACTAGGATTAGCCAATTCCATTGGTAAATTTGTGGGAAAGCTCGTAGGAGACCCGTCGACTTCACCATCGAGTGAGTATCATGTCCGGGGAAGGGATGAGTAGTGATAGGGATCCGTTTTTCGTTGGCACTTGTTTTCCACGATGAAAAGTGCTTATGCAAGCACATCTCCAAACCCGTGGGCTTGATGTTTGGCGTGTCACCGAATTAGGCAAGAAAAATTAGACTAAGGCCGAGAGACAATATGATGCCATTGCAAAATCAATTCTATTGTCTTCTCTATGTGACAGTGTGTTTAATCGTGTATTTGCTAATGAAAATGCTCATAAGCTATGGAAGCAAATTGTTGAGAATCATGAGAGCACAAAGGATGTTGCCAATCAAAAATATCATATTTTCGGCGAGAAGCTTAGTAGCTTTAAGCAACTTCCCAATGAAAATTCTCATGACATGTACTCACAATTAAATACTCTTGTAAATTAAATTAATGCCTTAGGTCTCAATCAAGTTAAAGATGAAGAAATCAACCGCAAGATTCTCTGAAGCCTTCGCAAGCCCGACTACGACATCATCAACACACTCTTGCAAAAGGAAGACTTGGTCAAGCTTACACCCAACCAAGTCATCAATCAAATCATTGCCCATGAGTATAGTATGGGAATGACAAAGAAGGATCAAGAGTCCACCTCCTCCTCAAGCCGCATGAGTCTCGCCGCCAAGCACTCATTCAAGCACCAACCAAGGCGACAAGACTCATCAAGCTCAAGTGAACAAGAAGAAGAGGATGAGGAAGATAGTGATGATGAATCAAGTTCAAGTGATGAAGAATATCCAAGGGCCATGCTATACCACCACCGCAAGATTGCCGAGCATGTACATGAGCTCTATGAGCTTGGGTATAAAACTCTCATTAGAGGGAGTGCGGTTGGGATGGAGAAGATGGCGAAGAAAAAGAACAAATCAAGATCTCAAGCTCTCTCCGCCATCTACAAGCCTAAGAAAAGTGGTGAAAGCTCAAGTCACAAGAAAAATTCCAAGAGCTCCACCACCCATCGCCCTCGGAGATCATCACCACCTCCCATGTGTCTCATGGTACAAGGAAGCCGAATTGAGGCTGCACCTCCGAAGTCTCATCGCCCAACTTCACGAACACCATCTTCGGCTGAAAATGGCATCGGAAGAGGCGAGCAAAGCCTATAGCAGTAGGCTCCAGCTTACAGGTCTTCGTCAACCACATGTACAGGTTGAGCCGAACGAAGGAGGTCGGTGTCATCTGATGAGTGTAAACATCGAAGAGCTTGAAAATTTGAATCACCACCGGGTCCAGAGGAAAATGAAGGCCGGTGATGAAGAAGTCGCGGAAGACTACGACCTCGTCAGGCTGGGGCTTCGCTTCAGTCTCCCAGGCCGGAGGAGCCCGCGCGAGGCCATTCTTGTGGACACCCCACTTCTCCATGTCCTCGATCATGGCTTGCGTCATGTAGCACTTCCCAAGGACGCAGTCGGTGGGAATCAGACTCGTTTGCATGGCGTCATGTCCCCGGAAGAAGCCGTCGCGACCGAAGAAGAAAACAGCGACGAAGCAGACAACAAGCGGCGGGGCGAGGCGTCAGAATATGAAAGCACAAGCGAAGAGAGGTTTGGGGCTGGGGGGCTGGGAGAGCGAAGGGAGCCGAATCGACGTGGGGGCAACATCATCTTTTATCAGGAATTTTAACCGTCTCATTTATTCAAATTTCAATACTCTACTTCTTAATATTTTCCCTGGAAAATCCGAAAAGGTTATCTAGCCTCACCAGCGTCGAAGCCAGCATCTTTCCCCATATCTTCGTGCCATTACAGGTATTCAGGTCGCCCTCGCACGCTCGTCCGCCCGAAGGGTGGCGCTTGAGGCAGCGTTTCACGCGCTAAGGGATCGAGCCTCCAGGTGCTCCGAGGAGTGCACGCAGCCTCGAGGGGCTACTGTTGGGGGAGCCACCTTCGGGACTAAGGTGCGGCGACCCGAAGGCTCAAAGACCGAGGACGAGCCAATCTGGCCGGCAGAGGCCATGGAGCGAAGCATCAGCGGCGAAGGCCTCCAAGCGAAGACCCCGAGTCTGGACGAGGAGAGCGACCCGGACCCGGCACGGTATCGAATGGGAGCCAGTGAAGGCCGAGAAGCGAAGGGTGGCCGAGCGAAGGGGAAATGAATGACCTGAATGGCGAAGGTCGAGCCCGAAGGCCCTGCGGAAGACGTTCGGTAGCGAAGGTCTCGGAGTCGTGAGGAGGCCCACTTGTCGGTCCAACTGTAATCCACTATCATGTTTGTTAATGTAATATTATCTGGAAACCCATGGAATATTCTGCAATTGTGGCAGTTAAAGGGCAGTACGGGAAATTTACACCCGCGGGCAGTTGAGCCGCCGGCTATAAATACCCCCCGTAACTGCTGGTGATGGAACATTGAATACAGAGCAATTACTCCCTTGCTTTGATTTTCGTGCTATTACTGTGATTGTGATTGTTTTCTTGAGGCTTCGCCCTCGACGAACCGAGCTGTTGTGATACTCCTTTGCTCCGAAGGGTGTCCTACACCAACACGCCCTTCCTAGCCACCTCTCACCTTCGTGTGTCTCTCACACAGCCTACTCCCGCTGGTAGCTCCCCCCCATCCCACCAGCCCGCGGGAACCCTTCCCAGCCACCTCCTACCTTCGTGTGTCTCCCACACAGCCTACTCCCGCTGGTAGCTCTCCCCCCCTACCAGCTTGCTCCCGCGCAGCTCCCCCTACCAGCTGTGGTTCCCAGTCCCTGCTCGGCTACGGCCATGGCGGCGCAGGGGCAGCGGAGCTCGCGTAGTCAGGCGTGGGCGCGGGCGGAGAGCTCGCCTGGTGAACGGCGCACCACAGGGGAGCTCCACCTCACCCTGTCAGCGGCGTGGCCCCGCGGTGAAGCTCCGAGGCGGGGGCGCACGAGGCCGCGCGAGCTCCCTTGATGGCGCGACAGGTTTGTTGGATGTTGCAAGCATATGTTTTATGTGTTTCAAATGTTTAGAACAATGTTGCAAGTGTTTCATTGTGAAAGTAGACCTAGATGCTGTGATGTTGCACGTTTTTCACATACATAGCAAATGGTCATTGAAAATTGTTATCGAATCATCAATTAAGTGGAAGGCATTGTTCAAGACGCATGTTGCAATTGTTTTTCTAGATGTTGCGTTTTCATTGAGAAATTTAGAATGTTCCATGCAACATGAAACATATGTTGCGGCGTTTTTTCTCATTATTGATGGATGGATAATAAAATTTTACAACATACTTTGATGTTGCGAACGCTGATTTTCGATGTTGCGTATGTTGAGTTTTCTATGTTGTAGAACCTGATTTTGGATATTGCATCGACCGTCTGATGGAAGATGTTCCTGTGACATCCCGGCCCAATAAGGATAAATTTGAGCCCACTAGTGGCTCTAGTGTGAGTGGCATGGCGTGAGTGTGGGGAGTTGTCCCATCTTGCTAGTTGAGGGTGAGTCTCACCAACATATAAACCCAAGTGACAAGTGCATTTCAACCCCAGGGTTAACCCTTTTACGCGAAGCGAGGACGAAAGCGTAAGCGAGGTTGGTGCGAGTGCGTGTTTTACTCAACGTGCAGAGTAGAACTTAGCCATATTTGGGACTGGGGCGTTACAATTGGTATCAGAGCCGACCCTCGCGGTTACACGGGACGTGTGCGTGCTAGTGACGCGGGCATATGGCGCATGGCGCGTGTGGACCCGTGTGTGGTCACTCGGCATGGCATATGTGCCTGACGCGGGCATATGGCGCATGGCACGTGTGAACCCGTGTGTGGTCAAACGGCATGGCATATGTGCCGGTACGAGGCGCACGGACGGCGTGTGCTAAGAGGGGAAGTTACTGGTCGATTGCCCCAGTGTGTGCGGGTATGTTGCCGATGAGGACGTCGGGTCCTTTAGGGGGGTGTATGTGACATTCCGGCCCAACAAGGATAAATTTGAGCCCACTAGTGGCCCTAGTGTGAGTGTCATGGTATGACTGTGGAGAGTTGTCCCACCTTGCTAGTTGAGGGTGAGTCTCACCAACATATAAACCCAAGTGCCAAGTACATTTCAATCCCCGGGTTAACCCTTTTACGTGAAGCGATGACGAAAGCGTAAGCGGAGTTGGTGCGAGTGCGTGTTTTACTCAATGTGCAAAGTAGAACTTAGCCATATTTGGGACTGGGGCATTACAGTTCCTATCAGACGTCCGGGCGCTAGCACGTCCGTTAAAATGATTACTTATTCTATTAAGTCACATCTCAGTCGTAATAATCTTCGGTCATGAGCATGCGTCTCTACATCTCAAGCATATCTCCGCATGTAGATTAAACACATACACACACAAATCATAATAATTAAGTTAACAAGAAAGAGGGCCGGCCGGGCCAGCGGCCGCATTTTATAAAAAGCTAGCCGCCGTACCGCATGCAGCAGATGATCGCATTGAGTTGAAGAGAGATGGCAGCCACAGGCTAAGAAAGGTGCATGCCTCCTTATCGACATCGATTGCCTTTGTTCCTTTTTCTGAAACCAATAGCTTAACAACAACATCAAGAGAGTCACTGCCTGCCGTACTACATATCCTATCCTAGTACTAGTATGATATGATAGAGATAACAATGAGTGGATCGACAGACACTATCTAAACTTTAGCTAGTCAGATGCAAGAATTGGTATGTGTATGTCGATGTATATCATGCCTTATTACTAGGCCAGGTTACCTGTTACAATGCAGCAAGCCACCAGATGGTGTTTCGCAACATCGATCACTCATCGTAACAGTAACACAAGCTATGGCCTGCACTATATACGGAGTTGCTGAGAAACCAGTGTATGGAATAGTATCACATTACATGTTAGAGGATAGGAGCACTGGTGCTTTGGACTTTCCCAGTCACAGCAGCAGCTCGGCCACTTCTTCAAGGAGATCCGCGCCTAGCATGCTCTCCAGCTCTCCTGCAATTTGATACGTGGCATCTTCGCAGTCCAACCACTCTACACCCATCAACCTTTCCTCCTGGAAGCACTCTGCTTCCTGCCGTTGTCGGCACACCCTTTCCCACACATGGTCCAAAACACTATCTTTACCCCTTCTTTTGGACTGCCGCTTCTTCCGCATCCCACTGTGTTCCAGACAAGTAACCACAGTTACCACACCCCTAAGGGCATCATTTGTCAGATCGAAAAGGAGCCTCCTATCGGATTGCGGCCATCGGATGTACTTCCCGTACTTCTTTTCAAGGCTCTCATAAACGTCACTGCTCGCAGGAGCAGGATACTCCCACAAATAACATGCATCCAGTAGAAACTCCTGCTCATTGCTCTGAATACCCATACAAGTGAGAATGTCAAGGACATAGGCAAAATCCCTTTCATCCGCATCCCAAAAGGTGTTGGACATCTGACCAGCCTCATTATGTGGTTTGCAGCTGGCAGAAATTCCATTATCGCTCCACAAAGCGGTTTCATCATCATTGTTTGTGGCTTCTATCCTGAGAAGTTGAAGTTGCATCCTCAGCTCTGCAACAACCAAGCAGAACAAAACTCAGCAATATAATGTCAGGAACATGAATCACCAACTGAGAATTTGGCCTCCTTGCCTTGCAGATCTGCGCTTATTTTTTCAAAGCCTCCTGAACAGCCATCTTCTGCGCCCAATGAAGATTCAGAAACTGACACTGGTGGCTGATCATCTTTGCATGAGCTCACATGAGACACTGACTCTTCTGTAGGATTAGAGGTGAATGCATAGCCCGCGCATTGATCAAGCACATGTTCCTCAGCCTGAATGCAGCAGAAATGCAGAATCATCAATCCATAAATAATTCCTCAAGATTTTTTTTAATTAGCATAGATTCACAGACAAAATATGGAACTTCAATACTACCATGCAAGGGTGCTTACAGATTAAGATAAATTGCACCAAATAAAAATCATGTACTGTTTTCAATAGATTGTTTAAGCACGTTCAGTACAAACTGAGTAGCATGAAGTTGAACTACCTCGTTTGCAGAGTCACTGGGACTATGGGAAACAATATGGTCATCTAGCACCCACGTTGACTCTTGATGCATCACCAGGTTCCCTGAAACAGAAGCCTGGTCCTCATCTTGCCATTCTGGAACCATGTAGCTGCTATCCAAACAGCATTGTGCACTTAAAATATGTTTGGAATTTGCAGGCTGTACAAGTCTCTCTTCAGATGAATCTATCACAGCAACACTGCAAGCCGGTTCTTCAAAATTCACATGTATCTCACGTTCAGTAACCATATTTTCATCTCCATCCAGCGATGGCAGATCACTTTCATTGCAGTGACGCGTTGATGTCCTGTCCAGTGATCTCATTGGTCTTCCACGAACTAGCCCATCTTCAGAATTATTATGTGCCACTATGACAATGTCTTTGAGTACAGAGAACTCACCAAGCCTATAATTTTCTTTTCTGCTGGTCATCTTCAGGCACTGTTGGGTGATGGATGAAGGAAGAGACTTCAACCTTGTCGAATTGCACACATTCTCATCTTTCCAACCATCATTGCTGCTAATACCAAGAGGATAACCGCACAACCCTGGCATTCCATCCTTATGCAACTCTCCCTTTGGGCATTCGCAGCAAATTGACGATCCTGAAGTAAATTTTGATACCTCTTTGTCAGAGAGGGCAAGCATGTCCCCTAGTGTACGGAATGAATTAGCATCTTGTGATGGGTGCTGATATTGGTGAGTTATCTTCCATCTATCATATAGGCGTCTTTTTGCTTCCTTCCTGATCGATGTTTTACGATTTGATCTTTGATATGCTTCCGAACTCTTTAGCTTTGCCATGGATGATAATAAAGATGCTTGTGCATCACAGCTAAATGGCCCAATATCTGGAGTGAATATCCGGTTTCCACTTATGCCTCCCTTGACAGCTCTTGTTATTTCTTTTGTGACTTCACGGGCAATTTCTATTGACCCTTTGCCACCAGGGCCAAACACATCAAATTTTCGTGTTGGCATCTTATACATGTATTCTTCTGTATGTCGACTCTGAGCAGCACTGCCATAATCAAGGGGTGCTTTGGACTTTCTGTAACTAGACTGGCACATTTCATGTGTTAGTGGAAATGCTCCTTCCATGTCTTCAGTTTTGCCAAGGCATGGCTTCAAGACAACAATGCGAGTGGGAGAACAATGTGTGTCAATCCTTTCCTTGAAGCTTGACCTTGAAAACTTCTGTCTGAAAGAACTAGTTTCCTCTTCAAGAGGTTGACTACAATGGTTAGCACAAGGATTCGTTGGAGAATGCTTCGCTCCTTTTGGTGCACAACAACACATTGTAGTATCTTCTGGTGGATAAATAATATCTGCATCAACAAACTTATTTCTTCTGGATGGTTTCAACACGGTAATACGGTTTACAGCAGAAAATGGAGAACGACTGATATCAGTAGAATCTTTCATCAGAATATTGTTGGATTTTTGAAGAAATTCCAACAAAAGATCTTTATTCAATACCAATGCCTCAAGTGCACCATCGAACTCTTTCAATCTCTTAAAAGATTCCTTAGTTGAAAGACACTTTGCATCCATAAATTTCTGCCTCAGGAAGTTCATCTCAGCACTGTTAACCTTGTCTGGTCCAGAACAGGTGTTCAGGCATCCAGAACTTAGGCTCTGAGTCTTCATCCTTGCAGACTCCATAACTTCGAAAACATCTTTGAATTCTAGAATATGATCAGTGCTTATCCTATTTGGAACATCTCCAGAGAAACCATATTTGTCACAATAACTCCCAGGCGACATGAAATGTGAACAAATCCCGCATGTACTGTTGCTATGGTATCCAAATGAAGGCATCGTGTCAAGGCCCATAAGCCTTCCTACAATACTTGGCGATGCATGCCTGACATCTCCTGAGACTTCATCATCTATCAGCATCTTCATTGGGGTGCTGCCCACACTTATGGATGAACAAAGCCCCTCCCCACCAAACTGACACAAAAAAAAAAAGAAAACCGCAAATCTGAAACTATTAGTTTCGCTCTTGAAATGACAAAGCACATTCAATAAGGCATAGCATCAACAGCAGAAAGATTACAGCAATTACAAAGCATCTGACCAGAACCTACACACTATATGAGTTGGCCTGGTTCATGACATGCTGTGTAAACAGGATTGACTAGAAAAAAATGCATGCATGCTTAACGAAGTTTAACTAGCTCTGGCGCCCTGCCAGCAGCTATTTTCTTAAGCTTTGGAACTCTGTGCAAGCTACATCCCATAGGATAGAAGTATCAGAGGCTTTGAAGATAAGAATCCACCACTCACCAATGAATCTGAAAGTATTCTGGCTGCTCCTTGTTTCCTGGAGGATCCGGCCTCTTAATCAAAGATCATGATATGGAATAAATAAAGTGTTGGTAATAGTTCAGAGCAGCAAAAAGAACAATGCATGGAGTAAGCATCGTGGATGCAGTTCACAAAGAACTAATTTCACCATCAAAGGAGATATTAAAGAACAGGGACAGAGGAATCAGTTTCGTCCTTGAACTAAATGGAAGAGGAACACTTGCATATTAGACAAACGTTGCACTCAGCACACCAACTTAATGGAAAACAAACAGTGTCAAACTGCATGGGGGCAATAGTTTGCCCAATATAACCAATAAGAGTAAGATAACCAGAGAAAAAGATGTATGAGGATTGTCACTCATTTGAATTTGCAAGCGAAAACAACTGAAGATATCATCCCATTCCGACCTACCTTGTGAAGATGAACTTTTCATCTTTCATATAAACTAATCCCCTATAATTGTAGCAGAAGTCCCCACAGATCAAGTTCCGATCTTATAGACACAGTGCATGTGAAGATGAGAACGATTAATAACCGATGGGTGTTGGATGTAGCAGCCAAGGAGTCCAAGATAGAGCATATCTATGGCCATCCAACGGATACAAACAGCAGAGCATAGTACAAACTTGGATCCGACACAAGGACCAGGCAAACTGAACTTTTGCTATTAATTTACTACTTCAAACAATGTAACTCAACACCCCAGTTAACTATCTTTTGAGACTGCTAATAGTATGACTCAATTTTATTTACTGATTAGAATGAACTCCTACTTATGTGTGAACCTTTGGGGTGCTTAACCAGCATGTGAGGAGTACAAGTTGACATGAGCTGTACCAGCATTTGACCTTAAAAAGGGTGCCATGTTCCGTCTTTCAGGAATAGTTTAAGCTTGGGCCAAGAGGCCCGGCACAAGAATCCAAAGCATAGGTAAGGTGGTCATGCACGCTGTATTTGCCTGGAACAAGAAATGGCACGAACAAGGCAATTTAACTCAAAGGGAACACTACATTGCTTTTACGAGGAGAAAGCGAAGAGAGTTTTCACAGGGAAAAGAAGAAAACAGAAAAAGGGGAACGGCAAAGGCAAACTTTTTTTGCACAACATACCACCAGATGCAAGAATCCATGCTCTTTCCCTGTTCTTGTGACCCCCCCCCCCCCCCCCAAACACCACGAAAAATGACAAAGAGAGGGGGGGGGGGGCTCGGAAAGAGATGAAATCCTGAGCAAGCCATGAGCGTCGCTACGAATTCAGCGGAGCGCCGGAGATCGTGATGGTCGTATATACTCACAATCCAATACGTCGAAGGTTGGAAGAAAGGAAAGGGAAATTCATTCCTGGAGCTAGGAAACAAACCTAAACGGCTAAACCTAGGCTGACACTGGAAGAGAGAGGAGAGATGGGAGACGGGTAAGGGAAGGAGCACTCACATACCGTTAGCGAGATGGGGATCGGCAACAACACTGGGATGGAGGTCATGGTCGTCGCTCCCGTGCGATCTACCGCGGTGGCGAGTGTGCCCCGGCATCTAGCGAGCAGCCGAGCAATCTCGCCGGGGACGGGGCGCGGGGCAGGGGCTTTGCCTGGCTACAGGCTACTCCCTGCTGTTGTCTGTGCGGCTGTGCCTATGTGGGCTCTGGCCGCAAGAGGGATGGGAAAGCGTAAAGTTGGGGTAATTTAAATATTTGCCATCCAGTTTAGGAATGGAGCTAAAATATTTGCCATCAAAACAGTTGCAAGTCCTATATTTTTGCCACTTTTGGCCCTGTGGCATGCCAACTCACCTGTCCACCGTGGATGGGGCAGGGAAAAAACCGTCGTGCCCCTCCTCCACCTCACCCCGCCCCTGACCCTTAGCCGCAGCTCCCTCTTATTTTCCTTGCTGACCGAGGAGACCGGTTTCCCTCTGATTAAGTGCACAGAATGCGGGTTGACGCGGGTGATTGAGCTGCGGGCATGGACTAACAACAATCTTGGTAGGGTATTTTTCAAATGCCCAAGAAACATAAAGGGTGGTGGGGGAGCTGAGTCTTCATCTAATTCTTTCATTTTTGTGAAGTTGAATATGCATCTAATGCTAGAATAATTTGTAGGCACCAAATCGATGTCCCTTTTATTTTTGGCAAAAACAGTACTTCAACAAGCTTGTTAGCATGGGCATCATCAGTATGCATGAAAGAGCAGTAGCTTCAATTGTTGAAAAAGAAGAACAAGAAGAAGAAGGAGAAGCCAACTCAAGATCTGTGCACGGTCCTAGATTGAGGTCTAGTGAACTGGAAGCTAAGATTGATATGTTGGTTAGGACAGTCAGGTTGTTGATGTTTATGAGTGTTGTTGCTTGTGCTGTTGGCATCATGTGTGTCATGAAGTAACTTGTGAATGTGGCTTTGTAGGCCTGGAACAATGTAATGTCTTTGCTATATTAATGTCAGTTGGCATTGTTCCAACATGTTATCAGCAGAATTTTCAATTTATTTATGTTAAACATTGACAATCAGACTAACCACAGAAACTTGTAGTACTCAATCACATGGATATAGATTGATATATGAAACGGGCAAATTCAGCAGCTTGTTCGTCACCCAGGATGGATACACACAAATTGTGGCCATTTAACAGTTTTGGCCAACAAAAGGAGCCCTTTACAGAGTGTTTGGGCAAACCAAATCATAGCACAAAATGGGGCAATTTAATAGTTTTGCCCAACAAAAGGAGCCCTTTACAAAGGCCATGAGTGGCTACATTATATCATCTTTTTCTTGATTTTTGACGCCACTTGCTTCTTCCTTGGTGTGATCTTCTTAGCAGGAGTGTGGCCAACTTCATGGGAGACCTCAGGGTCAAATGGCCCAACTTGGTCGGCTGCCATTGACAACCTCCTGCCAATACAGTAAAATTGTAATGAAATTGGTTGCACAATGTGAACTTTAAACATGAATTTTGTTTAGTTTGTTGATGTTGTACCTCCTAGTGATAGGACCTGTTGGGGTTGTTGGAGCTGGTAGCGCCACTTGTAGAGGATCAGCTTGAGCATCTGGAAGCCCCATGTCCAGTACCCTTGAGGCAGCTTGAGCATCCTCCAAAGCTGCCCTTGCTATGGCTTCAGCTTTTTCAGCTTCTAGCCTAGCCTTTATTGCGGCTTCTTTGGCCACCCTTGCTCTTGTTCTTGGGTAGAATGTTCAAGTGCAGGGAGGTCATCTTTCTTTGCCTTCTTCCTCCCAGCCTTCACAGTGGATTTCTTGGTTCTCTTCCTGCAACAAGGTTAAGTTAGTAGAACACTTAGATGGAATCAGTAACATAAAATGGGAAGTTAGTACCTTTTTTTAGTTCCTGTCAAATGACACCTCCAGCTACCTTGCCTGTGTCCACTTTCACCACAGCCAGGACACTTTACTTGTCTGGTGGCTTTCCCACTTCTCTCAGCTGCTCCCTTGATCCTCAGCTTCTTTTGTCTGCCTGGCCCTCTCTTTTTTCCAACTGGAGGATGAAGATGGAAGCCTTTTTCCACTTGTGGCCACTGATTTCTATTAGTAATGTTTGGCACAATTCCTTGATAAGCAGCTCTGAACCTCTCTACTGAATAATAGCCTTCCACAAAGTTTTCCCAGTTTGGCTGCCTTGTAGTAGTGATGACAGCTAGGGCATGTGGACAAGGTTTTCCTGTAACTTGCCATTCTCTACAAGTGTGGGCCTTCTCTCTTACATACACAACATGCCTCCTCACTTCTTCATCCTTGTAGATTTTAGTGACCTCTGATTGGTCAGGATGAGCTTTGGTGACTTTGAGGTTTCCTAGCCCCTTTGTTGCTGCATTAAGTTGGTAAATTATAGCAGGGAGTATGCCAGGGGTTAAGGCCATGGATATATTTCTTCTTTTCTCAAACAAAACTACTAACTTCTCCCTTATAGCATCTACCAGACAGTGTGGAGGCAGGTCCTTGAACTCCTTAATCCAATTATTCCAACACTAAGCTAGCTTGTTGTTAATGTAATCACACTTGATGTCTGCACTGAACTTACTTCTTGCCCACAGTAACTTGTGTTGCTTTTCTAGCCACACACTAACTTCAGGGCTTGCAGCCAAAACCTTATCAAAAAAGTACTTGAACCTGTGTGGAGAGTAGGCTCTAGCTGCAGGCCACATGTTTTTGCCATAGACCTCTCCAGTGTAGTACTTCTTCATGTTCAGCAGTAGGTGTCTGAAACACTCTCTTTGTTCTGCATATGGAAACACATCCTTTACTGCTCCTTCTAGTCCTTTGCATGCATCAGTGCAAACTGCCAATCTTGGAATTGGACCAATTGCTTTACTCAGCTGCTCCATAAATTATGTCCAGCTTTCCTTGGTTTATGATTCAAACAAACCAAATGCAACTGGAAACATCTAATTATGACCATCTAATGCTACAGCTGCAGGCATTTGTCCATTCCATTCTCTATTTAAATGAGTGGAATCAATACTAATGTATGGCCTACAACCATGTAAGAATCCATTTATACAAGCTCTGAATGCACAAAAAAAGCTTCTAAAATGCACTTTGTCATCTACTGTCTCAGTCTGAATTTCAACAATGCTACTAGGCGACCTCAACTCTACTTTAGCTTTGAATCTATACAACCAGTCATAAGAATCACTCCACTTACCAAAAAGTTTGTCAGCTACTCTTTGTCTCCCATACCAGATAGTTTGATAGGCAATTTGAATCTTGCACTTCTCCTCAAGCTCTTCTTTTACTGCAGCTGCACCCATATTTGGCTTCCTCTTCTGTAGAGGAATGGCTCTCTCAGCTACCCAGGCAATGCTAGCCATCTTGCCAAGAACTCTGCTTCTTGAAGCACAATTATGGGTATCCTTGTGTATCTGAATCTGCAACACATGACAGCTATTAGAAACCTTCAAACTTGCAATTATTTAATTACATAAAAACAATACAAAATAGCAACACATGAAATAGTAGGTTAAATACACAACAGTTAGTTAAAAAATATGTACCCTGACACTCTTATCATGTTGAGTTCTAGCTCTAATAATCCATGGACAACCTGACGCCTTGCAGTATCCCCTGAATCTTGTTTTGTCAAATTTCTCAGTGCCCAGCTCAAATTCATTCACTATGGCATATTGTTAACTGCCAGCCTGAATTCATACATACATGGATAGTGTGTGCCAACAGACATATCAGGATTGTCCCTATCCCAATCAAACAGTGGCTCAATTGCCTCTGTGTCATCAATAGGAATGGCCGCCTCTGCCATGTCTCCTTGGACCTCACTACTCATGCCAGGGATGGGAATGTCCTCAGCCCTCTCATCCTTGTCTTTGAATCCCATAGCCTCATAAATAAGGTCCTCATCAACTATTTCCCTGATGTCACCATCCTGATCTCCTTCTGCTAGGATAGTTAGTGATTCCCAATCTACTGGAACTGGCTCATCATCTTGGTCTAGTGGAATCTCACCTGGTGGAGATGTGCATGTATCACCTGCCCCTTCTGCATAAGTTCCAGCATAAGAAGCCTCAGTATTTGTGACATCAAACCTAGGAGGAGCACTGTTGCTAGACTTAGAAGCCATTTGTGTATCATATCCATCTTTGTTAACAACCTCCACAATAATGTGTGCCATCCTTTCATCCCATTTGTCCTTTAGCATTTGCTGCCGATGATCATCCCTTCTAATCTTCCACTCATAACCAGTATCCCTATCAGAACCCAAAGTGCCAATGTCTAGCTAGGCCCCCATATAATCTTTGTGGCCATATCATCATAAAATTGAGATAAACTATATCCTCTGCTCCTATCCAGCCACAACTCATGCTTTTGCTCAGCCATTTCTATCAGACCATATTCACCATCAGCGGCATACTTAGCAACCTTAAGGACTACTCTAAACGCATTGTCAGGTTCGATCCTGGCATGAATGTAAACATAAAAAAACCACACAGTTAGCCATTGTTTCTGCCCTGTCATTCTGTTACCCAAAGTGCGAAGAGTAGCACTTACCAAGGGGGGACGGCCATCCCCTGGATCCATGGTGACAGTCCCAAATCGGGCGCGAACTAAATCAGCATCCTACGTTTGAAAACAAATGCTTTCAAGACAACGACGCCAATGGTAGCCCAAATCGACCATGTACCCTAACCCTAGTTCGCCATTAAGGGGTCGGAGCAATGGGTGACTAACCTGTCTTCCACACCACGGTCCAAGGCAACACCGGGCGAGTTCATGGGCCTCCCTTGTTGTCAGTGTCGAGCAGCTGGGCGGGAGGGAGAAGGAGTAGCAGGCGGCGGCGCCGTGGATTTGGGGGGAGGGGGAACGGCACGGTGGGCTGCAAAAGGAAAAGAGATACCTGCGGGCTGCGGCTAAGGGTCAGGGGCGGGGTGAGGTGAAGAGGGAGGAGGGGCACGGCGGTCTTTTCCCCTGCCCCATCCATGGTGGACAGGTGAGTTGGCATGCCACGGGGCCAAAAGTGGCAAAAATATAGGACTTGCAACTGTTCAGATGGCAACCATTTTAGCTCCATTCTTAAGCTGGCAAACGAAGAGGTGCCATCCGTAGCGATGGAAAATATTTAAAGTACCCGTAAAGTTGCTGCCATAGAATAGGCTGCGGCTGCCCTGCCGGATCGGCGGACCGCTGGATTTTCCAGTCCCAGCCATCCGATGCAATCCACCATTTTTTTCTTTTATTTTTGCGCAAAGGTATACAATATAGGTCTTATTTGGTTACTTAGAAAGTTAGAATATTTAGATACCAATAAGAAAGACTAAATATAAGATAATTATAAAACCAATGGTATAAATCTAGTATTTATTCAAATCTATTAAGTCTAATAATTCCATGATTAGCTTATGTGTTAATGTAGCATCACATGAACTAACCATGGAATAATTAGGCTTAAAAGATTCATCTCGTGAATAAGCTAGAGGTTAGGAAATTTATTTTATTATTAATTTATATTAATATTTCCAATTAGCATACAAACATCCTATTTAACGGGTTTTATAATAAGCCCATGGGAACCAAATTGAAAGCATATATGCCCTTAATTCATATTTTGGTTATTAATGACAATATTTATGGACTAATGATTTCATTTGAGATGATGAGTATAGGTTAGTCTATGAATGAATGAGGATTCACTGATGTCGAGGAATGATTTGGAGATGATAATCAAGGGATGAGCTCAAGTCAAAGGTATACAATATGACTTTTCTATTTTTGCCGGTCAAAAGGTGATTAGTGGATGAAAATAATCGGATTAATAGGATAAATAGCCGTTCTATCAAGAGGGGTCCTTGTACCTTTGCTTAACTGTTCTCTGGTGCCATTTTGCTCAGACATCCTTGTTGCATGTATGAGGACTAACAACGTTTAGAGAAAATAGAAACTTGGTTTCAAAAGTTGAGCTGACTGCTTGGCGCGCACAGTCTAGCCCAGGCGTGCGGACAGTCCGCCACTCTGTGGATAACTTGTTCAGAGGCAAGTTTGTCTCTGGTGGGCGAAAAGTTTGTAGGGAGGACGGTCCGCCGTCTATGGTAAAATGTGTCCAGAGATGTTTGCACTCGTTTTGGATCAAAATGTCAGGGGCGAATGGTCCGGCCCCGGTGGGCGGACGGTCCGCCCCATTAATTCAGATTTTTACAGAGGCTATGTTGGTTCTGGTTGGGCTGAAAGGTTGAACGGCGGACGGTCCGCCCCTAGGGCGTGGATGGTCAGCCGGTCATTTGAAGAAAGTGTCCAGAGATGATTTCGTCTCTGGTGGTCAGGGTCTTTTAACAGCGGACGGTCCGCCTTAGGGCACGGACGGTCCACTAGAGCTCTAACGGTCTTCTCTGACATGCAATCATTGCACTCTAACTCACTGGTTTTTGAACAGCGGGCGATCCGATTTTTGAACTGCGTACGATCCGCGAATACTCAGTTTTCAAGAGTTTATAGTGCAACGACTACATTTTGAGGGGAGGCCTATTTATATCACATGCCCGGCCATGAGAGGGCTCTCTTGGCCACTTTGAAAGCTTCCTTGACACATTTGAATTGGTTTTTCCCTCTCTATATCTCACTCTTTGCTTAGGGATTGCATTCTTTTGAGTGTGAGAGCTTACTAGTGCATTGCATCAAGAGTTTGAGCTTTGTGCCACTAGGGAATCTTCAAGCAAGCATCATCGACTTGTTACTCTTGGGAGTTTCCGCTCCCTAGACAACTTGGGGAAGGTGAATTCGTGGAGCCCTCCAAGGAGATTGTTGAGGTGCCCTGAAATTGGTTGTGAGAGGTTCTTGTGCTCACCTCACCGGAGCGGTGAAGAGCAACTCTAGTGAAATCAGGGTTTGGAGAGGTTCATTGATTCAAACCGGCTCAAGATCAAGAGGTTTCTTGATAGAGGAGCGGTTGACTCTTTGGATCCACCTCAACATGGATTAGGGGTGACCGGCAAGTCATCGACACCACGAGAAAAACTTCTTGTGTCAAACTTGGTTACTTCTCTAGCTCATTTCATCTATTGCAATTTACTTGAGCTCTTTCTTTACTAGAACTTGAACTGTGACTTGTCATCCTAGGTTGCAAACCAAACTAGAGATAATTGTAGCTTGACATAGGAGTTTTCTTGTGTTACAAATTAAATTTCTCTAGTGTTTGTGATTTTAGTTTTAAACTGCATATTCACCCCCTTCTAGTTGGTGTTCTTGATCGTACACAAATCTGGCCATAACTCCTTTGTTCTAAATCTATGTTGTTTTGGCAAGATTCTTAAACTTGTCCTAAATTCACATCCCGGTTTCGCTACTCTTAAAATGCATATAATAATCTTTAAACTTATTCCGCCCTCTCATCTCGGTACGTAAACTTATTCTGAGTTCTCATCCCGGTCCTCGTACTCCCAAATTGCACATAGCGGTTTGTAAACTTATTCCACGATCTTAAACAAGTCCATGTGCTTCCAAAATATTTAATTTTTCTTTATGAATTGTTTCAGACTTTTAGAATTTCAAATCAAGTTCTTCATGAGGTAGTCATCTTGATACAATATTTGATGATTTCAAGAGTTGTTATTTTAATATTTATTTCATATAATTGATTTTATTTTAGAGATTAATAATATTGAAATCATTTATATTTTGCTCTAAAATTTTCTAAGAACATTTGAGAGAGCTGTGATGTCATCTAGAGAGGGCGAATAGGCACACCTACAAATTTTCACTCAAATGCAGTGGATTAAATACATAGTCTGCCAAACCCAGAACTACAGGATTTAGACAGAACAATAGGTCTACTCGGAACTTCTGGGTTTTGCAACTCGGAACTTCTGAGTACACATAGAGCAGAGTGAACACCAATACTAGTGTGCAAGTAAATGGATATAAAACCCAAATTATAGAGTCTGCTTAGTGAAGCTCCTTGAGCAGATTCATGCAGATCTTGCACACACAAAACAACAAACTCTCCGGGACAACAAATGCCTAATGGAGAGCTTCTCAAATCCACAAAATAAAATCAAATACAACTGACACCACCGTGAATCCTACTCTACATTGAGAAACTTTTTAGGAACGTGAGTCTATTTCACCTCATTTCCACTGAGTCGATTCTTCTTCCAACCACTTCCTCACTTCACTATGCTTGCTTCTTCCCTTGTGGAGGAGAAGCGCAACCTTGAAGGGTCGATATGGCGGACTGGAGGGGGTTGAATAGTCTTTTCTAAAACTTAAAACGTTACTGGCTAACTGAAACAAATACGGAATTAAACTAATCATCTAGCCAAGACTACACCCCTCTATCTAAAACTTGCACCTTACAAAAGGATCTTAATTGAGTAACTAAGGTGCCGGACTAGGTAGAGCTCACCTACTCAATTCTAGTTTGCAAGGTCACACAAGCCTACGCAACTAGTACTCAAACAATCGGGGATCTCCTACACATATTAGTATGCAAAGTTCATAAAATCTAAGCACAACTAGTAGTTCTCAAAAGCAAGGCTATACAAGCCAAACTAGTGAGCTCAAAATTACTTAGCTACACAAACTAAGCAAAGTGACTAACAAGGCTACTCAAGCCAATTAGTCACGCAAGGGTGCTACTTCTATGCTACACAAACAAACTAGCACAAGAGAGAAAAACTAGCTAACTACACAAGCACACTAGTTACACAAGAGCAACAACAACGAACTAGCACAAGTATATGAGTATGTAAATACAAGCTAGTGAAGGGGATTGCAAACCAATGGAAAAAACAAGATGACACGGTGATTTTTATCCCGAGGTTCACTTGGTTGCCACCAAGCTAGTCCCCATTGAGACAAGCTCCAAGGTTGCTGCCGGTCCTCTTGCTAGTGGTGACTCTCAAGTCACACTCTACCGCGTGGAGTGCTCACACGAGCTCTAGACTTGACCCGGCCGGACCACTTGTTGCTCTTCGCATCTCGCTCAACTAGAGTTGCTCTTCGCGACTCCCGCGGGGTGAGCATAATACCCCTCACAATCACTTCTCTGCAGCATGGCACAATCTTCTTGTGGGCTTCACGACGGAGACACACCACCAAGCCGTCTAGAAGTTGGCAACCTCCAAGAGTAACAAGCACCACCAGCTTGCAATTCGATCACCTAGTGCCAATCTCTTGCAAACTCTCAATGCCACATACTAGAATTGCTATCACTTAGCGGATATGATTTGCTCTAAACACAAGTGAGTTGGAGGGCTCTCAAGCACTCTCACACATGGACACCAAGTCCCCAAGGTGCTCAACCTCTCAAATGGCCGGTCACCACCTCTATTTATAGAAAGAAGTTTCAAACTAGCCGTTACACTCAAATCTCGTGAAAACAGAGCTTTTGCGGACTGTTTGCCTCATAGAAGACCAGACCATTTGCCATTTAAACCAAACGACTAGAACTGCAATGATTGCATGTCATAGTCGACCGTTGGAGTCCCGGGCGGATTGTCCACACTCCAGGGGCGGACCGTCTGCGGTTCAAAACTCCGAACACACCGATTTGCAAATGTATCTGATTAAATCTGGAAGTGACCGACGGACTGTCCGCACCCCAGAGGTGGACTGACCACCATTCAAAATGTGAGCACACACAGAAACCGCAGAGTTTTTGTCCCAGAATTTTCAACAAGAGGCGGAACGTCCGCCCCTAAGGCCTGGACTGTCCGCAGAACAATTTGGAACACAACCCAGAGCAAGGAACGGTTCTGTTCGAGCTCAAACAATACAACGATGGATCGTCCGCCTCCAGAAATGAACCATCCGTAGGTCCACTTTCAGCACAACCAAGACTCGGTAAAACGGCCATAACTTTTAGCTCCGATGTCCAAATTAGGTGGTCTTGAACTCTATGAAAAGCTTATTCAAATGTCTACACACCCCAACTGAATAAATGATCCAAAACAAAATGGATCAGCCCATAATTATATTCCAAGATCCAACTCATAGTTAGGAGCACAACAAAAATCGTTTTTCCAAAACATGCCAACTCCAAATGATCTCCCACGGGATGATCAACACCGTTAAGCCTTAGTTAGCATTTTTAAATCATTTTGTAAAACCTTAAACACTGCTCGATCCTAGCAACGTATGCAAAGTTAGTTCGCTCAAGTGGCACTAGATGACCGATATGCAAACAAGTTTGCCCCTCTTGATAGTACGACCATATATCCTAAATCCGGTCATACCTTTGACCGGTGAAACAAAATGCCCTACAAGTCATACCTTTGCCTTGCGCATTCCATTTCATCCTCTCAAATGTTGATGCCACACAAGCACCAACTTCCATCAAGACTTTTTATCATCATCATGAGTCAACACTTGTCTTGATCTTCCACGAGTGATATGATCCACTTCATATCATCATGTGACCTTATTGGTTCATTGATCTCAAGTAACTTGATCTTCACCATTGCCTTGGTCCGTTGGCGCCAAGTCTTTGCTCAAGCTTCCCCGCCACATGCGGTTTGTAGCTTCAAAGCCTCCAACTTGCCCTTCACACTTGCAACTGGTCTATCGACGCAAAGCCTTGTCTTGATCTTTTCCATCAAGCCACACGACTCCATGTCATGTCTCATATGCAATGAGTACCTTCATCACACTATATGAGCATAGCATCAACCCTTAGCCATTTCTCCTCCATGGCACATGTTGTTCATACTAGTGTCTTTGTGTGAACTAATCACCTGTTTATTTCAACATGAACACTTATTAGTTCACCTAAGTTGTCACTCAATTACCAAAACCAAACAAGGACCTTTCAAACTTGCACAAATTTCCCACGGCTCATCAGAAGATTGGGAGCTCGGTGGGCAACACCTAGTCGTCTAGGAGCCCAAAACTCCAAGAGTAACAAATGCAACTCAATGATTTCAACCAAACTTAAGTGATCAAGGTTTACTGTGCTCTTTGCTGCTCTCAAGCAATCACTCTATCAAACCCAATACACGGATATTACTAGAATCACACAATCTCACAAAAGAGAGGTTGGGGAGAGCTCAACTAAGGCTACCAAGCTTCTTGGGACGACCAGCAAGCAACAGAACAGAGCTTGGAACAACAGCCCACCAAGAAGGGTGCTAAGGAGTATACATAGCTGGTCCAAAAGAAACTAGTCGTTAGATGACAGTTAGAATCCAGAACTTCCGGATTCAACAATATGGAATCTCCGAGTTTTCAAACCAACTAGCCGTTAGTGTCACGTGTGCCAAATCTGGAACTTATTACCAAACCCGAAACTTCCAGATTGGCCCCGGCAGACAGGTTAAATGTGCACGTGAGTTTTTTTTGTATCTCTCTCGACTTACTTAGGTTACTTGAGCACTGAGACTAAACCAAGAATCATTATGATGCATCCCTCTTGATAGTACGGCATATCTATACTCAAGATCAAGGATAAATTACATTTCAACCACTTGAGCTTCTCTTTTTCTAACTCATATCGTGCTTTGTTCAATCATAATATGAGGGGTGCATTCACCTTTGCCTCCTTACTTTGAGCATATCTTTCATGAACTAGTGACTTGGACCTTTATCATTGAATGAAATCCACTTCTTGTTCAAATCACCATCTTCACAATATGATTCTAGAAAGATTGATATTTTCCCAATATGAACACTATACATGACCAAGATTCCTCAACTTGAATCCCAAGAAAGTTTCTTCACCCTAGCATGGTCCTTCGGCACAACCCAATTGCCCTTCTCCAAGTTTAGTCCCCCGAAACGCTTTCCGGATCCCAACTCTTCATCCTCGCATCACATAGAGCTTCATATAGGCACGTATCACATCTAAATCACCAATGATATCCATTATTCATAATGTCATTGTAATTTATATCTCCTTTTGATAGAATGCCCATTTCTCACAATAAATTCCCTTTTTAGTGCTATGACTATATCCACAAGCTTCATTGGGATATGAGAATCAATTCATGGTCATTCATAGATTTCCCAATCCATGCAATGACTGCTTCTTGTTAAACTCATCACTTTCAACCATGACATAACACACAACTTGTTGTATGAATCTTTTGTATTAGAGTATTAATTCATTTCTTCACATATATTACCGATATGATAATTAATTCCTGCTCATACTCAACAAGATGGTTAGTCCTTTAATCAGGGTGTAATTCAATCCACCTAAATCCACTAGGGGCCTTGATGCTTTCAATATTACAAAAAATAATTCAAATATAGGCTATTTAGATTTTGATATTTCACATTCAATTCATGACAATTTATCCATAACTTTTGGATCCATTTTGAGTAGGAATTGAACTTGATTTTGAATCCAAACATATTTGAAATAATTCCTAAACTCTCGTAAATGTTTTTTTAAATAATTAAAATATTGGGCAGCAACCCTCCGTGATATAGAAGTCCATGTAGCCAAGGATCAAAGGAACAGCGTGAAGGATAACAAATATATACATGAAGATGGGTTTATTGGCATTGGTAGCAAATTTGAATAACAATGATGATGTAGTGATTGGGTGCAAACGGTTGACTTGATATTTGTCTCTTACGTCTTCTTCTTTCATTTGCCTTCGTTACACCTATTACTTGGACATCATTTTTGCCTCAATACTTTCTTTGGGAACCCATGCTAAGTTCTTCTCTTTTAGTTCTTTTTCGCTAAATTTTTGCAGGTTCATCTTTGCCAACTTAACGAACCATAAGTTACTTTTGGATATCAGTGGCAAATTTTCATTTATTTTTGTCAATCCCCTTTTGTTCAGATTTTCAACATTGTTCTTTGCTGCCATATTCTTTTTACTAATATGAACTTGCTCGATCACTTTCTTATTTTCTTTTGCTCTGGACTATTTTTTTTCAAAAAGGTGTTTAGGATAGAATTGTCCTTTAAATAACAGCGTTGTTAAAGCTGCTTACACTCTACAATATGGTCTAAAATACGATGGATTATACATGCATGAATGATTATACCCCCATAATAAATAAGGAGCAAAACTAGCGGGAGGTGGTCCATAAGGTATTGGCATTGGACGACCAAAAGGATAATCCGAATCTATAGTATGGTACTCTTCTTTTTTGCCAATTCCGATCTTTGAACTTGTGTTTTGGAGGTAAACTCAATGATTTAACATTACCTGACTGATTATCTTTTGATACTTAGGATGTATTTGGTTGGACTTCCAAACCTACTTTTACTTTTAAGAAAAAAATAAAAAAGCTAAGGCAAGGCTAATTTTCCCACTAGTTTCTTAAAAAAGGCCAGCTTTTCCATAGTTCATTTTTCACCGCAGCTCTCCCCCTGCTTTTTTGGCTATAGAGGCTAGTTTTTTTTTACAAAATTACCCACCTAGCACTGGTAATGAAATGTACCATTTATTTATTTTTAACCCCAAAAAGCTGAGGAGGTTCTACTGGAGCTGGAGGCCTCTAACCAACTCGCAGGTTTGTCTTGCCCAGCAAGGTTAGTGAGTAAATTAGGCAGACAACCAAACATACCTAACAGTTAGCATCATTGATGATGAAGCGTTGTATGTAAATTTCCCTCCTTACCCAAAGAGAAAACCCTCTGCGCGGGGCAAAGTCAACCCTAAAGGAATCCGGAGAGAGCAGATCATGTCGAATGGGGATGAGAGAAGATGCCCAGTGCTCGAGACTCTCCCTTCAGACACTCAAATAAACACAGAAAAAATGTCTGCACGCCACCTTACATAGGTCTTTATTTGCATACTGCCGCCATCATATTATACTAGTATCTACAGAGTAGAGAAGCACAACACCACCAGGCCTCAAGCCGATTCATGGTGCCTTTCCATATTTCTGAACTTGTCCTTCAGATCTACCTGCACATCAGACTCAAAATTTCAAGCCCAAGTCTTCATCTAAAGCTAGAAATAGAATGGAAGCCAAAATGCATACTGTTGATCTCCCTTCAAAGACGTCAGGGTAAGCCATTTTGATATCTTTCCAATTGCCTTTACCATACCTTTGACGTCACAATACAAAATTAGGGTGCCTTACTGGAGTTAGAACAAAAGGCTAAGACAGTAAGAGTACGAGGGAAACAAGAATATCTACTCACTTCTCCACCCCTTCCAACAAGGTTTTTTTCCTCTATCTCACTCCACTTCTTTCTCATTTTATGTGCACATGCAGGGGAAGGATGTGGTTTCCTCTCAAAAGGGGGTAACTCACGCTTCCCTACTGGCCTGTTATCATCAGAGTCACCCAAGCCATCCCACTGCGCCCAAAAAGATGGCATAACATTATCACCATATTGCACATATGCTATTCTTATGTTCTACCAGAAAAAAAAGGAACAACTAGTTCAATGTGCTTTGCCAAGTTACTAGAAGATGGGTACATCTATATGGGATTGATAGGCTTCATCTAATATGTAGGCAGGATACATCTATATGTAACCTTCAAAGTGTGAATAAAACCGCAGTGAATTAATTACCTCAAAAATACTTGTATTGGGATGTCTCTCCATAAGACTGCGCTTAATAGATGCAGGGACCGACTCCTCTGGAAGTTGGACCCCCTGTGCTCCTTTTATTGACACATTTTGATGCCCAGCCATGCCTTCTTGAGCACGGTCAGCTTCATTGCTTTGCTTAGGAGGGATAAGCCGCATGGTTTTGTTGAGCACCATCAGCTTCATTAGCATCATTTGTGTTATCAGGAACTTCTGGCGGGATAGGTGGATGAGAAGCGGATGCATCTTGCATAAGCTTCTCACGCTCTGTGGACTCGCCTACTGCATGAAGTAACCGCAAATTTCATTCATTCATAAATTCTTAGGTATTGCTCAAAGTAACAACTTGTTAAAAAATAAACATGGTAATTGCTTCCAAAAAAAATAAACAGATCAGGATAGTGGATTAAGATTTGGCAATTGGGGGTACCGAGCAGGCGAAGCTTTGTACGATTGGCATGATCGGCGGCGGCCCACGTTTGGAGGGACCTGTGTCCGGCGAGGCGATCGGCGGCAAGCTCAAGCATGGAGGGTGGGAGGTTGTCCCACTCGTGGTCGAGGAAGCGCTTGAGATCGGCCACCGCGGCTGCGGCCCTAGCCCCGTCGTCCTCCTTGTTGTCTGCAAAAGAGAGCTGGTTCGGGAAGCAGGCGGCGGCGTTGGGGTCGGCGAGGACCCTCCGCGCTTTGCCGAGGAGGGTGAAGGAACAGGAGGCATCTTGGGCGTGGAGGATGGCGTGGAGGGCGCGGAGCACTAGAGCTTTGCGGAGGCGCGGGGAGGTGCGTCGGCGGCGGTCAGCTGCGGCATGGCGGCGATGGCGATGCCGACGAGATGCGAAACGACGAGTATAGGTGTAGGCTGGGCTGGGCTGGGCATGGCGTTGATGATGACGGACAAATGCGGTTTTTTTATTTATATTTTTTATTTCTGTTTTTTACAAAAATATATTTTCGATTTGGAAAATTACATAAATATATCCAGCCGCCGCGCTGCCGCGCGGCCGGGACCTGCCCGGCCGGCAGCCGGGCGGCCAGGGGCTTTTCCGCAAAAAAAAATTGCAGACAGATCAATTTAATATCATGATTCTGTGTCCAGATATGTCGAGCAAGCTTCGTTTTCAAGTTTATTATGGTGATGGATATATTTCTCATGATATGTATGGAGTAGATCTATCAGCTTTTGAACGAAGAGAGTGCGGAATAGATAAACCCTTAGAGAGGAGTTTTGGTTCCATACGCAAATGGCTTCACGAGATATTCAATGTGAATCCAAAGACTCATTTCCTAACCGTTCAGACTGTGACAAAATTGGGGAACTGAAGGGGATTTCTTGGAGTTGATGCTTATAGCAAACACCGAAGAATGACGGACTTACATGCAAGCAGCTCTTGACCGCGGGTGGCATCTTGCAATGCTAATTCAGATTCACCAGAAGGCAGCCCATTTCGGTGAAGGATCAACAAGTACATCATCTCATATGAACCAAGCAGTGGAACAAGAAAATGAAGATCAGAACATGCATGTCACAGAACCTGAGCCGCAAGGTATAGCTGATCAGGTAGGAGAAGAAGATCAGAACATGCATGTCATTCAACCTGAGCTACAAGGTTTAGTTGATGAGGGTGAGCGGATACCTGAAATTGTGGAAGCTGTACATAATGAAGACCAAGAGGCTCGAATGATGGAAGAATGTGAGGACTCATCAGACGATGAGGACTACCCGTTGCTAGGTGAATGGAGAGGCAAGGGTTTTGGAAATCCAGTGATACAGGATATTAGGAGTAATGAGTACGAATGCAGAGAGAATGAGGTTGTGCAGGGGGCAAAGAATCATAGCATTGAAGCGGTGAAAGATGCTGTGAAGCTTTGGGCTATATCGTTGAGGAAGAAATTCAGAGTTGTGAAGTCTAGCAGCAAAGAATATGAGGTGAAGTGTGTCAATAGCGATTATACATGGCGAGTACATGCCTACAAGGGCAAGTACAACACACACTGGGAGTGTTCAATTGTTACACCACATACATGTAGATTAACTGCTGTTGCTCAAACTCATCGTAACATCACATCCACTTTCGTTGCCAAGAAGATGTATGGGGTGATTCTGGACAAAATTGATTATGAGCCAAAATTGATTATTATGGACATCGACGACCGTTTTCAATACAAAATCAGCTATGCAAAGGCTTGGTGGGCAAAACAAAGGTGTTTGAGATGAGATTTGGCACATATGAGGCATCATATGATAACTTGCCTCACATGCTGTCAGCAATTGTGCAGAGAAATCCTGGAAGCGCGGTTGATACCTACATTGTACCGAGTTTAGATGGGGGACCTGGGTTTCTGCTTCGTGCTTTCTTCTGCCTTGGTGCATGTGTGAGGGCATTTATGTATTGTCTTCCTGTTCTATGTATTGACGGCACATTCTTGACAGGAAGATATAAGGGGACAATACTGACAGCGTTTGGAGTTGATTGCAACAAGCAGGTGGTTCCCATCGCCTTTACTTTTGTTGAGAATGAGAACACAGAGAGCTGGTACTGGTTCCTTGAACGTGTGAAGATTCACGTTGTTGCAGGAAGGCCTGATATTTGCCTCATAAGTGACAGACATGCTAGTCTTCTAGCAGCAATAAGGTAACTACATGAAGGAAGTCGAGGACAGCCTCCTCTATGGCCAGATGTTGTGAGTAGGTGGTGCATAAGACATATGGGTGCAAACTTTTATGAGCACTTCAAGAATAAGGAACTTATGAATTTGTTCAAGAGATTGTGCACTCAGAATCAGCAGCGGAAGTTTGATGCATTGTGGCAGGTGCTAGATAATATGTGCGCCGAGCTGCTAAAGGAACAGGCCCCAACCTCCAGCCGGAGACGTTCCGACGGCGGACCTTTCACACAGTGGATTAAGGATGCACCGAAGGAGAAGTGGTCAATTCTATACGACACTGGTGGTTGTCGATATGGGATCGAGACAACCAACCACGCAGAGTGTTACAATATAGTAATGCGTCATTATAGATGGCAACGGGTATTTTACCCGCGGATACCAGTGTCACAAACCCGCACCCGCGAGCAAAAAACCACACCCGCACCCGCGCCCGCTACCCGCCACGGGTAGCAAGTTACGCCCGTGCCCGCTATCCGCGGGCATGCCTTGCCCGCGGATATGCCTGTGTACCCGCCTAGGGAGGCGCATCGGTGGGCGGGGTCAGGGTGGCGGAGACGGCCATGGAGCGGCGGCTGGGGTGGATCTGGGTGACGCGGACGGCGGCCGAGCGGTGGAGCGGCGGTCCAGGGGCCCGAGGAGGAGGGTGGGAGCGGCGACCGGCGGTGGAGCGGTGGTCCAGGGGCCCGAGGAGGAGGGAGGGAGCGGTGGCCGGCGATGGAGCGACGCCCGGCGGCCCGAGGAGGAGGGAGAGCGGCGGCCGGCGGCGGAGCGGCGGCCGGCGGCGGCGGCGGCCGCTGGCGGAGTGGCGGCCGGCGGCCCGAGGAGGAGGGAGGGGCGGACCGCTGGCTGAGGGGCGCGGGAGGACTGCGTGGATCCGCTACAGCCATGGAGGGAGGAGGGAGGAGCGAGGCGTCCGGAGCGCTCGAGGAGCCGCCAAGATCTGCGCGAGCTCGGCGTGGCAGAGCTCGAGGCCGCTGCGCCATGGCCTCCGCCGCCGGAGTGCGAGGGAGGAGGAGGGAGGATGCACCGGCGGAGCTCAAGGCCACCGCTCCATGGCCTCTGCCGGCGTGGCTTGTCCCGCCCGTGAGCTGGAGGAGGGCCGGAGCAGGGACGGGGCGGCGCGGGTGGGAGAGAGAGAGGATGGAGAGGGGGAGGGTAGAGACCGGAGGAGGGAGCGGCGCTGGGCTGGGTGGGGGGCTGGGGGCGGCGGCTGGCACTCGGGAAGTCGGGAGTGGGGCGGCGGCTGGGTGGGGGACTGGGGGCGGCGGCAGGCACTCGGGAGTGGGGAAGGAAAGGAACCAGGGAAACCCTAGAGAGTAGAGATGATTTATATAAAGAGTGTTACTGTGTTAGGACCCACATGTCAGCGGGTTTGCGGGTTCGGATATTAAATTTTCAAACCCGTTATGAAATACCCGTTGGGTTTAGAGTCGTACCCGCGCCCGCGCCCGCGGGCACAAACCCAAACCCGAATCCGCGCCCAGCGGGTCGGGTATCCGCGGGTACGCGGGTATTTTATATCCGTTGCCATCTTGATGTGTCATGTTCGTGGATTTTCTCTTGTTGGCATAGTTGAATTCATCATATACGGATGCACAAGGTACTTCAGAGAGCGGTACCAGGCAGCTGCTGTCTTACTTAATGATCCAGGTGTGATTTTTTGTAATAGGGTCACTAGCTACATGAAAGAAAA
This sequence comes from Panicum virgatum, assembly GCF_016808335.1. Classification (NCBI taxonomy): domain Eukaryota; kingdom Viridiplantae; phylum Streptophyta; class Magnoliopsida; order Poales; family Poaceae; genus Panicum; species Panicum virgatum. The sequence goes on from NC_053146.1 coordinate 70,179,440, forward strand.
GATTGAAAAGGCTCAATATCACAGAGTGGTCTCCATGGGCACAAAGGATCAAAGGTTTGAGGTTTCATGCAAGGACAGGACAGGGCAGGGTGTGCGCAGACAAAGGGTTGTTCAGGATTGCTTGATAACGCCGGAAGGCAAGGTTTTTTGCAGATGCAAGAAGCCACAACTTCTTCACTTAACATGCTCCCATGTCATTGCGGCATGTTCAGAATCTGGGTTGGATCCTGGGGTTTTTGTTTCACAATATTACAGAAAAGAAACAGTTGTGCACACTTGGGGCCATGAGATATATGGCATATGCAGTCTGGGATCATTCACTATACCAAATATCTCTCCAATGTACATTCCCAATCCAGATGTTAGGAGAGGGGTAGGTCGACGGCAGACACTTCGTATCCATAACGGAATGGATGAGTCTGAGGCAGGAAAGAAGAAAAAAAGATGCAACCTGTGTGGAGCAGATGGTCACACTTATAAGAAGTGCCCTAAAATGCAAGAAGATAATGCTGGTGCTGAGGTTAGACCTTCTGGAAATCCCACCGATGGATTGCCTCCGGATTTTGGAGCCCGTCGCGTCTAGATTTCGTTATGTATGCATATGTATTTGAACCAGATGTATGAATATGTATTCCGACCTGTATGTGATAATTACATTTCGTTATGTATGGATATGTATTTGCACCATATTGTAGCATGTAATATTACGAAGGTATTTGTGTAGTAATATTTCTTGGTTGTAGTTCTAAATGTGTAGCATGTAATATGTATTCCGACCTGTATGTGATAATTTCGGATGTTTCTATCAATATTTTCAAAACTTTATTTGAATTGTTCTGTGTTTTGCTTTGATGGTCTGTTACTGGTTGACCAGATGAGATTGCAGAAAAGAAAATCAAGATAAGAGCATCCGTAAAGGAGAAAGGCATCATCATCTGAAGGAAAGTTCCTTCGGTAGCAAAAGGAAAAGTTTATGTAATTAATATTCCTTAGATTTGTTCTGTACTTTTCAACCCTCCTTGAAGAATTATGAAAAGAAAAATCAAAGACTCCGCTTGTACAAGATGATAAGTGTGCATGCATTTAATAGAGTTTCCACTGTACGCTCCCTGATTATATATATGATGGCTGGAAGAACAATCCAAGAACACAGAAGAGAGTGGTAACTCAAAATTCATATCTCACTGGAAAAACTGGAAAGTGTACTGAAAATAGAAGGGTAGTTACGAATCATAAATTTTCGGTTTGCAATACAGTTTTGTAAACAATGCTACGATTACAAAGCAGAGGCATAAGACGTTCGTACTACTAGATACTTGAACAATGAAAAACATGGCATGTGCAACACGATAACCTCGTATTGTGAGTAAACCTAACATACCTTAGGAAATGTAAAATGCCGGGATTACATGGTGGTGCTTTACTGAGTGCACCGGGGATATTTTCCCTTCCTAATAGCTTCAGACCCTGCTTCCTTAGCACGGCGGGCCCTCTCTCGCTTCCTCTCCTTATCAGCTTCACGTTCCTCTGCCTTATGACGTTCCACTTCTACAATCCTCTTCTGAATCTCTTCTTGATTTTTCTTGCGCTTCTCCTCCATCTGTTCTTCATGCAGCATTCGTTGCCACCTTTGTGCAGCCCACCTTGCTTGACGCTCCACGTGATCCTTATCCTACTGAGATTGCTCGGTGTCTAACCACTGCACGAAATCACATAGAGGCGGTGGAGTCTTTTCCCAAATCATATTAGAAGTCATTACTAGATCTGAAAGTGACAAACTCTGATAGTGTTTTGTAGTACCTTTGCTCGGTCCTTACCGTAATGCTTGGGCGGGTCGTACTCGTAATTCTCGCACATGAAGAATCTCTTGCCAAAGTCGTCCCCAAAAACCCTTGATTTCATTAGTTTGCACACGGATCCGCAAAAACACATAGGCACCTGGACTCCTTGGGGGACTGTTTCCGTCACCTTATTCCATGGAATGTAGGTGGATCCTGAGGATGCCATGGTGTTGAGCCCTGGCAATCACAAGTGAGCAATCAGATTGCTAATATACTATATCAACGCTAATCATTATCAGTAACTACACCTAAATGTACCACTAATCACTCCTAATAATAATTAAACTGATTGCTAAACTATTTTCTAACATTTTCTAAAAAAGTTTCTAACATTTTCTATAATTTTCTACAATTTTCTAACATTTTCTACAATTTTCTAATATTATCTTACATTTTTTTAATTTTCTAATACTTCTCTAACAATTTTTTAGTATTTTCTAATACTAAATCTAACACTAAATGTACTATATCAACGCTAATCACTATAAGTAACTGCACCTAAATGTACCACTAATCACTCCTAACAATAATTGAACTGATTACTAATCTAATGTTTCAAAAAAATAATTACAACATATTCTATTTATAAAATATAGAAAATTTTAGTTACCTAAAGTTGCCGGCTTCAAAATCCGACAGGGCTTCGCCGCTTTGCCTCTTCCCTCACCCCTCCTCTCCCTCCCTCCCTCCCTCTCTTTTCTTTTTCTCTCGATTTTTAGTAAGCCAAATGGGGGTGAGGGGCAGCCAACACCTTATATAGGGGTGGGGGCCGGCCTCCCCGCAGTTGGGCGGCCAGGGGGGCCGGCCGTCCCGCAGCCGGGCGACCGGCCCCAGGGACCTGTCTGCAATTTTTTTTCTTTTTTTTTGCGGAAAAGCCCTTGCCGCCCGGCTGCCGGGCGGCCAGATCCCGGCCGCAGCAAGGCGGCCGGGGTATATTTCTGTAATTTTCCAAATCGAAAATATATTTTTGTAAAAAACAGAAATAAAAAATATAAAAATAAAAAACCGCACGGACAAACAGCGGTATTGGGCCAATTTCATCACACTTACCACAGTTGTACCGGCCCAAGCTCTCTCTCTCTTCCTTGGGTAGCTAACGAGTGACAAAGCGCCTGTGTAAAAAGTAGAGTCGCGCGTCTTCCTGTGTCAGTTGATGCAAATTGCTTCCTGAAACACGGATGCAATTGCAATGCGATAAAATCCTCAAAATATCCCTGGGTTAATCTGAACCTGACCCTGGAGAGCAAACACCAGCACAACACAAAGCCACTGTGAAAGCAAAGTCGAATGAATGACATCGGTTTCAGACAGCTTCAGGTCTCTTCATAATGCGTCATTATTTCCCAAAAAAAAACATAAAAGCCTCAAAATTGAAAAAGAAGAGAAAACGTGCAAAACTTTTAAATTGCACGTTCGGTATGTTGAGCCTCCTGCAAACAGGCATGTCAGGGTCATGTTATTTCACCACACCGTTAGGATCTGCATCCCATCAGGGGAACTTGTTCGGCTCCGGCTGCAGTGCCTTCTTTACCAGCTCTGACTGCTCCTGTACATGAACCGACAGGAAGCCTGTGGCTGTAGCAGCTGAAGGTGCTCTGCCTATGTACTTGATGTCTTCAAACGAACCCCGCCCAAGAGCCTTCATGGCAGTATAGAGCCGAGGAGAGATGTAGCTGTATGCACCCATGTTCATGGGCTCCTCCTGGCACCACACAATCTCCGCATCTACACCGTGCAAACATGACAGTCAAGAGTGCTTCAAAGTGTATCCAGAATTAACAATGTGTCGCAACAGCTAAGAAAAACAAATTATTAACATGGAAGATTTGATGCTCGAGAAAAAGCTCACGTACTTGGATATCTCTTAAGCTCTCTTTGGATAAGGTCGTACGGGAATGGGCAAAGTTGCTCAACTCTGCAAATTGCAACATCACTGCGCTCTGACTTTTTACGCTCTTCGTCAAGTTCATAGTAAACCTGCAGTGCAGAAATTGGTTTTTATTTCCTGGACCAGTGATTTGCTTGATTTTATATTGAAACACTTCACAATCTTGACCTAATCTACCAAATTGGCAAGCCATACTTACTTTCCCAGAACATAATATAAGACGGTTGATACCCTCCTCGACTTGCTTGTGATCGTTACGGTCCTTTATCAGTCGCTTGAAACGTGTTCCCTGCTTATCAAATCCCGGATGGCCTTCAACATCATCAAACTCAGAAAGATTGGACTTGCAATCCTTGTGCCGAAGCAGGTTCTTAGGAGCTGTTACAATCAGTGGCTTCCGGAACTCCCTATGTATCTAAAGCATCCCACATTCAAAGAATGATCCATGTGAGCAAAATGGCATCCAAATGCTAGGATCAGGAATAAAAACCCCTGCAGATTAAGGTAAGCTGACCTGACGACGCAGCACATGGAAATAATTTGCAGGAGTTGTCACATTCACAACTTGCCAGTTACACTCTTGGATCTGTTTGCGAAGTGTCGGTTCCATCTCAGGTATGACAAAAGGATTATCATCGCTCATCTGGTGCAAAAGATATCGTCAGTTTCATGTAAGCAACCAAGTTCACATTCTGGTCCAAACATTCGAGCACAGCAGATGATCTGAATTATTACAAAAAGGAAATGTACCGAATCTACTGTACACTTACATGGCAAAATTATTGGATCCCACAGAAAAAAAGATTTGTACAGATGCATTTAAAAGGCATAATTTCTTTTCAAATGGTTTGAATAACAAAACAAATATATCACATAAGAATTTATAACTATGTATACTCACATTGCATGACTTTGCCAAACAAAAAAGATTTGTCCGTCCACATAAAAAATGGGATAATCTATTTCAAAATAATTCGGATAAAACCAAAACCATCCCACATTATATAGTTATAGAACAAGGATGCAAAAAAGGAGCCTCCTTGCCACAGATGCGCTGAACAACTAATAGCTAAACAATATTGCTGCTGTGAATTACCTGAAGGAAGCGCTCCAAACGGGCACTGGAATGTTCGGGACCTTGGCCATCATAACCATGAGGAAGCAGAACAACAAGGCCAGTTTGGCGCAACCATTTTGCCTCTCCACTGCTCAAAAACTGGTCAAACATCACTTGCGCACCATTGGAAAAGTCACCAAATTGTGCTTCCCAAAGAACCAATGAATTAGGGTTCTCCATGGAGTAACCCAATTCAAACCCAAGGACAGCAAATTCTGAAAGTGAACTGCAATCATACATAACATAAGAAAAAAAAGAACTACACTTCTGACTGAAATTTTGGCAGGTCCATAAGCAAACTTACCTATTACTCACAGTAAACAGTTCCGCACTTTGATTCATCGCAACATGGTCAAGTGGGCAGTACTTCGCTCCAGTTTCCTGGTCATGCAGAACTGCATGCCGGTGGCTGAAAGTTCCTCTTTCCACATCCTGTCCACTTAGCCTAACATGATTGCCTTCTACAATAAGTGTTGCAAAGGCTAGGGCTTCTGCAACAGCCCAATCAATTCCTTCGCCACTCTGAATCATAGCTGCACGAAGCTCAAAAATCTTCTTCACTGCTCTGTGTGGCTTGAAGTTTTCAGGCAGTGTAGTAATTGCTTGTCCAACACGTTTCAGTATCTCCGGCTTGACCCTGCATAGAAGGCATTTTCAACATCCAATAGTTAACTAAAAGACCATGAAGTGAAATCAACAGAGATTGCTGTTACCCAGTGTTGCGAACACGTGATATTTGCTCGGGCGACTTAAAGCCAGTCCAGTAAGCAGAGAGCCAATCCCTCTTGTTGGGAACATAGTCTTTGCTCTTTGTAAATTCTTCATTCAAGATACGGTTCACCTTGTCATGGATCTTCTGGACATCTTCTTTCGAGACTTCTCCTGATCCTAGCAGTTTCTGCTCATAAAGCTTCAATGAGCTGGGATGGTTCTTAATGACCTGTCACGAATGCTCACCAGGGTCAAACAATGTGCTAAGAAACAAAACATATTTAAAAAGGAAGGGGGAGAGAGGAAGATAGGGAACAGGTTCACTGGCCTCTTTTGTAACCTTATACTACGGCCAGCTTAATGACTATCTAGCATCTCTAAGAAAAGCATAAGAATACGGAGTTAACAGAAATAAGATGCACATGCACGGCCAGCTAAAAAAGAACAAACAAGAGCAGTAAACTACATCAAGCACCAACTTATGGGAAAATGGTCGATGATATATGAAAAAAAATCTGAACAAGCAGCAGTAGGGTTACCTGATACATCTTTGGCTGTGTGAAGGAGGGTTCATCGATTTCATTATGCCCAAAACGGCGGTAGCAGATTAGATCGACAACCACATCTGAGTGAAAAGTCTGGCGCCACTCTGCTGCAAGCTCACATACACAGACGACAGCCTCTAAATCGTCCCCATTTACATGGAATATAGGAGCGTTCAGGGCTTTGGCAACATCTGTGCAGTACTGGGAGGACCTGCCAGCTCTTGGATCGGTCGTGAAGGCAACTTGGTTGTTAACAACAATATGTATGGTTCCACCATTAGTGTAGTTCGGGAGGGCACTTAGATGGAGTGTCTCGTAGACCACACCCTGACCAGCAAAGCTACCATCTCCGTGTATCAGAATACCCATGTTCTTTGTCCTGTCGGCGTCGTTAGAGTAGAATTGCTTGGCACGTGTCTTGCCAATAACAACAGGATCAACAGCTTCCAGATGACTGGGATTGGCGACCAAGGACAAGTGAATCCTCTTGCCACCACGAGTAGGGCGGTCATAGGAGGTACCGAGGTGGTACTTGACATCACCAGTTCCAGTGTAGAGCCCATCCTCACCTTTAACAGGCCTTGTACCACCAGTGAACTCGCTGAATATCTGAGACAATGGTTTGCGGACAACATTACCAAGGACGTTGAGCCTCCCCCTGTGCGGCATACCGATGACAATGTTCTCGACGCCGAGGTCAGCAGCTCTATCGAACATCTCCTTCATGCCAGGGATGAGCGTCTCACCACCCTCAAGGCCAAACCTCTTGGCGGTGGCCCACTTGGTGGCGAGGAAGTTCTCGAACTGCGTGCTCCAGATGAGCCTGTCGAGCATGACGAGGCGGCGGTCCTTGTCGTAGTCCCTGGGCTTGGCGGTCTCGATCTTTTCTCTGAGCCAGTTGCACTTGTCCCTGTCGGGGATGTGCATGTACTCGTAGCCGATGGGGCCGCAGTAGGCCTGCTGGAGCTTGCTGAGGATCTCGCGGAGGGTGAGGACGGGGCGGTTCTCGGAGAGGAAACCGGACATCCTCCAGACGCCGAGGAAGAACTCCCTGTCCAGGTCGGCGTCAGTGAAGCCGTAGAGGCCGAGGCGGAGGTCCTCGGGGACGGCTCTGTCGTCGAGGCCGAGGGGGTCGAGCTTGGCCATCATGTGGCCGTTGACCTGGTAGGCCCTGACGAGGAGGAGGAGCTGCATACTCTCCTGGATGGTCTGGCCGGAGACGCCGGCGGAGGGGGAGGCCTGGGCGACGAAGTTGCGGAAGAAGTTGTCCCACGACTCGTCGACGGAGGAGGGGTCGGCCTCCCAGGCGCGCTGGAGCTCCTCGAGGTAGACGCTGCTGGTGCCGTCGAGGAAGCTGTCGGAGAGGCGGGAGAGCGGGACGGCGCGGGGCGCGGGGGCGGCGGAGCGAGGCCGCAGGGCGGTGGAGTGGAAGCCGCGGCCGCATCGGGTGGTGGCGGCGGCTGGCGGGGCGCGGGTGGCGAGGCTGCGGCGGAGGGCGAGGCGGGCAGCGCCCGAGGCGGCGCGGAACCACGTCATGCCTCCCTCTTTGCTTGCTTCCTTCCTAAAGCAGACGGATGATGCGTGTGAGAGAGATCTCTTCCAAGGATAATCCGGCCCAAATACCAAATGGATCGGAGAAGAAGAAGAAGAAGTAAGTGGCACAGCAGGGGAATTGGATCTGCGCGAAATCTTACACAACGAGAGCGAAGGGAAGGGGAGCGAGATCTCCCCGGCGGCGGCGGCGAGTTATGTCGGGGAGGAACGAAGAATCGAACGGAATGCGACTTTTCTTTTTTTTTTTGAGGGCGGAATGCGACTTTTCAATGTGATGGTGGAGCCCGGCACACCAGGAGTCGGTCGTTCTCTTCGTTTTCGCTTACTGGTGGGCCAAGGGCAGCCGATACGGCACTGGTGGGCCAAGGGCAGCCGATACGGCACTGGTGGGCCTCGGCTCGATCTACTTGTGTTGGACCATCGTCACATACATACTCCCTCCGTCCCTTTATATTACCATTTGGAGCACTTGAAATTTTTCCCATAATATAAGCACTTGGGGGTGTCTTGTGGGTCCCACCCGGATTCCCCATTAAAAAAATATGCGGACTTCACCTTTCCCCACCCACCCCGCACCTCCGTCCCCTTCCGGCCTTCCAGCGCCGCACGAGCCCACCCCACCGATCCCGCGGTCAAGGCCGGCGGTGTCGCGCCCCTCCGCCACCAGAATCTCCCCACCTACCGCCTCTCATCGATCTCGTCCTCCCCCATGGAAGAGACGAGTGCAGAAGAGTGCAGGCGCCAGCGAGGAGAGCACTACTGGCGACAGGTTTTTGTGCGGCGGCGGCGGTCTAGGGCTGTCGCACGACGTTGGGGTGGTCGGGAGGCGGCGATGTGTCGTGCTATGGCGGCCTTGGCGTGGCACCCTGCCGAGGACGCGGAGGTGCCGCCGGCGCTAGTCCTAGATATGGAACCACCGTCTACGGGAGTCGCGGCGGCGTCAGCGTCTGCGGCGGTAGGCGCGGCTGCGGCGGCGTCCGCGGCTGGTGCGGCTGCTGCGGCTGTGTTGCCGGGGGGGGCGCGGGTGTGGCTGCGGCCACGGCGGCTCCGGCTATTGCAGAGCCGACAGGAGCTTCTCCGGCCTGGGATTGTGCTGCGGCCATTCCTAATGAGGATATCGTCTCTATGCACGATGCCATGGAGTTCCATCTTGGCGGCCGCCACTGGCTCGATCTTGTGCCTATGAAGGGGACCTCCACTGACTTGGTGTGCAACCGTCAGCGCTCCGACGACGGTTCTGTCTAAGTGCCTTCATCAAATGGGTAATCGACTACATCTATCCTTCATGGCCATAGCTTCCAAAGTAATGTGACCTCTTTTGGATGATGCTCTGTAGAATAGATGATGCTAGTACCAATAGCAAGGATAGTTGAATGTGGTAGTCGATTGGATGATGCTTTTGTTTATATGTTGACGTGCTTTAGTGACGGTGGTGTTAACTCTGTGTATTTCAATGCAAACAACTGTGATTTATTTCAATCCTTGCGAATGCGTGATGGAATGGCCAGATACTAATACTACTATTGTTCCAAAGTCCAAAGAAATAAACTGGATGTTGTAACAGGTCTAACATAATTCATGGTCATTGTGCCAGGACAGTTTAATCATTTACAAAATATGATTGCATATACATGCAAACGAGTTGTGCAGCCACTTCCAAATGCCTAGGCTGCAATATACAAAATATATCCAGCAAAAGTCCTAGTCCTAGTCCACCTTGTCCAAATGATATCTACAGCAAAAGACATATCCTTCTCTCTTCCCCTCTCATGAACCAGCGATATCTACACCAAAAGACATAACCTTCTCTCGTCCCCTCTCATGAACCAGCAATATGTACACCAAAAGACATATCCTTCTTTCTTCCCCCATTATGCAGCATACAATTGTTGTAGGACAGCATGATAAAGCTCACGATCGATGCTAAGGCTATTGGGAAGCGCTTGTTCATATGGGGGATCTTATAACCGTTTCATCCTCCTTTTTTCATGACTTCTATCATGCAGCCTTGTAGAGTCAAGAAGACATTTTTAATTTTGGATTCATCATAATTACTGAACTCTTTTTGTACATTCTGAATTAAATCATTCATGTTCTTGGAGCTTGTAAGAAAGGTCTTGGATTGTAGGGATGCAAAGAAACCCAGGTCTATAACATTCAAATCCAGTGAGTTAACTGGCTGGTTGAAGATACAAATGTCTAGCCCTGTTTGGCGAACTGCGTGACAAAATGCCTCATCATTTGGTTCTATATGTGTGCGTGCGTTATCTTGTTGGATCCAGATTGTCTCTCTTCTAGCTTCGCGGGGCCACTTTGCAACAATAGCTGGAAGAACCTTTGTGATAAGGTAGCTTCTACTAACATGCCTTGTCACATTGATTGGTTTTGTGATTGGAGTACCCTTCTCTCTATATTTGCTGTCTCTTTGCGCTGGTTCCTGAAACATGGGACAGCAAAATTAAATTGGCTACCTTGGTCAAACGCAAACAAAAGAACATCTGCATTGGTCATTAGAAATACACCTGTCTCACAAAGGGTCATATGCCTAGTTTGCCATCAAAGTAGCATTGCCCTTCAGCATTATATCATGGTGGACATACAGCACATAGGAGCATACATTTAGGAATAGAATTCTTGTTATGAATTGTTCTTAATGGATCCTCTTCCTCGGGCAGCATGTAGAATCTCTTTGCTTTTTTGGTGGTGTTGAACCATTTCTCATCTGTGTGAATAATATTTCTCATATCAATAAACTGCAATGTACCTGCATCTAGCATACCTAGACAATATTGCAGTCGTGTCTTCTTGTTGTCATCTCGCAAATATGGCTTGAGAGTGTTAGAGTGTCGACGTATCTTGCCTTGTTTGAACAAGCGGTGCAGCGTTGAACTGTTCACACCTAGTTCATGAGCTAAAGCCCTAAGAGTGGTCCTTTTATTCAAAGGTATTGTTGCAATTCTAGACATATCAATGGCAACCTTCTTGCGACCACAATTATTTTTCCTTTTGCATGATACATCGACTAGTACACGTGCAGCAAGGCACTGCTTCGCTGTCCTCCATATAGCTTGCACATAGCACCTATTAATATTGAACAAATGGGCTACTATCGTGGTGGTCCTTCTTTTCAATTTGCCATTCACGCTTCGGAGAAGTAAAGCTTCATAAATTGCTTGTCTTTCGTTGTCTGACAAATTCTTCCTTTTGTCCACCATGGCGGCATGTTCAGTTTGGCTGCCTGTGACATCATTATCATTCCAAAGTCATTATGTGATTATTATGAAACTACTCCTTTTTTAATGTTGTTTTAACCTCGATCAACATTTTCTGCATCACTGGACCCGTCGAGCGCCTCTTCGTCCAAGGCAAAGTTGAGATCAAAGGTGGCTGTTTCATCGGCGGCATTGAACGCAGAAGCTAGATGTACAAATCAAAGAAAAATAAGAGGACAACCTTTACACGAAGCCTTAAATCGTGAAGTTGATGGAAGTAAAAAATTTGAGTAATTGAAAATACCTTGATTGCCATGATCAGTGTACCATTGGAGCTCGTCTTCGGCGAAGCTGACATGAAAATCGACCGCATACACATCAGCATCCTCATCTACATGGTGGCAGAAGAAGAATGGTAAGACAATAAAATGAAAGGCATCAATTAGTTGCCGACTGCTTTTAACCTTACATGTACTGTACCTGCCTCCTCTTGCTCGAAATCCATGTTTGAAACAAAGGTTGCTGGTGCTGCATGGGCATTGAAGCCATCCACTTCATCTACACAGTAGAGTAAGAAAAGTCTGAAGTAAAACCCATAACCAAAGCTTGTCCAAGTGTTTGGATGCTCAAATAAAGTCTGAGGTAAAACCCAGAACCAAAGCAAACCAAGTGTTTAGAAGCATCAATGCTGTGTGTTGTGGTCCAAAAATTCACTAACCTGGGTCATACACAGCCATGTTGAGGTCAAAAGAAGTTGCTCCATCTCCATCTCTGAAGCGTCCCCTCATAAGAGAAGACTTAAATGTGATACTAAGCACCAGTCCCAGGAGGCTGATGCCACATTTATTACATCAGATGGTTCAAAACCGTACAAACCTTGGAGGGCACTCGATACAGATGATGATAATTATTAACCAAGCTACAACATAACACCAGACTGCAAACCACATAGGGTCTACTACGGGCTCAGAGTACTGCGACAGCGGAGGCATCTCGACAGGGCCGGTACCGCAAGCAAGGTTGGGTGTAGAACGATAACCCTACTCGGCGTCGTCTGGAACGAAGTCCGGGTCTTCTTCTGTAAAAAGTGAGAATGGGGTGAGTACGAACGTACTCAGCAAGTCCAACCACACCCACGGAGGGGGTTATAATAGAATAATATGCATAGGTACATCAAGGAATAGGTTACGGTTTAAGTTGCAGAAAAACGACATTTTATGCAGGGGTTTATTTTACGGAAAACCTTTTAGAAATCAGTTTTTGCAGTAACACAGAGTTCAGGTTTTAAACTGCTACCAGACTCCCCGTCCGTCGTAGCACACGGCACAACTGCCAGAACCAATTCCAAAACAACTCACACCAGCCCATCCCAAGAAACACTAGTTATGTGACCACACCGTAACTCGCCCAATACCGTGGGCACGGACTATTCGAATAGATTCTTAACTCTGCAGAGGTGTGCAACTTTACCCACAAGTAGGATACCACAACTCGAACACCGTCGTGTCGGTGTAGATCCCAACATAGCCATTACCCACCATAGCTAAGCCTGACTAGCCATCACGGGATGTACCAAGGGGTCATCGACCGTTCACTTAGGTATAACCGGGCATAAGTCACTCGGGGCTTATCCCTTTTCCTTAGTCACCCGTTGCTCTCAGCTCTCCTGATGGCTACCATACCAACTAGTGGGATTTATGCTACGCCGTTGCCCATTCAACGGTCGAGTGGTTTGCACGAAAGTGGAGTTAGGTGAGATGACACACCAACTCGGTCCTTAGACACGACAAGATGGATATCTCCCTTCATTGCCCTGCCACATTGGCACGAGCGCACCGAATGGCAAATCCGTGGATATGCCATCCATCCCGTCTAAACTTTCTTTACAAAAACACCACATTTATCCCATCCCACACGCACACATTTTCTTTATAAAACAAATCGTATTATGAGTAAAGTCCTAAGCATTCTAATATCGATTAACGTCCAAGCAAAATCAGACATTAATCTAGGTGGTCAAGGAATAGTCGTCACAAATCAAGGGGTGGCTATCCAACCGTGTTTTCATGCAAGTAAAACATATGCAACTTTATAAAGCAGGCCATTGGGTTGTGTTCATAAAAACTAGGACAGAAACATGCATCAAAGGATGGGATTAAACTTGCCGTCTTCGTAGCCTTCGGGGAAGTCCTGTCCTTCGGGCTCGGGGTCGTGGAACTGATCCTCGTTCCCTTGCTCGCAGTACTGCTCGTTAGCGGGCTCTCCTTCTTTCACACCGTGATCTACGACGCAAACAGACAAGCACACAATCAAGGCATAGAAATAAAAGTTTTATCGTTGAGCTCGAATCGGGAACACATAAAATATGGAGTACGGAGTAATGTTGCCATGTGGTCTCTTAACATCATGACCAGAACTAGGTTAAGAAAGGCGTGGTAAAGTTTCGGGCCTAACAGAGTTCGTTTGGTACATGAAATGATAGGTTTTATAAAGGTTAGTGGGTTGGTTAAAGGGCCAGGGACCTGGTTGTGAATAATCTTGAGTAGGCAGGGGTCTGCTTGTAATTTTTGGAAGCTTTTGGGTTATTCTGGAGAGATTAGGGGTCTATTTGAAATTAAGTTTATACTGGAAGAGGGTTTATTTGCAAAAATATTAGGGGCGGGGGTGTTTCTGCAAAAAGGCTAAAAGGGTGGAGGGTTTCTTTAAGAAATAAAGGAAAGGGGAGGGGCTTTTGGGCTAAATGCCCTTTCCTTCCCCTTCCTCCATCCCGCAGAACAGGGGAGGCGCTCCCAGGGCGCCGGCGGCGGCCTTCGCCGGCGGCCCAGGTCATGGAGGCGGCCCGGGTCAGGGGAAAAGGAAGGTGGGCCCATGGGAGGTCGAATCCCCTCCTTAATTCGAATGGAGGAGGTCCGTGGAGGTGGCGCCACGGTGGCGGGCGGCGGCGGGCGTGGGGACGGCGCCACGAAGCTCGTTGGTGGCCCGGTCTTGGGGGAAAAGGAGAAGGGAGCCCCGAGGGCTCTAATGCCTACCTCGGTTCGGGCTGTGGTGGAGTGGGAAGGGGAGCTCCGCGGTGGCCGGTGTTAGCGGCGGTGGTGGCGGTGCTGCGGGCGTGGAGGAGTAGCGGTGGGCGGTTGGCAGGGTCGTGGAGGTAGCGGGGTGCTCCTCGGCTCCTTTTAAAGGCGCCCGAGGCGGTGGGGGTAGGGTGCGCCGGTGGCGGCTCGGCGAGCGGCGCGGAGCGCCTTAATGGCGTCGGCGTCGCGACGCGGTGGCGCGGAGCGGCGTGCGCGTCGAGGGCGGCATTGACGCGACGTCTCGGCAGCAGCTCGGGGCAGCGGGGAGGCGAGCACGTGGAGGGCCCCAAGGGTGCTGTGCTTGTCGCGGGGCGGCGGCGCTGTGGCGGCCGGCGGCGAGGGGCGGTTGCTGCGCGCGCGAGCGGTGCTGAGCGGAGCGGCGACCGCGTGCGCGCAGCAGCGGCTTGTGCGGCGAGCGGCGCGGCACGCGAGCTTGGGGGGGGGCATGTGGGGGGTCGTCCGGGTGCGGGCGCGCGCGAGCGTGGCCAGGCGGCGGTGCACGCGCGCGCTGGAGGGAGGCCGGAGGCGGGCGGCGCGGCTGGGCGTGCGACAGGGTGGAGGAGGAGGAGAGGAGAGAGAGAAGGAAGGGAGGAAAGGAGAAAGGAAAAAGGGTGAAGGGAAAAAGGAAAAAGAAAATAAGAAAAGAATTAAAGAAAAAAAAGAATGGGGAAAAGGGAGGGAGAGAAAGGAAAAAAGGAGGGGGGAGTGGGCGGTGCGCGCCAGCGGCGACCGCGACTGCGGTCGGCCACGCGCGGCGTGCGTGCCGCGGGAGGTGGGGCACGCGGTCGGAGGGGAGAGAGGAAAAAGGAGGGGCGAGATTCGCGGCGGCTGGTCACGACGCGTCGCGTTGGATGGGAAGGAGATGAGACGTGGATTGAATTCGGGTGTCGGATCAGATCTCCGGGGATCGGGAGATCGGAGCAGGAGGGTTTCCGGGAAGTTAGGGTTAGGGTTTGAGTCGAGCTCAACAACAAAAACAAATTTAGCGCATGATTTACTTGGTGAATTTTCGGGATGTTACAATCTCCCATGGGTTGTGCTCCAGCAGGTGGTGGGTGCTCCAGTAGGTGGTGGGTGGTCCTGCTCCATCCCCCAAAAGGGTCATCTTCTTCATCAGCTGTTGGAGGAATGTTGAGGTCTAGAGCCATGGTGGCGTGGAGTTGCTGTGAGGATTCTGGAATGTTGGTGGTCCAAGAGTCCTTTGTACTCTTTGCATTTTGCCAGTTTGAAATTGGCACCCCCCCTTTTGGCGGGCCTGTGCAATGCTGGAATGAATGCATTGGCCCTATGCTGTTGTACTTTTGTTTGCACGTGTCATGCTAATTGAATATTTCACTTGCTTTTGCCTGTACCACATCAGTCCATTTTAAGGGCACATGCGTCATTCTACATCTCTGCTATTTTTTCATTTTGAATGCTCCAAATGCTAATATAAAGAGACGGAGGGAGTACATCCATCCTCGACAAAGCGGCGCCCAGCGCACGTCGCCTTGACGGCCGAGACGTAGGGGCGACTCGATGCCGCCGCCACCTCGCCACCGTAAACCGCCTCCTGCGGCCGCCTCCGAAACTTAGGTCGTCTTCTCCACTGCCGTTTTGGGTCGCCGGAGGCCGCCAGAATCAGGGATTCGTCCTCTCCCTCGCCGGATCTGCCTCGACGCAGCATTCCTCGTTTGGGTGACATGGAGCGACCCTCCCCTTTCCGGCGGCGCTGGCGCGGCCTCCTATATCGGCGCTCGCTCTCGAGGAGGTGCTGGCCGGCGAGGAGGCGCTGGCATGAGGGCCGGTGGCGGCGCAGCCATTGATGCGTTGCGCTGCGACAGTCTGCCCCCACCCACCGGTTCCTGTGCAGGTAAACTCAGAAGAGAGGCAGTTATTCGTGTCGATATCTCCTTGTGAGAATGACAAGTGGCGATTGCTTATTGCTCCTTGAATATGCCTGTCATTTGAGAGATTTCTACTTCTGTGATTTATGATCATTGGAACCATGAGAGGCTTAGGAGAGTAACTAACTGTTTTATGATCAACTCATTAATTTGTTAGGAGTGGATTTGGCCAACTAAGTACATATTAGTAGTAGTAATATGAATTTTGTACAACTTAGAAATAAAAGAGCTCTTTTCTATCGCAAATTCACTTATAGATGCTTTGTAACCAGATAATATGAGAGTATATAATACCCAGAATAATAGGTATTACAATTTCATAGGGTGTCATGCCTCCTGATATCCATGTTCCATATGTCATGTTTGTCAAACAATACTAACGTATGGTGAATTTTTATTTGTTGGCTTTTGTTCACTGATCATGAGCTGCATGTTCTAACAAATACAGAGAACGAATTCTTTATGAAGAGAGAGAGAGAGAGAGAGAGAGAGAGAGAGAGAGAGAGAGAGAGAGAGAGAGAGAGAGAGAGAGAGAGTGGATTTCATGCACCCGTAGGGTTAGCATGGGCAAGCTACTATTTAATTCAGAAAGACAATCATTCAGAAATTAAATTTTAAAATTATGAGAAAATCATTTGTTGTAGGTACAAGTTGGATCCAGGTACAAGCTGGATCATGCTTGGACTGGCGAACATTAAACAATTTACTTGGCATATCATTTTGATGTTCTATTTTTCTTCCTATGCAGCTTCTTATCTACTGATTTACTATGTAACACTAAATAGTTTGCTATATGTCCATAGAGAAGTTGAATCAGGCTAGGCTACAAAAGTCCACTAATCTCTATATTGCATTTGTCATATGGCTTGGAAAGGTACATATTTACCTTTTCTTACTGCTTCGGACATCTTTCATTTTCTTATGTAGATTTTATAGGATCTTCTTTGGTTAGCTGTTACTACAATTCTTTGGTAAACTTTTAATCCGTAATCATGCTTTTGTTTTTCTGATAGTTGCATTTGGATAACAATGTTCATTTTGTGTTAATAGGATATCATTTTTGTGATTCTTGATGCTTAAAATGGATGCTTATGTGCTGAAGAGCTAATCTATTTGGATATTGCAATATCCTACCACCCTCGTCTCAGGTGCCTCCTTGTAATTTTTCTATCATCTTTTGTGATCTATTGAACCAAATTTTTAGCCATTTGGATGCCATAATAATCAAATTTGTTTAGTTTTGTTAAAATATTATCATTCTTTTTGGGCAGCTAAATTTATCCGGCATCTATGGTACATTAGAAGGCAAATCCCATGAAGGCACTATCTATTGGGTAATTTAAGTGAGTCTAATGTGCGACTGCATAGCAAAAATGGTGCATGATTTTAAAACTTCGCCAAAGTATCTTTATATGGATTTGATGTGTTGCCTATGGTTGTGTTACAAGTAGCTAAGCTCATGCAAGCATTGGAAACATATTATTGTGTTAATGAAGGTTAACAAATTTTCATTGGACCATTACTGTTTCTTTTTGTTTGGCATGATATTTTATTAGGAACCTCTTTATTGAGATATGTAAGCACGATAGTTACATCTGTTACTGTTGTGGTTACATATCTCAATTAAGAGGTTTAGTTATTGAGGTATGTTGATAAATATTCATATTTGTGTGGTTTAGTTATTCCTTACTGTTGTGAAAGTCCAGCGATGTCTCTGTAGCTATGTATTTTCACGAAGTAGTGCTCTACTATCAGTATTGTTATCGATTAATAACTCATACTGACCTTTGTACAGTGGGTTTTTTCCTTTATTTCTCGTGTGGTGACCATTCCACCTACCATTAAGTGCAGTAGCATCTACACTTAAATGCAGCCTGCATCCTTCCAAAAAACTGTCTATGGCGGTTTAAGTGCACCGAAAAAATGATGAAAATATATCTCACCATCCACTTCAAGAACATCAATCTCAATGACACTTCCAGGGCTGCGCTTCATCACCTCGTCCTTCCATCTAAACAACAACTCAAAACTATCTGACCATTTGCCATAAACCTCACCGAGAGCTCTTGCTTTACCCCGCCATACAGTGTCATATGCAATTTGATACTTGTGTTCCTTCTCTAACCGTAGTTGCAATTCCTTGCATGCAATTTTTGGTTCACTTCTAAGTATAGGCACAGCCTTGCTAGCTACCCACTTGCAACTTGGAGTTGTGGTTGACATCCTCATGCTAGACACACATTCATGTTTGTCGACTAAAACGCTTACCTGCAAAATTAAAAATGACATGAATACACAAGAAAAATGAATGAATTTATTAACTGCAGTTGATATTTATTAACTAAAATGGTTACCTCCACAGTTGCGGTGCCTTTTATTTTCCTGCCATTTAGCCTCCAAGGGCAGCGACAACCTTTATCACCGGACTTGCAAAAAGCCCTATATATCGTCTTACACGATTTCTCTACTTTTATATCAAACTCGTTGTTGATTGCATATTGCCGCACCGCTAGCTTCTTGTTCTTATCATATGAAATTACCATCTCACCTGGCACCTCATCATTAGTTGGAATGTCAGCACCATCAACATTTTGACCAACCGCATTGTCATGCCTCTGCTCATCATTAATAGGAATGGCGGTATTGGCGCGCTCTCATCTCTGATGCCTAAAAGCTCACACATCTGACTCTCGCTCATAAGTTCAATTCGACCTTCATCATCATGTGTCTCCACGATTTGTAATGTTGTCCAATCAATTGTTTCAATATTTTCCACGGCATTTACTTCAGACCTATAAACAAGTGAAACCCAGTTTTAGTACTGATCTACAACTGTACTAGTGTAATTAGACATGACAAAAGAATGGCATATTTGTGCCCATCAAGCTCCAGCCCTGTGAAAAATAATGTGGTTCTGACTACTTGTTTATGTATAAAATTAAACTACAAAAACCAGAATCTTTATAATGTTCCTTTCAAAGTTCAGGAGATGCTTTTCTAGTCGAGTATTGCACATAGTGTACAGGTATAGGAATAAGTATCAGATGAGCTAAAAAAAACTCCAGCAATCCAGGGAAGAGAGCTGACAATCATATAATTATGCCAGCTGTTGATATGGAATGATCACCATTGAGCAAAATTCATACATCAATAATCTTTACTCACTGACTAGTAAACTCAAAGCTACTGCATCCAACATATACCTTTCTCCTTGAAGAACAGGAAGGTTGTGCTCTATTGTTGGAAGACGAGCAGTAGGTATCAGTCTCCTTGCTAGGGCTACAGCATCGACGGAGGTTTCCAAGGGCTGTTGCAGGCCATGTGCTGGCCCTCCTGACTGGCCACTGAGGCCTTCTTCCTGGCCGGCCAACCCTACGGCTTCTTCCTGTCCAGGTGCCGTGGCCAGTCCTGCCCCAGCCTGGGCGGCACATCTCGTCGCCACGGCCAGCCCTGCCCCAGCCTGAGCGGCGCGTCCAGGTGCCGCGGCCTTCCCTGCCCCAGCCTTTGCGGCTCGTGGCGGCGGCGCTGGGACGGGCGATGGCGGGCGGCGACGCTCGTCCAGCGATGCGAGCCGAGGAAGGCCAGCGGTCCCGTGCGTGACTAGATGGGATCGATTGGGAGAAGGGTACATGTATTTTAGACTCAAAAATAAGATTAAAATGGACAAAATGTCATGAAAAATGAAGCCACAACTTTAGAAGTCCTATTCTAGCGATACCGATGTTAGGAATCCTAAAATAGCGAAGCCACTCATTTGGAGTGTTTTTCTCTCCAGGCTTTTCCGACCGCCCCCAGTCCCCCGTGCGGCCACCGCCCACCGCCCTCATCCCTACCCTCTTCAGATCCATGCCCCTCTGATGTAGACTAGGCCCGATCTTCCGAGAGGTAGGGTAAATTCGATTGATGGAGTACGCGACGTTGGCGATCCGACTTCTAATCAGACACGAATTCGAAGCCTGCAACTGTTACACCATCGCTCCGTTGGTTATCAACTATGCACAACTTGACTGACCTCACCGAGAAGGCTTTTCCTGCAAGTAAATCGAAGGACATAAGTAAGAAGATGTAAACACGCAATCTGATAATTGCAGATATGGATTAAGCGAATCACAAGAGGGGTTCAAGAACTCGATTCTAAAGGACTAATTGACATAGTGGAGGAGATCAAGAATGGGGGCCTTGGATCAATGTATAAGGACTTGTCGCCACAAATACAACGATGCAATCCCTGTTTCTCGAAAGAAAACACAAGAACTAAACAAAACCCGAGTCTAAGCGGCGGCAACTACTGAGTTTATGGAAGAAACAGGGCGTCCTAGGGTTGAGGGCGACCAGGGGTGGGGCGCCCACAACATGGGCTTAAGGCCCAACACGATACACGGTGAAAGGACCTTAAGTTGCCTAGAGGGGGGTGAATAGGCAATCTGTAGCTAAAAAGCACTTTAAAACTGTCAGTCACAGAGTCTGCCCGGAAACTCTGGGTATAAGCCTGAAAACTCCGGGTTTTGTGTTTGGAGTATCCGGAGCTCTTGCCCAGAGACTCCGGGTATGAAATTGCTGAAAGTAAATGACTAGAATCTGAAAGTAAATGACTGGAATCTGAAAGTAAATGACTGGAATCTGAAAGGGAAAAGTATATCGAGCAAAAATACAAGTACCAGGGGTTCCTAAAGGTGAAGTTCCACAAGTTGGTTCGCGCTAGAAACTTGTAAATGAGTAGATCAAGCTCAAACCCTAGAAAAGTGTCCTCACAAGCAAGTAGTAAAGAAATCAAGTAAACAACACAAGAGAGACAACGAATTCTTTTCCGAAGTTCACACCCAAAGGTGCTACGTCTCCGTTGAGGAAGGATTCAAGATATGGCACTCAAGAATCCCTTAACTCCTCTCCCAAGGGCGAGATCACCTCTCAAGCCCAAGGTCACTTACTATGGATTCCTCGATGAGGAATGAAGCTTACAAACTTCTTGAGTTGCTCACAATCGCAGTTGAGCAATCACAATCACGCCTAGGCGTCTAGGAGCACAAGGCTCCAAGAGTAACAAACTTGAGATCCGCGTGCTTGACCAAAATCAAGTGCTCAAGAGATGGGAATGGGGCTCACTAGCACGAATCCTTGCTCTTGCTTGACTCTCACTCAAATCCCCCAAAGGAATCACTCAAGAATGGAGAAAGGGGAGTGTGAGAGCTCTCTTTTTGCTTGGGTGTGTGTTCAGCTCGTAGTTTTGGCAAGAGAGATGGCTGAAGGGGTATGGAGGGGTATTTATACCTCTCCACCTGAAATATAGCCGTTGGCATCAGGGTTACCCGGAGACTCCGGGTATAAGCCCGTAAACTCCGGGCTAGCTTGATTTCGAACACTGAACAGGGTACCCGGAGACTCCGGGCAACAGGGTCCGGAGTATCCGGGTTTGGCAGGATAAAAGCTCAGTTTTTGTTCTTTTGAGTGGTTTCTATGGTTCACAAATATTTTTCTAGGTTCTCTTGAGCACTAGTTCTAGATCAAAACCTTTGAACTAAGTCCCTCTTGATAGTACGGCGTTCCTATACTCAAAATTCAAATATAAAAACTATTTTCTTGAGTATGCTTGAGCACCGTCTTTTCATTCCTTTTCCGAGGTGTCATGCATCGACAATTGAGTTACCTGTTCAACCTCATCACCTACACACATGCTCAATTACACAATTAAATATACATGTGTTTTGTCATATATCACCAAAACTCTCTTAGGGGCATAGATCACTTTCAATCTCCCCCTTTTTGGTGATTGATGACAACCCACATGTAGCTCATTTGATAATCATAAAGCTGTAAACGTCTAGCATATAAGAGCTCCCCCTTAACATATGCCATGAACTTTGAATTTCAAATTTGACTTAACACATCAACAATTGGCATATATATCAAGAGAACCAGAAACTCTTATGTGTTCTACAGTGGGGTGAGCAGGTGAGTGCAAAAAGAAAGTGTAATGCATATGATAGGATATCCACTCAGAAGAAAACGAGATTTGGCAGCAGGACCCGGAGACTCCGGCCAGGAGCCCGGAGACTCCGGATAGGGATGTCCGGAGAGTTCGGCCTGTAGCCCGGAGTATCCGGCCTCCCTTGCACAGAACACAGAAAAACAGCCAACACATCAAGTGAAAAAGTTCAAACTAGCACAAATTTCCTTAGAGCAAATTTAAACAGGACAGCTAAGCACAAAGTGGCACTCATTACATAAGTTCTCGAACCACATAGTCCTTACAAACAATCACAAGAGTTCGACACGATCACAAGGGTTCGATAACGGAATGGAAAGAGTTCGAAACAAAACGAAACGACCATTAAGTGCGATACATGCCCAAATGAGTACATGAATGGCATTTTCACTCCCCATTTGTCATCAAATGCTAAAAAGGGAATGAAAAGCAACACAAAGGTCTTCTACTCATCATCATCTTGAGCGGCGTCCTCGAAAGTGTCCTCATCCTCATCCGAGTCGCGGTGCTCATGGTAGCCTTGGGGTTCCTCTTCTTTAGTCTCCTCGACCTCATCAAATATCTCTTGGCCACAAGGAGGTGCATGAGAAAAGGAAGTAGTAGCACGGCGATGAGGAGAGCAAGCCTGACGATGAGCACGAGGAAGTGGAGCATGAGCAGCAGCAATAGCAGCCTCATCGACCGCATCCCACTCAGCAAATGGATCATCAAACTCCGGTAGGTCACGGTGTGCATTCAACGGAAGCCCGAGATGACCTCTAAACTCATTGATGGATCTAGTGTTCTCATGAACATCATGTGCGATGTTCCTGCACATCCCAAACAAGCTGCGGAGGGCCCTCTTCACAAAAGAATCATGATGACCATGGCGAGAGGAAGAGGTACTGTCAGACCCGGGACAGCGGAACTGCTTATAGCATAGAATGTTCTAGAGTAAGGGATAGCTCATGGATGTACCTTACCTCTCTTGTAAACTACCCGAATAGGCGTAGAACTAGCTGCAGTACAAAGGAAACTACCCGATCGTGTTGTAGTAGGACTCCAACTGTACTCGGCTAGGACTTTCCATGTAATCCTGTCCCCCCGGATATATAAGGGCAGACAGGGACCCCCTCGAAGGACATTAACACCTAAGGCAATACAAACCACCACACAGGACATAGGGTATTACGCAACTCGCAGCCCGAACCTGTCTAAATCTTTGTGTTTCTTGCACCATCAAGTTCCAGAGCTGTCGATCCCTACTTACAAACCTTACTGCTAAGGGTATCCTTGAGAAGGCTTGGCGGTAAACACCGATAGCTGGCACGCCAGGTAGGGGACTCGGCGAGTTCGATGGCCACCTTCGCTTTCAGCACCATGGCGCCTCCGCAAGGTGCCACCTTCATCTACGGCTCGTGGGTCTGTGTCGCCAATGGTTCGGGCGGCTTCGAAAGCCACCTAACCAACTCTCCTGCACCGAAGATCACCACGTCGGAAGATTCCAACAAACTCGTCGGATCAAATGATCACGGCATCATGTTGCTTCCCGACCTCGCCAAGGAGATCGAGGCGAAACTCGAAGACAACTCGAGTTCCACTCGGACTCAGATCAATCTCAAACCGAAATCTACTCAAATTGGGACTCCTTTTGCTCAACCCTTTTTCGGCTTGCGCAATTCATCATCTGCTTATAAACAGATGATTAAATCCATCTATGAAAATAGTTTGGATCATCTACTCCGCGTCGAAAACCACTTGGTCATCGCTAGCCGGGAGGCACCCGTTTTTTACGTATACCCAGATCCAGTCAAGTCACCTCAAGACAGCCTGGATCGCATCACCAATGTGCTGGCAAAGATGCAACTCAAATCTTGCCGAAGTCATACTCTCGCGGAACTACTCGACAACCTTCGGGAAGTCGCAAGTATCGATGATCTTCTATTTCAACACGGTACTCCCCTTGCAACCGAGGGGGAAACTGGTTCCGGAGAAACTATTCTAGCTGACTACGGCTTAGATTTGGAAACCTTCTCGCCTGAACATTTGGTTCCAGTCATCATCCAACAATCTGAAGCTAGTCAGCATGATCCAAACGAAGCCACTCGCACAGCTCGCAGGGCAAGAAATCGACGTAAAGAGGAGTGCAGGGTTCATGCAGCTGAACGTGCTCGTCTTCCTCCGCGCAACCTCAATAACGAATTCAACAACATCGCAGACCCGGTCTTCAGAACACCAATTGCTGCGATGACAGAAGCAACCCTGCGACTCATGACGACGCCACGAAATCCAGAGATAGAACGAGTCATAAATCTCGCCAAGAACACTGTTGAACAACTCGAGAGACAGAACCCGCTGTCCTCACTCCATGGTACGCGATCAAGGGCTACTGCAACAGTCATACCTCAGGCAAGCCATACCCTCGGAGGCCACCAGCGTCAACAACAACAGGAGCAGCAAAACCAAAGAAATCAAGAGGATCAGGAAGCTGCGAGCAGTCATCGCCCTAGGGGTGGCCAATGTTGGCGCTCCTTAAGTACCCATTTTATTATACAATTAGGAGAGGTTTTGGTAATTTCTTCAGGATGATTCATGTACTAACCCGCCACTTGGCACCCGAACTTGACAGTTTTCGATTTTGTCCTAGATTTTGGAGCATGTTGTGTTTTGGCAGGAAATTGGACATTTTCGGAGATGTTTTGACGCATGGTCACAACTGGGCTAAGATGAGGAATAAGGAGAAGAGGCCGCACGCGAAAGATGGGACTGAAAGGGGCCAGAAAGGGCCCAGGCCGGCCGGCCTGGGACCCTCTGAGCCGGCCGGCCTAGCCCATTCCGGGGCCCAATCGGCCTCAATTTTCTTCAGCACGAAGTATGCGTCAACCCTAATCTGTGTTTTACCAAAACCACCGACCAGAACCGCCTATATATACCCCGAAGCCGCCGTCAAAGAGAGGGGGAATCAGAGAGGAAGCATCCAGAGATGAGTTTCAGAGATCTATTCGAGTTAGACACAAGAGAATGGCGACATCGGAGGCCTCATCGTCCCTCGGCGCCGCTGCAAGTTGGAGGACAGCAAGGGATCCATCCCTTGCCGGAGATTTCGTCACCATGATCGACTACGCTTCGCCTAGCTTCATGGGGTAAAGTCCTCATTTGTTCATGGGGTTGTAAGGAGATCTTGAGTTGTAATTGCCGAATCCTTTTTGAGATTAATCTATCACGATTCTTGTTGATGATGCTTTGATGCCTAATAGTTCGCG
Organism: Panicum virgatum; assembly: GCF_016808335.1. NCBI lineage: Eukaryota > Viridiplantae > Streptophyta > Magnoliopsida > Poales > Poaceae > Panicum > Panicum virgatum. Next base: position 70,204,490 of record NC_053146.1, read on the forward strand.
ACTTGGCTTTGGGTTTGCTTTGCTCTTGCATGGTTTACTTAGATTACATCAACTATTGTGTTCTTGTTGATTCGTTACCGATTATCCTCGTGTAGTGACAGTATGCGGGAGGGAAATGTTTTGATCTTGGAACTCACCTTTGGTAGATTAGATCCGTTCTTCGTTGCTTGGCGATTACATCTCTAGTGATCCTAGACCCTATGGACAAATGCTCTTCATATCTTGTGCATACACCTATCATTGCTCACTAGTCTAGATTAGATTAGATTGGTTAGATTAGATCTATTTCACACTCAATCATTCAATATAGATCTTTTACCAACGTCATTCGTGCTTAGTTAAGCATAGTAATACACTTGTTCCGTGGATTGATAAACCTTGGGGGAATACTCTAAGGGAAATGCTACACGATCCGTGCGCTTGCGGTATGTAAATTGGCGCTCTAAGGAGCGTCAACAGCCAACCGCAAGCAAACCAAGCTCCTGGGCCTCAGCCAAACCGCAACAACAACCGTGGGCACAACAGGGAAGAGGTAGACGACTCCATCGTGGATGCACGGGATATCATCAACGCAAGACGCAGAGCACAGCTTGCGGACAACTCCGATCGCTTCCCCGCCCTCAGCAGAGTCTTCGATAACATCGAGTACCCAAAGGATTTCAAGCCGACAAACATCCAGAAGTACGACGGTAAGCAAGACCCTGCTCAATGGCTATGTTTATATTCGACCGCTATTAGTGTTGCAGGGGGAGACACCAACACCAAGGTCCTCTACTTCCCGATGGCCCTGGAGCCTGCACCCCTCACGTGGCTCGAAAGCTTGGCGCGCGAGTCCATATACTCGTGGGATGATCTCAAGAAGGCCTTCATCGACAACTTCCAAGGGTCGCTACACCGAGTAGCTACTCGACACGCCTTGTCCATGTGCAAACAGGAGCAAGGCGAGTCGATCAGATCCTACATCAAGTGCTTCTTTGACACAAGAGCCACCATCCCCAACGTCGCCGCCGCCGACGTCATCGACTACTTCCAGAGCGGCATCACCGTCCAATCCCTGTACCGCGACTTCAGGCGTAATCGCCCCAAAATAGTGGTAGATTTACGGGATATGATGTAGCACTGGGCTGACGAAGAGGAGCAAGAACGCAGTCGCTTCCCCCGCCGCAACAACGACAACAATGGGTAGCGCTACAATGATCGTGGAGGCCCTAGCAACCAGCGGGATCCTGCGCGCAAGGCAAGCCTGACGATACAGTCGGCACTATGGATCGTACCCCGCGTGGTAAGAAGGGTGACAAGCCGTAGGATCAGTTCGACAAGATTCTCCACAACAAGAGATGCCCAATCCATCCCAAGGGCAACCACTCGATGTGGGAGTGCACGATCCTGCGCAAATCCTTCCAAACAGCACCTGCAGACGCTCCTAAGAAAAAACAAGATAAAGATGACGAAGACGACAAGAAAGACCATGATGGTTTCCAACAGCAACAAAATGTCATCAACGTCATATTTGGAGGAGACCCTAGCTTCTCCAAAAGAGCTCAGAAGCTCCTACTCAGAGAGATCCTCTCAGTCGAGCTAGCAATTCAGAGGCCACTCAAATACAGTGAGGTCCCTATTACCTTCAGCAGGGAAGATCAATGGACCAGCTTTTCTGAACCTGAAAAGTTCACGCTAGTACTCAATCCAGTCGTCCAGGGCTCCAAGCTTACTCGAGTACTCATCAATAGCGGAAGTGGGCTCAATCTGATATTTGCAAGCACATTGGTAAAGATGGGCTTCAACTACATGAGTCTGCTTACTCCAAGCAAGGCTCCGTTCTACGGCATCGTCCCCGGAAATTCCTCTACTCCCATTGGTTTGGTCACTCTCCCAGTCACATTTGGTACAGAACAAAACTTCCAGACAGAATACATCAAATTCGAAGTAGCCGACTTCGAATCTTCCTACCATGCTATCTTGGGAAGACCTGCACTAGCCAAATTCATGGCAGTACTGCACTATGTTTACCTGCTCCTCAAGATGCCAGGCAACACAGGAGTCCTCCTCAAGTCTTTCGAGTGCGACAAGGAAGCAATTGATCATGCTGCCACAATCCGGGTCCCTAGCTTTGTTAGTGAAATACTTGCTGCTGCTAAGGAACTCTCACTCAAAGAGTCGATGCCTTCCAAGAAGCTAAGCCAATCATCGGTTAAACCAACTAGTGATTTGGGCACCAAGACTATCCAGCTACAAGAGGGAGACGACTCCAAAACAGCCATCATTGGAGCAGGACTAGGTGACAAATAGGAACTCGAGCTCATCAACTTCCTTAGGGCCAACCGAGACGTATTCGCATGGAAACCAGCGGATATGCTAGGGGTGCCCAAGGAGTTGATCGAGCATGCCTTGAAGGTCAACCCTAAAGCCACACCAAAAAAGCAATGGTTATGGCGGTTCTGACCGGACAAGCGAGAAGCCATCAAGAAAGAGCTGGCAAAACTACTCGCAACAGGGTTCATCAAGGAAGTCTACCATCCTGATTGGTTGGCCAACCCTGTGCTCGTCCAGAAGAAGAACAACAACGAGTGGAGGATGTGCGTCGACTACACTGATCTAAACAAGCACTGCCCAAAGGATCCTTTCGGGCTACCACGTATTGATCAAGTAATCGACTCGACAGCAGGATGTGTCCTGTTATCCTTCCTCGATTGCTACTCAGGGTATCATCAGATCGCCCTGAAAGAGGAAGACCAAATCAAGACAGCCTTCATCACCCCTTACGGGGCATACGCCTACAAGACCATGTCCTTCGGGTTGAAGAACGCTGGCGCTACCTACCAGCATGCGATACAGCTGTGCTTCTCCAATCAGCTACATCGCAATGTTGAAGCCTATGTTGACGACGTCGTTGTCAAAACCAAGACCCAGGATCAATTCATTACTGATCTGGAAGAGACCTTCAACAGCCTCCGAAAATTCCGCTGGAAGCTCAACCCAACCAAGTGCGTCTTTGGTGTACCCTCTGGAAAATTACTTGGATTCATCGTCAGTAACCGAGGAATTGAGGCTAATCTAGAGAAGATCAATGCCATCATGGTCATGGACGCTCCAGCTACCATCAAAGACGTCCAGAAGCTTACAGGCTGCATGGCAGCCTTGAATCGATTCTTAGCCAGGCTTGGCAAATGGGGATTACCCTTCTTCAAACTCCTAAAGAGACAAGATAAATTCGAGTGGACTACAGAAGCCGCGGAAGCACTCGAGAATCTCAAGCATCATCTCCAGTCACCGCCGATTCTAACAGCTCCACTACCCGATGAGGAATTACTCCTCTACATCGCTGCGACTACCCATGTAGTCAGTACGGCGATAGTAGTCGAACGCCCGGAGGAAGGCTACGCTTACGGTGTTTAGAGACCTGTCTACTTCATCAGCGAAGTACTCTCTAAATCAAAGGTTAGATATCCATCAATTCAGAAACTTCTGTATGGAATTCTAATCACCTCAAGGAAGCTCCGGCATTATTTCAACGAATACAAGATCTCAGTCATAACTGACTTCCCATTGGGGGATATACTCCACAATCGGGATGCACTGGACGAATCTCAAAGTGGGCAGTTGAACTGGGAGCCTTGGAAATCAACTTCAAGCCAAGAACAGCAATCAAGTCACAGGCACTAGTTGACTTCTTGGCTGAATGGCGGGAAAATCAAATTCTAGCACCCCAGAACATTCCAGAGCATTGGGTGATGTACTTCGATGGCTCACTCAAGATCGACGGAGGCGGCACGAGAGTTTTGTTCATCTCCCCCAAGGGAGAACAATTGAAGTATGTGTTCCAAATCGTGTTCAAGGTCTCCAACAATGAAGCTGAATACGAGGTATTGCTACACGGCCTCCGACTAGCAGTATCTCTCGGCATCAAGTGACTACTTGTCTACGGCGACTCTCTACTCGTCGTTCAACAAGTCAATAAAGAATGGGACATCAACAAGGATACAATGGACGCATACGTTGAAGAAATCAGAAAGCTGAAAACAAGTTCTCAGGATTGGAAATCCACTACGTCGATCGCAACAACAACGTGGGAGCCGATGTCCTCTCCAAACTTGGGTCCACTAGAGAAGTTGTTCCACCGGGAGTTTTTGTCCATGAACTTCACCACCCATCAGTCAAGGAACAAAGCCAATAAGCCACTGACACGGAGGCCCCGGCCACAGTCAGAGAAGTGCTGATGATTGAAGAAAATTGGCGGACTCAGTTTATCGACTTCATCAAGGAGTTCAAGTTTCCACCACATGTTGATCTTAAAAGCGCTGAAGCTGCCCGTATCATCAGGCGTAGCAAGGGTTTGGTCCTCGTTGACGACAACCAATACAAGTGTTCTGCTTCAGGCATCCTCATGAAGTGTGTTACCCTTGAAGAAGGTAAAGACATCCTTCGAGAAATACATGAAGGAGTTTGCGGCAATCACGCTGCATCAAGGACACTAGTCGGCAAGGCGTATAGGTCAGGATTCTTCTGGCCAATAGCTATTTCGGATGCAAAAGACCGGTCAGACGGTGCCTTGGCTGCCAATTCTTCGGCAAAAAGACTCACGTCCCAGCACATAACTTGATAACAATCCCTCCATCATGGGCGTTCGCCTGTTGGAGTTTGGACATGATCGGACCATTAACCGTAGCTCCAGGAGGATTCAATCATGTGCTGGTAGCAGTCGACAAGTTCACCAAGTGGATCGAGTACAAGCCCATTGTCAAGATCTCATCCGATAGAGCAGTGGATTTCATCTCTGATATTATCCACCGATTCGGCTTTCCTCACACCATCATTACAGATCTTGGTTCTAACTTCACGTCACAATCTTTTTGGGATTTCTGTGACAACTCCTGCATTGAGGTCAAATATGCCTCAGTAGCTCATCCTCGGGCAAACGGACAAGTTGAGCGAATCAATGGTTTAGTACTCGATGGCTTGAAGGAAAGACTCTACGATGCCAACACCAAGAAAAGTGGCAAGTGGATTCAAGAACTTCCTCATGTAGTCTGGGGGCTGCGAACCCAGCCTAGCAAAGCAACTGGACAATCTCCTTTCTTTCTCACCTACGGGTCAGAGGCCATACTACCGTCAAATATCATATGGAGATCTCCAAGAGTGGAAGCTTATCAAGAAGGAGAAGCAGATGAAGCTCGACAACTCGAGTTAGATTCAGTCGAAGAGGCCAGAGTCAACGCTCTAACTCAATCGGCTAGATATCTTCAAGGAGTCAGACGCTACCATGACCGCAACGTCCAGCAAAGATCTTTCAATGTCGAAGATCTAGTATTACAAAGGACCCAAGACGAGACGGGACTGCACAAGTTAAATTCCAGATGGGAATGTCCTTTCATCGTAACCAAGGTTACAAGAGCAGGATCATACAGAATCACTGATGCAGATGGCAATGAAGTACCGAATTCCTGGAATATTGAGCACTTGCGCAAGTTCTATCCTTGATCCAAGCAATATGGTGATGTCAGCTGATTTCTTTAATAAAGCAAGGGTCTTTTCTGCTATATCGACTACATTAAAGACAATTTCTCTATCTGATGGCATCACCAGTCCAGGATAGCTTACACAGTTCTCCATCAGGATTACTACACAAGCCGCATCCTTGTCCTTAATATAAGGGCGCAACCTACTCGCCTAGCTCGAGAAGGTGTATGTATATCTTTACTAGTTGTCCATCTTGGGTAACTCGACGGAGTTCATCCTAACAGGTCAACTATAAGGAACTCCAGCCTTGTTGTAAAGGTAAAACTACTCGCTTGCTCGAGTATGTTATGGATACTACTACATTTTGTCCATCTTGGGCAACCCGACGGGGTTCGCCCTAACAGGTCAATCTTAGTAGTTACTCCAGTCTACAAGTAAGACACCTTACTTGCCTCGTTCGAGTAAGTTTTGGATATCTTTCTGGCATTTACGTCTTGGATAGCCCGACGGGATTCATACCTAACAGTTTTGCCTTAAGGATTATTCCTGTCCTTGATTAAAGGACACCTTACTCGCCTCGCTCGAGTAAGTTTTGAATATCTTTCTGGCATTTATGTCTTGGATAACCCGACGGGGTTCATACCTAACAGTTTTGCCTTAAGGATTATTCCAGTCCTTGATTAAAGGACACCTTACTCGCCTTGCTCGAGTAATTTTTGGATATCCCTTTGACATTTACGTCTTGGGCAACCCGACGGGGTTCGTACCTAACAGTTTTGTCTTACGGATTACTCCAGTCCTTGGTTGGGACATACTATTCGCTTGCTCGAGTAGTTTATGGACACATCTGCAAGTTTCTCTACTTGGGTAGTCTGACGGGACTCACCCTAAATGATTAACTTTAAAAGGTTACTCCTTTCGAGTATTCTACTTGCTTGATCAATTAGTTCATACTTATCCTACGGTTTCAGATCATGCTTCTGAAGACACACCAACAAGATACAAATTATGAACAATGACAAGAACCCAATGAAGATTACAAGAGTTGTTACAAGCTGTCTACTCTGTCATGTTCTTTAGAATCTCCTTAGAAATCACTTCTGATTCCTTACAATAGTCCCGGAATTTGTCATCGGAACAAGTGGGAGATATTCCCTTAGCTATGGGAGCTAAGTTGAAGTGAGGCAAGTAAGATTTGACAACTCCTATCATGTGGGTCAGGTAATTCTTGGAGGTAGCTATCATGACATAAAAAATCCTCTGGGGAGCTTCCTCTAAACACTCCACCAAGGACTTGTTATTCGACGACTCCTCTTTAGAATCAACGACATCCACAAGAGCTTGAGCTGCTGCTATTAGTCGAGTATGGTCTTCTGGAGAACCTGATGAAAGCATATTTCAGTAATCATTATTGACAAAGCAAAGTCAAGGAAAAATATTGAAAATTTACAGGCTTGGGCAGTCTGCAGTTGCTTTTGAAGCCTAGAGTTTTCCTCTTGAAGCTTTGATCTTTCTTCTTCGAGGCTCTTGATTTGGCGCTTCATGTCACAAACCTCCAGATGATGATGCTGACTTGCTTCATAAAGTTTGTTCCGAGCAGCAAGGGCTTCATCTAGTCGTTTGGCAATCATGGCTTTCTGCTCCTCCAAGATCTTTCGGTTGTCTACAGTCTTATATAGAGCATGAGACTTTAGGAAAGATCGATTGGCTACATCCTGTAACATACAAGGCAAGTCTGATTAGACATCGATTACTACTCGATGATGACAAGTAGTGGCAGAAGACTCACCTTGGTGAATTTAAAGCTCCATTGCTTACAATCTACGAGCTTCTTCATGTTGTCTACAGTCAACAAAGGATCATCGAATAGTGCTTTTCCCAACTCCTCCTGGGTTGACTGAGGCATAGACTAGAAAGGCACTAGTCGAATGGCAGGACCTTTGAACTCTTTAGCTCTACTACTTCCAGACCCACCAGCTTTGGAGGCTCCTTCAGCAGCCGCAGGAGTATGTTCAGATGCTTCAGGGTTTGGCTCGCTTGATTTTTCAGATGTGTTTACATTTGGCAAAATGGCAGCTGGGGTCTCGATCAACCCAATTACAGGTGACTCGGGGGCTGATCGACTAGTTCCTTCTGAACCACTTGACACCCAGTTGCGGAAGTCTTGAACTTGATCTTTCTTATGCACCGGAAGATGTTGGATTCTAGCCAAGCAAGATTCTGAATAAGAAAGCTGAGGCAAACAGGATAAAATCAATAGAATATTATATACTTACTGGCCGGCATCAAGACGAGGAACTTTTCTCTGCAATATGGATCTGGGAGTTGCCTTCCGTTTCTTGCTATCATCAGAGTCAGCATCTACAGAAGTCGGAGGCATACAATATTAGGACTTATAATTTTTCTGTAGAATAAAGCCAAAGAAATCATCAGAAGATCAGAAATGTTAACTACAAGTACTCGACATGGTTTTCAAAACACATACCCATGCATTCTTGGGAGGATTTTGTTCCCAGAAGAGCGTTGGAAGCGTCAAAGACTTGTCGAAGTTGTCGAGTACTTTGCAGCATCTCTTGATTACTTCAGATTGAGCCATTGGTTCTGGAGACATCCTAGTGGGGTCCTGCGTGCCTTCATATCTAAATGCAGGATGCTTTCGGAGCTGGAGAGGTTGGACTCGATGACTAACAAAGGAGTAGACCACATGATCTCTAGTGACTCCTTTGCTCTTGATAGTGGCAATAACACGCTGAATGATTTCAACTTGCCTGCCACCAGGTCCTTTACTCGACCAGCTTTCCTGGATCTGGGGGGCGCCAGCAACCCTTTCTGGAAGCGGGGATTCAATGTTCCCAACATGGAACCTAAACTTCTTCCATTCGGCTCCTTTACCCACTGGATCATAAACCAAGTACTCGTTTCGGGTCTCAGGACGGAGCACCAAGTCACAGCCCCCAACGACGGCAGGATTGGTGGCATTTTGAACGGGAACAAGGTAGATGAAATGTTGAAAAAGATGAAAATGGGGAAGAATTCCAAGGAACGCTTCACAGAAATGAGTAAAGATGGAAAGATGCAAGATGGATTGAGGAGTGAGATGGTGTAATTGGATTTCCCAAAACTGAAGCAGTCTATAGAAAAACTCTGAGACGGGAAGAGTGAGACCACGGTCTACGAAATCTCAGAACATAATGGTCTCAAGGGTACCTTCCATGGGGTAATCTTCTCCTTCACCAGCACGCCATTGGCTTATGCCCTGCTCTTGGAGGAGACCCATATTCTCCAATTCTTGGACCAATGATTCAGACATTTTGCTTTTACGCCAGCCCATGGACATATTGGCGACAGTTTCCTCTTCAACCTTGGATTTGTTCTTCTTGGGAGCCATCTCAAAGTCACGAGTTTTAGCTCGGGGGCTACGAGAGGGGCTTTTGGAATCTGACTGAGAAGAAGCAAAGGTGAATTTGAGGTTGACGGCGGCCAAAAGTTCAAGGGGTAAAACCCTCAGAAGTTTTCAACCGCCTTTATACGGTCTCTAGGGGCAATTTCGTGAATATTTGGGATGCCAACGGATTCTTTCCTTTTCAGGGAAGTTTTCATTTTACTACGAGTTCACATTGATTCTTAAATCTAAATGAAGAGATTTAAATTCAAGACTCGGGGGTTGCGGGATATATGTATCAAACATTTATTTTCCAATTTTTTTGGAAAATAAAGAAGAAAAGACTGAAGTGACCCTCAGCCTAATTCTGCGATTCAACCTAAGGCTTGGGGGCTACTCCATATGGAGCGCGAGTACTTCGCACACCATATATAATCAAGATTTTGGGGCTTGAGCACCTCACAGCCTCGGAGCAACCAGAAGTACTTGGAAGACTACTCAATGTATCTGAATGAAGGCCCAGAAGCAACCAGAAGGATGTTCTGACTGCATGAAGTTCTCGAAGATGCCCAGCCATGTACTCGACGCCTGCAGGACTCGGCTACGAAGAGCTCGGGGGCTTGTCAGACCCGGGATAACGGGACTGCTTATAGGCATAGAATGTTCTAGAGTAAGGGATAGCTCATGGATGTACCTTACCTCTCTTGTAAACTACCCGAATAGGCGTAGAACTAGCTGCAGTATAAAGGAAACTACCCGATCGTGCTGTAGTAGGAAACCAACTGTACTCGGCTAGGACTTTCCATGTAACCCTGTCCCCCCAGATATATAAAGGCGGACAGGGGCCCCCTCGAAGGACATCAACACCTAAGGCAATATAAACCACCACACATGACGTAGGGTATTACGCAACTCGCGGATCGAACCTGTCTAAATCTTTGTGTTTCTTGCACCATCGAGTTCCAGAGCCATCGATCCCTACCTACAAACCTTACTGCTAAGGGTATCCCTGAGCAGGCTTGGCGGTAAACACCGACAGGTACCCCTTGAGGAAGATGGTGTGGGATCAAGTCTTGGGTTCCTTGTTGCACCGGCATGAAGTGTAGGAAGTGGAGGTGCATCACTAGAGCGGGCACGAAGGTGAAGTGTCTCATGCTTGCAAGTCTTCTGAAAAGTGACCTTTGTGACTCTCTCAATCATGTACATAATATATGGTGCAGCAGGGAGAGACTTCTTTGCTTCAACCATGGTCCTTCTCAGCTCATTCCAAATAAAGTCCATGATGCAAAAGGGTCTGCAACCAGGCATAGTGCGAGCTAGAAGATTAATTGCATAGTACCTGAGTGCTGCCGGATCTCCATCCTTTGCATCAATGGTGGCCCTAAAGAATTGATTCATAGTGTAGTAGACTGGCAAAAGAGTGCTTGAATTTCCTTTCTGAGCCCAATAAGGATTGTAGAACAGAGTTGGCAGCTGATATGGTTTGAGTTGCTGCTCAACATGAATAGGATCACGCTCCTCATCCTTTGACCCGAGACCAAGGATCCTAGAGAAGTTCATGTAGTCCACACAATACTTCTCTCCCTCAGTGGTCCAGTAGAAAGTTATCTCTCTTTCATCATTGCTATGGCTTCATAGAAGAAAGGGTCATTCATGTCCACATAGTACTTCCAATCCACATACTTGCATGGCACAATGGGTGCACTAGACTTTCTCATCACAACAGAGGAATAGAAGTCTGAATGTAATTTGCACCAAAAACGCCTTTCAAGCCCCTCACATTTCTCATATTTGTATACTTCTTCCTTGCGGGCTTCTCTGAGAGTGACATCTTGCTTGTAATAGTTCCTAGCCATTTCAACTACAAATCCTTGGACAAATTGGGGTCTTGCAAGTTTTGGACACCCTGGATATGATCGCTGCTCAAGTGTGAATTCCACTTGCAGGCGAGGTGGAGTGCGAGGACAGATAGTATGAGCAACTCCTTGCTTTGTTGGATTGGCGCGAGATGGAGGGGGAACTAGTCTGCCTTGCATGATATAAGGACCGTGCCTTGGCTCCTTAGCTTGTGAGCTGCTCCCGGCGGGTTCTTTGCCGGGACGACGACGGGGACGCAGTTCCGTTGAGGTGGATTTTGAGGAGGCACATCATCTTGAGATCTAGGATCATGTCGACATTTCTGTCTCCTTTGCCCTGCCTCCTCATCTGTTTCCCCAGCACGCAGCCTCACCATTGCCTAAAGGATATGGACATTATCAAGATTAGGATTGGATATGTTTTGGAACAAAAGAGATGTGCTAAGAGATGAACAGTCCGGAGACTCCGGGCATAGCCTCGGAGACTCCGGCCCAGAGGGTCCGGAGTATCCGGGCCTATATCCGGAGTATCCGGACAAGGCATCCCGGAAACCCTAAGTGACAAAAATCAAGAATTTTGCCATGGGATTGTTATGAAATTTGAGACAAAGGCTCCTACACATGCTAGGAAGAGATGCCCTAAAGATCATTCCTAAAAACCTATGGCATTGAGAGATCAGGCGATTCGAAGTTCAAAGTACCTTTGAGACCATTGAGAGCGCGGGAACTTCAAATCCGAAGCCTCCCCGGAGATTCCGAAGAGGGGAGTAGCCTTCCTTCAAGGATACACGAGCTCTTGATGGTGGGAAGGTGAAAATTGCCCCAAGGGCGAGAGTGGAAGAGAGGAGGAGCAAAAGGGGCGGTGCCGGCAGTAGAAAAAGAGTAAGGGTAATGGTTCATGCCGACCCCCGTGGTATTTATACTAAGTTTTTACCATCCGGAGTATCCGGCCCTAGGGCCGGAGTATCCGGACTGTCCGGAGTTTCCGGGCCTTGGGCCGGAGACTCTGGCTCCCCTTGAAGCTGAGCAGATATGACAAGAAGGGACTTGATCTATTTGAACTTTGGACTCGATATGATAGATTTTGATGGAAAATCTAATGGTGTGAGACAAAATTAATTAACTTGAGATCAGCCAACAATCAATCAATAAGAACAATGATCTCAAGTAAGTAAAGTGAAAAACCAAACTTTTCGAAATTCAAACTTTCACACTTTGTTTTGAATTGAAATTTCTTTTCAAAAGATCCTATACTAGTTTCATACAAGTATGTACAAAAGTTCAAGCTAGGTTACGAGAATCTAAAATATTTAGCTCACTCCTCAAAGTACAAAATCTTTGCTCATCTAGAGGCTTAGTAAAGATATCGGCAAGTTGCCCGTCGGTGCTTACATGTTGTAAAGCAATATCTCCCTTAGCCTCATGATCCCGTAAGAAGTGATGTCTTATATCTATGTGCTTTGTTCGGGAGTGTTGTAGATCTCGGAATGACCAGATCGGATCTGGTCCCGGTGGGAGCGTTGCCGAGTTCACGGAGAACACGGTCGGGGTCGTCCGATCCCGATGGCGAAGCGCGAATTCGCCGAGTCGGATTGTAAGGATCACCGGAGTGTCCGACCCTAGAGGGGGAGGGGGTGAATAGGGTCGCTAATCGCTTTCTATCCTAGGGCTCAATCTATTTGCATAAGATAAACCTAACATGTCCTACACATGCTAGTTATGACTAAGGTTTATCTATGCTACTATCTACTTACCCCTAAAAGACTTGCAACCTATAGCCAATCCTAATCAAACTAACTAGGAAAGTAAAGGCACGCAAGATAGAGAAAATGCGGAAACGTAATACGGTAAGTAAAGAGGTAAGGGAGAGAATATGCAAACTCCCGTGAAGACACCAAGACACACGATTTAACGTGGTTCGGTTAGGACACCAAGTCCCTCCCTACGTCCACGGCCACTTGTCCAACACGAACAAGTGTGATGCCGAGTCTCTTCGCTTGATCACCATCTTGCATTCGCCACCAAGGCTTCCGGCAAGCAAAGGCTAAGTGGCGCCAAGTCACCAAGACAAGGCCACCGCCACCGTCTCTCTCAAAGCGTCACCAATGGCACCGTCTTCACTATTGGAGCTTCTCACCAACAAGGGTCTCCTTCCCCGCACAAAGTGTCGTTGCCGCTCCACACCAAGTCGGAGGGTCACACGACGAGTACACGGTTGCTTGCCATAGCAAGACTTTGCTCAAGGGAGCTCTCGCAAGAACTAATCCCTATACAAGTGCACAAATCACTCTCTCAAAGCTTCTCACAAGCTAGATATGACACTAAGCTTTGCTAGGATGGTTGGAGATGTTAGTTTGCTTGGGAAACACTTCCTTCAACTTTTCTGGCATCCAACCTTATGCAGCAACCGGCCTTGGGGGGTATATATAGCCCACACACCCCAAAAGAGCCGTTGGAAAAGTGGCTGACAAAAAGTGCTATCATCGGTTAAACCGATGATCCACTTTGTGTCATCACCGGTTTAACCGGTGAGCACCTTTTTCCAACTAGCCGTTATACTTCAACGGCTACCTTAATCAACCGATGTAATCAACCGGTGAATGTATCTTCATCGCCGGTTTAATCGGTGCATGTAACTGTCCCAGAGTTCCCGAAAACTAACTCTCTGGACAACTACATCGACGTTCACTTTGCCTTGATCGCCGGTTTAACCGGTGCCTGTAAAACTCCTGCTGCTTCTTCGGCCTCCAAGTCTATTACACCATTGAGTGTAAAACACCCAACGTCGGTTAATTCGGTGCCAAACCCTAGCTCATAGCTTCTGTGTTCATTGCACCGATGAGTGCAATTTGCTCATCATCGGTTTAACCGGTGATAGCAAATTGTCTTCGTTTTGATCTTTTCAACTTGGTTTTCTTCACGGTCTCTTCAATTCTTGTCCTTTGGACCGAAGAGGTTAGCGGAACCACCGTAGGTGCGGCCCTTCGGGCCTAGCTACACCTATCTTCTCTTTGTCATCACTTGAACCTAAAAGCCTGAGAATGGTCATCTTAACAATCATATTAGTCTAAGTGTTGTGTTGTCTATATCAATCACCAAAACATTATATTGAAATATGGCATGAGAGGCCATTTTTGCTACACGGATGCACTCGATGATGGATCTACTAACGCGATCTATCTGGAAGATCAGGTCGTCAGCAGATTCGTCAGGGCGACGGGTCACCCTGGTTGGCGTGGCCGCCATGTCGTAGCTCTCGGATTCGGGAATCCGAGAGGTGGCAGGCGCTCGAGGGGTTAGATCGGATCTAACCCCGGCGACGACGTTGCCTCCGGCGGCAGGAGAGCCGGAAGCGGGTTCCTGGGAACCGTAACCTCTGGGAAGCTTCCGAAGGTGAAGGAGAAGCCGACCGTCGCCTCCATTTGGGTGGTGACGCTGGCGGAGAAGACGACACCAGTGTTGGCTGCCATTGAACTCGATGTGTGAGCCCTGAGTCCCCTACCTGGCGCGCCAACTATCGGATTGTTATTCCGGCTAGTCCACCAGGGGTGTACCCGGCGGTAGAGTTTTAGGATAGGGATCTCTGGACCAAGAGCTCGATGGTAACACGAAGACGCAGGGACTTAGAAAGGTTCGGGCCGCGGTGAGCATAATACCCTATGTCCTGTGTTCGGGGTTGTATTAGGGTTTGCTGGATGCTGCAAAAAGTGGAGAGAGTCTATGGGTCGGCCTACGTCTCCTTTATATAGACCAGGAGGCATAGGGGTACAAGGAATGATATACTCGGGTTGTTTTACAAGGAAGGAGGTCGGTTAAGATCCCTAGATATCCGGGTCTCTAGTTAGAGCATCTCATCCTGATCCTCTGAGAATCCTTTCCTCACACGGCCGAGTCCCACACGCCGAGTAGTTGTAGCCGAGTCACCGAGCAGGGTAGTCTCCCAGGTTTGGGGACCCCACTCGGTAGGGAGGTACATAGATCTACCTCCGTCACTAACCATCTCCAGCACAGGGCGATCATGCAATGCAAGCATTGAATAATTACACAACCATGACAAGAAGCATATACTTGATAACTCAGAATATACTTCAAGCAGATATCGGTAACCATAGTCTAATTCTATTACAAATGACCAAATATTACAAGAGAGATCTAGAGATGAACCCATACCAGACTCTCGAGCAACTCCGGCGACTCGATGACTCCTAGACTTCTCCTAAACTCCACTAAGCCTAAAGACTATGCAAGGAATGCAAGAGAGGAGATGAGAGGTGTGTGGTGAGAGAGAGTGTGTGCGTCCTATTCTCCACCCCCTTGTATTTATAGCAGGGAGCCACTGGTTGCAGCACCCCAAACCGACGTTGTGAACCAATCAGGAGGCGCCACGTCGAAGGCTGAAGGCGGTGGGGCCCAGGGGCCGGTCGGCCGATGACCCACCGCCCCCAACTTCCTCGAGTGGGCTTGTCTTGGTCTCCTCTGGTCCTAAATTTGAGGCACGGCCCATCCTAACTGGGTTTGCTTCGGTTCTTGGGCTACACTTGGTCCATTTGAGCCTGAATCGGTACTCTGATATTTTCAGTGATTTTGTGTCGGGCCAAAGTGTGCTTGTAACCTGCATATTAGCTTGAAAACACAACTTGCATATTCTAAAAGGTAAAGTGTGGTTTATGGACTTTATTGGATAAGGATGTGTGTAAGAAATGCAAACTCTCATGATTTTCTGATCAAGTTGACGCCTGGAAATGGTCGTTAGTGAGCGTCAACAATGACATGTCCCATTCCCTTGCAGCGGTGGCACACGATGTTTGCAGATCTACTCGAAGAACTCTTTTCCACAGTAGTATGCTTTTTGTTTTGTTGGGTCTGCATAGTAGACACATTACTTACCTCAGAAGCGGGCGCAGGAGCTGCTGGTGTTGCTGGTGGCTTAGCAACTAGCGCCTTGGGCTTCTCAACGTCGGAACGCTGCTGAAACGATCTCCCAGTGTTGGACCTAAAAGAAAGTTGGTCTTGGCGGCGTCCCTGTACTTCTCGTTCTGCCTTAAGAGCAAGATGATACAATTGGGATTGTAATCGAGAATATTTTTGGATAGCACAATTTAAACCACCAAAGAATCTAGCACTAGTTTCCTCATCATCCTCATGAATACCACAACGTGCTAGACCAATAAGCAATTTCTGATAATATTCCTCTACTCCCTTATCACCTTGTTTTAAAGTTTGCAATTTTAAACGTAAATCACGTTGGTAATAAGGAGGAACAAAACGAGACTTCATGCGCTGTTTTAAAACAGGCCAAGTTTGAGGCACGACAGCAGCATTACCAGCATTGCAAAGATCATTCCACCAAAACAGAGCAAAGCTAGTAAATTCACTAGTAGCAAGTCTAACTCTATGCTCAGCAGGAACTAAATGAGAATTAAATTTTTGTTCAACAGCAAGTTCTCAATCTAAATAAGCCTCAGGATTAGCAGTGCCAGCAAAAGGAATCATGGTAAATTTGGCTTTAGCAAAAGGATCATTATTGCCACGATTTTGATTACCTCCCATACCTTGATGATTGCGCCGAAGACGGTCCGCATCACGAGCATCAACATCAAGGTCGGCATCTTCATCCTCGTCATCGGCATCCCCATAAGGTTGGCGTCGGTGTCGCTGTGGAGGGGGACATTGTTCAACATGTTCAACCCAGGTGACCAGGCCGTTGATAGTGCGCATCAACTCATCAAACTTCTTGTCGATGTAGGTGTGCTGGTCATCAACAAGTCTCTGAAGCTCGTTCTTTGACACACACTCGTTGAAGTCCGTAGGTGACTCTCCTTCTGTCCCTGACATGGTTAGCAGATAGCAAAAGACAACACCAAAGTATTATCATTATCAACTAAAAGCTACTGGGTGGTGGTGACAGTGGAGTGCAAAATCTCAAACGGCTTACCACCGTCTTGCAAATGTTCTTACCAAAGCCAAACAGGATGGTACAATCTATTGTCGAGCTGGGTGTAACAGTTGCAAGATGAACCTGTGCAGATCAGAAGAATATGTGTAGCTTGGACAGGCACAATATGGTAGCAAGGGATTAGTAATAAACGCAACAGAGTAGTAAAGTTCAATAAGTATCCAAGACAGAAGGCAGAAGTCACAATTGCTGGCTAAGATATGTCCCTAGGCGTAGCACAACAAGGTGGAACAAGCAATGATGGATAAAGCTCAAAGAACAAGCAAAACAACACTTGCGCGATTGTTTTTATTCTTTTTGCCAATTTCCCTCCAGGACTAGTAGGAATCAAGATTCCTTATTTTCTCAACTATTTTTTTTTATATTTTTCTCTGAACAAGGATCACAAAAGATGGAACCACAAAATTTTTTACCTTAAACAGAGGTGGGATGTGGCCTACACAAAATCAGGAACGTTTCCTGAAAATCTGAAAACAACTTCGGAGCCTCAAAACTCTATTGTTGGCGCTCCTTAAGTACCCATTTTATTATACAATTAGGGGTGGTTTTGGTAAATTCTTTGGGATGATTCATGTACTAACCCACCACTTGGCACCCGAACTTGACTGTTTTCGATTTTGTCCTGGATTTTGGAGCATGTTGTGTTTTGGCAGGAAATTGGACATTTTCGGAGATGTTTTGACGCATGGTTATAACTGGGCTAAGATGAGGAATAAGGAGAAGAGGCCGCACGCGAAAGATGGAACCGAAAGGGGCTAGAAAGGGCCCAGGCCGGCCGGCCTGGGTCCCTCTGAGCTTGCCGGCCCAGCCCATTCTGGGGCCCAATCGGCCTCAATTTTCTTCAGCGCGAAGTATGCGTCAACCCTAATCTGTGTTTTACCAAAACCACCAACCAGAACCGCCTATATATACCCCGAATCCGACGTTAAAGAGGGGGATCGCTGAAGGATCGCAGAGATAGCAGAGAGAGAGAGAGCATCCAGAGACGAGTTTCAGAGATCCATTCGAGTTAGACACAAGAGAAAGGCAACACCGGAGGCCTCATCGTCCCTCGACGCCACTGCAAGTTGGAGGACAGCAAGGGATCCATCCCTTGCCGGAGATTTCGTCACCATGATCGACTACGCTTCGCTTAGCTTCATGGGGTAAAGTCCTCGTTTGTTCATGGGGTTGTAAGGAGATCTTGAGTTGTAATTGCCGAATCCTTTATGAGATTGATCTATCACGATTCTTGTTGATGATGCTTTGATGCCTAATAGTTCGCAACTTGGCGTTGGATTTGCTTTGCACTTGCATGGTTTACTTAGATTACATCAACTATCGTGTTCTTGTTGATTCGTTACCGATTATCCTCGTGTAGTGACAGTATGCGGGAGGGAAAGGTTTTGATCTTGGAACACTCCTTTGGTAGATTAGATCCATTTTTCGTTGCTTGGCGATTACATCTCTAGTGATCCTAAACCCTATGGACAAATGCTCTTCATATCTTGTGCACACACCTATCATTGCTCACTAGTCTTGATTAGATTAGATTGGTTAGATTAGATCTACTTCACACTCAATCACTCAATATAGATCTTTTACCAACATCATTAGTGCTTAGTTAAGCATAGTAATACACTTGTTCCGTGGATTGATAAACCTTGGGGGAATACTCTAAGGGAAAAGCTACACGATCCGTGCGCTTGTGGTACGTAAATTGCCGCTCTAAGGAGCGTCAACAAGCTTTTCTGGCGCCGTTGCCGGGGAACAAGCGATTTTGCTACGTTTAACTTTGTATTAATTTTGTTGGTTACTAACACCTAACCTTTTCCCTAGAAAATTTTTGTTTTCTTGTTTTTGTTTTGATTGTCTAGATGGCCCATCTCATTCAACACGTGGAGGAAGGAGAAAAATCACTAAGGGATTATGCAAGCCCGCGATCGGAGGACTTCGACATGCAAAAATCAGATTCGGTGTTGCGAGCCACCGAGTACGAGATCAAGCCTCAAATCATCAAGATGGCGGCGGCAAACCCCTTTAGAAGAGATGAGACGGACAACCCATATAGACATATCAAGTGGTTCACAATGCTATGCAACACGGTACAACAAGACGGAGTTCCGCTAGCTTGGTTTAGATGGAATCTTTTCCCATACTCACTTGCGGAAGAAGCGAGAAGATGGTTTGCACTTGCATCCTTTGAGGTAAAAGGAAATTGGGATGACTTGATGAAGAAATTTTGCGAGCGGTTCTTTCCATTAAGCAAGGTTCAACATATTCGGAAGCAAGTGATCAACTTCGCGCAAGGAGAAGAAGAAGGGATAGATCAAGCATGGGATAGATTCAATGGATTGATTGAACAAGGACCGAAGATCGGATTTTCTGGTGAAGTACTCTTGCATACCTTTTACTTTTCCCTAACCCCCGAGTGGATGCAGTTTGTTCAAATGTGTGCAGGAGAAGATCTCATGGAGAAAATACTCACGGAAGCCGCCCAACTCCTACAAAAAATCAGCAAGGCTGCGGCCATGTGAAGAGATTGGGAAAAACGATGTTCGGCAAGCTCCGAGGAAGAATCTCAAGTGCGGGTGCTTGCCGGAATTTTCAGAAAAGAGACATCGGAAGTGAGGGAAGAACAACCGAAGCATGGGAAAGTCATAGAGACAAACCACGATGAAGAAGCATCGATCCGGAGTGCAATGAAAGACGACCCAGAAAAGAAAGGAAGAACCATGGGCACCGTTAAATCACTAAGAGAATTCGAACAAATGGATTGGATACCAATTGACTTCGAAAGATTGTTCGACAAAGCAAGACCGCATCCAAATCAGCGAGGAATAGCGAAGGTGATAGCGGAAGACTTCCCGCCGGATAATCACACGGGATATACATTTGGCAAGGAATCGGCCGGTGATATTATTCGGAAACTTTTTGAAGAAAAAGAGGGAAAGATTGACTTGGACGAAGTGCTGGAGGTCAAAAAGATCATGGGAGTGAAATCAGAATCATCACCCTACGTGCACATAGCCCAAGTATATGCGATTGGAAGCGATCAAGGCGAAGGTAATCCATCACCCACACCTCGTGTTGATTGCATGATAGAAAGAACAAAATGTTGCAATGTTTTATGTGACGTTGGCGCCCATGTTAGTGTGATGAGTTCCAAGATTTATGTTGAGCTTTTTAACAAAACACCAAACCTAGATACCACAATCATTAAATTGATCATGGGAGATGGTAGATTAATCAAACCGCTAGGAGTGCTTAGAAATCTAAATGTTGCTATAGCGGGTAAAAAAATTCCTACCGACTTTTTTGTGATTAATGCTAGTGATGATGAGCATGAAGGCATAATCCTTGGAAAACCCTTTCTCAAATTAGTAAATGTTGTACTAGATGTTGGAAAAGGGATTGTCACTTTTGATGTAGATGGAGAGAAGCGCACATTTGAATTTCATTTAAAACTGTCTTTTGCTTCACCTCTACCTCTTGATAACGAAGAGATAGAGAGCATTCGTTCCATTGATTCTTTCAGGGATCCTCTCCAACGTGCTTTGGAGAATGGAGACGCTCAAGATGATCAAGACGGAGAACTAGTGGAAACAATGGAAGAGTTGAAGCCGCAACACGGGAATTTGGAGGAAGAAAAATTTGAAGACATTGGAGAGTTAGATTAAGAAGAGGATGGTGCGCCCGATGTTGAGATGAAGCCACTCCCCAAGGGATTGAAATATGAATTTTTGGGAGACGGCAAGACTTTTCCGGTGATTATTAGCGACAAATTGAGCCCGGAAGAGACGAAGAAGTTGCTGAATTTATTGAAGAAGCACAAAAAGGTGATCGGCTACTCGATTAACGACTTGAAAGGTATTATCCCCTCTTTTTGCACACATCATATACAACTCGAGGAGCAAAACAAGCCGGTCGTTGAACATCAAAGAAGGTTGAGCCATGCTATGCGTGATGTGGTGAAGAAGGAGGTTATCAAATTGTTGAATGCCGGAATAATATACCCCGTGCCACATAGTGAATGGGTAAGCCTCGTGCATTGCGTTCCGAAGAAAGGAGGACTCACGGTTGTGAAAAATGAGAAGGAGCAATTGATACCACAAAGAACCATCACGGGATGGAGGATGTGCATCGATTATAGAAAATTGAATAAGGTAACGAGGAAGGATCATTTTCCACTACCATTCATTGACGAGATGCTAGAAAGGTTGGCAAAGCATTCACACTTTTGTTACCTTGATGGATACTCGGGATTCTTCCAAATACCTATTCATCCGGATGATCAACATAAGACCACGTTTACTTGCCCGTATGGAACTTTTGCATATCGGAGGATGCCTTTTGGATTGTGCAATGCGCCCGCTTCTTTTCAAAGGTGCATGATGGCTATATTTTCAGATTTCATAGAAGAGATTATGGAGGTATTCATGGATGATTTCTCGGTGCATGGTACTAGCTTTGATAATTTCTTGGAAAATTTGAAGAAAGTTCTTAAAAGATGTGGAGAGGTTGATCTTGTGCTCAATTGGGAGAAGTGTCATTTCATGGTGAAAGAAGGAATTGTTCTCGGTCATGTTATTTTCGAGAGAGGGATAGAGGTGGATAGAGCAAAAATAGAAACCGTGGAGAAATTGCCACCACCTACGGACATCAAATCTTTGAGGAGCTTCCTCGGTCATGCCGGATTCTATAGAAGGTTCATAAAGGATTTTTCAAAAATCACCAAGCCATTGACAAACTTCTCCAAAAAGATGTGGAATACACCTTCGATAGTTATTGTCTTCACGCCTTTCGAACACTCAAGCAATCCCTCATAAGTGCTCTTATCATGCAACCTCCAGATTAGAATCTACCTTTTGAAATCATGTGTGATGCAAGCGACTACGCCGTAGGAGCCGTTCTTGGACAAAGGAAAGAGGGGAAGGTAAATGCTATCTACTACGCAAGCAAGACTCTCAATGAAGCCCAATTCAATTATGCAACAACGGAGAAAGAATTGCTTGCCATGGTATTCGCCTTCGAAAAATTCAGATCATACATAGTAAATTCAAAGGTGATAGTTTATACCGACCATGCGGCAATCAAGTATCTCTTGTCCAAGAAAGATGCTAAGCCACACTTGATTCGATGGATCTTACTGCTACAAGAATTTGATGTGGAGATAAGGGACAAGAAAGGGGCAGAAAATGTTGTGGCCGACCACCTATCAAGGATGAACCATGGAGATGATGGAAAAGAACCTATCGAGGATCAAATGAGAGACGATCACCTATATAGAATTCTCGACAAAGATAGTTGGATGAATGAAATAATAAGGGCAATAAAAGGGATGCCCTTGGATCACTTGGACAAGAATGCAAGGAAAAGAGTGATCGCGGAAAGAAGAAAATACTATTGGGATCCACCATACTTATATAGATATGGAGAAGATGGAGTCCTAAGAAGATGCATACCGAGGGAGGAACGTGAAGAAGTTCTAAGGAAGTGTCACTCGTCGGGATATGGATGACATTATGGGCACTTTAGAACTCAAGCCAAGGTATGGGCTAGTGGATTCTATTGGCCTGAGATGCATGAAGACGCGAAAAGATTTGTTTCGACTTGTCCGGAATGCCAAAGGACGGGGAATATCTCGCAAAGGAATGCCATGCCATTGAACTACAACTTGCAAATAGATCTATTTGATGTCTGGGGAATTGATTTCATGGGACCATTTGTGAACTCACATGGATTTGAGCATATTTTGGTGATGGTGGACTATGTTTCAAAGTGGGTTGAAGCTATGCCATGTCGGAAGGCATCAACATGATTAAATCGGTAATCTTCCCTCGATATGGCATCCCGAGAATATTGATAAGCGACAGAGGAACACACTTCACGGGCAAAGACTTTGATAAATGCTTGAAGAAATTGGGAATTGAACATAGAGTGTCCACGGCTTATCACCCCCAAACAAACGGACAAGCAGAAACTTCGAACAAGCAATTGAAGGACATTTTAAAGAAGACCGTGGTAAAAGGAGGAAAAGATTGGTCGAAGAGACTAGATGATGCACTATGGGCATATCGTACGGCACACAAAACCCCGATTGGTTTGACTCCTTATCAATTTGTTTATGGAAAAACATGCCACTTGCCGGTTGAGCTAGAACATAAGGCGTATTGGGCGATGAAGGAGATGAACTTTGATGCGGAAGCCGCTGGAATTAAAAGGAGAATCCAAATAAGCGAATTGGAGGAGTTAAGATTGAAAGCGTACAATAGTGCAGCAATTTACAAAGAAAGGATGAAGAGATGGTATGACAAACGATTACAAAACAAGGAATTCAAAGAAGGAGACAAGGTCCTACTCTACAATTCAAGATTCAAACTTTTTGGCAAAGGAAAATTACAAAGCAAATGGGATGGACCATACGTCGTACACTCGGTTTCACCCACGGGAGCGGTGACAATCATGGATGTGAAAGGTGACCAATATGTGGTGAACGGATAGCGACTAAAGGTATTCTTGGAGCCCGACGTCGTGCCCCTTCATTACATCGACATATACACCATGGAGGAGGAACCGGAACGTCAAGCCTAACGACGTTAAGCAAGGTAAGTTTGTAAATATTCTCTTTTAGATTTTATTTTCGTAGTTTTATTTTTATTCTGGACGAACTTTGAGTAAAATATAGGCTTCTAATTTATTGGTAAGCACCTCGGAAAAAGTTAGAGTCCAGGGGGCTGAAAAACCCCTTGGGCCGGCCGGCCCAATACCCCTAGGCTGGCCGGCCTGAGGCTCCTCGTGTGCGATTCGGTCTCGATTTTTGGTAGGTACGAGATAAGGAAATTTCAAACCTGTGCCTTATAGATTTCGCATGCCAAAACCGAAGAGATATTGGACTTCTCGTCCAAGTCTTTTCGGGACTTAAATAGAGGCGCGGGTTAGATCTATTCTCTCATACTTTTCAATCTACACCACCACCTCGTGAGAGACATCGACAATGGCCGGTCCAGCGAGCGCAAGAGCTATGATTGAAGCGATGGAGATCAATGAGAGGGGCATGACGCCAGACACCCCCACACCAAGGACGCCTAGCCCCATCTTGGCAACCGGTGCGCAGCCCCTCCTTGTTGAAGCAAAGCGATGTGAAGCGAAGGCCCCTCCGAAGAAATTTAATACTCAAGCAAGGATGAGTGTCGGAGACAAGGGCCTTCAATGGTGCAATGAGAAGCTAGCTCAAGCCCAAAGGGTGGTTGTCGTCATCAGCGATGAAGATGAAGGCGAGAAGCGATAAGACAGAGAGCCACCCTCACCTAGGTGTTCCTTGCGCCTCCTCGGAGTTAAAATAAAGAACTACATTGAGCACACCCCGGAGCCGAAGGATTATGCGGGGGATAGCGATTGGGAGAGCATCATGAGCCCTAGTTCATGGGGCGCCACCGGTCGTGACTACGATGATGATTGGCCGGGGTGGGCCGAAGAGGAGAGAAGGGAGGAAGATGACCCCTCCGAAGGTGACAGCGGCAAGCAGAAGAAGATGGACGATGACGAGCCCGAGGACGACAACCCCAACTGCAGTGGGCATCACTCTGGGTGCTGTTTCAAGTGCCGCAATGAAATCGCGGATCTCCGCGCCACCATCGATAGGTGTCACGATCAAATCGTGGCAATGGATCGAAGGATGGACGATATCGAGAGCTTGGTTGAGAGAGACTACAACTTCCTTGTCCGCAACATAAGGAAGTTATTCGGGATGGTCGGAGATCTACAAAAGCAAGGAGGAGGGCGCCCTAGATGTAATTGCCCTAGGTGCCGTTGAGAACACCGACGAGCGTCACACCCGTCTTTTATATCATTGCGGCTAGGACGCCGCATAATCTAAGCATGGGGGGAAGGTGTGACGACTCGTAGATTGAATTTTGGTCTTTGTTTACTCGAAAGTTCGTCGTGTGCGTGTCTTTAATTCCGCATGTGTGAGAGTCATAGTCTAGCGTTGTGTGCTTTATTTTTCGCATGTGTGAGAGTGAGTCTTAAATTAGTGTTGAGTCATGAAAACAAAATAAAAAGAGTCTTTGTTTTTTTGTTGGATCGTGCAATTTTATTTATGCATTTAGTTTTACTTTATTTTCTTTAAAGCAATTGTTCACGAGCGTTGTCATGAAAATTAAATCGTATTTGTGGAGCTTAGTAAATTATTCATCCATGTTAATACCCACACTTGAGCTTTGATCTAGCGCTTGGTTTTGATTATGCTTGCGAGTAAGGCATGATTTGGAGGACTTTAATTTCATAAAAATAATAAAACCCTTGCAAACATAAGGTTGATCAAGTTCTTGGCAAGTTGAGAGTAAAAATCCTATCATCCACAAGCTATATTCGTTCCACCATAAGTATTGGATGTACATTGAGTTGAGTTAGGATTTCTTTCTCTTGGGAGTTTTAATTTCGAGGAATGATCATGTCTGTATTTTTCATCTCTGAATTGCTAGCCACGTCAATATTCGGTAATGAGAATTCCTCATTGGAACAACTCATGAAATCTACCGGATTCCAAAACCCGAACCTAAGATTATCTTGTTGTTATCGCCATAAATTAACAGGATTAATTTATGAGCCGAAACCAAGTTGGGCTTAAAGCAGAAGATTAAGAAGGCTTGTAAATCGGCTCCTGCGTGAGCGTTTGGGCCACATGGGCTATGTATCTTTAGATTAGAGATAGCGTCCGATCGGGACAAGATTAGTTTAGATTGTTTCCCAAGTCTCCGGACTATAAATATGTACCCTATGTTATTCATGAAAATAAGAACGTCATCACGTCTCACAAACAAAAACTCCCGGCGCATCGCCATCCCTAATCTTAGGGTTTCATCCAAGTAAGCGCCATGCTGCCCTGATCGCTTCTCGCGATCAGGGCAGTGTTGTTCCTTCCTTTACCTTGGTATTACTCGTACTGAAGCGTTTTTTATGGCGAGTAGTGCTAGTTATCTCGATGTTCATAGCATGGATTTTAGTAGATCTATTGTGCTTTGTTGCTTATCATCTACGAACATCATGTTGTCTTTATGCGATCATGTCATCATCTTATGCTAGCTCTTGTTGCGTAGAGTTAGCTGCGTAAAGGCAACACCCTGCTTCTTTTATGTCTGGTAGAACTAATCTGTTATGGTTTGCTCTTATTCTTAAGAGTTGGCGTAATATCTGCTAGGTTAGGCCTTGCAAACGGGTTGGATGATTTGGTGGCGTGTTAGATGCTCTGCTCTAGTCTTAACAGGGAATTGATCCGGGAATCGGCTCTTGCTAGTTCTTAGGCCTCTGTTTTGGTTAAGGTTTAGTTATCTGTTACGTTTATTAGGCTCAATCACGTGTAGGATGTTCCGATCTAGCAGTGAAGCTTTTACCATCATGGATTAGATTGATTAGATTTAATTAAAGCAGCTTTACACTCATTTGCTTTATTTATCGATATCCGGATAGATGCAGATCCAATCTGACACCGGGACTCGATCGGCTCTTTAAAGCCGATGCAAGAGTCGTCCCGGGGAGCCGACCACGGCTCGGACTTATGTTTCCACGTGTTTGTGTATGCAGGCAAACCATTGCAAGCACGTTCGCACCTTCCTGATCGGGTATAGGTCAGGTGGCACGCCCTGCGTCTTCACGAGCCGCGGCGTGTGCTAGAATTGCGGGCCGTCGACGAGGGAGCAGTGCCTGCCAGTGCCCCGGCAACCTCCCGGCTCTTCGTGTTGCCTATCGCTGCTCGCCAGTGGGTTTCGACCGACAACACATTCTGGCACGCCTGGTGGGACCTTCATCAACAACAACGCCCACCGCAGAGATGGCAGGAGCTTAAGATCAAGAACCCGCTCCCAAGCCCATCACATATGAAGAACTGACTCCAGAACATAAGCTAAAATATGATGAGATCAAAGCTCAGTTCGAAGCCGATCTCATCGGCTCTTTTGAGAGGACCCGCAACCATGGCATCA
Source organism: Panicum virgatum (assembly GCF_016808335.1). Taxonomy (NCBI): domain Eukaryota; kingdom Viridiplantae; phylum Streptophyta; class Magnoliopsida; order Poales; family Poaceae; genus Panicum; species Panicum virgatum. The sequence goes on from NC_053146.1 coordinate 70,231,103, forward strand.
GGTGGAAGGGGTTCTCACCAGAAGGCGCTCTCGACAACATTGATCTATCTGTGCCGTCAGAGGAGCGTACCAGGGCCCTACGCCAAGAGATGAACTACATGGTGGCTCACACGCTCCATCGGCACTCAGAAAGCCTAGTGAACGAGCTTGAGCGCGTGGCACATCGCGTTGTCCGGGAGGTAATCAAGAACCAGTACTCCCCATCGGGACCAACTCTGGGGAGTCACAGGGGGGAAAGCTGCATTGCAAACCAAGCCACCAGTGTCTTACTCGCTCGCGGCAGCAATACAGCAGAATTCGCCAATCTACGTCGTCCACAAGATCGGCGGTGACCCTGGAGAAGGCCAGTTCCTCAAGGAGCCACCCAAGGAGATCCCGCACGTCTACATATGCGCATACATCCCTGACAGCGTCAGTCCAACACGCTCCGTGCAGTTGGTGAACCCATGAGCTTCTGGAGCAGACGCGGAGAAACAAGCGTGGCTGGCAAAGTATGCTACTAGGCCGACTGCTGAGCCATCGGCCCCAGGAGTTCTTAATATGGAACAGGTCAGTGCAATACTGAGAGACCAGTTCGGCATCCTGCCCAAGAGAAAAGCGATCAACTATTCCAAGCCGTATCCAAGTGACTACGACTTGATCCCGTTGCCACCCAAGTATCGGCTCCCTGAGTTCACCAAGTTCAACGGGTCAGAAGGAGCCAGCTCCATTGAGCATGTGAGCCGATACTTAACGCAGCTTGGGATGATCTCAGTATCGGATCCGCTGAGGGTCCGGTTCTTCGGCCAATCTCTTACAGGCCCAGCTTTTGGATGGTACGCATCATTGGCTCCAGATTCAATTCGAACTTGGAGGCAGCTGGAAGATCAGTTCCATACCCAGTATCACTCAGAGGCCGCTGAAGCTGGGATTGCCGACCTCGCCCAAGTCAGGCAGAAGCGAGGAGAGACTGTGTCGGAATACATACAGCGCTTCAGAGAGGTCAAGAACCGATGCTATTCATCACGCATCACAGAAAAGGAGGCAGTCAATCTGGCTGTTTTGGGACTCGCTAAGCCGATCAAGGATCTGGCTTTTCAGTTGGAGTTCACATCTCTGGCACACATGGTGCAGAAGCTGACGGCGTACGAGCTTTACCATCCCGAGCTGTACCAGGACAAGTTCAAGCGCCATGTGAACATGGCCCAAGCAGATGAATCTGATGACTCTGGTGAGGAGCAAGAAGTGGCCGTGGCAGAGTGGACTCGGGGGGCAAACCCCGTCCCGTGCAAATGGATCAAGCAGCAGGGGCTTGTGAAGGGCTTCGACTTCGACATAACCAAAGCAAAGCAGATATTTGATCTGATGCTCAAAGAAAAACAGCTAAAGCTCCCAGAGAATCACAAGCTGCCGACCGCACAAGAGCTGTAGGGGAGGCTATACTGTAAATGGCATCATTCGTTCACTCATGCCACAGGTGAATGCAAGGAGCTGCGTCGTCAGATTCAATCGGCTATCGAGCAAGGCCGATTAATCCTGGCCCAGCACACGATGAAGGTTGACACGAAACCCTTCCCGCAAGCCAACGTGGTGGAACTGTCAGACTTCACTCCTATGGGCCAGAATTTTTCGTTTCAGATCAACATGGCGGGGCCTGTACATCGTCGTGACGAGCAAAGGAGAGAGGCCGTTTCTGGCAAACGGCCCCAAGATCAAAATGACCCAGGGCGACAGCATATTACTGAAGAGCAAGTGCGTCACATTCGTAATCAGCTTCCTGCTTCCGATCGGCTTCTAGAAAAATATGAATATCAGCACAAGCTGCGTCGCCGATATCAATCGGAAGAAGAGGAGTACGAGTACCGCACAGGGAGGACGCTGGGAAGGCGCCAGGCTGTACGCGACCACTGGCATTGCCCATTCTTCAGGTACTACTGGAATTCCGGCATGAGCCGATTGCCCACTATAGATGATTGTCTGGAGTGCAGGCCTCGGACACGCCAGTCAGGCGATTCTTCGGTGTTCCGGCGCTTGGGTCCCAAAGTGCGTCACGACGATCACGTTGAGCGGCCGACCAAGGGTGATTTCGAGCCAAAAGAAGACATGTACCATCATCCACGGTGGTGCCCTGACGGGCTTAATTGCTCACAGAAGCGCAGAGTGCAGCGTTTGCGCAATCTAGAAGAAGCAGAAGCGAAGTACCTTGACGTGCTGAGGAAGGCGCGTCCGGATCTCGCGGAACAAGTCAAACGTCCGTGAAGGGTGGAAAGGCGCCCTCCAAGAAAAGAGTGGCGCCCCAAGCAGACAAAAGCCGATGATAAGCCATCGACTGATGTGAACATGGTGTTCGTGCTCCCGTCAGAGTTCCAGACACCTCAGCTGGAGGATTTGCCTGTTGCTCAGTTGGATCTTGGCCCTCGGCCGATCATCTTCGAGAAGCCAAAGGAAAAGGGCTACAAACATTTCAAGGGGCTGTATCTCAAGGGCTTCATCAACGGTAAACCCGTCAACAGGATGTTGGTTGACACCGGTGCTGCAGTCAACCTGATGCCATATTCAGTGCTGCGCCGGTTGGGGCATTCTTCTGCCGACCTAATTAAGACCAATGTGATGCTCAAAGACTTCAACGGACAACCATCGGAGGCAATGGGGGTTCTTAATGTGGAGCTGACAGTGGGTCGCAAGACGATCCCGACTTCGTTCTTCATCGTCAACAGCAAGAGTACGTACACGGTACTGCTTGGGAGGGATTGGATTCACGCCAACTGTTGTATCCCTTCCACAATGCATCAGTATCTCGTCCAATGGGATGGCGATGAAGTAGAAGTGGTCCTTCCAGACGATTCCAGTGAAGTCTCGCTTACAGATATGAATGCCTGGGATGCAGAAGGACAAGAGCCGATCTCAGGGATCGCCCTGGAAGACTGTGATCGGATCGAGGCGACAAAAAATGGACTGAGGCTGGTCTTATCCACTGGCCTCATAGAGTAAACACATCCTATCGTGCTACGGGGTGTAATAGAGATAGAGAGGCCGGTCCCCGCGACCGGCCCTGAAAAATAGAAAAACCCTATTTGGGGTTGGAATTGTTACATCATGTATATACGATGGCCTGCTCTGGCAGTTGGCCACTCATCGACTATTTGGTTTCGAATGATAATGGAAGAATAGAAATGGCCAGCCCATGCGGTTGGCCAAATAATTTTTCTTGTCATCTCTCTGTGTTTGCCGCTGATATTGATGATAACGAAGACTCGCCTGCGTTCGCAGCTGGTTTTTCAGACGACGGCAAGCTGGGATACGGGTTCACGTCAGTTGATGATTTGGAAGAGGTTGACATCGGTCCTGGGGATAAGCCACGGCTGACATTTATCAGCAAAAAGTTGGATCCGGTCTTGCGTGAGGAGATGATTGCACTGCTGAAAGAGTACCGGGATTATTTTGCGTGGGATTACACTGAGATGCCCGGTCTAGACAGAAGCATCGTCGAGCATCGACTCCCGCTCAAGAAAGGGTTTCGGCCGTTCCAGCAACGAGCACGTCAGATGAAGGCCGAAGTCCTGAAAGAAGTCAAGAAAGAGGTGGAGAAGATGTTGGATGCTGGGTTCATCAGGCCTTGCCGGTATGCAGAATGGATCTCCAGCGTGGTGCCGGTACAAAAGAAGGATGGCCGATGGCGTGTCTGTGTTGATTTTAGAGATCTCAACAAAGCAACGCCAATAGATGAGTATCCGATGCCTATTGCAGAGACATTGATCAACGCAGCTGCCGGCCACAAGATGATGAGTTTTATGGACGGTAATGCCGGCTACAACCAGATCTTCATGGCCCCAGAAGATGTGAACAAGACCGCGTTCAGAGTACCAGGCGCAGTCGGTTTGTTCGAATATTTGGTTATGACCTTTGGACTGAAAAATGCCGGTGCAACGTACCAACGTGCCATGAATTACATTTTTCATGATCTCATCGGCAAACTAGTAGAAATTTATATTTATGATGTTGTGGTCAAGTCCATGTCAGCTGGGGGGCATTTAGAAGATCTGCGTCAAGTCTTAGAGCGGACTCGGAGGTTTGGGCTCAAGATGAACCCAAAGAAGTGTGCCTTTGGCATGTCGGCCGGTCAATTTTTGGGATTCCTGGTGCATGAATGGGGAATCGAGGTTGGCCTGAAGAGTCAAGAAGCTGTGAAGACGATGAAGCCACCTACTACAAAGAAAGAGTTGCAGAGGCTCATCGGTAAAATTAACTTTGTCAGACGATTTATTTCTAATCTGTCTGGGCGCATCGAACCGTTCATGGGTTTAGTGAAGATCAAATCCGATGATGAGTTTCATTGGGGGCAGAACAGCAGCAAGCTTTCGATGAAATTAAAGAATATTTATCAAAGCCTCCAGTGTTGGTTCCTCCTCAGCAAGATAGGCCGTTCTATGTGTACCTATCCGTGGGTGACACTTCCATTGCTTCAGTATTGGTTCAGAGGCACGATGCCCAGGAGAGGGCGGTTTTCTACCTCAGCAGGCGCATGTTAGACGTCGAGACCAGGTATCCTGAAATCGAGAAGCTTTGCCTTTGCTTATTCTTTACATGTACAAAGCTCCGTCATATTTTGCTCTCGGCGGAAACAATTGTCATATGCAAATCGGATGTCATAAAGCATATGCTGTCGGCTCCTGTCCTGAAAGGCCGGCTTGGAAAATGGATGTTTGCATTGTCAGAGTTCGATATCCGATATCAGCCTGCGAAAGCAGTCAAAGTACAGGCATTGGCGGATCTTGTTGCAGATAGGATCAGCACTGATATTGCTGCATTATTTATTCGTGCTTGGGCTATGTTTTTTGACGGATCGGCTTGTGATGATGGATGCGGTATGGGAATTCTATTGGTGTCACCTCGAGGGGCGACTTACTCTTTTTCCATCAGAATGACTGCCCCATGCACCAATAATTTGGTGGAATATGAAGCCGTTCGCAAAGGGATGGAACTACTCCTCGAAGCTGGTGCAGAAGCGGTGGAAATATTTGGAGATTCGAAGCTGGTGATTTCTCAGCTCACGGAAGAATATAGATGTGAGAGCGAGGCTCTTTTTCCTGTATGGATGCAGTGCCGTGAGTTGATGTCACGATTCAGGTACATCAATTTCCACTGGATACGCAGAGCTCTGAACAATGAAGCTAATGATTTGGCACATATGGCTTCTGGGTACAAGGAAACAGCTGATGGAGTCGATGTGGAGGTTCAGTTTCTAGAACCCGGAGACTGGAGAGCCGATATCTTCAATTACTTGAAGGATTCGGCTCGGGGGGCACCCAGAAAGATAAGACTCAAGGCCATGAAGTATGTTCGGATAGGGGATGACATGTTCTATAGGACCTTGGAAGGACTACTGCTTAAATGTCTGGGACCTTCAGAGTCAAATCGGCTCTTGCATGAGGTTCACGAAGGAGCCTGCGGTACTCATCAATCGGCTCATAAGATGAAGTGGCTGATTAGGCGATCGGGTTATTACTGGCCCACTATGCTTGAGGATTGTTTTAAATATTACAAAGGATGTCAGGCATGTCAGAGGTTTGGCAAAATTCAGATAGTGCCAGCATCAGTAATGAATCCTATCATCAAACCGTGGCCATTCAGAGGTTGGGCCATGGACATGATTGGTCAGATCAACCCGTCGTCTAGCAAGGGTCACCAATGGGTCTTAGCTGCTACAGATTATTTCACAAAGTGGGTAGAGGCAGTGCCCATGAGGTCAGTAGCGTCAAAAGATGTGATCAGCTTTGTCAAAGAGCACATCATTCACAGATTTGGGATTCCTCAAACCATTTCGACCGATGGAGGGTCGGTCTTTATATCAGAGGAATTCAGGAGGTTCACCGATGACATGGGAATTAAGCTGATCAGATCATCTCCATATTATGCCCAAGCTAATGGACAGTCTGAAGCATCCAACCAGAGCCTCATCAAGCTCATAAAGAGAAAGATCGATGAATATCCTAGGCGCTGGCATGAGGTGTTGTCAGAAGCTTTGTGGGCATATCGTATTTCATGTCACGGGTCCACCAAGACATCGCCGTACCATTTAGTCTACGGCCAAGACGTTGTGTTACCATGGGAAGTCACGGTCGGATCAAGGCGTGTTGAGTTTCAGAATGATCTATCTGCTGAACAGTATGCAGCCTTGATGAACGATAATGTGGAGGATCTGACAGAGCTAAGGCTTTGGTCACTGGAGAAGATCAAGGAAAATAAGGCTAAAGTTGCTCGTGCGTACAACAAGAAGGTCAAGCCAAAGAATTTTCAGGTTGGAGACTTGGTTTGGGAGGCAGTATTGCCATTGGGGACTAAAGATAAAAAGTATGGCAAGTGGTCTCCAACTTGGCACAGGCCGTACAAGGTTGATCAGGTTTTGCCTGGGAATGCATACATGCTTGAGGAGCTGGATGGTGTCAAGTTTCCTGTTGCTGTCAATGGTCAACACCTCAAGAAGTATTTCCTGAGCATGCGGGAAAGCGAGTAACGAAAGCCGATGAGATCCATCTGGCTGTAGTGTAATAGGCCAACACGTTAAGTTGGCCAGTAAAAAAAATCATGACAGGCCAACACGTTGAGTTGGCCAGTAAAAAAAAATCATGCCAGGCCAACACGTTGAGTTGGCCAGTAAAAAAAATAAATGAGAAGGCCAACACGTTGAGTTGGCTAGTAAAATACATATGAAAGGCAAGATAGCCGATGTGCGACCATCGACTTAAGATGTTTTAAATAGTTACAAGTTTCAAGATTAACAGGCAGTACTAATTGTTTCTGGAGCCTATCTATTGGTTCATTCTATGGCGTGGATGGCTTCTGTGCGGACGGCGTTTGCTCGTGCTATGATTGCTTCGTCATCCTTGTCATCGCCTGTTACTATCTACCGACTCAAGGTGCTTATCTCTGCAAACTCCGCTTGTATCTGCTCAGCCATTTCCTGGGTTTCTTGTTTGGAGTTTGCAATGGAAGTTTCCTCGGCCTGGATGAGTTTCTTGGTGGTACGAACCTTTTCTTCGAGTTCTGCCAGTTCTTTCTTCAGGAGGTCGAGTCGGTTCGTGTTGGCAGACACATCAGCTTTGATATCTAGAGTTGCCTTCTTCTGGTTGAGGGCCTTGCACTTTTGAGCAATGTCAGTTTTCAGAGAAGCTTCAGAGCAACGTGCTTCTATTCTTTGTTGTGCTTTATTCACTTCTATCCGGAAGAATGGAAGGTTGCTGGCTGGCCAGAGCTTGATTTGCAATGGCTCTGGGAGTTGGGATTCTATTTGCTCAAAGATGTTCTTTATCTTGCTGGGATCACCAACTAGAGCAATGAGTGGAGCAGATAGTAGATCCTTGATGAGATGAAGCTGATGTGCCAAATTAGCCGATTGCTACAAAGATGGTGTTTTTGCTCTAGGGGCAGTTTGACCCATTGATACCAGGTCAAAGGAAAGCAAACTTGAAATATCAAAGCCCTGTGGACATATCTGAAGTTAATAGCAAGATGTATTTATGAAGCTATCGGCTGGTTCAGAATTGGTTCTTGTAATGTTACCTGTTCTGAACAGGGAGTAATGATCGGCTCTGATGTGGCTGATCCGATTGGATTGGGGGTGACAACAGGGGCTTCGACTGTGTTAACCTGTTCGTCATGTGCATCCGTCAGAGCATTTGAAGTGTCAGTTTCAAGGATGTCTTCCGTTGCATCCTGGAGATAAAATTACAGTCAACCAGGGTATGTGTGTATGCAATAAAGAAGAAGTTTTAGAAAGATGAATTACCTGGTTGGTGTTGGACTCTGATGGACTCGGGGAAGCTGGTGCTGGTTTCTTGATAACGCGCCTCGTGATCATCTTCCTTTTCTTGGCTAAGACTCGGGGGGCAACAATTGCAGAAGCTTGTCTTCGTTTGGAAGCCGACTGAAGTAAGTCTGGCTGAATGGTCATTATCACTTTCTTCATTGATGTCAATTCTTTGCAGAAGAGTACATCAGGGGCAGTTGGAAGAAAGTGGAATGGCTCTCCGTTGCTGGTCATAGGTTCTGGACCATCTTGTTGCTGCAAACAGGGTGAGCAAGAATTAGACAAGTGGAAGGATGGAGTACTCAGAAAGGATAAAGTGCATAGATTCGGTACCTCTTCCTCGGGGATTACATATTCAGGATCAATTTGCTGCAGTCGAGGACCTAGAGCTTTCCTGAATACATGTGTTTTCCATATTCCCCACCATGTGCTAAAATCAATCGATGAAGGATCAAGGGATAGAACAGCTGGTATTGGAATGTGGAGGTCATCGAACATGTTGTAACATCTTGAACTAGTGAGGCCATCAGGCAGATCGGCTCTACTCTCCACCAAGTGGTGAATATGGAAGTGGGGAGGGACCTGTCCTAGGCCAAATTGCCGAGCTGCTATGACTGGTTGGTAGGATTCATAACCTGGCTTGATAATTCTATTAGAGGTGCTAATGCCAACAGGGAGGAAGCTAGGTCGAATCATTAAAGAGTATAAATGCCGAGTGCTGTTGTCATCAGCGAAGTTATCCAATCTGAAGGCAGTTGGGTTTTCAAAGGATTCAGATTCTGTGAATGGGAAATAGAGTGGATTATCCAGTCCCTTGTAGAAGATTCTGAACCACTTTGCTGCATCTGTTGAATTCAGTTTACTGCCGGGAAGACTAAATAAAGCTTGGCCATAGCTAGTACATCTAATTGGTTTGCCACTCTCATCAGGAAAAGAGTTCTTGGTTAGGCCTTGGAAGTTCGGAATCTGGTGCTGAAAGTACAGTTGTGCCCACAACTGAATAAACCACCAAGGCCCTCCAGTTCTCAGTTTCTTTTGGTTAAGCAAGTTAGATGTCATCAAATGGAGGTATATGTAGGTTTCTCCAAGAAAAAGTTTGCCTAGGCCGATGTGATTGCCATGGGCCAGGTGATATGCCAAGGGAAGATAGTTCTTAGTTGGAGCTAAAGAAGGGCCACAGAAGATGAAGTGCTCTAGCCAAAGATTTAAAAAGGTTGTGTGTTCCTTCCCAATCACTGGACATTTTGTTTTCATGTGCTGATTCATGTAAGTGCCCCAGTTTGTGCAGTTTACCTTGGAAGAAAGTTTGAAGGGGACTTCTGCCATTTTGTGGGCAGCAGGATTAGGAGATCCTATGTCTAGGCCAGTGATAATGGTGACATCTAGCAGAGTAAGGGTCATGGGTCCATGACCAAAGAGAAAACAGTTCAGGGCATCAGACCAAAAATAGCCGATGGTTTTCAGAAGATTCTCATCTTTGTCAAGAGGAGATAATGATAACCTAAGTGCATCGGCTATGTTCAAATCCTGCCACAAGGGCATATAAGCTTTTGCTACTCTGCTGTACCATGTAATCCAGCTCTCAGGAGGGTTGGGCCAGGCTCTTAAGCAGTCGGACCAGAGGTTCAAATCGATGTTTTGACTCACGAAAGGGATCCTATTTGCTTCACAAGAGATCAAATCTATGGGATTTTCATAGGTTCGTGGGCCAAGACATAAAGATTTTGGATTGGAGCGATGCGGCAGAAGGATGTCTAACACCTGAAGTTCAGAAATTCAGAAGTTCATACATGGTGTCATGTTTCAGAGTTTAGTATTTCAGAGGCTTGATAAGCTGAGGGAAACTAAAGGATTAGGCCGAATATTACCTTCAGGCCGCAGATTACCGCATCACCGGTTGCATCATCAACAGTAGGATTTGTTGTCTGAGCTGTAAAGTCTTCCATGGCTCAGATCCGTTGACTTGGGGTTTGGTTGCTGTGGGCTCTGATTCGAATTCTGGATGCTTGAAGAGTTCTTGCTCGAATTTGTAGAGTTGGGTTTTCGAATTACGCTCGGGTTTGAGAGTTCGGTTCAAGGTGGAAGTGATACTCTATTCTTATGCGGGTTGCTTCTAGTTTGAATTTCGTCAGCTCTTGGATATTTATAAAAGCCTGATGCGTTGCCATCGGCTTTTTGTAAAGTAAACGAGCACACAGTAATTAAAGGAAATTGATTTCATTAATAGAAAGGTTTCTTACAAGGGAAAGCCGATTGTTACAAAGGAATTAATCCTTCGGCTTTGTGATCCTACCCCTACGATGCTACGATCCTACCCGAGGAACCGGAAGGGCTTTCCGCCCATCGGCTCGTCGTCATCGGAGGAGGAGTCGATCTCCTCTTCCGAGGAGGAGTCGACTCCCTCCGAGGAGTCTTCTTCGTCGCTCTCCAGTTACTCTTGGAACAGGAACTTGAGGTCCTCCCCCTCAGTCTTGGGTTCGTCTTCCTCGGAGACGACCCCGAAGTCGAACTCCTCTGCATCCCAATGCAGAGGAGCCAGATCTTCGTATGCTTCCGTCGGGTCCCATTCGGGGGTCGGCTCTTGGCTCTCTAGGATGGAATCAATGGAGGAGGCGGAGAGGGAAGAAGAAGAAGAAGAAGAAGAGGAGGAAGAAGAGTCTCCGAAGGAGTTGGAGCTGGAGGAGGAAGAGATCGCCATGGCTACTAGTGTTGGGGGATTGGGGTGTTTTCTGCGCTATTTGGCTCTGGGAGGAAGAAGGAGTTCGCTGTGAAGAAGAGCCGATTTGGAGTGAGATTAAATAGTGAAAAGATGGAAGACGGATCGGCAGTTTCACATTCTACGAGGAGCCAGTTGCAGAGATGTTGCGTCTTCCTTGGTGGTTGCAGTGTGTTTAATGAGCATTAACGGGAAGATGAAGCGATGGAGTGGTTTTGGAACGATCATTGCCAAAACCAGGGGGGCATGTGTTATCGCCATAAATTAACAGGATTAATTTATGGGCCGAAACCAAGTTGGGCTTAAAGCAGAAGATTAAGAAGGCTTGTAAATCGGCTCCTGCGTGAGCGTTTGGGCCACATGGGCTATGTATCTTTAGATTAGAGATAGAGTTCGATCGGGACAAGATTAGTTTAGATTGTTTCCCAAGTCTCCGGACTATAAATATGTACCCTATGTTATTCATGAAAAGAAGAACGTCATCACGTCTCACAAACCACAACTCTCGGCGCATCGCCATCCCTAATCTTAGGGTTTCATCCAAGTAAGCGCCATGCTGCCCTGATCGCTTCTCACGATCAGGGCAGCGTTGTTCTTACCTTTACCTTGGTATTACTCGTACTGAAGCATTTTTGATGGCGAGTAGTGCTAGTTATCTCGATGTTCGTAGCATGGCTTTTAGTAGATCTGTTGTGCTTTGTTGCTTATCATCTACGAACATCATGTTGTCTTTATGCGATCATGTCATCATCTTATGCTAGCTCTTGTTGCGTAGAGTTAGCTGCGTAAAGTCAACACCCTGCTTCTTTTATGTCTGGTAGATCTAATCTGTTATGGTTTGCTCTTATTCTTAAGAGTTGGCATAATATCTGCTAGGTTAGGCCTTGCAAACGGGTTGGATGATCCGGTGGCGTGTTAGATGCTCTGCTCTAGTCTTAATAGGGAATTGATCCGGGAATCGGCTCTTGCTAGTTCTTAGGCCTCTGTTTTGGTTATGGTTTAGTTATCTGTTACGTTTATTAGGCCCAATCACGTGTAGGATGTTCCGATCTAGCAGTGAAGCTTTTACCGTCATGGATTAGATTGATTAGATTTAATTGAAGCAGCTTTACACTCATTTGCTTTATTTATCGATATCCGGATAGATGCAGATCCAATCTGACACCGGGACTCGATCGGCTCTTTAAAGCCGATGCAAGAGTCGTCCCGGGGAGCCGACCACGGCTCGGACTTATGTTTCCACGTGTTTGTGTATGCAGGCAAACCATTGCAAGCACGTTCGCACCTTCCTAATCGGGTATAGGTTAGGTGGCACGCCCTGCGTCTTCATGAGCCACGGCGTGTGCTGGAATTGCGGGCCGTCGACGAGGGAGCAGTGCCTGCCAGCGCCCCGGCAACCTCCCGGCTCTTCGTGTTGCCTGTCGCTGCTCGCCGGTGGGTTTCGACCGACAACACTTGTTTATTATCCTCTTCCTTGACCACAACCCAATTATGAGGATACGTTCTGTTCCTGTGCATGAGTTGTATAAAACATAATTTTGGGACGAAGAAAGGAAGGAGTAATGGAAAGATGGACCGAAGCCGAGCTGGGAAAGCCCCAGGCCGGCCGGCCTACACCCCTTGAGCCGGCTGGCCTAGGCCCCTCTGGCCTCGCCTCGGGCTCCAAAAATTCAGGGAGCCACTTCGGAGATTTGCCTATCTATGTTTTATAGAAAGTGTCCTATGAAAAGGTTCGTAAAAGAGAAAGAAAATTTGGGAGAAAGAAAGAAAGAAAAAAATGTATGAGAAGAAAAGAATAAATGAAGGGATTCTATGGTTAGAGAAGTGCAAAGAGATATCACCTTGTTGTTTGAGAACAATATCCTCAATTCCAACCATGTGCAATCCGACAACGAGGACGATGCTTGTGCCTTGAAGTCAATCTTTTTGTATGCCTTTGCACATGTCCACCATTCTAAATATTCTTATCCTTGAACCCTTTACATTATGGAGAAACTCTCATGATCATTGGCTCGGAGGGTAAGCAATCATTAGAAGGTTTTCTTAACTTGACAATATATGTATATACTTTGCTAGCCTCACCTATAGCCCCACTTTATACTTGAGATACTTTTGGGAGATGAGAGTTTGCAAATAATAATAGGATAGCCACTTATATCGAGAGACATGAAAGGACTTGTGCAAGAATTTTTGTTCTAACCTCTGTTGCAGGGTATTTTGCTTCTAAAAACTAAAAAAAAGAAAAACCTCCAAGGATGGCAAGAAAAGCAAGTGTTGTCGATATTCGAGTTGTCGGGTAAAGGTAAGAGTCGTGGAGTAATATTGGATGAGTTTTTAAATGCCCATGATATGATTATCCTCGCTGCTCCTCTGACCTTTGTTTGATGAAGTATTGTTAGACTGGTTTGCATAAGTAAATTTTGCAGTTTGAGAACTCTCGAGCAATCCATGGAAGGACTAGATGATTTGATTTGCTCGAGGACAAGCAAAAGCTAAGCATGGGGGGAATGTTGGCGCTCCTTAAGTTCCCATTTTATTATACAATTAGGAGTGGTTTTGGTAAATTCTTCGGGATGATTCATGTACTAACCCGCCACTTGGCACCCAAACTTGACCGTTTTCGATTTTGTCCTGGATTTTGGAGCATGTTGTGTTTTGGCAGGAAATTGGACATTTTTGGAGATGTTTTGACGCATGGTTATAACTGGGCTAAGATGAGGAATAAGGAGAAGAGGCCACACGCGAAAGATGGAACCGAAAGGGGCCAGAAAGGGCCCAGGCCGGCCGGCCTGGGGCCCTCTGAGCCGGCCGGCCCAGCCCATTCTAGGGCCCAATCGGCCTCAATTTTCTTCAACGCGAAGTATGGGTCAACCCTAATCTGTATTTTACCAAAACCACCGACCAGAACCGCCTATATATACCTCGAAGCCGCCGTCAAAGAGGGGGATCGCAGAAGGATCGCGGAGATAGCAGAGAGAGAGCATCCAGATTCGAGTTTCAGAGATCCATTCGAGTTAGACACAAGAGAAAGGCGACACCGGAGGCCTCATCGTCCCTCGGCGCCGCTAGAAGTTGGAGGACAGCCAGGGATCCATCCCTTGCCAGAGATTTCGTCACCATGATCGACTACGCTTCGCTTAGCTTCATGGGGTAAAGTCCTCGTTTGTTCATGGGGTTGTAAGGAGATCTTGAGTTGTAATTGCCGAATCCTTTATGAGATTGATCTATCACGATTCTTGTTGATGATGCTTTGATGCCTAATAGTTCGCGACTTGGCTTTGGGTTTGCTTTGCACTTGCATGGTTTACTTAGATTACATCAACTATCGTGTTCTTGTTGATTCATTACCGATTATCCTCGTGTAGTGACAATATGCGGGAGGGAAAGGTTTTGATCTTGGAACACACCTTTGGTAGATTAGATCCGTTTTTTGTTGCTTGGCGATTACATCTCTAGTGATCCTAAACCCTATGGACAAATGCTCTTCATATCTTGTGCACACACCTATCATTGCTCACTAGTCTTGATTAGATTAGATTGGTTAGATTAGATCTATTTCACACTCAATCACTCAATATAGATCTTTTACCAACATCATTAGTGCTTAGCTAAGCATAGTAATACACTTGTTCCGTGGATTGATAAACCTTGGGGGAATACTCTAAGGGAAAAGCTACACGATCCGTGCGCTTGCGGTACGTAAATTGGCGCTCTAAGGAGCGTCAACATCTATGCTTGTGAATTTTTTTTGAATTTCTGAGATTGGCCCCAAATGGCAAAGCGAATATATCGCATGTGCAAAATTTTGTCACCTTTCTGCTGTAAAAAATTGAGCCAAAACAGAGCACCGAGAGAAAAGTTATGCCCGTTTTACCGAAGGTAACTCAAGTTATGGTTTTGAATGTGCACAACTTGGCAGATCGGGTGATGGCGGCTAGGGCAAAGCTTCCCTATTCTCCAACACAAAACCACGGCTGAGAAAAGCGTCTCAGCAACCGAACAACCTAGGGCAAAGCGTCCCTAGTGTATGCAGCAAGGGTATCGCCAGATGAAATCAAGAAGGGCTGCGATGCAAGGTGAAAACACAAGGCGGCTTGCAACCTATCTAGGGCTTGCGCGGCGAGAGTTCACACAAGGCGGCTAGCCAGGGCAAATCAAGTAATGTGAGGGCTCGACTTGTTGTTTGGGTAAAGGTGTATGGGGCGGCGGCGGAAACAAAAATAGCGACGGGCGGTTGACTACGACTACAAACACACTAAACCAGCAACAAGACTCGACCACGGACATGAACTCAACTAAGCGAAACTGAAACAAAAATTGCAGAGGCTAAAACAGGTTATAGGACAGCAGAAAGTGTAAATTTTTTTGGGCTTTTTGTGGACTGTAGGTAAAGGAACAAGATGAATCTGAAGGGGAATACGAAATTATACCTCACGGTAAACCTGAATCCTGATACCACTTGATGTAGACGCGGCCTGATCTTCTGAGAGGTAGGATAAATTCGATTGATGGAGTATGTGATGTTGGCATTCCGACTTCTAATCAGACACGAATTCGAAGCCTGCAACCGTTATACCACCGCTCCGTTGGTTATCAACCAAGCACAACTTGATTGACCTCGCCGAGAAGGCTTTTCCTGCAAGCGAATCGAAAAACACAAGCAAGAAAGGATAAACACGTAATCTGAAATTGCAAATGTGTATGAAGCGAAAATCAAAGTAGGAGGTTCAAGAACTTGATTCCAAAGGACTAATTGACACAGTGGAGGAGATCAAGAACGGGGGCCCTTGATCACTGTAAAAGGACTTGTCGCCACAGTTACAACGAATCAATCTCAGTTTCACAAGAAAAACTAGAACTAAACAAAACCCAAGTCTAAGCAATGGCGGCTATTGAGTTTAAGCAAGAGCCAGGCATCCTAGGGTTGAGGACGACCAGGGGTGGGGCGCCCACAACTTGGGCTTAAGGCCCGACACGATACATGGGCCATTGGCCCAAAAGAGGTGACGCAGCACCTTTCCAGATTCTGGATGTTGAATTGTTTCATGAATTTCTGTTGAATCCGAATAGCTATGGACCTGAATCTAGTTGCGTTGGAAAGGTTATGAAATTATCTTTCCAACCATATAAAGAAATCCTCGAACGGACTCCATATGTGGCCGTGGCATCGTTTTTGGTGCAGACTGTTTCTGGAATCCAAGAAGGAAACGAAGTCCAAGTTGTAGACGAGTCGGACTTCAACGTGTACGCATCCGATGCAGCGATGTACTCATCAAAGTCGACAATGAATGGGAAGTGGACGAGGAAGGTGGAGATGAGGTTCAAAATATTCAGGACTTACAATTACTAGAGCGACTACGTTTAGACAGAGACAGTGAAGACGACATTCCTCCTTCGGATTCTGCTGGTTATGTTGACATAGCTGATAGTGATGATGAAGATTACGATCCAGCTAATCCCAATTATGATGACTACTTTTAATACATGTATGACTTGCAATATTTAATCTATATTATATTAATTTGTAGTTATATTTTCTTTATTTTCATTTATTTGCAAGTACTGTTTATCTTGACTAATTCGTTCGCTCCTTTTGATTTCAGGTAACCAAACAAAGATGCCAGGCGGTGGCAAGATGAGTTGGCTGAGCTCCTTGTACAGGGGCAGTGGTGGAGGAGGTGGTAGTGGGTCCGATGCACCCGAGGGGTCCGGGAGCTGTAGTGTTCGCAAAGTTGGTGGAGGAGGGGGAGGGAAAGGGAAAGGGAGAGGGAGAGGGAGAGGTAGTGGGAGTGGTGGAGGAGGTAAGGTGAGGTGGAGGAGGAGGGTGAGGGTGAGGACCCCTTCTCCTGTAGAGGACGAGGAGGATGAGGAGGAGGAGGAGGAGGAGGAGGAGGAGGAGGAGGAGGAGGAGCAGAGGAGCGAGGAGGACAAGGAGGAGGATGAGGAGGAGGCCGAGGAGGGGGGGCAGGAGGTGAGCGGGCGGTGTGGTTGCGTGGACCGTCGCAACTCCCGTGACGTCCGATCCCTCCTGCGAGACGCCCGATGATTCGGCCACTAGAGCCTAAGTAAGTATGTTAGTACTTCTTTATTATGCATTACATATATTTAAAATTGCAATACTAACCGAAATTTTACATTAAACACTCTTGCAGGGGGTGGTTTTTTGTGCAGCCTGGTGAGCACAAAAGGAAGCTCAATGGTATCTTGGGTCTTCTGTGCAGGCAGCACTTCCCCGGGCTCGTGATGCATGCCGGGGTCCTAGAGCCGGCATACACGTGGGACCACTACATGGCCAGCCCGGATGCTACAGATCGTGAAGGAAGGAACTTCACTACCAAAGCGAGGCGGGTGGTCGGGGAGTTGTGGGTAAGTCATTCTCCAACTAAAATGGTCGAAATACCGCATTCTGTTTCAATTTTTGTAATGATGATTGCAATTATCTTGTGGGTATATATGCAGGATTTCTACAAGTGTGAGGAAGGCTAAGAGGCCTGGGCAAACGAGCTGGCTCACTAGGCTTGCTACAAGCTGGTGAAGGACATGCACTACGAGGCGCGTGTCCAGGCCGTCGTTGTGTACTGTGCTGAGTTCGAGAACAGGAGTGTCAAGAAACCAGCCGCAATGGACATCTTCCTCATGCGAGACCAGTACTTAAGGGTAAAAAATGTCATCTCTACTCATTTATCTTGTATTTGATATTACAATATGTCATGCACTTCATTACATTTAGGTGCCTCCGAACTGGTGCGCAAACAAGGCCGAGTGCTGGTCTATGATGGTGGACAAATGGATCAGTGAGGATTGGATCCGCCAGCACGCCTTATGCCGGGAGCACCGCTTGATGATGCCGGGTCCGGCACATCATCAGGGGAGTCGTAGCCTCGCCGAGAACAAGGAAATTTGGGTAAGTTCACCAATTTCTTCATTCTTACTAAAGCTATATTTTGAATTCTTACTAATGATCTTGTTGATTTCTTGGAAGTCAGAGTCTCATTCAGGCCAGTCTTGCAACGACTTCATGGCGTACGCCATGTCTCACATGGGCAGGGCGACGTCGGACATGGCCTACAACTTGGCGGCTCCACCCGTGCCGATTGGAGATGGAGCGGAAGCTGGAGGAGGAGTGGAAGCCGAGGGAGGAGCAGTCGGCGATGATGCAGAGCATGGTCACCTGGATGCAAGGACTTGGCACGTCGTTGAACTATGCGACGCCGCCTCCTCCCTTCGCCTTTCCAGCTCAGCCTTACCTTCCCAGGGACCTTCTAGCACTCCCGTGAGTATGCAGAATCAGCTCGTGTGTTTCTATTTATATCTTTGTTATTCTTACTCAATTTATGTGTTTCTATTTGTAGAATCAGTCGTGGAATGCATCGAACGACCCTACTCCGGACCAGAACTCGCCGACGGCCCCATGGCAAACTTGCCCCCCCACCTGACCATGAGTGATTTGTAGTACACTAGTGGACTTGTGACATTATCTTGTGGACATATTTTATGTATTGGAATCGTTCTATGTGATGGACTTGTGTTATCTATCGGACTTGTGATATATGTCATCACTTGTGGTATTTGTATCGATGCTATTCTCGTAATTGTCAATTATATATTTGTTGCTATAACTGCCTGAAATGTCCCTGCATTTATATATATTTTTGTTGTATTTATATCGAAAAACAGAGAAAAAAGATACAGAAAAAAATTGGCCACTTTGTCGAGTGCATAGTCAAAACACTCGGCAAAGTGGCTTTCACAGGTCAGCAGAAAAAAGACTTCGCTGAGTGCTAAAGTCCTGGCACTAGGCAAAGCCTTGACACTTTGCCGAGTGCCAGGGATCTAGCACTCGGCAAAGCAGCCACGTGGAGCGACAGGTGGCGGCTACTTTGCCGAGTGCCTGCCATTAGGCACTCGGCAAAGCAGCCGCCACCTGATGCCCCACGTGGCAGCTTTGCCGAGGGCAGAGGCACTCGGCAAAGGCTTTGCCGAGTGCCCGATAATTGGCACTCAGCAAAGCCACCTTTGCCGTCAGGGGCTTTGCCGAGTGGCGTTTGCCGAGTGTTACACTCGGCAAAGGCTTTGCCGAGTGCAAACAGGCCTTTGCCGAGTGTAACTGGCACTCGGCAAAGCCCCTGAATCCGGTAGTGGTGGTAAATCCTGCTCCGCATGAACTCCAGATTTTCCTCCTTGTCGTAGCACTCTACTCCACGTGAGCACGACCTAATGACTTGGGGCTTGGGATATGGCACAACAGCCACACTGCCTCCGAGTGCCTGTAGGAATCTAAACAAATGGACAAAGATCCCAAGAACATCGCCACTAGATGACCATTGTGTCACTAAAACAAGGTCACATTTTTTAGTGGATTTTGCAAAGATCACTATTTTGTTATATGCCTGATCAATATAGAAGGTGATGATCATGACAAGTTAAGCATTTATTAGTATACATTTCCCTGTTGAATTATTTATTAGTATTAGGACTCTAATACATAGTGTTCTCAAGGATACCGAGTTTGAGTGTGCCTCAAATTGCTCCACAGCTCAAGAGATTTGGATGCTGCTCACTAACAACACCCGTGAGACCATGGATGCTGCTGCTGGAGGTGCTTTCTTATCACTAACACTGACTCAACCTACTGAGCTTGTGGAGATGATGGCCTCCAATCAAGGTTGGAGTGAAGAGCGTCAACCCCGCACGAGCTCAAGAGGAATACACCAGCTCAAGGAGGTAGACATGCTATCTGCCAAGATAGACCTGATCATGAAGAGGCTCGATGAGAGAGCCCCCGACAAGAAAGAAGTCATGCAAATCCTAGAATCCCGCATGACATGTGAAGAATGTGGAGGAACAGGGCATACAGGAAGCCACTGTCCCGACCTGGAAGAGGATGTGAACTACCTCAGCAACAACAACAATAATTATCATCCTCAGCAAAATCAAGGATGGACCCAACAGAGGCCCGATTACTCAGGCAACTACTCAGTACACCAGGTAAGATTCCAGGCCAGCCAGAAGAGTTAGAATCTGCAAACCTTGTCAATATATTTAGTGTAGGTTTCTACTTCAAGGAATCATCCAAGATTAAAGATTGGACTGACAGATCCATTCCCATCAAGAAAGGAGACCTAGGGAGGCCCGTCATTCCCATCGCCATTGGACCGCACACCTTCCAGAATGCATTATGTGACTTTGGGTCCAGCATCAATATTATGCCTAAGGTAATCTATGCGAAAATACATGGTGAACCTTTGTTATATACAACCATGTGTTTGCAGCTTGCAGATCAGTCACAATGCTATCCCAAGGGAGTCCTTGAAGATGTGTTCGTACAAGTAGGAGCATCCCATTTGGAAACTGTTAACGGTGAGAACACCCCTATTTTATACCTTCAAAACACCATCAAAATCCTCAGTTTGGAAGGAAGAACGACATTTCATGAACATATTTTGCCCAATAACTAGTTCCACTTGTACTTGGAGTATTTTTCTACAGGACTTTGCAATCGAGGCAATTGTGACACATATGGACCCTTAAAGAGCAAGATTGATCAACTCTGCCACATGGAGTCTATGTATCATGCCATGTCAAGCCACATCAAGCCAAATCAAGCCAAGTCATCCACCACATCACCAATCCATGCAACATCCAAAGAAGCAATCTCATTGGTCCATCAAGACATCACATGGATCAAGGTGGTACAAATCTGGATGAAACAACGAGTTGCACCCACAAGATGGTCACTGACTGGTAGGACCAGCTTCTAGAGCAGAGGAGAGGACCCATGTTGGTATTTTGCAATGTCACGAATAAAATCCGCAAGCGCACGGATACCGCTGTAGCTTTCACCCCAGAGTATTCCAGGGTATCGTATCCACAAGGGAACGTGAGTACTCTATCTACAGGTTCAGGTTCATCCAAGGACACACACGCCGGTGTGGAGAAGATAGAAGAGAGGACTTTCTATATCTAGAATCTATGTCTAGTAGACGAGATCACGTCGCTGTTATACTTCGAGCTAAAGGTATTGACCAGCTTATACAAGCCGATAGCTCCAATATGTGCTCTATCTGATATCCGAATGTGGAGGATTACGAAAAGGCTCGAACAGGGCTGTCACCACCTGCCGGCTACCTCTACAAACCGTGGGACTATTAGACAACTGAGTGGTATAGTCCAGCCTAGACACCACGTCTACACCTTTCCCTACTAACCTTAGCCCTGGCCAAGACTACCCTTTTCTATCCGGGGTCTTAAGCTAAGATCAAATGCTACTCGCTAGCATACACATCATCTAATATAAGGCAGATATGATAACTTGCAATCTAAACTCTAATTCCAAATAAACAAACAAAGAAAGTCTCGAACACTTACAACCGAATAAGCATCCGTCGAGGTACAAGCGGAGAAGAGTGCCGACAGACCCGGCACTTCCCCCGACTCCTCCTCACTCTCCTCCTCTTCTTCTACACCTCCTAGTCTACCTAAGCATCTAGGATGAAGGCCTCAAGCTCCAAGGAAGAAAGGTGAGTTGAGAGGGTGTGATGTGTGTGTGTGTGTGTTCCATTCCTTACCCCCTCCCCTTGTATTTATAGGAGGGAGCCACCCCGGGAATGCAGCTCTTCCTTGCAGAACCGACTTTAGGAGCCAGTGAGGAAGCACCACGTGGCAAAGTTGAGGTGGTGGGGCCCATGGGCCAGGGCGGCTGACCAGGAGGTCGGCCGGCCTGCCCACGGCTCCAACCGCCCCCAACTGCTGGGGGTTGGGCTTGTCTGGGCTTCCTCTTGTCCAAAAGTTGTGGCACGTCCTGTCTTAACTAGATTTGCTTTGGTTCTTGGGCTACACTTGATCCATTTGAGCCTGATTCTGCGCTCGGATATTTTCTGTGATTTTCTGTCAGGCCAAAGTGTGCTTGCACCCTGCGAAATTGGCTCAAAATCACCTGCACACATTCTCAAGCACCATCTGTGGAATTCGTTAATAAATAAACCTATCCTAGCATTTATTCCTTCTGATGCTCGACTTTTGCATGATAGTTGACGGTCAAAATGGGTCGTTAGTGACCGTCAACAAGATCCCAAACACTTAGTTCTTTGCTCGTCCTCAAGTAAAGCCAAGAACTAAAGCGAACCCGACTTTATATGACATGGTACCTGCATATAGATTATTCTAAACTTCACCCTTACCTGTGAATTTTGATGTGTCTACCATGAACTGTTTGGGAAGTTGAAGAGAGGAACGGTATTGACTTCAGTCTCCTCCACTTTCCTGCTATATGACTGGGGTTTTGAAAATATTTTTGCAAGGACCAACCACAGCTTTACTTCTCCATAGGATCTCTTATGTCGCTCAGTGTGTATGTATCCTCACCAAGGCATGGCTTCTTTTCACCCCACTTCTAAGGATAGAGTATGTGGAGCTCATGGTAGGGAAAATGGAAGCATGCACTTGAGTCACATATATTGCAAAATCAAACAATGGATCCATGGAGATGACAAATCACATAAGCTGATCAAGATCATGCACATATGTGGAAGGTGGATGGTGGAAATGGAATGAAATACTCCTTCTATGAATCTCTCTCTCCTTTATTTGGATAACATGAGGGCATGGCTATATTAATATATATATTCCCCTTTTTTTTCTTGGACCTTCATGTGTCCAATTTTTTTCAACACTGGGACCTTCATGTGTCCCTATTTTTTTTGGGGTCATGCTTCTTGGGCATGCCATCTTTTCTCTCTATTTTTTGAATAGCTCATGCCTGATTTGAACGATACTAGAGAGATCATTAAACATGGAGTTTTATTTTGTCGATGGATGGGATGGCATAGCTAACTTCCAGTGTAGAAGTTTAGCTGGTGGAGTGCACGTGGTCTTGATCAAACAAGTATGAAAGACATCTCACTAGGGTCACAAAGTTTGATGAAGCTCAATGTAACAACAAGGCATATGTGTATAAAGATTTGTATCATGAAGGTCAACATATAGCTTTGGTAGGACAAGCACGTGGAGTTGTAAAGCTATGGAGGTTTTCCTTTTGATAAAAATTTCCCAAACATAAAAGCAGAGAAAGCAATGATCCTTCCATCAAACCATATCTCACTAGTCAACAACTTAACAATTATGGGTTCCCTAAGATATGATTCACAAGCTCAGGTTTAGCAAAGAATAAAAGGTATGGAAGCCAATCATAGATAAGCACAGAACCAGAGGATACCTTGAGTTTAATTTTAGTGATTAAGCATGGCTTCCATTTAAACTCATAGGTTGGGGAGAGTGAGGGTTAGAGTGCACAAACCGTTGCGATGAAGACGAGTGGAGATAGTGTTAGTCGGCCAAACCTGGGTTTCCGCCGACCAATGCTAGCTTTGATTTGTCTTGGCCTTTTGCATTCTGGTTCGTTCGGTGTTGTGTACGTGTTGTGGGAGATCTCGAGTGTATATGCATGAAAGTTCCGAGAGATCTCCCCCACACTTGTTCTTGTACCTAGTGCTTATTCAAAAATAAAAATATGGAAACAAACTAATAGCTCTACCGGTTTTAAGAACCAGGGAGCTCCTAAAATTTATTGAAACTAAAATTTAATCTCACCACGATACTTACTAAGGAAAGGCTGAATTAAGATTGCATCAACATGCATATGTTGTGCAACATTATTCCAAAACCTTGTCTTACCTTTCCATTTGAATTCAGCTCAATGGCTCACCCAATTGGATTTGATTTTCCTGCAGGGGTTAGTCCACATATGCAACCAATATCTATACAAGTATCAACTCCAGAACATCAATCAAACTTGATACAAAGTCTAGTTTGACTGAAGAGGACATTTTAACCCAAACACCATGCTTGATTTTAAAGGCCTATGAATGTGTTTCATGACACACATTCAAACTAGAGCGTACGAGGACAAATAAAGGGAGCACGAAGGGCTTAAGCTTTATTCAAAGAGAGATAGGCATGAGCACATACCTGGTGATCCTCGGGCGACCTCCCGGCAGGGCTTTGTTTAATGTCAAAAGTAGGACATTGAGAGTACTTACCATGGCGTTTTGTTGATGGAGATAATATTGTCACCATGGCAACTCCTCTCATTTTTTTTTCATTTTTTTAGAGCAAGATGCGAGGACATACACCAATTCCAAGACAAAATATGAATTGAGAAAAAGAACGTGCTTTGGGGTACTCACATACCTCCCCCACACTTGGAGTTTGCAAAACTTCAAGTGTATGGAGTTCAAGTCTCCTTCATTAGTTGTTCCTCCATCAAGACATATCGAGGTGTTGTAGTCGGTGTAGCTCTCATGTTCGTAGTGTTGTTTATCCATCATTCTTCTAGATCTTCCCCTAGAAAGGTTAGCGACCGAAAATACCCGAAGGACAAATACATCCTAGAACATGCCCTTGCTTTTTATTGAAAGGGAAATAAAGAAGTAAACAAATAAATGATAGTCCGGGCTATCTCCTGGCAGTGCTTTGTTTCTGGTCATAAGCTCGACCATGATAACTCTTGTAGCCACCATTGGTGATGGGTCATTGTTTCACCATCGATTGTTGAAGCTAGCTACAAGGTTAGTGCCACGGTGCACCCATGAAATCTACAATGTTTATGATAAACATATAAATCTACAACCAACCTTCTGAAGATTTTGCAGAAGAGGACCATAAGGTGGTTGTAGTCCTTACGATAAACATATACATCTACAACCAACCTTCTAAAGATTTTGCAGAAGAGGACCATAAGGTGGTTGTAGTCCTCGTGTGTGCATGGTGCACTAAGCATGCCTAACTCTGGAGTTGCATTAAATGAGCATGGTTTATGTGCTATATCCAGAGTGAAGTTCCCATGCCATGTGAGAAATCCTTTTCGTTGGACTCCAGAGTCGGCGCCTCACAAAATTCCTTGGCCAATGATTTCTCCATCTCAAGAGATTTATCGTGGAAGCTCGTAGTTGTATCTCGATAAAGACCGAGAACAATGTATTCAGGGCCAGCGGGAAGAGGCTCACATTCGATCGAGGGGGACGATGAACGTTCATCTTCACAAAAGTGAAGGCTATCTTTCGAGTCGTACTCTTCAGAAGATTCTACATCTTCCAAGGGGACGGGGTCGGATGTTACAAACGGAGATGTATGCAGCATCTCCTCGAGCAAGTTCTGCTCAGGGAAATGCTTTGCCATGGAATTTTCTAAACAAGGGGCAGTAGTGGCAGAAGCATTTTCCCTTAGCATTTCATCTAGGCCCCCATGAGATGCTAAAAGTTTTTCTAGCGGGTAGCCTAGGAGAAGATCGAAATCGAGGATATCGTAGATGTAGAAATCCAAATGCACCTCGATTTTGTCTACTGTGATAGGCACGTCCCTTGCAATCCCCCGACATTCAAAGAACCGTCCGGATGGACTTTTAAAGTATTTGTCGGTCGGGGTTAAAGGCTTGTTACCGACAAGAGTATCCAAAAGGTACTCGGGTATAATGCAAACCTTAGCAGCAGGGTCATGAAGAGCTTCTACGATATTTCCTTTCATAGAACAAGTGATGGTTGCAGAGGTTGGGCTAATCCAAATTGCTTCGGAAGCACGCTTTGCCTCCTTTGACCACTCAATTGCAGGTGTATGGCAGGAAATTATATCGAGGGTCTCATAAAGACACATCGATTTCATAGGCTCCTCGTGCCTAAGATGATTCGAGGTGTTTTGGATGTTTCGTAAAGGTTCATCCTCGAATCTAACACAGAACTCCGGAGATTGAATTTCTTCTTCCCCCAATGTTCCTGTGTCGGGCGTGAGTCCTATGGCTGAATCTACGGATGTAGAAGTTGAAGGACTGGATTCAGCTGCTGGAAGCTCCTCTTGGCGCGACTCTCACTCTTGTTGGATGGGTTCGTTGTGGTTGGTAGGGAAGGACGAGTTTGCTAAGAGAAAATCTAAGATCTCTCTTCCTTCCGTTGGAATTATATGAGCAAACGAACCTCCAGCGGTGATGTCGAGTTTGAGGGCCGATTCCAAGTCTAGACCCGAGCAGAAGATGTTCAATGATACATCATCGGGTAGAGACAAGTCTGGGCTAGACGCCAAAAGGCGTAAGAATCTAGTCCAAGCTGCACGTATGGACTCCTCCTCTAATTGCTCAAAATCGAGGATGTCAATCGGTAGGGAGTCTATGCGTTTAGGGTATAGGGTTTAGGGTTTAGGGTTTAGGGTTTAGGGTTTTAGGGTTTAGGGTTTAGGGTTTTAGGGTTTAGGGTTTAGGGATTAGGGTTTAGGGTTTAGGGTTTAGGGTTTAGGGTTTAGGGTTTAGGGTTTAGGGTTTAGGGTTTAGGGTTTAGGGTTTAGGGGTTAGGGTTTAGGGGTTTAGGGTTTAGAGGTTTAGGGTTTAGGGTTTAGGGTTTAGGGTTTAGGTTTAGGGTTTAGGGTTTAGGGTTTAGGGTTTAGGGTATAGGGTTTAGGGTATAGGGTATAGGGTATAGGATTTAGGGTATAGGGTTTAGGGGTTTAGGGTATAGGGTATAGGGTATAGGTTTTAGGGTATAGGGTATAGGGTATAGGGTTTAGGGTTTAGGGTTTAGGGTTTAGGGTTTAGGGTTTAGGGTTTAGGGTTTAGGGGTTTAGGGTTTAGGGTTTAGGGTTTAGGGATTGCTTCGTCATCCTTGTCATCGCCTGTTACTATCTACCGACTCAGGGTGCTTATCTCTGCAAACTCCGCTTGTATCTGCTCAGCCATTTCCTGGGTTTCTTGTTTGGAGTTTGCAATGGAAGTTTCCTCGGCCTGGATGAGTTTCTTGGTGGTATGAACCTTTTCTTCGAGTTCTGCCAGTTCTTTCTTTAGGAGGTCGAGTCGGTTCGTGTTGGCAGACACATCAGCTTTGATATCTAGAGTTGCCTTCTTCTGGTTGAGGGCCTTGCACTTTTGAGCAATGTCAGTTTTCAGAGAAGCTTGAGAGCGACGTGCTTCTATTCTTTGTTGTGCTTTATTCACTTCTACCCGGAAGAATGGAAGGTTGCTGGCTGGCCAGAGCTTGATTTGCAATGGCTCTGGGAGTTGGGATTCTATTTGCTCAAAGATGTTCTTTATCTTGCTGGAATCACCAACTAGAGCAATGAGTGGAGCAGATAGTAGATCCTTGATGAGATGAAGCTGATGTGCCAAATTAGCCGATTGCTACAAAGATGGTGTTTTTGCTCTAGGGGCAGTTTGACCCATTGATACCAGGTCAAAGGAAAGCAAACTTGAAATATCAAAGCCCTGTGGACATATCTGAAGTTAATAGCAAGATGTATTTATGAAGCTATCGGCTGGTTCAGAATTGGTTCTTGTAATGTTACCTGTTCTGAACAGGGAGTAATGATCGGCTCTGATGTGGCTGATCCGATTGGATTGGGAGTGACAACAGGGGCTTCGACTGTGTTAACCTGTTCGTCATGTGCATCCGTCAGAGCATTTGAAGTGTCAGTTTCAAGGATGTCTTCCGTTGCATCCTGGAGATAAAATTACAGTCAACCAGGGTATGTGTGTATGCAATAAAGAAGAAGTTTTAGAAAGATGAATTACCTGGTTGGTGTTGGACTCTGATGGACTCGGGGAAGCTGGTGCTGGTTTCTTGATAACGCGCCTCGTGATCATCTTCCTTTTCTTGGCTAAGACTCGGGGGGCAACAATTGCAGAAGCTTGTCTTCGTTTGGAAGCCAACTGAAGTAAGTCTGGCTGAATGGTCATTATCACTTTCTTCATTGATGTCAATTCTTTGCAGAAGAGTACATCAGGGGCAGTTGGAAGAAAGTGGAATGGCTCTCCGTTGCTGGTCATAGGTTCTGGACCATCTTGTTGCTGCAAACAGGGTGAGCAAGAATTAGACAAGTGGAAGGATGGAGTACTCAGAAAGGATAAAGTGCATAGATTCGGTACCTCTTCCTCGGGGATTACATATTCAGGATCAATTTGCTGCAGTCGAGGACCTAGAGCTTTCCTAAATACATGTGTTTTCCACATTCCCCACCATGTGCTAAAATCAATCGATGAAGGATCAAGGGATAGAACAGCTGGTATTGGAATGTGGAGGTCATCGAACATGTTGTAACATCTTGAACTAGTGAGGCCATCAGGCAGATCGGCTCTACTCTCCACCAAGTGGTGAATATGGAAGTGGGGAGGGACCTGTCCTAGGCCAAATTGCCGAGCTGCTATGACTGGTTCATAGGATTCATAACCTGGCTTGATAATTCTATTAGAGGTGCTAATGCCAACAGGGAGGAAGCTAGGTCGAATCATTAAAGAGTATAAATGCCGAGTGCTGTTGTCATCAGCGAAGTTATCCAATCTGAAGGCAGTTGGGTTTTCAAAGGATTCAGATTCTGTGAATGGGAAATAGAGTGGATTATCCAGTCCCTTGTAGAAGATTCTGAACCACTTTGCTGCATCTGTTGAATTCAGTTTACTGTCGGGAAGACTAAATAAAGCTTGGCCATAGCTAGTACATCTAATTGGTTTGCCACTCTCATCAGGAAAAGAGTTCTTGGTTAGGCCTTGGAAGTTCGGAATCTGGTGCTGAAAGTACAGTTGTGCCCACAACTGAATAAACCACCAAGGCCCTCCAGTTCTCAGTTTCTTTTGGTTAAGCAAGTTAGATGTCATCAAATGGAGGTATATGTAGGTTTCTCCAAGAAAAAGTTTGCCTAGGCCGATGTGATTGCCATGGGCCAGGTGATATGCCAAGGGAAGATAGTTCTTAGTTGGAGCTAAAGAAGGGCCACAGAAGATGAAGTGCTCTAGCCAAAGATTTAAGAAGGCTGTGTGTTCCTTCCCAATCACTGGACATTTTGTTTTCATGTGCTGATTCATGTAAGTGCCCCAGTTTGTGCAGTTTACCTTGGAAGAAAGTTTGAAGGGGACTTCTGCCATTTTGTGGGCAGCAGGATTAGGAGATCCTATGTCTAGGCCAGTGATCATGGTGACATCTAGCAGAGTAAGGGTCATGGGTCCATGACCAAAGAGAAAACAGTTCAGGGCATCAGATCAAAAATAGCCGATGGTTTTCAGAAGATTCTCATCTTTGTCAAGAGGAGATAATGATAAGCTAAGTGCATCGGCTATGTTCAAATCCTGCCACAAGGGCATATAAGCTTTTGCTACTCTGCTGTACCATGTAATCCAGCTCTCAGGAGGGTTGGGCCAGGCTCTTAAGCAGTCGGCCCAGAGGTTCAAATCGATGTTTTGACTCACGAAAGGGATCCTATTTGCTTCACAAGAGATCAAATCTATGGGATTTTCATAGGTTCGTGGGCCAAGACATAAAGATTTTGGATTGGAGCGATGCGGCAGAAGGATGTCTAACACCTGAAGTTCAGAAATTCAGAAGTTCATACATGGTGTCATGTTTCAGAGTTTAGTATTTCAGAGGCTTGATAAGCTGAGGGAAACTAAAGGATTAGGCCGAATATTACCTTCAGGCCGCAGATTACCGCATCACCGGTTGCATCATCAACAGTAGGATTTGTTGTCTGAGCTGCAAAGTCTTCCATGGCTCAGATCCGTTGACTTGGGGTTTGGTTGCTATGGGCTCTGATTCGAATTCTGGATGCTTGAAGAGTTCTTGCTCGAATTTGTAGAGCTGGGTTTTCGAATTATGCTCGGGTTTGAGAGTTCGGTTCAAGGTGGAAGTGATACTCTATTCTTATGCGGGTTGCTTCTAGTATGAATTTCGTCGGCTCTTGGATATTTATAAAAGCCTGATGCGTTGCCATCGGCTTTTTGTAAAGTAAACGAGCACACAGTAATTAAAGGAAATTGATTTCATTAATGGAAAGGTTTCTTACAAGGGAAAGCCGATTGTTACAAAGGAATTAATCCTTCGGCTTTGTGATCCTACCCCTACGATGCTACAGTACTACTTCTACTGCTCGTAGGTACCTAGTACCAACGGATGACCCGAGGAACCGGAAGGGCTTTCCGCCCATCGGCTCGTCGTCATCGGAGGAGGAGTCGATCTCCTCTTCCGAGGAGGAGTCGACTCCCTCCGAGGAGTCTTCTTCGTCGCTCTCCAGTTCCTCTTGGAACAGGAACTGGAGGTCCTCCCCCTCAGTCTTGGGTTCGTCTTCCTCGGAGACGACCCCGAAGTCGAACTCCTCTGCATCCCAATGCAGAGGAGCCAGATCTTCATATGATTCCGTCGGGTCCCATTCGGGGGTCGGCTCTTGGCTCTCTGGGATGGAATCAATGGAGGAGGCGGAGAGGGAAGAAGAAGAAGAAGAGGAGGAGGAAGAAGAGTCTCCGAAGGAGTTGGAGCTGGAGGAGAAAGAGATCGCCATGGCTACTGGTGTTGGGGGATTGGGGTGTTTTCTGCGCTATTTGGCTCTGGGAGGAAGAAGGAGTTCGCTGTGAAGAAGAGCCGATTTGGGGTGAGATTAAATAGTGAAAAGATGGAAGACGGATCGGCAGTTTCACATTCTATGAGGAGCCAGTTGCAGAGATGTTGCGTCTTCCTTGGTGGTTGCAGTGTGTTTAATGAGCATTAACGGGAAGATGAAGCGATGGAGTGGTTTTAGAACTATCATTGCCAAAACCAGGGGGGCATGTGTTATCGCCATAAATTAACAGGATTAATTTATGGGCCGAAACCAAGTTGGGCTTAAAGCAGAAGATTAAGAAGGCTTGTAAATCGGCTCCTGCGTGAGCGTTTGGGCCACATGGGCTATGTATCTTTAGATTAGAGATAGAGTTCGATCGGGACAAGATTAGTTTAGATTGTTTCCCAAGTCTCCGGACTATAAATATGTACCCTATGTTATTCATGAAAAGAAGAACGTCATCACGTCTCACAAACA
Source organism: Panicum virgatum (assembly GCF_016808335.1). Taxonomy (NCBI): domain Eukaryota; kingdom Viridiplantae; phylum Streptophyta; class Magnoliopsida; order Poales; family Poaceae; genus Panicum; species Panicum virgatum. The sequence goes on from NC_053146.1 coordinate 70,261,417, forward strand.
ACAACTCTCGGCGCATCGCCATCCCTAATCTTAGGGTTTCATCCAAGTAAGCGCCATGCTGCCCTGATCGCTTCTCACGATCAGGGCAGCGTTGTTCTTACCTTTACCTTGGTATTACTCGTACTGAAGCATTTTTGATGGCGAGTAGTGCTAGTTATCTCGATGTTCGTAGCATGGCTTTTAGTAGATCTGTTGTGCTTTATTGCTTATCATCTACGAACATCATGTTGTCTTTATGCGATCATGTCATCATCTTATGCTAGCTCTTGTTGCGTAGAGTTAGCTGCGTAAAGGCAACACCCTGCTTCTTTTATGTCTGGTAGATCTAATCTGTTATGGTTTGCTCTTATTCTTAAGAGTTGGCATAATATCTGCTAGGTTAGGCCTTGCAAACGGGTTGGATGATCCGGTGGCGTGTTAGATGCTCTGCTCTAGTCTTAATAGGGAATTGATCCGGGAATCGGCTCTTGCTAGTTCTTAGGCCTCTGTTTTGGTTATGGTTTAGTTATCTGTTACATTTATTAGGCCCAATCACGTGTAGGATGTTCCGATCTAGCAGTGAAGCTTTTACCGTCATGGATTAGATTGATTAGATTTAATTGAAGCAGCTTTACACTCATTTGCTTTATTTATCGATATCCGGATAGATGCAGATCCAATCTGACACCGAGACTCGATCGGCTCTTTAAAGCCGATGCAAGAGTCGTCCCGGGGAGCCGACCACGGCTCGGACTTATGTTTCCACGTGTTTGTGTATGCAGGCAAACCATTGCAAGCACGTTCGCACCTTCCTGATCGGGTATAGGTCAGGTGGCACGCCCTGCGTCTTCATGAGCTGCGGCGTGTGCTGGAATTGCAGGCCGTCGATGAGGGAGCAGTGCCTGCCAGCGCCCCGGCAACCTCCCGGCTCTTCGTGTTGCCTGTCGCTGCTCGTCGGTGGGTTTCGACCGACAACACTTGTTTATTATCCTCTATCTTGACCACAACCCAATTATGAGGATACGTTCTGTTCCTGCGCATGAGTTGTATAAAACATAATTTTGGGACGAAGAAAGGAAGGAGTAATGGAAAGATGGACCGAAGCCGAGCTGGGAAAGCCCCAGGCCGGCCAGCCTACACCCCTTGAGCCGGCCGGCCTAGGCCCCTCTGGCCTCGCCTCGGGCTCCAAAAATTCAGGGAGCCACTTCGGAGATTTGCCTATCTATGTTTTATAGAAAGTGTCCTATGAAAAGGTTCGTAAAAGAGAAAGAAAATTTGGGAGAAAGAAAGAAAGAAAAAAATGTATGAGAAGAAAAGAATAAATGAAGGGATTCTATGGTTAGAGAAGTGCAAAGAGATATCACCTTGTTGTTTGAGAACAATATCCTCAATTCCAACCATGTGCAATCTGACAACGAGGACGATGCTTGTGCCTTGAAGTCAATCTTTTTGTATGCCTTTGCACATGTCCACCATTCTAAATATTCTTATCCTTGAACCCTTTACATTATGGAGAAATTCTCATGATCATTGGCTCGGAAGGTAAGCAATCATTAGAAGGTTTTCTTAACTTGACAATATATGTATATACTTTGCTAGCCTCACCTATAGCCCCACTTTATACTTGAGATACTTTTGGGAGATGAGAGTTTGCAAATAATAATAGGATAGCCACTTATATCGAGAGACATGAAAGGACTTGTGCAAGAATTTTTGTTCTAACCTCTGTTGCAGGGTATTTTGCTTCTAAAAACTAAAAAAAAAGAAAAACCTCCAAGGATGGCAAGAAAAGCAAGTGTTGTCGATATTCGAGTTGCCGGGTAAAGGTAAGAGTCGTGGAGTAATATTGGATGAGTTTTTAAATGCCCATGATATGATTATCCTCGCTGCTCCTCTGACCTTTGTTTGAAGAAATATTGTTAGACTGGTTTGCATAAGTAAATTTTGCAGTTTGAGAATTCTCGAGCAATCCATGGAAGGACTAGATGATTTGATTTGCTCGAGGACAAGCAAAAGCTAAGCATGGGGGGAATGTTGGCGCTCCTTAAGTACCCATTTTATTATACAATTAGGAGTGGTTTTGGTAAATTCTTCGGGATGATTCATGTACTAACCCGCCACTTGGCACCCAAACTTGACCGTTTTCGATTTTGTCCTGGATTTTGGAGCATGTTGTGTTTTGGCAGGAAATTGGACATTTTTGGAGATGTTTTGACGCATGGTTATAACTGGGCTAAGATGAGGAATAAGGAGAAGAGGCCACACGCGAAAGATGGAACCGAAAGGGGCCAGAAAGGGCCCAGGCCGGCCGGCCTGGGGCCCTCTGAGCCGGCCGGCCCAGCCCATTCTAGGGCCCAATCGGCCTCAATTTTCTTCAGCGCGAAGTATGGGTCAACCCTAATCTGTATTTTACCAAAACCACCAACCAGAACCGCCTATATATACCTCGAAGCCGCCGTCAAAGAGGGGGATCGCAGAAGGATCGCGGAGATAGCAGAGAGAGAGCATCCAGATTCGAGTTTCAGAGATCCATTCGAGTTAGACACAAGAGAAAGGCGACACCGGAGGCCTCATCGTCCCTCGGCGCCGCTGCAAGTTGGAGGACAGCCAGAGATCCATCCCTTGCCAGAGATTTCGTCACCATGATCGACTACGCTTCGCTTAGCTTCATTGGGTAAAGTCCTCGTTTGTTCGTGGGGTTGTAAGGAGATCTTGAGTTGTAATTGCCGAATCCTTTATGAGATTGATCTATCACGATTCTTGTTGATGATGCTTTGATGCCTAATAGTTCGCGACTTGGCTTTGGGTTTGCTTTGCACTTGCATGGTTTACTTAGATTACATCAACTATCGTGTTCTTGTTGATTCATTACCGATTATCCTCGTGTAGTGACAGTATGCGGGAGGGAAATGTTTTGATCTTGGAACACACCTTTGGTAGATTAGATCCGTTTTTCGTTGCTTGGCGATTACATCTCTAGTGATCCTAAACCCTATGGACAAATGCTCTTCATATCTCGTGCACACACCTATCATTGCTCACTAGTCTTGATTAGATTAGATTGGTTAGATTAGATCTATTTCACACTCAATCACTCAATATAGATCTTTTACCAACATCATTAGTGCTTAGTTAAGCATAGTAATACACTTGTTCCGTGGATTGATAAACCTTGGGGGAATACTCTAAGGGAAAGGCTACACGATCCGTGCGCTTGCGGTACGTAAATTGGCACTCTAAGGAGCGTCAACATCTATGCTTGTGAATTTTTTTTGAATTTCTGAGATTGGCCCCAAATGGCAAAGCGATTATATCGCATGTGCAAAATTTTGTCACCTTTCTGCTGTAAAAAATTGAGCCAAAACAGAGCACCGAGAGAAAAGTTATGCCCGTTTTACCGAAGGTAACTCAAGTTATGGTTTTGAATGTGCACAACTTGGCAGATCGGGTGATGGCGGCTAGGGCAAAGCTTCCCTATTCTCCAACACAAAACCACGGCTGAGCAAAGCGTCTCAGCAACCGAACAACCTAGGGCAAAGCGTCCCTAGTGTATGCAGCAAGGGTATCGCCAGATGAAATCAAGAAGGGCTGCGATGCAAGGTGAAAACACAAGGCGGCTTGCAACCTATCTAGGGCTTGCGCGGCGAGAGTTCACACAAGGCGGCTAGCCAGGGCAAATCAAGTAACATGAGGGCTCGACTTGTTGTTTGGGTAAAGGTGTATGGGACAGCGGCGGAAACAAAAATAGCGACGGGCGGTTGACTACGACTACAAACACACTAAACCAGCAAAAGACTCGACCACGGACATGAACTCAACTAAGCGAAACTGAAACAAAAATTGCAGAGGCTAAAACAGGTTATAGGACAGCAGAAAGTGTAAATTTTTTTGGGCTTTTTGTGGACTGTAGGTAAAGGAACAAGATGAATCTGAAGGGGAATACGAAATTATACCTCACGGTAAACCTGAATCCTGATACCACTTGATGTAGACGCGGCCCGATCTTCTGAGAGGTAGGATAAATTCGATTGATGGAGTATGTGATGTTGGCGTTCCGACTTCTAATCAGACACGAATTCGAAGCCTGCAACCGTTATACCACCGCTCCGTTGGTTATCAACCAAGCACAACTTGATTGACCTCGCCGAGAAGGCTTTTCCTGCAAGCGAATCGAAAAACACAAGCAAGAAAGGATAAACACGTAATCTGAAATTGCAAATGTGTATGAAGCGAAAATCAAAGTAGGGGGTTCAAGAACTTGATTCCAAAGGACTAATTGACACAGTGGAGGAGATCAAGAACGGGGGCCCTTGATCACTGTAAAAGGACTTGTCGCCACAGTTACAACGAATCAATCTCAGTTTCACAAGAAAAACTAGAACTAAACAAAACCCAAGTCTTAGCAATGGCGGCTATTGAGTTTAAGCAAGAGCCAGGCATCCTAGGGTTGAGGACGACCAGGGGTGGGGCACCCACAACTTGGGCTTAAGGCCCGACACGATACATGGGCCATTGGCCCAAAAGAGGTGGCGCAGCACCTTTCCAGATTCTGGATGTTGACTTGTTTCGTGAATTTCTGTTGAATCCGAATAGCTATGGACCTGAATCTAGTTGCGTTGGAAAGGTTATGAAATTATCTTTCCAACCATATAAAGAAATCCTCGAACGGACTCCATATGTGGCCGTGGCATCGTTTTTGGTGCAGACTGTTTCTGGAATCCAAGAAGGAAACGAAGTCCAAGTTGTAGACGAGTCGGACTTCAACGTGTACGCATCCGATGCAGCGATGTACTCATCAAAGTTGACAATGAATGGGAAGTGGACGAGGAAGGTGGAGATGAGGTTCAAAATATTCAGGACTTACAATTACTAGAGCGACTACGTTTAGACAGAGACAGTGAAGACGACATTCCTCCTTCGGATTCTGCTGGTTATGATGACATAGCTGATAGTGATGATGAAGATTACGATCCAGCTAATCCCAATTATGATGACTACTTTTAATACATGTATGACTTGCAATATTTAATATATATTATATTAATTTGTAGTTATATTTTCTTTATTTTCATTTATTTGCAAGTACTGTTTATCTTGACTAATTCGTTCGCTCCTTTTGATTTCAGGTAACCAAACAAAGATGCCAGGTGGTGGCAAGATGAGTTGGCTGAGCTCCTTGTACAGGGGCAGTGGTGGAGGAGGTGGTAGTGGGTCCGATGCACCCGAGGGGTCCGGGAGCTGTAGTGTTCGCAAAGTTGGTGGAGGAGGGGGAGGGAAAGGGAAAGGGAGAGGGAGAGGGAGAGGTAATGGGAGTGGTGGAGGAGGTAAGGTGAGGTGGAGGAGGAGGGTGAGGGTGAGGACCCCTTCTCCTGTAGAGGACGAGGAGGATGAGGAGGAGGAGGAGGAGGAGCAGAGGAGCGAGGAGGACAAGGAGGAGGACGAGGAGGAGGCCGAGGAGGGGGGGGCAGGAGTTGAGCGGGCGGTGTGGTTGCGTGGACCATCGCAACTCACGTGACGTCCGATCCCTCCAGCGAGACGCCCGATGATTCGGCCACTAGAGCCTAAGTAAGTATGTTAGTACTTCTTTATTATGCATTACATATATTTAAAATTGCAATACTAACCGAAATTTTACATTAAACACTCTTGCAGGGGGTGGTTTTTTGTGCAGCCTGGTGAGCACAAAAGGAAGCTCAATGGTATCTTGGGTCTTCTGTGCAGGCAGCACTTCCCCGGGCTCGTGATGCATGCCGGGGTCCTAGAGCCGGCATACACGTGGGACCACTACATGGCCAGCCCGGATGCTACAGATCGTGAAGGAAGGAACTTCACTACCAAAGCGAGGCGGGTGGTCGGGGAGTTGTGGGTAAGTCATTCTCCAACTAAAATGGTCGAAATACCGCATTCTGTTTCAATTTTTGTAATGATGATTGCAATTATCTTGTGGGTATATATGCAGGATTTCTACAAGTGCGAGGAAGGCTAAGAGGCCTGTGCAAACGAGCTGGCTCACTAGGCTTGCTACAAGCTGGTGAAGGACATGCACTACGAGGCGCGTGTCCAGGCCATCGTTGTGTACTGCGCTGAGTTCGAGAACAGGAGTGTCAAGAAACCAGCCGCAATGGACATCTTCCTCATGCGAGACCAGTACTTAAGGGTAAAAAATGTCATCTCTACTCATTTATCTTGTATTTGATATTACAATATGTCATGCACTTCATTACATTTAGGTGCCTCCGAACTGGTGCGCAAACAAGGCCGAGTGCTGGTCTATGATGGTGGACAAATGGATCAGTGAGGATTGGATCCGCCAGCACGCCTTATGCCGGGAGCACCGCTTGATGATGCCGGGTCCGGCACATCATCAGGGGAGTCGTAGCCACGCCGAGTACAAGGAAATTTGGGTAAGTTCACCAATTTCTTCATTCTTACTAAAGCTATATTTTGAATTCTTACTAATGTTCTTGTTGATTTCTTGGAAGTCAGAGTCTCATTCAGGCCAGTCTTGCAACGACTTCATGGCGTACGCCATGTCTCACATGGGCAGGGCGACGTCGGACATGGCCTACAACTTGGCGGCTCCACCCGAGGCCTACACAAACCCTAGCATCCCGGCGCGCCTCAATGCAAACACGGAGGTGGGAAGGGCGCTCCACGGGGAGACTTGGGATCCGGCGACCGCGCCACTCTCTGGAGAAGCCATCATGAGGGCCGGAGGCGGGAAGAAGCACGGGCGGTACTGGATCGCCAATAGCTTGGTTGACACGGCGAGTACGCCCAGTCTCACGCAGCTTAGGGCACGTACCACCGGCTGGACCGCACCCATACGCCCACGGCCTGAGACTTCTATGGCCAGCGTGCACGAGAGATAGGTTAGTTCAGATGTAGTTGTCGTTCTATGATATTTACACAATTTTGCTTCGTATTGTAACATGGATGTTAAATTCTTGTAGTCTGAGATGGAGGAAAAGTGGGCTGAGGAGAGGAGGTGCCGATTGGAGATGGAGCGGAAGCTGGAGGAGGAGTGGAAGCCGAGGGAGGAGCAGTCGGCGATGATGCAGAGCATGGTCACCTGGATGCAAGGACTTGGCACGTCGTTGAACTATGCGACGCCGCCTCCTCCCTTCGCCTTTCCAGCTCAGCCTTACCTTCCCAGGGACCTTCTAGCACTCCCGTGAGTATGCAGAATCAGCTCGTGTGTTTCTATTTATATCTTTGTTATTCTTACTCAATTTATGTGTTTCTATTTGTAGAATCAGTCGTGGAATGCATCGAACGACCCTACTCCGGACCAGAACTCGCCGACGGCCCCATGGCAAACTTGCCCCCCCCACCTGACCATGAGTGATTTGTAGTACACTAGTGGACTTGTGACATTATCTTGTGGACATATTTTATGTATTGGAATCGTTCTATGTGATGGACTTGTGTTATCTATCGGACTTGTGATATATGTCATCACTTGTGGTATTTGTATCGATGCTATTCTCGTAATTGTCAATTATATATTTGTTGCTATAACTGCCTGAAATGTCCCTGCATTTATATATATTTTTGTTGTATTTATATCGAAAAACAGAGAAAAAAGATACAGAAAAAAATTGGCCACTTTGTCGAGTGCATAGTCAAAACACTCGGCAACGTGGCCTTCACAGGTCAGCAGAAAAAAGACTTTGCTGAGTGCTAAAGTCCTGGCACTAGGCAAAGCCTTTACACTTTGCCGAGTGCCAGGGATCTAGCACTCGGCAAAGCAGCCATGTGGGGCGACAGGTGGTGGCTACTTTGCCGAGTGCCTGCCGTTAGGCACTCGGCAAAGCAGCCGCCACCTGACGCCCCACGTGGCAGCTTTGCCGAGGGCAGAGGCACTCGGCAAAGGCTTTGCCGAGTGCCCGATAATTGGCACTCAGCAAAGCCACCTTTGCCGTCAGGGGCTTTGCCGAGTGGCGTTTGCCGAGTGTTACACTCGGCAAAGGCTTTGCCGAGTGCAAACAGGCCTTTGCCGAGTGTAACTGGCACTCGGCAAAGCCCCTGAATCCGGTAGTGGTGGTAAATCCTGCTCCGCATGAACTCCAGATTTTCCTCCTTGTCGTAGCACTCTACTCCACGTGAGCACGACCTAATGACTTGGGGCTTGGGATATGGCACAATAGCCGCACTGCCTCCGGGTGCCTGTAGTAATCTAAACAAATGGACAAAGATCCCAAGAACATCGCCACTAGATGACCATTGTGTCACTAAAACAAGGTCACATTTTTTAGTGGATTGGGCAAAGATCACTATTTTGTTATATGCCTGATCAATATAGAAGGTGATGATCATGACAAGTTAAGCATTTATTAGTATACATTTCCCTGTTGAATTATTTATTAGTATTAGGACTCTAATACATAGTGTTCTCAAGGATACCGAGTTTGAGTGTGCCTCAAATTGCTCCACAGCTCGAGAGATTTGGATGCTGCTCACTAACAACACCTGTGAGACCATGGATGCTGCTGCTGGAGGTGCTTTCTTATCACTAACACTGACTCAACCTACTGAGCTTGTGGAGAAGATGGCCTCCAATCAAGGTTGGAGTGAAGAGCATCAACCCCGCACGAGCTCAAGAGGAATACACCAGCTCAAGGAGGTAGACATGCTATCTGCCAAGATAGACCTGATCATGAAGAGGCTCGATGAGAGAGCCCCCGACAAGAAAGAAGTCATGCAAATCCTAGAATCCCGCATGACATGTGAAGAATGTGGAGGAACAGGGCATACAGGAAGCCACTGTCCCGACCTGGAAGAGGATGTGAACTACCTCAGCAACAACAACAATAATTATCATCCTCAGCAAAATCAAGGATGGACCCAACAGAGGCCCGATTACTCAGGCAACTACTCAGCACACTAGGTAAGATTCCAGGCCAGCCAGAAGAGTTAGAATCTGCAAACCTTGTCAATATATTTAATGTAGGTTTCTACTTCAAGGAATCATCCAAGATTAAAGATTGGACTGACAGATCCATTCCCATCAAGAAAGGAGACCTAGGGAGGCCCGTCATTCCCATCGCCATTGGACCGCACACCTTCCAGAATGCATTATGTGACTTTGGGTCCAGCATCAATATTATGCCTAAGGTAATCTATGCGAAAATACATGGTGAACCTTTGTTATATACAACCATGTGTTTGCAGCTTGCAGATCAGTCACAATGCTATCCCAAGGGAGTCCTTGAAGATGTGTTCGTACAAGTAGGAGCATCCCATTTGGAAACTGTTAACGGTGAGAACACCCCTATTTTATACCTTCAAAACACCATCAAAATCCTCAGTTTGGAAGGAAGAACGACATTTCATGAACATATTTTGCCCAATAACTAGTTCCACTTGTACTTGGAGTATTTTTCTACAGGACTTTGCAATCGAGGCAATTGTGACACATATGGACCCTTAAAGAGCAAGATTGATCAACTCTGCCACATGGAGTCTATGTATCATGCCATGTCAAGCCACATCAAGCCAAATCAAGCCAAGTCATCCACCACATCACCAATCCATGCAACATCCAAAGAAGCAATCTCATTGGTCCATCAAGACATCACATGGATCAAGGTGGTACAAATCTGGATGAAACAACGAGTTGCACCCACAAGATGGTCACTGACTGGTAGGACCAGCTTCTAGAGCAGAGGAGAGGACCCATGTTGGTATTTTGCAATGTCACGAATAAAATCCGCAAGCGCACGGATACCGCTGTAGCTTTCACCCTAGAGTATTCCAGGGTATCGTATCCACAAGGGAACGTGAGTACTCTATCTACAGGTTCAGGTTCATCCAAGGACACACACGCCGGTGTGGAGAAGATAGAAGAGAGGACTTTCTATATCTAGAATCTATGTCTAGTAGACGAGATCACGTCGCTGTTATACTTCGAGCTAAAGGTATTGACCAGCTTATACAAGCCGATAGCTCCAATATGTGCTCTATCTGATATCCGAATGTGGAGGATTACGAAAAGGCTCGAACAGGGCTGTCACCACCTGCCGGCTACCTCTACAAACCGTGGGACTATTAGACAACTGAGTGGTATAGTCCAGCCTAGACACCACGTCTACGCCTTTCCCTACTAACCTTAGCCCTGGCCAAGACTACCCTTTTCTATCCGGGGTCTTAAGCTAAGATCAAATGCTACTCGCTAGCATACACATCATCTAATATAAGGCAGATATGATAACTTGCAATCTAAACTCTAATTCCAAATAAACAAACAAAGAAAGTCTCGAACACTTACAACCGAATAAGCATCCGTCGAGGTACAAGCGGAGAAGAGTGCCGACAGACCCGGCACTTCCCCCGACTCCTCCTCACTCTCCTCCTCTTCTTCTACACCTCCTAGTCTACCTAAGCATCTAGGATGAAGGCCTCAAGCTCCAAGGAAGAAAGGTGAGTTGAGAGGGTGTGATGTGTGTGTGTGTGTGTGTTCCATTCCTTACCCCCTCCCCTTGTATTTATAGGAGGGAGCCACCCCGGGAATGCAGCTCTTCCTTGCAGAACCGACTTTAGGAGCCAGTGAGGAAGCACCACATGGCAAAGTTGAGGTGGTGGGGCCCATGGGCCAGGGCGGCCGACCAGGAGGTCGGCCGGCCTGCCCACGGCTCCAACCGCCCCCAACTGCTGGGGGTTGGGCTTGTCTGGGCTTCCTCTTGTCCAAAAGTTGTGGCACGTCCTGTCTTAACTAGATTTGCTTTGGTTCTTGGGCTACACTTGATCCATTTGAGCCTGATTCTGCGCTCGGATATTTTCTGTGATTTTCTGTCGGGCCAAAGTGTGCTTGCACCCTGCGAAATTGGCTCAAAATCACCTGCACACATTCTCAAGCACCATATGTGGAATTCGTTAATAAATAAACCTATCCTAGCATTTATTCCTTCTGATGCTCGACTTTTGCATGATAGTTGACGGTCAAAATGGGTCGTTAGTGACCGTCAACAAGATCCCAAACACTTAGTTCTTTGCTCGTCCTCAAGTAAAGCCAAGAACTAAAGCGAACCCGACTTTATATGACATGGTACCTGCATACAGATTATTCTAAACTTCACCCTTACCTGTGAATTTTGATGTGTCTACCATGAACTGTTTGGGAAGTTGAAGAGCGGAACGGTATTGACTTCAGTCTCCTCCACTTTCCTGCTATATGACTGGGGTTTTGAAAATATTTTTGCAAGGACCAACCACAGCTTTACTTCTCCATAGGATCTCTTATGTCGCTCAGTGTGTATGTATCCTCACCAAGGCATGGCTTCTTTTCACCCCACTTCTAAGGATAGAGTATGTGGAGCTCATGGTAGGGAAAATGGAAGCATGCACTTGAGTCACATATATTGCAAAATCAAACAATGGATCCATGGAGATGACAAATCACATAAGCTGATCAAGATCATGCACATATGTGGAAGGTGGATGGTGGAAATGGAATGAAATACTCCTTCTATGAATCTCTCTCTCCTTTATTTGGATAACATGAGGGCATGGCTATATTAATATATATATTCCCCCTTTTTTTCTTGGACCTTCATGTGTCCAATTTTTTTCAACACTGGGACCTTCATGTGTCCCTATTTTTTTTGGGGTCATGCTTCTTGGGCATGCCATCTTTTCTCTCTATTTTTTGAATAGCTCATGCCTCATTTGAACGATACTAGAGAGATCATTAAACATGGAGTTTTATTTTGTCGATGGATGGGATGGCATAGCTAACTTCCAGTGTAGAAGTTTAGCTGGTGGAGTGCACATGGTCTTGATCAAACAAGTATGAAAGATATCTCACTAGGGTCACAAAGTTTGATGAAGCTCAATGTAACAACAAGGCATATGTGTATAAAGATTTGTATCATGAAGGTCAACATATAGCTTTGGTAGGACAAGCACGTGGAGTTGTAAAGCTATGGAGGTTTTCCTTTTGATAAAAATTTCCCAGACATAAAAGCAGAGAAAGCAATGATCCTTCCATCAAACCATATCTCACTAGTCAACAACTTAACAATTATGGGTTCCCTAAGATATGATTCACAAGCTCAGGTTTAGCAAAGAATAAAAGGTATGGAAGCCAATCATAGAGAAGCACAGAACCAGAGGATACCTTGAGTTTAATTTTAATGATTAAGCATGGCTTCCATTTAAACTCATAGGTTGGGGAGAGTGAGGGTTAGAGTGCACAAACCGTTGCGATGAAGACGAGTGGAGATAGTGTTAGTCGGCCAAACCTGGGTTTCCGCCGACCAATGCTAGCTTTGATTTGTCTTGGCCTTTTGCATTCTGGTTCGTTCGGTGTTGTGTACGTGTTGTGGGAGATCTCGAGTGTATATGCATGAAAGTTCCGAGAGATCTCCCCCACACTTGTTCTTGTACCTAGTGCTTATTCAAAAATAAAAATATGGAAACAAACTAATAGCTCTACCGGTTTTAAGAACCAGGGAGCTCCTAAAATTTATTGAAACTAAAATTTAATCTCACCACGATACTTACTAAGGAAAGGCTGAATTAAGATTGCATCAACATGCATATGTTGTGCAACATTATTCCAAAACCTTGTCTTACCTTTCCATTTGAATTCAGCTCAATGGCTCACCCAATTGGATTTGATTTTCCTGCAGGGGTTAGTCCACATATGCAACCAATATCTATACAAGTATCAACTCTAGAACATCAATCAAACTTGATACAAAGTCTAGTTTGACTGAAGAGGACATTTTAACCCAAACACCATGCTTGATTTTAAAGGCCTATGAATGTGTTTCATGACACACATTCAAACTAGAGCGTACGAGGACAAATAAAGGGAGCACGAAGCATGCTTAAGCTTTATTCAAAGAGAGATAGGCATGAGCACATACCTGGTGATCCTCGGGCGACCTCCCGGCAGGGCTTTGTTTAATGTCAAAAGTAGGACACTGAGAGTACTTACCATGGTGTTTTGTTGATGGAGATAATATTGTCACCATGGCAACTCCTCTCATTTTTTTTCATTTTTTTAGAGCAAGATGCGAGGACATACACCAATTCCAAGACAAAATATGAATTGAGAAAAAGAACGTGCTTTGGGGTACTCACATACCGCCCCCACACTTGGAGTTTGCAAAACTTCAAGTGTATGGAGTTCAAGTCTCCTTCAGTAGTTGTTCCTCCATCAAGACATATCGAGGTGTTGTAGTCGGTGTAGCTCTCATGTTCGTAGTGTTGTTTATCCATCATTCTTCTAGATCTTCCCCTAGAAAGGTTAGCGACCAAAAATACCCGAAGGACAAATACATCCTAGAACATGCCCTTGCTTTTTATTGAAAGGGAAATAAAGAAGTAAACAAATAAATGATAGTCCGGGCTATCTCCTGGCAGTGCTTTGTTTCTGGTCATAAGCTCGACCATGATAACTCTTGTAGCCACCATTGGTGATGGGTCATTGTTTCACCATCGATTGTTGAAGCTAGCTACAAGGTTAGTGCCACGGTGCACCCATGAAATCTACAATGTTTATGATAAACATATAAATCTACAACCAACCTTCTGAAGATTTTGCAGAAGAGGACCATAAGGTGGTTGTAGTCCTTACGATAAACATATACATCTACAACCAACCTTCTAAAGATTTTGCAGAAGAGGACCATAAGGTGGTTGTAGTCCTCGTGTGTGCATGGTGCACTAAGCATGCCTAACTCTGGAGTTGCATTGAACGAGCATGGTTTATGTGCTATATCCAGAGTGAAGTTCCCATGCCATGTGAGAAATCCTTTTCGTTGGACTCCAGAGTCGGCGCCTCACAAAATTCCTTGGCCAATGATTTCTCCATCTCAAGAGATTTATCGTGGAAGCTCGTAGTTGTATCTCGATAAAGACCGAGAACAATGTATTCAGGGCCAGCGGGAAGAGGCTCACATTCGATCGAGGGGGACGATGAACGTTCATCTTCACAAAAGTGAAGGCTATCTTTCGAGTCGTACTCTTCAGAAGATTCTACATCTTCCAAGAGGACGGGGTCGGATGTTACAAACGGAGATGTATGCAGCATCTCCTCGAGCAAGTTCTGCTCAGGGAAATGCTTTGCCATGGAATTTTCTAAACAAGGGGCAGTAGTGGCAGAAGCATTTTCCCTTAGCATTTCATCTAGGCTCCCATGAGATGCTAAAAGTTTTTCTAGCGGGTAGCCTAGGAGAAGATCGAAATCGAGGATATCGTAGATGTAGAAATCCAAATGCACCTCGATTTTGTCTACTGTGATAGGCACGTCCCTTGCAATCCCCCGACATTCAAAGAACAGTCCGGATGGACTTTTAAAGTATTTGTCGGTCGGGGTTAAAGGCTTGTTACCGACAAGAGTATCCAAAAGGTACTCGGGTATAATGCAAACCTTAGCAGCAGGGTCATGAAGAGCTTCTACGATATTTCCTTTCATAGAACAAGTGATGGTTGCAGAGGTTGGGCTAATCCAAATTGCTTTGGAAGCACGCTTTGCCTCCTTTGACCACTCAATTGCAGGTGTATGGCAGGAAATTATATCGAGGGTCTCATAAAGACACATCGATTTCATAGGCTCCTCGTGCCTAAGATGATTCGAGGTGTTTTGGATGTTTCGTAAAGGTTCATCCTCGAATCTAACACAGAACTCCGGAGATTGAATTTCTTCTTCCCCCAATGTTCCTGTGTCGGGCGTGAGTCCTATGGCTGAATCTACGGATGTAGAAGTTGAAGGACTGGATTTAGCTGCTGGAAGCTCCTCTTGGCGCGACTCTCACTCTTGTTGGATGGGTTCGTTGTGGTTGGTAGGGAAGGACGAGTTTGCTAAGAGAAAATCTAAGATCTCTCTTCCTTCCGTTGGAATTATCTGAGCAAACGAACCTCCGGCGGTGATGTCAAGTTTGAGGGCCGATTCCAAGTCTAGACCCGAGCAGAAGATGTTCAATGATACATCATCGGGTAGACACAAGTCTGGGCTAGACGCCAAAAGGCGTAAGAATCTAGTCCAAGCTGCACGTATGGACTCCTCCTCTAATTGCTCAAAATCGAGGATGTCAATCGGTAGGGAGTCTATGCGTTTAGGGTATAGGGTTTAGGGTTTAGGGTTTTAGGGTTTAGGGTTTAGGGTTTTAGGGTTTAGGGTTTAGGGCTTAGGGCTTAGGGTTTAGGGTTTAGGGTTTAGGGTTTAGGGTTTAGGGTTTAGGGTTAGGGTTTAGGGTTAGGTTAGGGTTTAGGGTTTAGGGTTTAGTTTAGGGTTTAGGGTTTAGGGTTTAGGGTTTAGGGTTTAGGGTTTAGGGTTTAGGGTTTAGGGTTTAGGGTTAGGGTTAGGGTTTAGGTTTAGGGTTTAGGGTTTAGGGTATAGGGTATAGGGTATAGGGTTTAGGGTATAGGGTATAGGGTATAGGGTATAGGATTTAGGGTATAGGGTTTAGGGGTTTAGGGTATAGGGTACAGGGTATAGGGTTTAGGGTATAGGGTTTAGGTTTTAGGGTTTAGGGTTTAGGGTTTAGGGTTTAGGGTTTAGGGTTTAGGGTTTAGGGTTTAGGGATTGCTTCGTCATCCTTGTCATCGCCTGTTACTATCTACCGACTCAAGGTGCTTATCTCTGCAAACTCCGCTTGTATCTACTCAGCCATTTCCTGGGTTTCTTGTTTGGAGTTTGCAATGGAAGTTTCCTCGGCCTGGATGAGTTTCTTGGTGGTACGAACCTTTTCTTCGAGTTCTGCCAGTTCTTTCTTCAGGAGGTCGAGTCGGTTCGTGTTGGCAGACACATCAGCTTTGATATCTAGAGTTGCCTTCTTCTGGTTGAGGGCCTTGCACTTTTGAGCAATGTCAGTTTTCAGAGAAGCTTGAGAGCGACGTGCTTCTATTCTTTGTTGTGCTTTATTCACTTCTACCCGGAAGAATGGAAGGTTGCTGGCTAGCCAGAGCTTGATTTGCAATGGCTCTAGGAGTTGGGATTCTATTTGCTCAAAGATGTTCTTTATCTTGCTGGAATCACCAACTAGAGCAATGAGTGGAGCAGATAGTAGATCCTTGATGAGATGAAGCTGATGTGCCAAATTAGCCGATTGCTACAAAGATGGTGTTTTTGCTCTAGGGGCAGTTTGACCCATTGATACCAGGTCAAAGGAAAGCAAACTTGAAATATCAAAGCCCTGTGGACATATCTGAAGTTAATAGCAAGATGTATTTATGAAGCTATCGGCTAGTTCAGAATTGGTTCTTGTAATGTTACCTGTTCTGAACAGGGAGTAATGATCGGCTCTGATGTGGCTGATCCGATTGGATTGGGGGTGACAACAGGGGCTTCGACTGTGTTAACCTGTTCGTCATGTGCATCCGTCAGAGCATTTGAAGTGTCAGTTTCAAGGATGTCTTCCGTTGCATCCTGGAGATAAAATTACAGTCAACCAGGGTATGTGTGTATGTAATAAAGAAGAAGTTTTAGAAAGATGAATTACCTGGTTGGTGTTGGACTCTGATGGACTCGGGGAAGCTGGTGCTAGTTTCTTGATAACGCGCCTCGTGATCATCTTCCTTTTCTTGGTTAAGACTCGGGGGGCAACAATTGCAGAAGCTTGTCTTCGTTTGGAAGCCGACTGAAGTAAGTCTGGCTGAATGGTCATTATCACTTTCTTCATTGATGTCAATTCTTTGCAGAAGAGTACATCAGGGGCAGTTGGAAGAAAGTGGAATGGCTCTCCGTTGCTGGTCATAGGTTCTGGACCATCTTGTTGCTGCAAACAGGGTGAGCAAGAATTAGACAAGTGGAAGGATGGAGTACTCAGAAAGGATAAAGTGCATAGATTCGGTACCTCTTCCTTGGGGATTACATATTCAGGATCAATTTGCTGCAGTCGAGGACCTAGAGCTTTCCTGAATACATGTGTTTTCCACATTCCCCACCATGTGCTAAAATCGATCGATGAAGGATCAAGGGATAGAACAGCTGGTATTGGAATGTGGAGGTCATCGAACATGTTGTAACATCTTGAACTAGTGAGGCCATCAGGCAGATCGGCTCTACTCTCCACCAAGTGGTGAATATGGAAGTGGGGAGGGACCTGTCCTAGGCCAAATTGCCGAGCTGCTATGACTGGTTGGTAGGATTCATAACCTGGCTTGATAATTCTATTAGAGGTGCTAATGCCAACAGGGAGGAAGCTAGGTCGAATCATTAAAGAGTATAAATGCCGAGTGCTGTTGTCATCAGCGAAGTTATCCAATCTGAAGGCAGTTGGGTTTTCAAAGGATTCAGATTCTGTGAATGGGAAATAGAGTGGATTATCCAGTCCCTTGTAGAAGATTCTGAACCACTTTGCTGTATCTGTTGAATTCAGTTTACTGTCGGGAAGACTAAATAAATCTTGGCCATAGCTAGTACATCTAATTGGTTTGCCACTCTCATCAGGAAAAGAGTTCTTGGTTAGGCCTTGGAAGTTCGGAATCTGGTGCTGAAAGTACAGTTGTGCCCACAACTGAATAAACCACCAAGGCCCTCCAGTTCTCAGTTTCTTTTGGTTAAGCAAGTTAGATGTCATCAAATGGAGGTATATGTAGGTTTCTCCAAGAAAAAGTTTGCCTAGGCCGATGTGATTGCCATGGGCCAGGTGATATGCCAAGGGAAGATAGTTCTTAGTTGGAGCTAAAGAAGGGCCACAGAACATGAAGTGCTCTAGCCAAAGATTTAAGAAGGCTGTGTGTTCCTTCCCAATCACTGGACATTTTGTTTTCATGTGCTGATTCATGTAAGTGCCCCAGTTTGTGCAGTTTACCTTGGAAGAAAGTTTGAAGGGGACTTCTGCCATTTTGTGGGCAGCAGGATTAGGAGATCCTATGTCTAGGCCAGTGATCATGGTGACATCTAGCAGAGTAAGGGTCATGGGTCCATGACCAAAGAGAAAACAGTTCAGGGCATCAGACCAAAAATAGCCGATGGTTTTCAGAAGATTCTCATCTTTGTCAAGAGGAGATAATGATAAGCTAAGTGCATCGGCTATGTTCAAATCCTGCCACAAGGGCATATAAGCTTTTGCTACTCTGCTGTACCATGTAATCCAGCTCTCAGGAGGGTTGGGCCAGGCTCTTAAGCAGTCGGCCCAGAGGTTCAAATCGATGTTTTGACTCACGAAAGGGATCCTATTTGCTTCACAAGAGATCAAATCTATGGGATTTTCATAGGTTCGTGGGCCAAGACATAAAGATTTTGGATTGGAGCGATGCGGCAGAAGGATGTCTAACACCTGAAGTTCAGAAATTCAGAAGTTCATACATGGTGTCATGTTTCAGAGTTTAGTATTTCAGAGGCTTGATAAGCTGAGGGAAACTAAAGGATTAGGCCGAATATTACCTTCAGGCCGCAGATTACCGCATCACCGGTTGCATCATCAACAGTAGGATTTGTTGTCTGAGCTGCAAAGTCTTCCATGGCTCAGATCCGTTGACTTGGGGTTTGGTTGCTGTGGGCTCTGATTCGAATTCTGGATGCTTGAAGAGTTCTTGCTCGAATTTGTAGAGCTGGGTTTTCGAATTACGCTCGGGTTTGAGAGTTCGGTTCAAGGTGGAAGTGATACTCTATTCTTATGCGGGTTGCTTCTAGTTTGAATTTCGTCGGCTCTTGGATATTTATAAAAGCCTGATGCGTTGCCATCGGCTTTTTGTAAAGTAAACGAGCACACAGTAATTAAAGGAAATTGATTTCATTAATAGAAAGGTTTCTTACAAGGGAAAGCCGATTGTTACAAAGGAATTAATCCCTCGGCTTTGTGATCCTACCCCTACGATGCTACAGTACTACTTCTACTGCTCGTAGGTACCTAGTACCAATGGCGCTTGGGGCTTCGGGCCGGCACGTCCCCGCTGTCGTCGTCGTCGCTGTCGTCGTCGTCGCTGCTGAAGGCACTGCTGCCGCCCTCAGACCCGAAGTCGCTCCAGCCGTCGCCGCCGTCGCTGTTCTCTTCCTCGCTGTCCTCCTCGGAGGACCCGAGGAACCGGAAGGGCTTTCCGCCCATCGGCTCGTCGTCATCGGAGGAGTCGATCTCCTCTTCCGAGGAGGAGTCGACTCCCTCCGAGGAGTCTTCTTCGTCGCTCTCCAGTTCCTCTTGGAACAGGAACTGGAGGTCCTCCCCCTCAGTCTTGGGTTCGTCTTCCTCGGAGACGACCCCGAAGTCGAACTCCTCTGCATCCCAATGCAGAGGCGCCAGATCTTCGTATGCTTCCGTCGGGTCCCATTCGGGGGTCGGCTCTTGGCTCTCTGGGATGGAATCAATGGAGGAGGCGGAGAGGGAAGAAGAAGAAGAAGAAGAGGAGGAAGAAGAGTCTCCGAAGGAGTTGGAGCTGGAGGAGGAAGAGATCGCCATGGCTACTGGTGTTGGGGGATTGGGGTGTTTTCTGCGCTATTTGGCTCTGGGAGGAAGAAGGAGTTCGCTGTGAAGAAGAGCCGATTTGGGGTGAGATTAAATAGTGAAAAGATGGAAGACGGATCGGCAGTTTCACATTCTACGAGGAGCCAGTTGCAGAGATGTTGCGTCTTCCTTGGTGGTTGCAGTGTGTTTAATGAGCATTAACGGGAAGATGAAGCGATGGAGTGGTTTTGGAACTATCATTGCCAAAACCAGGGGGCATGTGTTATCGCCATAAATTAACAGGATTAATTTATGGGCCGAAACCAAGTTGGGCTTAAAGCAGAAGATTAAGAAGGCTTGTAAATCGGCTCCTGCGTGAGCGTTTGGGCCACATGGGCTATGTATCTTTAGATTAGAGATAGAGTTCGATCGGGACAAGATTAGTTTAGATTGTTTCCCAAGTCTCCGGACTATAAATATGTACCCTATGTTATTCATGAAAAGAAGAACGTCATCACGTCTCACAAACAACAACTCTCGGCGCATCGCCATCCCTAATCTTAGGGTTTCATCCAAGTAAGCGCCATGCTGCCCTGATCGCTTCTCACGATCAGGGCAGCGTTGTTCTTACCTTTACCTTGGTATTACTCGTACTGAAGCATTTTTGATGGCGAGTAGTGCTAGTTATCTCGATGTTCGTAGCATGGCTTTTAGTAGATCTGTTGTGCTTTGTTGCTTATCATCTACGAACATCATGTTGTCTTTATGCGATCATGTCATCATCTTATGCTAGCTCTTGTTGCGTAGGGTTAGCTGCGTAAAGGCAACACCCTGCTTCTTTTATGTCTGGTAGATCTAATCTGTTATGGTTTGCTCTTATTCTTAAGAGTTGGCATAATATCTGCTAGGTTAGGCCTTGCAAACGGGTTGGATGATCCGGTGGCGTGTTAGATGCTCTGCTCTAGTCTTAATAGGGAATTGATCCGGGAATCGGCTCTTGCTAGTTCTTAGGCCTCTGTTTTGGTTATGGTTTAGTTATCTGTTACGTTTATTAGGCCCAATCACGTGTAGGATGTTCCGATCTAGCAGTGAAGCTTTTACCGTCATGGATTAGATTGATTAGATTTAATTGAAGCAGCTTTACACTCATTTGCTTTATTTATCGATATCCGGATAGATGCAGATCCAATCTGACACCGAGACTCGATCGGCTCTTTAAAGCCGATGCAAGAGTCGTCCCGAGGAGCCGACCACGGCTCGGACTTATGTTTCCACGTGTTTGTGTATGCAGGCAAACCATTGCAAGCACGTTCGCACCTTCCTGATCGGGTATAGGTCAGGTGGCACGCCCTGCGTCTTCATGAGCCGCGGCGTGTGCTGGAATTGCGGGCCGTCGACGAGGGAGCAGTGCCTGCCAGCGCCCCGGCAACCTCCCGGCTCTTCGTGTTGCCTGTCGCTGCTCGCCGGTGGGTTTCGACCGACAACACTTGTTTATTATCCTCTATCTTGACCACAATCCAATTATGAGGATACGTTCTGTTCCTGCGCATGAGTTGTATAAAACATAATTTTGGGACGAAGAAAGGAAGGAGTAATGGAAAGATGGACCGAAGCCGAGCTGGGAAAGCCCCAGGCCGGCCGGCCTACACCCCTTGAGCCGGCCGGCCTAGGCCCCTCTGGCCTCGCCTCGGGCTCCAAAAATTCAGGGAGCCACTTCAGAGATTTGCCTATCTATGTTTTATAGAAAGTGTCCTATGAAAAGGTTCGTAAAAGAGAAAGAAAATTTGGGAGAAAGAAAGAATGAAAAAAATGTATGAGAAGAAAAGAATAAATGAAGGGATTCTATGGTTAGAGAAGTGCAAAGAGATATCACCTTGTTGTTTGAGAACAATATCCTCAATTCCAACCATGTGCAATCCGACAACAAGGACGATGCTTGTGCCTTGAAGTCAATCTTTTTGTATGCCTTTGCACATGTCCACCATTCTAAATATTCTTATCCTTGAACCCTTTACATTATGGAGAAACTCTCATGATCATTGGCTCGGAAGGTAAGCAATCATTAGAAGGTTTTCTTAACTTGACAATATATGTATATACTTTGCTAGCCTCACCTATAGCCCCACTTTATACTTGAGATACTTTTGGGAGATGAGAGTTTGCAAATAATAATAGGATAGCCACTTATATCGAGAGACATGAAAGGACTTGTGCAAGAATTTTTGTTCTAACCTCTGTTGCAGGGTATTTTGCTTCTAAAAACTAAAAAAAAAAGAAAAACCTCCAAGGATGGCAAGAAAAGCAAGTGTTGTCGATATTCGAGTTGCCGGGTAAAGGTAAGAGTCATGGAGTAATATTGGATGAGTTTTTAAATGCCCATGATATGATTATCCTCGCTGCTCCTCTGACCTTTGTTTGAAGAAATATTGTTAGACTGGTTTGCATAAGTAAATTTTGCAGTTTGAGAACTCTCGAGCAATCCATGGAAGGACTAGATGATTTGATTTGCTCGAGGACAAGCAAAAGCTAAGCATGGGGGGAATGTTGGCGCTCCTTAAGTACCCATTTTATTATACAATTAGGAGTGGTTTTGGTAAATTCTTCGGGATGATTCATGTACTAACCCGCCACTTGGCACCCAAACTTGACCGTTTTCGATTTTGTCCTGGATTTTGGAGCATGTTGTGTTTTGGCAAGAAATTGGACATTTTTGGAGATGTTTTGACGCATGGTTATAACTGGGCTAAGATGAGGAATAAGGAGAAGAGGCCACACGCGAAAGATGGAACCGAAAGGGGCCAGAAAGGGCCCAGGCCGGCCGGCCTGGGGCCCTCTGAGCCGGCCAGCCCAGCCCATTCTAGGGCCCAATCGGCCTCAATTTTCTTCAGCGCGAAGTATGGGTCAACCCTAATCTGTATTTTACCAAAACCACCGACCAGAACCGCCTATATATACCTCGAAGCCGCCGTCAAAGAAGGGGATCGCAGAAGGATCGCGGAGATAGCAGAGAGAGAGCATCCAGATTCGAGTTTCAGAGATCCATTCGAGTTAGACACAAGAGAAAGGCGACACCAAAGGCCTCATCATCCCTCGGCGCCGCTGCAAGTTGGAGGACAGCCAGGGATCCATCCCTTGCCAGAGATTTCGTCACCATGATCGACTACGCTTCGCTTAGCTTCATGGGGTAAAGTCCTCGTTTGTTCATGGGGTTGTAAGGAGATCTTGAGCTGTAATTGCCGAATCCTTTATGAGATTGATCTATCACGATTCTTGTTGATGATGCTTTGATGCCTAATAGTTCGCGACTTGGCTTTGGGTTTGCTTTGCACTTGCATGGTTTACTTAGATTACATCAACTATCGTGTTCTTGTTGATTCATTACCGATTATCCTCGTGTAGTGACAGTATGCGGGAGGGAAAGGTTTTGATCTTGGAACACACCTTTGTTAGATTAGATCTGTTTTTCGTTGCTTGGCGATTACATCTCTAGTGATCCTAAACCCTATGGACAAATGCTCTTCATATCTCGTGCACACACCTATCATTGCTCACTAGTCTTGATTAGATTAGATTGGTTAGATTAGATCTATTTCACACTCAATCACTCAATATAGATCTTTTACCAACATCATTAGTGCTTAGTTAAGCATAGTAATACACTTGTTCCGTGGATTGATAAACCTTGGGGGAATACTCTAAGGGAAAAGCTACACGATCCGTGCGCTTGCGGTACGTAAATTGGCGCTCTAAGGAGCGTCAACATCTATGCTTGTGAATTTTTTTTGAATTTCTGAGATTGGCCCCAAATGGCAAAGCGATTATATCGCATGTGCAAAATTTTGTCACCTTTCTGCTGTAAAAAATTGAGCCAAAACAGAGCACCGAGAGAAAAGTTATGCCCGTTTTACCGAAGGTAACTCAAGTTATGGTTTTGAATGTGCACAACTTGGCAGATCGGGTGATGGCGGCTAGGGCAAAGCTTCCCTATTCTCCAACACAAAACCACGGCTGAGCAAAGCGTCTCAGCAACCGAACAACCTAGGGCAAAGCGTCCCTAGTGTATGCAGCAAGGGTATCGCCAGATGAAATCAAGAAGGGCTGCGATGCAAGGTGAAAACACAAGGCGGCTTGCAACCTATCTAGGGCTTGCGCGGCGAGAGTTCACACAAGGTGGCTAGCCAGGGCAAATCAAGTAACATGAGGGCTCGACTTGTTGTTTGGGTAAAGGTGTATGGGACGGCGGCGGAAACAAAAATAGCGACGGGCGGTTGACTACGACTACAAACACACTAAACCAGCAACAAGACTCGACCACGGACATGAACTCAACTAAGCGAAACTGAAACAAAAATTGCAGAGGCTAAAACAGGTTATAGGACAGCAGAAAGTGTAAATTTTTTTGGGCTTTTTGTGGACTGTAGGTAAAGGAACAAGATGAATCTGAAGGGGAATACGAAATTATACCTCACGGTAAACCTGAATCCTGATACCACTTGATGTAGACGCGGCCCGATCTTCTGAGAGGTAGGATAAATTCGATTGATGGAGTATGTGATGTTGGCGTTCCGACTTCTAATCAGACACGAATTCGAAGCCTGCAACCGTTATACCACCGCTCCGTTGGTTATCAACCAAGCACAACTTGATTGACCTCGCCGAGAAGGCTTTTCCTGCAAGCGAATCGAAAAACACAAGCAAGAAAGGATAAACACGTAATCTGAAATTGCAAATGTGTATGAAGCGAAAATCAAAGTAGGGGGTTCAAGAACTTGATTCCAAAGGACTAATTGACACAGTGGAGGAGATCAAGAACGGGGGCCCTTGATCACTGTAAAAGGACTTGTCGCCACAGTTACAACGAATCAATCTCAGTTTCACAAGAAAAACTAGAACTAAACAAAACCCAAGTCTAAGCAATGGCGGCTATTGAGTTTAAGCAAGAGCCAGGCATCCTAGGGTTGAGGACGACCAGGGGTGGGGCGCCCACAACTTGGGCTTAAGGCCCGACACGATACATGGGCCATTGGCCCAAAAGAGGTGGCGCAGCACCTTTCCAGATTCTGGATGTTGACTTGTTTCGTGAATTTCTGTTAAATCCGAATAGCTGTGGACCTGAATCTAGTTGCGTTGGAAAGGTTATGAAATTATCTTTCCAACCATATAAAGAAATCCTCGAACGGACTCCATATGTGGCCGTGGCATCGTTTTTGGTGCAGACTGTTTCTGGAATCCAAGAAGGAAACGAAGTCCAAGTTGTAGACGAGTCGGACTTCAACGTGTACGCATCCGATGCAGCGATGTACTCATCAAAGTCGACAATGAATGGGAAGTGGACGAGGAAGGTGGAGATGAGGTTCAAAATATTCAGGACTTACAATTACTAGAGCGACTACGTTTAGATAGAGACAGTGAAGACGACATTCCTCCTTCGGATTCTGCTGGTTATGTTGACATAGCTGATAGTGATGATGAAGATTACGATCCAGCTAATCCCGATTATGATGACTACTTTTAATACATGTATGACTTGCAATATTTAATATATATTATATTAATTTGTAGTTATATTTTCTTTATTTTCATTTATTTGCAAGTACTGTTTATCTTGACTAATTCGTTCGCTCCTTTTGATTTCAGGTAACCAAACAAAGATGCCAGGCGGTGGCAAGATGAGTTGGCTGAGCTCCTTGTACAGGGGCAGTGGTGGAGGAGGTGGTAGTGGGTCCGATGCACCCGAGGGGTCCGGGAGCTGTAGTGTTCACAAAGTTGGTGGAGGAGGGGGAGGGAAAGGGAAAGGGAGAGGGAGAGGGAGAGGTAGTGGGAGTGGTGGAGGAGGTAAGGTGAGGTGGAGGAGGAGGGTGAGGGTGAGGACCCCTTCTCCTGTAGAGGACGAGGAGGATGAGGAGGAGGAGGAGGAGGAGGAGGAGGAGCAGAGGAGCGAGGAGGACAAGGAGGAGGACGAGGAGGAGGCCGAGGAGGGGGGGGGGGGCAGGAGGTGAGCGGGCGGTGTGGTTGCGTGGACCGTCGCAACTCCCGCGACGTCCGATCCCTCCAGCGAGACGCCCGATGATTCGGCCACTAGAGCCTAAGTAAGTATGTTAGTACTTCTTTATTATGCATTACATATATTTAAAATTGCAATACTAACCGAAATTTTACATTAAACACTCTTGCAGGGGGTGGTTTTTTGTGCAGCCTGGTGAGCACAAAAGGAAGCTCAATGGTATCTTGGGTCTTCTGTGCAGGCAGCACTTCCCCGGGCTCGTGATGCATGCCGGGGTCCTAGAGCCAGCATACACGTGGGACCACTACATGGCCAGCCCGGATGCTACAGATCGTGAAGGAAGGAACTTCACTACCAAAGCGAGGCGGGTGGTCGGGGAGTTGTGGGTAAGTCATTCTCCAACTAAAATGGTCGAAATACCGCATTCTGTTTCAATTTTTGTAATGATGATTGCAATTATCTTGTGGGTATATATGCAGGATTTCTACAAGTGCGAGGAAGGCTAAGAGGCCTGGGCAAACGAGCTGGCTCACTAGGCTTGCTACAAGCTGGTGAAGGACATGCACTACGAGGCGCGTGTCCAGGCCATCGTTGTGTACTGCGCTGAGTTCGAGAACAGGAGTGTCAAGAAACCAGCCGCAATGGACATCTTCCTCATGTGAGACCAGTACTTAAGGGTAAAAAATGTCATCTCTACTCATTTATCTTGTATTTGATATTACAATATGTCATGCACTTCATTACATTTAGGTGCCTCCGAACTGGTGCGCAAACAAGGCCGAGTGCTGGTCTATGATGGTGGACAAATGGATCAGTGAGGATTGGATCCGCCAGCACGCCTTATGCCGGGAGCACCGCTTGATGATGCCGGGTCCGGCACATCATCAGGGGAGTCGTAGCCTCGCCGAGAACAAGGAAATTTGGGTAAGTTCACCAATTTCTTCATTCTTACTAAAGCTATATTTTGAATTCTTACTAATGATCTTGTTGATTTCTTGGAAGTCAGAGTCTCATTCAGGCCAGTCTTGCAACGACTTCATGGCGTACGCCATGTCTCACATGGGCAGGGCGACGTCGGACATGGCCTACAACTTGGCGGCTCCACCCGAGGCCTACACAAACCCTAGCATCCCGGCGCGCCTCAATGCATACACGGAGGTGGGAAGGGCGCTCCACGGGGAGACTTGGGATCCGGCGACCGCGCCACTCTCTGGAGAAGCCATCATGAGGGCCGGAGGCGGGAAGAAGCACGGGCGGTACTGGATCGCCAATAGCTTGGTCGACACGGCGAGTACGCCCAGTCTCACGCAGCTTAGGGCACGTACCACCGGCTCGACCGCACCCATACGCCCACGGCCTGAGACTTCTATGGCCAGCGTGCACGAGAGATAGGTTAGTTCAGATGTAGTTGTCGTTCTATGATATTTACACAATTTTGCTTCGTATTGTAACATGGATGTTAAATTCTTGTAGTCTGAGATGGAGGAAAAGTGGGCTGAGGAGAGGAGGTGCCGATTGGAGATGGAGCGGAAGCTGGAGGAGGAGTGGAAGCTGAGGGAGGAGCAGTTGGCGATGATGCAGAGCATGGTCACCTGGATGCAAGGACTTGGCACGTCGTTGAACTATGCGACGCCGCCTCCTCCCTTCGCCTTTCCAGCTCAGCCTTACCTTCCCAGGGACCTTCTAGCACTCCCGTGAGTATGCAGAATCAGCTCGTGTGTTTCTATTTATATCTTTGTTATTCTTACTCAATTTATGTGTTTCTATTTGTAGAATCAGTCGTGGAATGCATCGAACGACCCTACTCCGGACCAGAACTCGCCGACGGCCCCATGGCAAACTTGCCCCCCCACCTGACCATGAGTGATTTGTAGTACACTAGTGGACTTGTGACATTATCTTGTGGACATATTTTATGTATTGGAATCGTTCTATGTGATGGACTTGTGTTATCTATCGGACTTGTGATATATGTCATCACTTGTGGTATTTGTATCGATGCTATTCTCGTAATTGTCAATTATATATTTGTTGCTATAACTGCCTGAAATGTCCCTGCATTTATATATATTTTTGTTGTATTTATATCGAAAAACAGAGAAAAAAGATACAAAAAAATTGGCCACTTTGTCGAGTGCATAGTCAAAACACTCGGCAAAGTGGCCTTCACAGGTCAGCAGAAAAAAGACTTTGCTGAGTGCTAAAGTCCTGGCACTAGGCAAAGCCTTGACACTTTGCCGAGTGCCAGGGATCTAGCACTCGGCAAAGCAGCCACGTGGAGCGACAGGTGGCGGCTACTTTGCCGAGTGCCTGCCGTTAGGCACTCGGCAAAGCAGCCGCCACCTGACGCCCCACGTGGCAGCTTTGCCGAGGGCAGAGGCACTCGGCAAAGGCTTTGCCGAGTGCCCGATAATTGGCACTCAGCAAAGCCACCTTTGCCGTCAGGGGCTTTGCCGAGTGGCGTTTGCTGAGTGTTACACTCGGCAAAGGCTTTGCCGAGTGCAAACAGGCCTTTGCCGAGTGTAACTGGCACTCGGCAAAGCCCCTGAATCCGGTAGTGGTGGTAAATCCTGCTCCGCATGAACTCCAGATTTTCCTCCTTGTCGTAGTACTCTACTCCACGTGAGCACGACCTAATGACTTGGGGCTTGGGATATGGCACAACAGCCGCACTGCCTCCTGGGTGCCTGTAGTAATCTAAACAAATGGACAAAGATCCCAAGAACATCGCCACTAGATGACCATTGTGTCACTAAAACAAGGTCACATTTTTTAGTGGATTGGGCAAAGATCACTATTTTGTTATATGCCTGATCAATATAGAAGGTGATGATCATGACAAGTTAAGCATTTATTAGTATACATTTCCCTATTGAATTATTTATTAGTATTAGGACTCTAATACATAGTGTTCTCAAGGATACCGAGTTTGAGTGTGCCTCAAATTGCTCCACAGCTCGAGAGATTTGGATGCTGCTCACTAACAACACCCGTGAGACCATGGATGCTGCTGCTGGAGGTGCTTTCTTATCACTAACACTGACTCAACCTACTGAGTTTGTGGAGAAGATGGCCTCCAATCAAGGTTGGAGTGAAGAGCATCAACCCCGCACGAGCTCAAGAGGAATACACCAGCTCAAGGAGGTAGACATGCTATCTGCCAAGATAGACCTGATCATGAAGAGGCTCGATGAGAGAGCCCCCGACAAGAAAGAAGTCATGCAAATCCTAGAATCCCGCATGACATGTGAAGAATGTGGAGGAACAGGGCATACAGGAAGCCACTGTCCCGACCTGGAAGAGGATGTGAACTACCTCAGCAACAACAACAATAATTATCATCCTCAGCAAAATCAAGGATGGACCCAACAGAGGCCCGATTACTCAGGCAACTACTCAGCACACCAGGTAAGATTCCAGGCCAGCCAGAAGAGTTAGAATCTGCAAACCTTGTCAATATATTTAATGTAGGTTTCTACTTCAAGGAATCATCCAAGATTAAAGATTGGACTGACAGATCCATTCCCATCAAGAAAGGAGACCTAGGGAGGCCCGTCATTCCCATCGCCATTGGACCGCACACCTTCCAGAATGCATTATGTGACTTTGGGTCCAGCATCAATATTATGCCTAAGGTAATCTATGCGAAAATACATGGTGAACCTTTGTTATATACAACCATGTGTTTGCAGCTTGCAGATCAGTCACAATGCTATCCCAAGGGAGTCCTTGAAGATGTGTTCGTACAAGTAGGAGCATCCCATTTGGAAACTGTTAACGGTGAGAACACCCCTATTTTATACCTTCAAAACACCATCAAAATCCTCAGTTTGGAAGGAAGAACGACATTTCATGAACATATTTTGCCCAATAACTAGTTCCACTTGTACTTGGAGTATTTTTCTACAGGACTTTGCAATCGAGGCAATTGTGACACATATGGACCCTTAAAGAGCAAGATTGATCAACTCTGCCACATGGAGTCTATGTATCATGCCATGTCAAGCCACATCAAGCCAAATCAAGCCAAGTCATCCACCACATCACCAATCCATGCAACATCCAAAGAAGCAATCTCATTGGTCCATCAAGACATCACATGGATCAAGGTGGTACAAATCTGGATGAAACAACGAGTTGCACCCACAAGATGGTCACTGACTGGTAGGACCAGCTTCTAGAGCAGAGGAGAGGACCCATGTTGGTATTTTGCAATGTCACGAATAAAATCCGCAAGCGCACGGATACCGCTGTAGCTTTCACCCCAGAGTATTCTAGGGTATCGTATCCACTAGGGAACGTGAGTACTCTATCTACAGGTTCAGGTTCATCCAAGGACACACACGCCGATGTGGAGAAGATAGAAGAGAGGACTTTCTATATCTAGAATCTATGTCTAGTAGACGAGATCACGTCGCCGTTATACTTCGAGCTAAAGGTATCGACCAGCTTATACAAGCCGATAGCTCCAATATGTGCTCTATCTGATATCCGAATGTGGAGGATTACGAAAAGGCTCGAACAGGGCTGTCACCACCTGCCGGCTACCTCTACAAACCGTGGGACTATTAGACAACTGAGTGGTATAGTCCAGCCTAGACACCACGTCTACGCCTTTCCCTACTAACCTTAGCCCTGGCCAAGACTACCCTTTTCTATCGGGGGTCTTAAGCTAAGATCAAATGCTACTCGCTAGCATACACATCATCTAATATAAGGCAGATATGATAACTTGCAATCTAAACTCTAATTCCAAATAAACAAACAAAGAAAGTCTCGAACACTTACAACCGAATAAGCATCCGTCGAGGTACAAGCGGAGAAGAGTGCCGACAGACCCGGCACTTCCCCCGACTCCTCCTCACTCTCCTCCTCTTCTTCTACACCTCCTAGTCTACCTAAGCATCTAGGATGAAGGCCTCAAGCTCCAAGGAAGAAAGGTGAGTTGAGAGGGTGTGATGTGTGTGTGTGTGTGTGTGTGTTCCATTCCTTACCCACTCCCCTTGTATTTATAGGAGGGAGCCACCCCGGGAATGCAGCTCTTCCTTGCAGAACCGACTTTAGGAGCCAGTGAGGAAGCACCACGTGGCAAAGTTGAGGTGGTGGGGCCCATGGGCCAGGGCGGCCGACCAGGAGGTCGGCCGGCCTGCCCACGGCTCCAACCGCCCCCAACTGCTGGGGGTTGGGCTTGTCTGGGCTTCCTCTTGTCCAAAAGTTGTGGCACGTCCTGTCTTAACTAGATTTGCTTTGCTTCTTGGGCTACACTTGATCCATTTGAGCCTGATTCTGCGCTCGGATATTTTCTGTGATTTTCTGTCGGGCCAAAGTGTGCTTGCACCCTGCGAAATTGGCTCAAAATCACCTGCACACATTCTCAAGCACCATCTGTGGAATTCGTTAATAAATAAACCTATCCTAGCATTTATTCCTTCTGATGCTCGACTTTTGCATGATAGTTGATGGTCAAAATGGGTCGTTAGTGACCGTCAACAAGATCCCAAACACTTAGTTCTTTGCTCGTCCTCAAGTAAAGCCAAGAACTAAAGCGAACCCGACTTTATATGACATGGTACCTGCATACAGATTATTCTAAACTTCACCCTTACCTGTGAATTTTGATGTGTCTACCATGAACTGTTTGGGAAGTTGAAGAGCGGAACGGTATTGACTTCAGTCTCCTCCACTTTCCTGCTATATGACTGGGGTTTTGAAAATATTTTTGCAAGGACCAACCACAGCTTTACTTCTCCATAGGATCTCTTATGTCGCTCAGTGTGTATGTATCCTCACCAAGGCATGGCTTCTTTTCACCCCACTTCTAAGGATAGAGTATGTGGAGCTCATGGTAGGGAAAATGGAAGCATGCACTTGAGTCACATATATTGCAAAATCAAACAATGTATCCATGGAGATGACAAATCACATAAGCTGATCAAGATCATGCACATATGTGGAAGGTGGATGGTGGAAATGGAATGAAATACTCCTTCTATGAATCTCTCTCTCCTTTATTTGGATAACATGAGGGCATGGCTATATTAATATATATATTCCCCCTTTTTTTCTTGGACCTTCATGTGTCCAATTTTTTTCAACACTGGGACCTTCATGTGTCCCTATTTTTTTTGGGGTCATGCTTCTTGGGCATGCCATCTTTTCTCTCTATTTTTTGAATAGCTCATGCCTCATTTGAACGATACTAGAGAGATCATTAAACATGGAGTTTTATTTTGTCGATGGATGGGATGGCATAGCTAACTTCCAGTGTAGAAGTTTAGCTGGTGGAGTGCACGTGGTCTTGATCAAACAAGTATGAAAGACATCTCACTAGGGTCACAAAGTTTGATGAAGCTCAATGTAACAACAAGGCATATGTGTATAAAGATTTGTATCATGAAGGTCAACATATAGCTTTGGTAGGACAAGCACGTGGAGTTGTAAAGCTATGGAGGTTTTCCTTTTGATAAAAATTTCCCAGACATAAAAGCAGAGAAAGCAATGATCCTTCCATCAAACCATATCTCACTAGTCAACAACTTAACAATTATGGGTTCCCTAAGATATGATTCACAAGCTCATGGTTTAGCAAAGAATAAAAGGTATGGAAGCCAATCATAGATAAGCACAGAACCAGAGGATACCTTGAGTTTAATTTTAGTGATTAAGCATGGCTTCCATTTAAACTCATAGGTTGGGGAGAGTGAGGGTTAGAGTGCACAAACCGTTGCGATGAAGACGAGTGGAGATAGTGTTAGTCGGCCAAACCTGGGTTTCCGCCGACCAATGCTAGCTTTGATTTGTCTTGGCCTTTTGCATTCTGGTTCGTTCGGTGTTGTGTACGTGTTGTGGGAGATCTCGAGTGTATATGCATGAAAGTTCCGAGAGATCTCCCCCACACTTGTTCTTGTACCTAGTGCTTATTCAAAAATAAAAATATGGAAACAAACTAATAGCTCTACCGGTTTTAAGAACCAGGGAGCTCCTAAAATTTATTGAAACTAAAATTTAATCTCACCACGATACTTACTAAGGAAAGGCTGAATTAAGATTGCATCAACATGCATATGTTGTGCAACATTATTCCAAAACCTTGTCTTACCTTTCCATTTGAATTCAGCTCAATGGCTCACCCAATTGGATTTGATTTTCCTGCAGGGGTTAGTCCACATATGCAACCAATATCTATACAAGTATCAACTCCAGAACATCAATCAAACTTGATACAAAGTCTAGTTTGACTGAAGAGGACATTTTAACCCAAACACCATGCTTGATTTTAAAGGCCTATGAATGTGTTTCATGACACACATTCAAACTAGAGCGTACGAGGACAAATAAAGGGAGCACGAAGCATGCTTAAGCTTTATTCAAAGAGAGATAGGCATGAGCACATACCTGGTGATCCTCGGGCGACCTCCCGGTAGGGCTTTGTTTAATGTCAAAAGTAGGACATTGAGAGTACTTACCATGGTGTTTTGTTGATGGAGATAATATTGTCACCATGGCAACTCCTCTCATATTTTTTCATTTTTTTAGAGCAAGATGCGAGGACATACACCAATTCCAAGACAAAATATGAATTGAGAAAAAGAACGTGCTTTGGGGTACTCACATACCGCCCCCACACTTGGAGTTTGCAAAACTTCAAGTGTATGGAGTTCAAGTCTCCTTCAGTAGTTGTTCCTCCATCAAGACATATCGAGGTGTTGTAGTCGGTGTAGCTCTCATGTTCGTAGTGTTGTTTATCCATCATTCTTCTAGATCTTCCCCTAGAAAGGTTAGCGACCGAAAATACCCGAAGGACAAATACATCCTAGAACATGCCCTTGCTTTTTATTGAAAGGGAAATAAAGAAGTAAACAAATAAATGATAGTCCGGGCTATCTCCTGGCAGTGCTTTGTTTCATGGTCATAAGCTCGACCATGATAACTCTTGTAGCCACCATTGGTGATGGGT